>NC_141685.1:431550071-432150071 GCF_964263255.1 Lissotriton vulgaris | reverse complement strand
ATTTGTTTCCTTCTTAAAAACGAATACGAGTCTTCCCAACTCGTCAAAATGGCCGCCGACGCGATGACGTCACACGCTAGCCAATCAGCGTGTGTACTTCACTCCTTCTTCCTCAAGCGTCACAATTGCTGTATGCGTCACAATCTTGGTTTCCCCCAGTCGCTGTACGCAGTGTCAGAGTCGCTCTTCACGCGCCTCACTTCACGCGTCACAATCAGCAAGACGATGCTCCTCTTGCTGCTGGGCACCAACGCGCTTCTCTCAGCTTCATTCTCCTCATGCGCCTCTCAGCCGACACGCGCCTCTCACAGCTTAAGTCTCCGCACGCGCTCCTCAGCTGTCACGCGCTACTGTTTCAAACGGTAACGCAATACTTTTTCTTTCTTCCCTTTTTTTTTATAAGTCATTAACTTGCCATTCCGTCTTTCCGCTCACCACAGTATATGTCTTTTCATCTTCAATTCAAATTATCCTCGTCCGTTTGTATCTTCCTGCCGCTACGCTTTATTCCTTCCCTTTAAACTCAGTGGGTTCACGCAGAGTTGCCCAATTCTCGTCAGCCAAAATTGTAAAGATGGGTCATAGTCAGGATATCTTCCTCAAGTACTTTATTGGCAACCCTGCTTAACGTGGTAGGAACGATCTTCACAAATGCTCAGTCTCCCATCAACTGTCCCATCCTGGAACCCCACATAGACATTCCTATTCTTAGAACCTACCCACATTCCTTACAAGAATACTACAACACAACAGAAATGAGAAGAGAGAAACAGACACAACGAGGGAAGGATTACCTCATAACCTTTTAAACCATATTGTGTGAAGTCAGGGGAGGGGAATGTCCCCAAAGTAAATGAAGTAATATTGTACGCTGGAGTCCTTGGTAGATTGAAGAACTAATTTATTTATGAGCTAATTACACACAACCCGACCAGCTAAGTCGTGCAACTGCTAACCTCTAACGGCTCAGTGACGGAACCCTGGGCTCGGAGCATAGGAGACAATCACGACCACGAGCCCAGGCAACCCCACAAGCCAGCGCGAGCTGAGGCAGCACGAAGATACATATAACTTAACTCCTTTCCTTCAACATGGAAAGAAAAACAAGAAAAGGGCATTACAAAAATAATGTTAAACCATTGAATCACAGGAAGATATAATGACGTTAAATCATTAAATCACAACTAGAATGTGAAGCAAAATAAGCATGTATGACCTAATAACAAGAGTGACAAGTCATGACCCCACTCCCTTCCTATACAACAATTAAATAAAACCGTTTAAATATGTAGGTGATTTTCGTTGACGAACAGGCCTCTCATACCTGCAATAATTTTACCCCACAGACTTCACCAGGAAAGGGCCTCTGAACTTGTTAAAACTCTTATGTGTTCCACCAGGTTTAACCTTGACTAAGTCACCCTGAGACACTTTTCCTTTAACCTTGAAATTCTTTTGCTGATGAGGGGAAGAAGGAACCTTTAATTGATGTTTCAGTAACCAGGTAGGAACTAGTTTTGTACCAGCTTGTCTGCCCCTCATTAATCCAAAAGGAGATTTTGACATACCCTGATGCACTGTGGTGCGGTACGCCCAAAGCATTTCTTTAATTTCTTTTTGTACAGAACCGCCAGATGCCAATGCTAATTGCATAGTACCTTTTACAAGTCTGTTTACCCTCTCGCATAAACCATTGCTCTGTGGATTGTATAAAGATGTACGCAAGTATTTCAAGCCCACGTAATCAAAGTAAAGCTTAATTTCCTTTGATGTAAGTTGTGTGCCATTATCCAACAGAAGTATAGCAGGCATGCCCTCTCTACGGAGTATCTAATTGAGTACCCTGATGGTGGATTGTGGATTAATATTTCGCATGAAAGCCACTTCTACCCATCTGGAAGCTGAGTCGACCAATACCAAGGCGAACTTCTCATTTTCCAGCAGTTCATGAAATGGACCAATGAAGTCCATACAAACCTTCTGCCAAACGCCTTCCTCAGCCACCACATGTTGAGGAATCGCATAATTACGCACACCCACACCCACCTGTAGCCTCTTTTCAGATTTTTTGCAACCTGTACAGTTCTCTACCCACTGCTTCACATGACAATCTATACCTGGCCACCCACTCACCTCAAGACAACAAAGAACTTTCTTTCAAAAACGGAAGACACGAACAACCTGACAGCATAAGAGCCCCGATCACCTGGAGAATCTTATGTACGATTTTCCAGGTTACATTGAGAATTAAAGGATCGAGGACATTGAGCATTAAAGGTACATTACATTACCTCATTTGGACTTTTCTCCTACTGCCACAGACATTGGCGCTCTTCGCCTTAAGCGCGATAGCTTGCTGACAAATGCTGTACCCAGACTGTAAAGAGAAGGTCAGGCCGTGCGCGATTGTCAACATCTTATTAACTTAAAAGGGCAACACCGCACCTGTAATAGAGACCTCTCTATTTGACACTCATGAAGGTTTAACTTGCAAACTGCTGAAAGCGGCTAAACAAACAACATCTAGTTCCCGGAATTAAAGCAGCTACACTCGTGGGCCCCACTTGCGCCCGTTCCTTTAACATATTATCTGCTGGCAAGGAATTTACAAGACGCTATGAAATATTTTCATAATAAGAACGCATTTCCATTCGATGTGTGCATCCTGCGCATTATATCATATCATCACTGCTACAACTGTGACACACACACATAATTCATTGTGTGTCATACTATTCATCCTACTTTGGCCTCACCGGTGATACACACACCTCATCAATCTATTTACGCATCTGTGCAATAGTGTCACCGGTGATAAACACACCTCTCTCTAATTTAATTATCTATATTGTTTCATTCACTGTTACTTATAATGAATGTTGTCAATTCTATTCCTGCACCACCTCCGTTTTTAAATGTCTCCTGAGGAACCTTCCATGTACTGGGATGATTGGTGTGACTCATTTGAAAATTACCTTGTAGCTCTGGATTGCTCAAAGTTTTCTGCAGTTCGTAAGAAAGCTTTATATTTGGGTGCTTTGGGGAAAGACGCTCAAAGAATTTTCAAGTACTTTCCTGTTTCACCCCAAGAAGTAGATGATGTATATAAAGATGCCTTGCTTAGATTACGTACCAGATTTGCTAAACAAGAGACTGTAGTCATGCGAAGACACAAATTTTACACCCAACCCCAAAAGCCTAATGAATCCATTGATGAATTTGTGTCTAGATTGAGAGAGTTATCCATTAAATGTCAGTTCGGTACCATGCAAGATGATATGATCAGGGACCAATTAATTGTGCAATGTTACAGTAAGAAAGCCCAAGAAAGACTATGGGCTGCTAGTAATCCATCCCTGAAAGAAGCTATTACTATTGCTAAAGTAGTAGAAGAAAGTGAGAAGTGTATGAGAGAGTTAAAAAATATACAACAAGATAAGAATTCGGATGTAGCTGTGTTACAAGCTGGTAGCAGTGAAGTAGTCAATCCTATATGTGGAAAACAATTCAAAAGAATGGCACCCAGTGGGAAAAACACTACGACTAGGCTTTCTACTTCACCTTAGCAAAAACATAATACACATTCATTTCATAGATGTGGTAGTACCTTCCACTTGGCTGACTCTAAAAATTGTTTTGCCATAGGCAGAAAATGTTTGAAGTGTGGGAAAAAGGGACACTATGCACGTATGTGTAAAACAACACCCAGTAAAAGTGTTGCTATGATAGAGGATGAGGAGGATGATCAGACATCAATTATGATGATTAGATCAGACCAACCTCCTGATATTGGTAAAGAAAAGTGTTTGCCACGTCCAAAGGTGGATTTTGGTATCAATGGGCAAACAGTGTCACTTATGGTGGATACTGGTTCGTTATCTATACTACTATTATAAAGAGAGAACTGTGTCCTTTGAGCCACGTAAACTCGAAAAGTACACCACCAATCCAAACACCCAAGACATCTTTGAAAACCTCAGGGCAAGCAGAAGGACATAGGCTATTAAAAATAAAAAATATACGTTGTTTAAAAAATTTAGAAATAAAAATAAAGTAGTCCCTTGCAAGTAGCACCGGACGCGACGTCTGCGTGATGACATCATTTGCGCTCCCTGGCAACACTTCCTGAAATGGCGGTGAATCGTGCTGCCCGGGATGTCCGAGGCTGTGCAGCTCTGCGGATCGTGCCCACGTGCGTGCTGACATCATTTGTGCTCCCTGGCAACACTTCCTGAAATGGCGGCGAATAGTGCTGCCCGGGGTGTCCGAGGCTGTCATCTCTGCGGATCGTGCCCATTGACGGAAGATCGCGACCTGCTGGGATGACTGCGGCGTCCCTGCTTGCTGCTGGGCAAAGTGGCAGCCTGTGCGGGGGCGGGGCGTCTGGAGCGGGACCGGACAATCCCTTAGAGCGCGGACGGGGGTGAGTCCTGGAGTGACTGGAGCTGCTTCATGCGCGGGTAACGGGAGGTAAGAAACGGTGAATTACAGGAGGAAAAGCGCCTGGAGCGGGACCGGCGGCTGAGGTAAGGCTCAGGCTTTCCGGGACACGGGCGGGAGGGGGCCGGGGCGGGAGGGGGAGGGGGTCGGGAGGTTGGCCCTGAACAACGGCGGCTGAGGTAAGGCGCGGGCCGGGGCGGGAGTGCACGCAAGCCTGAAATGCTGCCCCCAGCCCCCTTCTGCCCCAGGCAACGCTGGGGCGGGCTGCTAGTATACCATAATTCCCAAAAATGTGTACGATGCTTTGTGCAAAAGTGCTAACTTGATACCTTCAGATGTTATTCTAAAGGGTTACCTGGGTGCTACCATTGGAGTTTTAGGATATTTTGAGGCTCACATTACTTTTGAGAAGGGATTTACTGATGGCAAGATTTATGTATCTCCTCATGGTCCAGTCATTTTGGGGTGGCTTCATCAATACGACCTGAATATAAGAGTTGATCCTAGAGCTGTTCCACCAGTAATGTGCATTAACAATGATAATTGTGATGCCCAAAGTGTTCTATCAACTTAAGAAAAGGTATTGAATGTTCTATTAGGAGAAGCTGTGGGTTTTCAACCTGTAATACATCTCAGAAAAGATGTTGTATCTGGTAAACATGTAGCAAGAAAGATACCATTGTCTGCAAGGGCTCAAGTCAAGGACATCATCAGACAAACGCTCAATGATGGCATTATTGAAACTGTGGAGGCTGCGGCGTGGTTATCTCCGGTAGTTATCACTCAAAAACAAGATGGTTCCTTTCGCTTCTGTGTGGACATGAGAAGTTTAAACAAAGCTGTTATAATGGACAACTTTCCGCTCCCTAACATCAATGAGATCATGTTAAGCCTGGCTGGTGGTAAAATCTTCTCAAAATTAGATCTATGCAGCGTGTACCACCAAATCAATCTTCACCCTAACTCTAAAGAGTATACTTAGTTCATAACATCTGAAGGCACATACCAATTCAATAGACTTCCGTTTGGATTATGCTCTGCTGCTAGTGCCTTCCAACCGATAATTACGGAGATCTTGAAGGGCATTGATCGTGTGGTATTTTTCCAAGATGACATCTTGATGTATGGTCTCGATGCTGGTGACCATAATTCCATTTTGGATAAAGTTCTCTCACGTTTGTCTACTGCTGGTTTGACTCTAAATAAAGATAAATGTGTTTTTGCTGTTCAAGAGGTTGGCTATCTTGGTTATCATGTCAGCAAAGAGGCCATTCAACATAAACACTATTTGGTCAGTGCCATATTGAATGCAACAGAACAAGATAATCAATCAATCAATCAATCAATCAATCAAAGCATTTGTATAGCGCGCTACTCACCCGTAGGGTCTCAAGGCGCTGGGGGAAGGGGGTCCGATACCACTCGAACAGCCAGGTCTTGAGTTGCTTCCTGAAGGAGAGGTGGTCTTGGGTCAGGCGGAGGTGGATGGGGAGGGAGTTCTACGTCTTGGCAGCCAGGTAGGAGAAGGATCTTCCTCCCGTTGTGACTCTTCGGATGCGGGGGACGGCGGTGAGGGCGTGGCTGGTCGGTCGTAGCTGGCGGGTGAGAGTGAAGAAGGTCAGGCGGTCGTTGAGGTATCTTGGGCATTGGTTGTGGAGAGCTTTGTGTGCGTGAGTCAAGAGTCGGAACGTGATTCTCTTTCTGATGGGGAGCCAGTGCAGGTTTCTCAGGTGTTCGGTGATGTGGCTGTGTCGGGGGATGTCCAGGATGAGGCGTGCCGAGGCGTTCTGGATGCGTTGGAGTCTCTTCTGAAGTTTGGCTGTGGTTCCGGCATAGAGGGAGTTGCCGTAGTCCAGATGGCTGGTGACGAGGGCCTGGGTGACCGTCTTCCTGGTTTCGGTGGGGATCCACCGGAAGATCTTCCGTAGCATGCGGAGGATGTTGAAGCATGACGAGGAGACGGTGTTGACTTGTCTGGTCATGGAGAGGGAGGAGTCCAGGATGAAGCCCTGGTTGCGTGCGTGGTCTGTCGGTTTGGGTGCGCTGCCCAGGGCTGGGGGCCACCAGGAGTCGTCCCAGGCGGAGGGCGAAGATCCCAGGATGAGGACTTCCGTCTTATCTGAGTTCAGTTTCAGGCGGCTGTTCATCATCCACTCGGCTACGTCTTTCATCTCTTCGTGTAGGTTGGTTCTGGCGGTGGCGGGTCGTTGGTGAGGGAGAGGGTCAGCTGGGTGGCGTCGGCGTAGGAGATGATGTTGAGGTTGTGTTGGCGTGCGATGGCCGCAAGGGGGCTCATGTAGATGTTGAACAGCGTGGGGCTGAGTGATGATCCTTGGGGTACGCCGCAGATGACTTCTGTGGCCTCGGATCTGAACGGGGGGAGGCGAACTCTCTGGGTTCTTCCGGCGAGGAAGGAGATGATCCACTCCAGTGCCTTCTCTTGGATCCCGATGTTGCTGAGGCGTTGTACTAGGGTGTGGTGGCAGACCGTGTCGAACGCCGCGGAGAGGTCCAGGAGGATGAGGGCCGCTGTTTCTCCGTTGTCGAGCAAGGATCTGATGTCGTCGGTGGCTGCGATGAGGGCGATCTCGGTGCTGTGGTTGGCCTGGAAGCCTGACTGTGAGTGGTCGAGGGATCCATTCGTCTCGAGGAAGGCGGCCAGCTGTCTGTTGACGGTCTTCTCAATGACTTTGGCAGGAAAAGGAAGGAGCCAGATGGGTCAGTAGTTTTTGAGTTCGGTGGGGTCCGCTGATGGTTTCTTCAGTAGGGGGCTGAGTTCGGCGTGCTTCCAGCTCTCTGGGAAGGTGGCGGTGTCGAAGGAGGCATTGATGATGTCCCGCAGGTGTGGTGCGATGACGGAGTCGGCCTTGTTGAAGACGTGGTGAGGGCAGGGGGTAACAGAGAGAAATTAAGATCGTTCATGGGCATGGTGGAATACTATGCTAAATTTGTCAAGAACTTTGCACATAAAGTTGAACCATTGAGAGAGCTATTGAGGGAGGGGAGGGCATTTTTGTGGGACACGGAGCAAAAAAAGGCTTTTAATTTGATCAAGGAAAACATTGTCAATGCCAATATTTTAACTAGTTTTGTCACACATTTACCTACCTTCTTGACTGTGGATGCCAGTGCTGTGGGCATTGGAGCTGTTTTAACACTAAAATATGCTGGACAAGAAAGAACTGTTGCCTTTGCGTCTCGCTCCTTAACTGAGACGGAGAGAAACTATTCGGTTATCGCGCATGAGGCATTGGCGGTCGCATGGGCTATTAGACATTTCAGGGTTTTCTTGTGCGGTGTGACATTTACTCTTAGAACCGATGACAAGCCACTGCTAAAAGTTAGGTCCCGGTGGTACTAAAAACTGTTCTGGCAGACTTGCTAGATTAGCGGTTACTGTGCAAGACTTCATGTGCAGAGTTGAGTATTACCTGGTTGGCGCAACAGTGTTGCTGACTGTTTGTCTAGACTACCTGACACCAAAGCAATTTCATGTGTCATAAACTAGTTCTAGTCTCTTCCCTACTGTTCCGCTTGAATGTGTGATGACCTCATAGAATGTTTGTTGCCTGTGTGCGCGTGGAGCATCAGTTGGTGAATGCAGGCTGAGCAGAAGGGAGGCTGCTCCTGGTGGGGCTGCGCTTGTATCATCTATCTTCTCCTAATCTCCTATCCTGGAACGAAGTTACACTAAAGGATTACTCAACTATACAGCTAGACTCTGCATCTTCCTTTACCACATTTGGCTAACAAAGGCTCAAATCAATTACAAACATCAAAATGCTCATGGTATGTCTGAGTTATAGATGTAAGCTGACACCATTTATCTTGACTGTTGAGGCCATTCTTCATTGATCCCACTCTCTGGATCCAATAACATTCCAATTACAGTAGTCTTGCGTTGCGATCTCCTGTTCTAGGGTCAGGTTGTAAGACCTCAAGTACTTGCCAACAGATTTGAATCGCTGTGTGTCCCAAAGTTGTGTGATGTTCCACTAGCTGTGCACCTGCCGTCCGGCAATTGATCCGACTCTTATGCTGCAGGATACGAGATTTCACCTTTTGAGTGGTCTGTCCTACATAAACCATCTGACAGAGGCATCAAATTGCATACACAACATTCTGGGAGTTACAATTGGAAAGAGCTGTTGGGGTGTGTGATACATTCCCATGCACAAAAGCTCTGGTTTGATTGCACATTTTACATGCTGTACATTGTCCACATTTAAAATGGCCCTAGCCCAGTGGTAAATCCCACTCTGAATGAATGGCAGGGGCTGTAGTGTTTGGTAATGCTGCTCTAATAAGTTTATCTCTCACATTCGGTCTTCTTTTGAAGGCGCCAAGGGGTACGTCCTTGTGATCAATGGTATTACCCATTAGGTACCAGTGTCTGAAGAGAATTTTACTTATGGCATTGCTTTCAGTGTTGTACGTACTGTAGGAGGTTGGCTCAGTATATAGTGTACACCAATGGTGAAGCACTGTGCACTGAGTCCTGGCAGCCCTTAGTGATAGTGTTTAGGTCCCTGATAAGCAAGGATCTCAAGGGGTAGCTGTGGACAGCAGCAAAGGCTTGTCCAGAAGGGTGTAAAGCGGGTGCATTTACCATTTAATCAGTCAGCAAGCTTTCATACATAAAAGAAGCACACAAGTGCTTGCAAAAATACAGTAGTATTTATTATCACAGCACTAATAACTAACTTGGTATATCTCCTACCCAGAGATATCACATACGCATCGTGACTACTTTAAAAACAGTAAGTAGCATAGAAAAATACATAAGCCCCTATGAAGGACCCAAACCATATACTAAATAAGTTGTATGTGAGGTAAGTACCAAATCGTGACTGATACCCAAGGAAGGAGAAGCCCAGGGGAAGCAAGGAACCACCAAAGGTGAGTAGCTAGGATTCCAAGGCATCCGGATGTAGAGTTGTTACACCGGGTCAGACATCCATAGGGTAACACAGGGTAAGTTGAAGTTGGTATGTTCTTGTTTCAGGACCAGTCCCAAAGGACCCCAAGGACACCAGTTGGATCAGGAAAGGTTGGAGAGCCACCCCAACCATGGATAAACAGGGGACCAGGATACCTACACCAGGGAGCCCAGGTGCACAGGGGTGACGTGGTGTTGGAACCGAATGGTAAAGCCAATGGAGGGCCTTGGAAGTCCAGCGGCAACAGTGACTCGTGGACCAGGAATGTGGAATCCAAATGAGGAGTAGCTGAAAGCAAAGGGGACAGAGTTCAAACCACCAGAAAGTGTCCAGGAGGCGCAGGAGCACAATGCCACCCCTTGTCAGAGGTACTTGTCAAAGCATGACAGTCTTGATGAAGCAGCTGTGGAGCCCAAGAGATGATGCGGGCACACAGAAGCAGTCCATGAGCTGTCCCAGGATGGATGATGAATGCAGGAAGGTCAATGGCCGCAGGACCGCCAGCAATCCTTGGCAACTCCAACAGTTAGGGTAAAGGAAAATATGCTTAGTTGCAGAACAACAAGGTCTGAGGGACTAACCCAGCTAGAGTAGGTCAGGGCCAACCCACAGCATGCAGGAGAGCCAGCAGGAATCACTGGAGCTTGCCATGTGGACACTCTGGCAGGAGGCACAGGGAGTCGCAGGGAAGTCTCAGTAGCCAACAGGAGAAGGAGGCCCACAGTGCAAAGGATGCAGGCAGGACATCGTTCCTGGAGCTGGGCAATGCCGGAGGCTGGCGCTTCTTGGAGCTCAAAGATCTTCTGTGAGGAGGGTTAACAAGCCTTGGCAACGGCAGACAGACACGGGGCACAGGAATGTGGTTCAAGGTGGCTGGAGAGGGATTCCAGTCCCCACATTGCAGAGAAGACTGGTGTCCTGCCTCTAGGGAGCCAACAAGCCATCACCTGTGTTGCAGAGCAGGGGATGTCCATGGGAAAACAGGATCTGCAAACCGGTTGTTGACATAGAGGTGTCTGCAGATGCAGGGATGTGACTCCTTCATTCCAAGGAAAATTAGTTCTTGCTTGGATGCATGCATAGCACTCGCTGACTCAGAGGATGCATGGCCACAGAGTTGCAGAAACATGGAAAAGCATGGAGACAAAGTTGCAGTAGGAATCTTCCCACCAGGAGCAGTCTTATCTCTGGTCCTGGCTCAATCCAGCAGCAGACTTCCACTGTCCAACAGCAGAAGATTCTTTAGACGATCTTCAGAAGACAGGCAGTCAGTTCTTGAAGATGATGTCCGGACGAATCCAAGGACCTACCCTCAGGGTAGCCCTTAAGTAACCCTAAAAGGGGGAAGGACATCTTCTGCAGTGACCCACCTATTAGGGGAGATCAGGGATGCTACTCAGCTGGCCTAGTCAGTCAGATGCTCCTAAGGGCCAAGATTCAACATGGCAGAATGTAGGGGCCACCTGAAGGAGCTCTGGGCATCTCCCTTGGGAGGAGCTGGACAGGAAGTTGAGACCCCCTGTCCTTTGTGTAGTTTTGTGAGGCTCCTGAACAGGGCAAAACTTGTTTATGCAAGGAGGGCACCAAATGTGCCCTTCAATGTAGTCTGGTGGCACTCAGAAGCACCCCCACTCTACCTAATTCTACTGGAGAGGTGGTCCCATCTTTCCTTTGCAGGAAATCCTTTGTTCAGCTTTCCCTGCCAGAGTTAGGCCCATCAGCAGGAGAGCAGGACAGTGTCTGGGGTCGGCAGCAGTGCTGGATGGTAGGAAAACCCTGAAATGCTACACAGGTAGGTATTGGTTGTCCTCTAAGAAGCCCCCCAGTACATGGTATCATGGAACTAACACTTCAATTGGTGTAGTTGCATGAATCCAACATGTTTGATACCAAAGATGACTAGGTTCAGGTAAGCCATTATGTAGCTGGGCATCTCGACTTGCTAGTGTCCACTACTTACCTTAAAATGGCTGCCCGCACTTAAAAAGCCCAGAGGATGGAGCGTGGGTACCTGCATGAGCAGAGGTAACCACACACTTAGAAACATGCCCCGTACC
Organism: Lissotriton vulgaris; assembly: GCF_964263255.1. Lineage (NCBI taxonomy): Eukaryota > Metazoa > Chordata > Amphibia > Caudata > Salamandridae > Lissotriton > Lissotriton vulgaris. Next base: position 432,138,634 of record NC_141685.1, on the reverse strand, counting down.
CTACGACTGAAGGGCCTATCTTAGGGGGTGACTTATAGGTTTAAAGTTCAGTGACTGGGATATAAGGGAAACCTTATTTCCAAAGTGAAAGGTGCATGCACCATTTCACGCAGACTGCAATGGCAGCTCAGCAAACACAGTTTGCATTGGCTCCCAAGGGTGACATAAGAGTGCTGCAGCCTATGGGAGACCCCTGGTGTGCAATGCCCTGGGTACCTAAGTACCATATAATAGGGCCTTACAGAGGTACACCAGAAGGCCAATTGTGGGGTACATAAAGTGCTTACCAGCAAATTTAGAAAAGAGAGCACTGCCACTGGGGTCCTGATTAGCAGGATCCCAGTAAACTACACTCACAACACACAGAAATCATGCAAAAAGTGTGGATATCTATACCAGAAAGCTCTGCCTTCTTACAAGTACTGCCAAATATCAGGGGATCTTCTGACTCCCTATGTGCCCTGGGGGTACGTAGGTGTTCCCTGTGCGCATACCATGCTCTTTTTCTGGATCTCTGGAGTAACACCGTGAGGTAGACCCTCTCTCTGAGATGAGTGAAATGAGTATGTCCAATTCACAAAAGAAATCCTCTCATGATCAGCGCGCACCGCCAGTGAGCCAGGATCGCCAGCGGATGTGAATTATTTTGCTCAGCAACACTCCTCGCACTCAGAACCATTTGTGGCTGTGTGTACGTGGCATTGAATATGCTCCCATTAGTTTGCAACTGCTCATGTTCAGCAGTAAAAATGGAGGGGTTCACTCATATACAGTGCACACCCTCCTCAGAAAGCCACACAACATCCCTGCTGATGTCGGAAACAGAGAGTGGCGCCAGATAGACATCTCTCTTTTTAATTGTTAACAGGCTCAACGGAGGTTGAAATCACCACATCCCTCTTGCACATAGTTTCTCTCCCAAGTCAAAACTCAAGTGCTGAACAGGGGTCACGTCAGGATGACAGTTAAATTACTACAGCGACTACTGCCAGGAGCCAATTACTCGCTGCTCACAGCCAGCGGACATCTAAAAAAGTACTCACTGGGTACTAGAGTTAGTTTAACACAATGATCCTGGACTCAATTGTGTTACCAGGGTACCTCCCAGAATACCCTTCAGTTCATGAGAGTGGCCACACTCTGTCTTCCTGCTGCATCAAGTGTGTGCTGAGGTGTACCTGGACATATCCCATCCTTGCTACCTGTGTCCAATGCAAGATAAAAGAATTACTCATTAAGCAGACCAGAGAGGGAAGAGAAATATCAGGTTTAGTTCATAGGCCACAGCACACCAACTGCCAGCTCCCGGGTGTGCAGGCTCCTCACTTTACATTCTAGAACTTCATGAGGGCAAGGAGCAAATGTTGTTCTTTTATTGTCGTATTATCCTCATGTTAGAAGTTGGGTTACTGGTGTTGCCTGTGGTGTGAGCCCTGGTCAAGCAGCAACCACAATCCTAGTCAAGTTAACCTGTGCTCAACCCCCTGATCGCTTAACACAGAGATTCGAGCATAACTTAGTGGCAATCTCTAAAGTACAACACTTCAAACAGTAAAACAATGAAACCACCACACAAAATGATCCCATACAAGGGAGGAAAAAGAGAGTACAATTTAATGAATCAAACAAGACCAAAAATACAAAACTGCATTGTGTTACTGAAGAGGTCATGTAGTGCATGTATTAAGCAGGTAGTTTTATTCAAGTAAGATGTTATCGGGTAGAGCCCCACCAGGAGCAGCCGTCCTTCTGCTCAGCCCATACTCCAACTGACACGTCACATCAGAACAAATGCAAGCAAATAATCATTGTAGCAAAGTGCTGATGTGAAAGCATACAGAAAAGATGGAAACATTTCATGCATGTGTACAACAAATGATAAGATAAAGATAATAAAAGGGATATACACACATCATCTCCCTTTTAACCAAACCAAGAAAACGCACACACTACTACACCACAAAACACAAACTAAATCCAGGTACCCAAAAACAAGCTGGCTAGCCATGCCAACAAGAAAGTGGTACGAAGGGTACCGATTACAAGGCGTGGTAGGGAACCATGCAAACAAGAGCAATAAAAAAAGTTAGAAAATGTAGAAAATCATTCCACACCAAACACACAGCATGATCCATGCCCTCCACCCTTACCCATAATAAGGGTGGTACGTGTGGAACACAACTCCACACCTAACAAACGACCTAAAAATTGCCCAACATCCAAACCCAAAGTTAGGGTGGTACTTGTGGAAAGATGCACAGAACATAATATGTGCACGCAGAGCACTCTCAAGACCTCCGCAAAACTTACGAGAAAGCCAACAGGAACGCATTTAATTTTAGACAATCAGGCATCAAAGAAAATGAACACAACCACTGCAAGGCAAAACAAGGATTTGAACACAAGAATTTTACAACACTGAGCAAGGACAAGTGGCAACCTCCAATGAGCGACCTCTCACCCGAAGTACAACACAGTCATTATACGCAGCAGCTATAAAGAAGTAGTTATGGGACCACAGAACACTTTAAATAGGGATATCCAAGTTCCAATGAGCCAAAAAATAGCGATTTCACAATGTCTCACTGTTTAACTGTGTCACTCTCCACACATACACGTTGCTGACGGGAGTACACTACTCACAGGAAGGCTTGAAGAAGAAAGGGACGCCCAACCCTCGTTATGTCTCCATGGCAACTTGTGTTGCTTGAAGAACTTCTGACAGGAAGCAGGCAGACATATATTAAACAGTACCTTCAGCTGGAAGAGACCCCCATTCAGAAACTGCATATGAGTAGAGACAAAATAAAATCTGACTCCAAGAGTAAGTCACGATGGATGTTGCAAAACACGGGTGCTTAGGATCCATAGTTCTAAAGTAGCCACTGATTGCAAAATGGCGGCATGCATGCGTTACGTGCGCCATGTGGCGCCGGGCACAAGCATGCATCAAACATTTGCTATGCAGCTGTACTGACGTGTTGAAGGAACGTCACAAATGAGAATCACTGGATTCCGGGAATGTGACACTGAAGGAAATCCACGCGACTAAAACTCAAGGTGAGGGGATGCCTTGCGGCGTGTTCAGATGGCGCAGGGCAATAACAGTCACAGTAACGCCATAGTCAGATACCGGGAAAGACTTGATTATGTGGATCAAGTAAACTTGTCCAACCTCTTGTAGATGACAGCAGCTTGCCATTCACACTGCCCTCTGCATTGCTCAGCTGATCCTGAAATAGTTTTTTCTTTTCAGAGCAGAGTTCGAATGACCTTTGTGACAAAAGACATTTTCAAATTCCAATCATTGTGACAAGGTAGATGTTACAGCAAGATGTTGTCCGATTGATGAATGCCCAGAATGTTAGGCTGTCCGATAGCTTAGTACAGTGGTGGGGCTGGGGCATACTGTCCTTAAGTTTCCCTGTAAGATTCTTTTAAAGTACATCTTGTTTGTAGTCCTCATGCACGTACAGATTCTTCTTCATTTCCATGAAATTGTTGCAAAAATATGTGGTAATTAAGATGTCACATAGTCCATGTATTAATCATGTAGTTATATTCAAGTAAGATGTTACCAGGTAGAGCCCCACCAGGATACTCTCGGCCTGCCAGCCTTATTTGTTTGTTCCATGAACCTGGAGCGGTAGGGCTATAACTGCGTTGTCTTTTCCTTTTATGCATTAAATTTCTTTGACCATTTGTCCAGCAGGGCCGTTTGTTTAATCTCCTTTAGCTGCCCGTTTCCCTTTTGAGGCCCATTTAGACAGTATTCTGGCTCTAAATCGTCCTTTGATTTAATATCTCTAGATCATTTTTAGTCGGAACCCTAACTAATGTTTGGTTTAAATTATGTTCCATCCTTCTTAGTATCCACACAAGAACCGTTGAATCAAAACTGAGTACCTGAGTTCCTTCGGATCATACCCCGGAGATTCGCTGACTAGCCCATGCGACGGGCCCCTTTGATTGTGTGACCTTTTGTTGGGCGCACTCTTGGTAATTATCAGTCACGAATTATCCATTGCTAAAGAATAGGCGTTTAAATCATGCCCCCTCGTTTGAATCGATGTAGCACTCATTTTACGTGCTCTGTCTTGGTTTTTATGAAGTCTTTTCTCTTACTCAGCTATGTTCGACTATTGATCGAAACTAAGTTTCCGGACTCTTATGGACCATGTTCCAGAAAGCTGCTTACGAGCCCCGGTGACGAGCCCGCGTGATCGCGTGACATCTTGCTGGCCTTATACACGGTAATTTTTAGTCACAAATTATTCATTGTTGAAGAATAGGTTCTTGAACCATACCCCCTCGTTTGAACTGATTTAGCACTCCTGTTGCATGTGCTGCTTGGGCCCTTATGGATTTTATCCTTTCATTCAGGAGTTCTCGACTATTGCTTGGAGACCGATTTGCCTGAATTGCGGATTCCGTATACCTGGAATGAGCTTCTCTCACATGTACCACATCTGTACCACTTCCTGAAAAGGAACCTGTAATTAGGTGAGTGCTCGGCAGATTTCATGCTGAGCTCTTACAGATGGACAACGCAAATTAGAATATGTTCTTTCCTACCACGTCGCTCTAGTGTTGATCCCCTAGGTGTACATCCGATGCATTGTTGTACCCTGCTCCATAAACGCTGGAACCGGGATCTTTAAATACGAGATATTTCCCGCACGGTTTAAACTGGCCCAGTTTTCAGGTAAATTGTTTATATTGTACTTGGACTAGACGATGGGAAAGGGTGTCCTCTCGAATAAAATACAGCCTCTCTTTGGGATTTATTAGAACCGAGGGAAAGATCTCTACCAATATGACCGAAAAGTATGAGTGACCTAGAATGGGAGATGTATGGCACCTGATTGAATGTACGAGTGTCGTGCGGTTAGGGGGTTTTTCTCTTGTTCGCCCAATGTGTGAACTTTTCCTGTAATCCTTTTTATCAATTATGTATGAACAACTTTTGAGCTCACTAGGTTCATGATCTAAATGAAGACACCAGGACGTCTTTTCTGAAATTATAAATTTCCTATGTTTGCATGTCTTTATCAATTAAAATTGTAATCTATTGCATATCATGGAACTAGAAGAATACAAACATTTTGATGATATAATGTGTCTCCATGATGTAAATTGTAAAAACATGTTTTTTGTGCACCACAGAATGGCCACTGGTCTGATTATTGTGTTCTACCCCACCCCACCGACGCAATATCCCTGATGAAGGTGCAGCCATAAGATCGGGCCAAGCACCGAAACGCGCGTCGGCGATGTCTGTGGATCCTACTAGTTCAATCTGGGGTCTCCGGCCTTGTGCCGCGAAGGCCCTCCTGGGTCCTCGAATGTACCACTTCGTCTATTGATGAGGAGGATGTTGTATGAACTGTGTTCCGTGTGTTTAGTCGTTTGAATGTGTTAGGATGTATAATTGAAAAGAAAGGATGATGTTGGATGATTGGTTGAGAGGGTGAGGTGGGGTCATTATGAAACCTTGTGAAATGTGAAATGCTACCAATTTTATTGTTATCTAAACCTTTGATGCACAATGGAATCATATACTAAAATGAGAATAAAAATATTTATTTTTCTATATGCGGTTTGATTAATCTTGTGGCCTGATCGTATGTTGTGGTGAGCTCAATGTTGTTTACTTGAATTCTCCTTGTGAGCCGCAAACCTGCATCAATCAGGGCAGACTGTTTCTAATTTGGTTGAGCTGCAGGTATAACATCCATGCAAAAATACAAAACCGAATTATGAATTTTCAAACAATAAACTTTCAAATAGTACCTAAAAGCAGAAAGCGCCAGCTTTGGCAATTTGGTCATGCTGGACTGGGTTAAAGTCAGAAGTTCAGGCAGACTGGGATGCAACCCAGGTTGGATACAGTCCTTGATTAGTCCAGCTGAAGTTTTACCTTCTCAAATTTTGTGCCAAGAGTCCAGTTCGGGTTGTAGAGGGTTGCAGGGAGCTAGGAAAGCGTTGTGGTGGTGGTCGGTGTTTCACAAAGAGCAGCCTGGGTGTCGCGGACGGGCGGGCTGGTGATTCGCATTGGCTGTTCTTTGTGGACGATCAATGTTTTTTTAGCAAAGATACTGGCTGGCAGCGGCTCGCGCTGAATATCAGTGCAAGCTGTACGGTCTCAGTGTGAACAGGCCCGGTGGTAAAGAGCCCCAAAACTTGATATAAAGAGCTGTTGAGCCACACCAAGGGTCCAGGGCCTGAGAGCAACCTCTTCGGGGTCGAGAAATCGCTGAAGGCTGGTCCAGGAGGTGTTGGGGAGCCTTTCATAACCCTGAGGCTCAGATCAGGAAACATCAGGTTTATTTCATACACCTCAGCCACCGCATGCCAACTGCCAGTTCCGGGGTGTGCAGGATCCTCATTCTAGAACTTCATGACAGCAAGGTTCCACTGTTCTGGTCTCTTCTACAATGTTCAGGTAAGTTCTACAGTGCAAATGACATAGTTGACGGACAGATACCACACATTGTCTGATGATTTTTAATGGTTACATTTTAAGCTAATCATATCTTATCTATGCAGAAAATCAGTAACACTGTTTTTAAAAAAAAGTTTTTTTAATTAAATTCCCAATACAACAAAAAGACAATACATAATAAATGATCGAAATAAAGAGAATAAAAATAAATGAGATATGAAATATACATGTGACATCATGCTATTATCATATACCGCATATTCGAAGAACTATAGATAGGCAACTAAGTTCCAAAACATTCTTCCCCAGGTACAAACAAATACTTGCGGCATTTATGAACCATGAAGAATAGTCAGACAACCAAAATCCAATGGCAAGAGCACAAAATAAATAAATAAATAAATCAAACACCATCAAATAATATGTGCTATAATCATTGTGCATCATTAAGTTAAGCTACCATATCTAAAGGATGTATGTCGTTACTACGCATGCTTTTACAACGCATGCCTTTACCACGCAACTTTTACAACGCAAGTCGTTACAGCGACTTGCGTTGGGGGGGCGCTGGATAGTGAATAGTTTAATTTACTATTCCAACTCCAGTCCCCGTGGATAGTAGGGAAAGTTTTGGTTAGTAAATTAAACCATTCCCTATCCTACAGTGCCCCCCAGCGCAAGTCGTTGTAACGACTTGCGTTGCAAAAGTTGCATGGTAAAGGTATTACGTGGTAAAAGTTGTGTTGTAAAGGCTGTTTCCCATATCTAAACGCCCTCATCAGCAACTTCAGTTGCGCGACCTGCCCCTCTGATCTTTCCCTGTAATCTAAGATGTCGCAGAGTCCTGAAGTAGATATATAACCGTAACAGCTACTATATATCTCTTGGTCTTGAAGTTATCGGCAGTTCCTCTGCATATGTGTTAAACACCATATCGGTTATCCATGTCTTAAATGCCGGCCGATGTCTCCCACCCCACGTAATTGCCACTCTCCGCGCTGCTAATAGCAATGCCAGTCGAACGAAAATACCATTCGGCTCAATGGTTAGAGCGGCAGACCCTGATGCAGAGGTCTAGTCCGGGTCCAGGGTTCAATTCCCCACCTCGGCGGGTCTTGGGCTCAAAATTCCACGGACCTGATAATTCTCGCCTCGGTGCCTATTCCAATCATGGAGTCCCACTCTGCAACTCTGGGCAATAGCTTGCTTAATCTCCACAACGGCCCCCACAACGCTAAGGATGCCTGGCCTCCACCTTGGGGGTGCCCAGGAGTGGATGCCTCACAGGGAAAGCCAGGATGGGTTCCACAGTGGTATTCATACAAGCGCCTTGACACCCTTGCGGGTGAGTAGTGCGCTATACAAGTATCAATTTACATTTTATTTTATTTTTTTAATATGAGGTACGCAGCAGAGCAGACATACCAGTGGAGTGCACGGAATGTCCACACGGAATGAGCCACACTTCTCCACAGTATGGAGAAGTGTGGCTCAATGATTAGAGCGGCAGACCCTGATACTGAGGTCTAGCCCGGGACCAGGGTTCAATTCCCCGCCTCGGCGGGTCTTGGGCTCAAAATTCCACTGATCTGATAATTCTCGCCTCAGTGCCTATTACAATCATGGAGTCCCACTCTGCAACTCTGGGCAATAGCTTGCTTAATCTCCACAACGGCCCCCACAACGCTAAGGATGCCTGGCCTCCACCTTGGGGGTGCCCAGGAGTGGACGCCTCACAGGGAAAGCCAGGATGGGTTCCACAGCGGTATTCAGACATGCGCCTTGAGACCCTTGCGGGTGAGTAGTGCACTATACAAGTATCAATTTACAATTTACAATTTACAGTTACCATCTCACTCAGACTACTCACCACTGCGTCCCAGAATTCAGCCACTTTCTGACAGTTCCACACCAAATGCATGAAGTCTGCATCCGCATACCCACACCGCTCACAACATGCAGTCTCTCACAATCCATATCTATGCAGACGTGCAGGGGTATAGTACACTTGGTGCACATATTTAAAATGAATAATCCCGAGATTGCCATTCATACAAAGTCTTCCTGTCAGGCTGCAAATGTATTTCCAATTCTCTTCCGAATTGTGATCTGGCAAGCATTCGTTCCATCTAGAAGAGAAGCGATTGGTTGCTAACATACTGCAGGGCCTCTTGTGTGAGAAATGAGCCATTGAGATAAATATCTTGCATGTGCAAAATACCAGCTTCTCGCAATACCCTCATGGAGGGGGCTTCTCGTGTGACTCGTGTTCTAGATACATGCACGGTGCGAACAATGGCAGTTTCTGTGCTAACTTCCCAATCTTTTGCCAGGGGGAGACGGTGGTGTCCACTGCATTTATTTCTGACCTTGGAGTACCGCGAGAATGGTGAGCAATCAGCTATGAAGTGGGATTGGAGACGCGTCTCCTTTTTTCACTGCAACATGTGGCGTGAATGCATGTGGCCTGTACCAATAATATAAATACTGCGCCTGCGCACTCAGGTAGTACACATAAAAGTCAGGAGCCTCAAACCCTCCTTTCTCATATCCTCTAGTCAGAATCAACCATTGTATCCGGGCTGTTTTACCTCCCCACACCAGTCGTATCAGTTGACCACGAAGAAGCTTAAAAAACTCCCTCGTAAGCACTATCGGTATATTCGCAGAAAGATAAAGGATCCTGGGTAACACTACCATCTTGATGAGAGCGATGCGGTCCACCAGTGAAAGCGGCAATGCAATCCATATTTCAACTGAGCTTTCCAGTTTCAAATATGTCCTCCCATAATTCTCTTTGACTACCACAGTCGGATCACGGATTACCCACACACCCAAGTATTTAACTGGGTCTGTTGTCCACATCAATGGAAACTCCAAACTGGGTTGCGTAGTAGCCGGCGTTAATGGAATTATATACGACTTCTCCCAGTTTATGTGTAGGCCTGACAAATAACCAAAACAAACATATTCTCTAAGTAGCTGCGCCAGATACCTATTCGGCTCACAAACGAAGAGGACCATATCATCTGCATACAATGATATCGCCACCGGCCTGTAATTAAAATTAAGGGCAGCCTCCCTATGTCGTTGACGGATGACACAAGCCAGGGGTTCTAGGACAATCGCAAACAGCAGTGGTGATAAAGGGCACCCCTGCCGAGTGCCCCTCTCAATGTGCACCGCTTCAGAAGTGATGCCTCCGACACAAATTCTCGCCGTTGGTGCCGTATAAAGCACCTTTGTCCATTGGACAAACAAGGGGGGGAAACACATGCGTCGCAAGGCCCGAAACATATAATGCCATTCCACCACGTCAAAAGCTTTAGCAGCATCCAATAACGCTGCCGCTGCCTCTAGACCAGGCTCTAATATGTGAAACATGGAGAAAATTGTACAGAGGTTGGGGGAGGTAGACCTCTCAGGGATAAATCCCGATTGATCCGGGAGCACCAAGCCATGCAATAAAAGCTGTAACCTAGTTGCCAGTATTTTCGCCAAGATCTTGGCGTCTATGTTAATGAGCGATAACGGGCAATAAGAATCGCATCTGTCTGGTGGTTTGTCTTTTTTAAGCAAAGTAATAATCATCAGTGCTTCTCTTAATGATGGAGGCAGCATCCCTGCGTCATATGCTTCCGCATACATTTCCAAAACGTGGGGCGCTAGAAGATCGGCACATTTCTTATAAAATTCTACTGTTAGCCCATCAGGGCCAGGTGCCTTAGCATTAGGGATTGCCGCAATTGCCAGCTTGATATCTCGTTCATCTATAGGTAAAAAAGGTACTGTCTCTGTACATCAGAACTCCAAGCACAGGCTATATCTTCTAGGAATTCCTCAAATTTTAAGTCCAATGTTGTGCCGCGTGTTTCATACAACTCCTCATAAAAACCGCAAAACTGCTTCGCAATATCTTCGGGGGCATGGTGTTCACCTCCATAATCATCTACTATTCTATCTATCCGCGGCTGGTCAATCCGCTCCCTGATTTTGAACGCCAATGTGCGCCCTGGCCTGCCCGCCTCTCCATATCTTCTCGCGGTATGTCTGAGGGATAAATATTTTTGTCAAGATCACACTCCGCAGGATCCGTATGCAGAAGAAATGCTCCACCTCCGGACCCCCCAAACACCCCGAATAGATATCACAGGGTATTCAGGAGATACGGTGAGGGAAAAAACCCCAAAAGGGGAAAAACCCAAAAAAAAAGATAGAAGGGAAAGGGTCAGCGGGGGAAAAGAAGCTGTAAATACAAAGCACACAAGCATTAATATATTTCTAAATGCTACTCTCATTCAATTCTCGCTAAAAGAAACATATCCTAACTTCACCTGTGATAAACTCCTTCCTGCCTCTTCACACAGCTGTCCTCGTAAGTCCCTCCTGCCTGCATAACACAAGAAGCATAAACATCAACACTCAGTACAAGCACTCTGTCATTCCAAATTATATACACTACTCTGGATACCTACCCACACAGTAGAAAAAATAAAGCTTTAAGAATAACCTTGTCATTAAGACAGTTGAGACCTCAATAAGCAGTTCACTTCATGAATGTATGGCTTAATGTAACGAGTACAGAAAAATCCCATTCAACAGGCAAGTCACTGCTGCTTGATGACAGCCAAACAAGTTCCATGTAACATAGGTACCAGAAAGAACCTAACACGGTGTGTTGTAGTTAAATGACACTACTAACATCCGCTTAGGCATTTGTAATCCATTAGGTTATCAGCAATAAACAGTAAACCTAACACGGTATGTTGTAGTTATCAGCACTACCAACATCCGCTTAGGCAATTGTAATCCATTAGGTTATCAGCAATAAACAGTAAACCTAACACGGTATGTTGTAGTTCAAAGCACTACCAACATCCGCTTAGGCATTTGTAATCCTTATAGCATGTGCCACAAACACTAACCTTCGTGCCGGTATTGCGGAGGACACACCCCCCCCTGCAATCCGTCACTAGCCGAGACAGTTATGACCCCCCTCCGGAGGTGAAATAGCAACAGTACAATACCACCAGTGGGAACTCACGCGCAGAAAACCCCTTACAGCGGCAAAGGGTTCCAAGTCTAATCCGACTGCAGGCAACAAAGGAAGCAGAGCAACACCAACACTAGCGCGTTTGCGCGAAAACTTTACCGGTCTGTGCAATCTTCCCCTTGGGTTCCTAGGACAGGCGTGGCAAAGGCTCCACGCGGAAACGAACGCCGGGAACATAACCACGCTCCCTGTAACATCAACAAAATCACTAGCACTGTTTCCTGGTCCTGCCCCGCCTTATCCTCGCGCCGCAAAGGATCATGGGATCAGTAGTTCTACTCCCTTGATTCATGGGAAGTGTAGTTTTAGGCAGGCGCTTCACGTTCTGAATCCTGACAATTTTACCTCCGTGTCTGCAAGCTCATCATATTCCCTTATTAGTTCTTGTATACGAGCTAGTCTACCCGCCTCCGGCCTAGCCACAAATTCTCTTTCCAAGTCACGGAGCGTGTTTTCAATGTTTTGAAGCTGCGTTCTAATGTCTTTTAATATACCCGCTGCTGTACCAATATAGACACCTCTAACTGTAACCTTAAACGCTTCCCACAATGTTGAAGCCTCATCTACTGTGCCTTTGTTGAAAGCGAATTATTGTATGATAGCCTTGCGCACCGTCATGTCATATAAGGGATCAAGTAGCGCCTCAGATCACAATCTCCACGTAAAGGGACGCCTCACAGCCTTTGGGAACACCATATCTAATCTCACCCAGTTATGGTCTGATAATGTTCTAGCCAGTGGTGTTACATCTGTCACCCATTCCATCATCTCGCCTCCAAGCAACCAGTAATCCTGTTGTGACTAACTTCCATGTAGTGGTGTAGCATGCGTACCCTCTTGTACCTGCGGGTGTCGTACCCTCCAGACATCACACACCCAAATTCCTCCATGGCCCTCAAAACACTTTTGGCAACTTTAGCGGTACGATTGGGCAAGGGGCTAGACTTATCCAGTGTCACATCCAAGTTCGTATTAAGATCGCCACCCCAAATCACCGGAGCCGGAGGCCAATCACGCAATTTCCCAGCTATACAATCAACACAGGTGGGATTATCTGCAATCGGTCCATACATATTAACAATGGTGACCAGGGCGTGTGGTAATTTCCCCATACACCATCGCATACCTCACCTCCTCATCCGTGTATGTGTGCAACGCCTGAAACTCAACCCCTTTCTCGACTAGTATTAGCACTCCTCTCGCATAGGAGGAATATGAAGCGGCCAATTGAAACCCTGCCCATCTACTCGCCACGTTTCGCTCAGTGTGTCTAGTCAAGTGTGTTTCCTGTATCAGCGTAACCTGTATTTCGTTCCGATTTAGATAGACCAGCACCTGCCTCACTTTTTTAGGGGAGTTGAGGCCTCGGACATTCCAGGTTAATAGCTTGCATTTATCTACCAGTATTTGTCACTGTTCCTACCGTCATCTGCACTACATCTAGTCTCAGAAGGGCATCAGTCATGCCAATACAATACAGTGCGGTCTTGCCTGATGTGGAACATGTTAATGCGCACAATATAGCACAACAAACATATAACAAAAAATATGAAAAACGCCCTTTCCCTCTCCCTTCCATCCTCCCACCTCCCACTCCAACCTCCCCATCAGGTTGAGTCCTAACTCCCCCCCACCCTCGATACACCATACCCAACTGCCCATCTCACCATACGGGGAACACCCTCTTGGGGGGCTCAGCAATGTGTACTCGCACCGCAGTGCGATTGCCGGAATGTTCCCCTCGCCGTGTTTCGTCCCCCCCGCATTTACCATGCAATTTGTTCCACAGCATATTACTCATTCGCCCCCACATAGAGTCAGCAGCGGTAAATTTCAAAAATAGTTATCCTCCACCTCAGACACTCTCCTAACAGGATGCCACATATTATTCCAGACCGAGAACCAGAGCATATCAACATCCCAGAGCAATACGATCATGTACCAGTTTGTCCATTATTAATCAGCATTGTCTAAACCAGAATCCATTGTCATATCTTCCACAGGTTTCTGACGAGATATTGCCTTGCACACATGCTTGGAGAATTTCAGTGCAGACTTTGCGTCAGTAAAAAAGTGTGATTGGCTCTTATGAGAAATCTTCAACTCTGCTGGGTATAACATGGCATACGGGACTGACGCCTCTCTCAACATCTTATTCACTGGCATAAACTCATTCCTCGCCTTGTACTGCAGGTGTACAGTCTGGGGAAAAGAAGAGTTTATCCCCCTTGTGCACCACCGGTTCTTTAGCTCGAGCCTCACGCAAAATGGTGTCTCTGTCCGCATAACTGAGGAGTCGCGCGATGACAGGGCGTGGTGGCGCCCCCGGCTTGGGCCGCGGTCCCAGTGACCGGTGCGCCCGCTCCACTACCATCATAGCAGAAAGGGCAGGTCCAAAAAGTTCAGGTAGCAGTCCATCTATGAAGGGCTCCATCTTGGATATGGGCGTGGTTTCTGAAAGGCCAATAATGCGAATATTATTACGCCGCGAGCGCGCTTCTAAATCTTCGTTCTTTGCACTTATTACCTCCAGCACCTTTTCCATCTGAAGGAGTTGTGTGGGGGCTTCAGCTTACGCGTCATGTTCATAAGACACACGATTTTCCAACACATCTAATCTGCGCTCGTGCGTATCAACTTTCTTTTTGAACATGTCAAGACCTGTGGCCAAAGCATCGATCTTGGTATCTTTCGTCTTCATCCCCACCCGTAGCTCTAGCATAAAAATCTGTAACACTGTTGTGTATGGATGGATTGCACTTGTCCATATTTAAGCTACTGCAGTCAGATATGTAGCATTAAGGTACAATAAAAGGTGGCTGTGCACAAAAACAAAACAATGTATAACTCAGAGTCTGCTTGATGCATGAGGAGCCCTGCTTTCAGCAACAACTGCATTTCCAGAACAGCTTTCACATGAATGTGAAATTATGAACCAGGTTACCATTAATTTAAGAAAAACATTGGCAACGAGTTTGCCTCCTTAGAATCATGATAGAATACGGATTTTGGCATTTGAATGGAGGGTTTCTGAAGGGCCAAACAGTGAAAAACACTTTTGGTGGAATTATTTCAAACGGTCTTGTAAAACAGCCACTCGATGTCACCCTGAATCCCCAAAATCAGTACACATGCAAATATTCGTATTTTATTATAAATCTGAATCTATTATGTGCTAAACGTCTTCAAAATAACAATTATAATAATAATAACAAACAATTAATGTAACATAAGGTAAGAGTGAACACTAAATATACTAAAACACAATTTATCAGTGGACTGAAAACAATGCTTTAAGTAGTCAATTACCAAACACGTGGCTGCCACAGTTCCTGTGTCTCTTTAATTGCACAAACATGGACCTCAGACAAGATCAATCCTGCAAGCACACTTTCAGGCACTGAGAACACTTCAGTAGACAATGCAACAATCCTTCTCTGGCTAATACGATGTGTTCAACAAAAAATGCAAAACAATTAAGCAAAACAAATTCTGTCAGCTTGCACAAAATGAAGCTAGGAAAGCCACTTCAACAGAAGTGTAGTACACTGTTTTAATATAGGCATTCAATTCAGGTTTAACCCATTTTCATTAAATAAATTAGCACTCAAATACATTCAGTGCACAAACACAGGTTATATTAACATCTATCAAGTCCTCTGATATATAACATTATCATCAGAAAACCTGTGTTCACGTTGGTATTAGATGACATCCCGTTTTGGAACTTGTGAGAAGTCAAGGCTGTGGGAAGTATCATGGAGGGGAAATGTTAATCAGGTGGCAGTAGCTCAGATTGTCCATGTCTTCTAAATTTTCTTGTGCAAGGCATTCTGGGAGCCATAAGCCCAAATAAAGATTACAGTTAGGATGAAGGAGTACTTAGTGATTTACATCAAAAACTGTGCTCATTCCAAGAGACTGGGTGGGTGAGATTCAATATATTTGCTGGTAAATTATGTAAGTAAGAAAAGCAGGGCAAGATGTGCACATTATGAAATATGGATAACATACTTTCTCTGCAGATAGTTGGAAACTAAAAATGATGTGAGGAATTAGAAGGTGTAAACCCATTAGTCAGTATGAGTAGAAACTAATCATGAACAATAGAAGCTGTCACAGACTTTTTTGTTAACAGCACGAGTACAGTCATTTGCTTACCGCCAGCTTTTTTTATCTCGTTCCCATAAAATTAGGATATGTTGTGTACACACATTCTTTTAAATGAAGCTTTAAGAGAGGCTCACCAGTTTTCCTGTGGCACTTTGACCTCCCTCATTTAGCCAGAATCCTGGAAGCATGGCTGAATAATATGGCCCCCAGATGCCAGGAACAAAAAGAGGAGAGTCACTGATCTAGGAAAAATCAATATTAGATTGATGTGTGTTAGATTCCAAGCTTTTGTGTAACGGGATCAGACAATCATCAACCACATGCAGAATAAGTATAGGTAATATGGATATTAGATTGACTGACTGCAAACATAGAATTCACACAAGCTTCAACATTTTCTCTTTTACACTTTTAAGCCATATCAATACTGACACTACGCGTAATAAATTCACATACTGCAAAAGTACACTGCACAATTGTCGGTCAGAGCAGAGATACCCTGCGAAAAAAAGAAAAATAAAGCAGTTTGTGAGTGTATGTAAATAGTGGAAAGTGTTAGGTACCAATGCGTAGACTGTATACAAATGCTTCTTTAGAACAATACCCTTTTAAAAAATCAACCGAAGAGAGCCCAAAATTAATAAATATGCAACCATTATATCTGCAACTTAATTCTTTGCCCTGAAGATGTGATTATGTATTTTTTCCTGGTCCTGCCGAACTGAAATTAGGCGATGGGATGCACACACAGAATGATTTCCTGAGATCTTTAGACGCACAGTAATTCAGGGTGTGGTAAAACCACATGCAGAAATACAGTTTATACACAAAGCTGACCAAGACATTAGAATCACATAACACACAGAAAATACGCCATTTACCATCCCTACAGGTTTTGAGAGTGAAATGGGAATCAGACCTGGGCAAGATGACGAATGTTGGACATCATGTCAGCAGTACCCCTGAGAGATGGCCATCCAGTCGGGTTTCCGGCTGGTCCAGTTTAGGTTACTTCATAGGCCCTGCTACACTCAAACACACCTGTATCGATAGGAGCGATTGATTTGGACTGCTGTCGAAGGAGGTTTGGCCAGAGGGGCAGCCTCTTGCATACCTTGTGGAAGTGCCCCAGACTACTGAGATTTTGTACTGGAGTCTTGCAGGTCATGGACAATGTCCTGATGGTCACCTCCAAATTGGTATTACTTTGGATTGGGGGGAAAAGCCCTTTGCTGTCCCAATGCAATATGGCCCTAGCAGTAGCGAGACAAGGCACTGTAAGACGGTAAGGGAGTGCAGACATTCAAATGTATTGGTATGGATATCCAGCATGGAGTGGTGTAGGCAGGTGGAGGAACATATCTACGCTGGTGAGGGGATGCAATTAAAAACATGTGGAAATATGAGAACAATGGTGAGAACACTCTAAGGAATAAGTGGGGGGCATCCGGCGACACCGCTTTAGGTCTTACTTTTGGAGAATACATTTAATAGGAGACCAGGACAGGCTCTGGAGACAGGGAGGGGAGGTCCAATGGCATAGATGGAAGAGACAGAACTCATTTGTTATTATGTAGTTCACCATCTGATAGCTCAAAGACTCATTCTGTAATGACAAATACTGCAGCACCCAGGGGAAGGAGCAAATGTATTATGCTCATGTTAGAAGTTGGGTAACTGGTTGACTGTGGTGTGAGCCCTGGTCAAGCAGCTACCACATGATACACAATTCCCTCACTTGTAGTGGCCTTTGATTGGTTTGAGTTTCCACTGGGAGGCATTCTCTCGGTGTGAACCAAGCCCTACGTTTTGCATGCTTGAGCAATTGTTTGATTGGCTCAACACAAGTCAGTCAAGTCAAGTCAGATAATTTGTATAGCGCACTACATACCCAGAGGGTCTCAAGGCGCTTAGCAAGACCTCCTTAACATTCCTTGATGTGGTGGTTAGACCCATAAATGAAGAACTAAGGGCAACTTTACATCATAACCCAACTGACAGGGATACGATCCTCCATTATAAAAGCTCATGTCCCAGGAACCTGCGGGATAAATTGCTGTATGGCCAGCTGCTTAGGATCAGACTAAACTGTTCATGGAAGGAGGATTTTGAAGTCCATGCAACGGCCCTTTGTGAACAATTGAGGGAAAGAGGTTACCCCAAATAACTGTTCAAGCACGCAAAATGTAGGGCTTGGTTCACACCGAGTGAATGCCTCTTGTCCAAGAGAGTCAAGGAACCAATTACTAAATTGGTGGGTGTGTCCAATTTTGGACCACACACTAACAAATTCCGTCAAATAATCCTAAAAAACGGAGTCAAAAGTTTGGAGTGGTGCACTACTTCAATTAGTCTTATAAGTCTTGTATGTTATCTCAATAGATCCTTTATTTTGCATGAACTATAAACATACCAGCCAACGCGTTTCGTTCATATACAATGAACTTCTTCAGGGCAATGGGTGCAATTCGTCGACAGTGGGGTAGGTACCCCCTGGTGTTCCGTAAGAGCTGACTGTGAGCTCTGTCCGTGGTGTAGAGTCGTTGCCAATCTGGTGGCAGATCTACACAAAGGAACAATGTTACTGCTTGGGCCTCCTTGATAAGGGCCTGCGTTCAATGGTTCTGATGAGCTATAAGCTGCCGTCGGCTTCAATCGGAGATCAGCTCTTACGGAACCCCAGGCGGTGCTTACCCCACGGACCAAAAAATCATCCATTGCCCTGAAGAAGTTCATTGTATATGAACGAAACGCATTGGCTGGTATGTTCTTAGTTGGAAATTCATAAAAAATAAAGGATCTATTGAGGTAACATACAAGATTAATGAGACTAATTGAAGTAGTACACCACTCCAACCTTTTGGCTCATTCACTCTCTGTTCAGCAGCTGGTGCCCAACGACTGCAGGTGCCGGAGTTGCATGTGCACACACATCTGGACACAAGTTTTTCAGTAATTACGAAGGGAACACAGCAGGAAGTGTGGTCACAGTGTCCCCCGTTGTCCGCAATTGTTCCTCACCCTAATCCTAAAAAACTGGCATCTGCTTCAGACCTGGAATGTCCCTTTGAATGGCCGCTTTTTGCCATGAAGAAGGACATAAGTATTGGAACGCAATTGGTGAGGGCTGACTATATTTCAGTCACCAAAAAGCAGGACTTACGCTCCCAGTGGAACCTCAAACAAATCAAAGGACACCATAAGTGTGGGAATTGTGTATCATGTGAAACTACTTGTGAAGGATCCTTATTTGAGAATAACAGCATTAAATGGGTTCATAAGTCCTTTTCAAACTGCAAAATGAAGAACGTTGTTTATGGAATTATTTGCCCATGTGGTAATTTGTACATCGGTAAAACCAACTAAGAGGTCTGATTACGAATTTTACAACATCGATCAAGAATACGCACAAAAGTGTTGAACGCTACTATGGTCAGTCACTTCATACAAACTAACCACAGTGAAAGAGACATAAAACGGACCCTTCTATGTGTGGTTAAAAGATGCCTATAGGTGGAGATGTTGAAAGACCTGGAACACCCTCCCCATCCTCCTACGGCAGACCCAGGACCTGCTAACCTCCAGAAGACTCCTCAAGACCTGGATATTCAAGCATAATCAGCATCCCTTCCCGCCCCCCAGCGCCTTGAGACCTTCATGGGTAAGTAGTGAGCTTTACAAATGTCCTGATTGATTGACTACAAAAGGAAGCTTAGCTTTTATTGAAGTTTGACAGTGCCATATCCGGCCTAAATGAGATGTCTGAAATATCAAGGACTTAGGTACTGACCTCTTTAAAGCATCGTTACAAATAGGCTGGTAACACACGCTTAATGAAATGCACTATAACTCGCAGCATCCACTTCCACAATACTTAGGACCAACAAACTATGATCTAGAAAACCGAAAGTTGTACACCTGGGAAATAAACACCTGACATTTCAGGTGAGAACAGCTGAGCTGACACAACTCTGAGCGTCAGACTGAAGCTGCAGGATTTGGATCAATGACCGCATGAGCGTTTGCAAGTGAGTCACCAGTCTTGTAACAATGTTGCCCAGAGAAAGAGATTCCAGAGATATAATGACACTAAGCTAAACTGTTTCCTTTGGCACCTGTTCTTTTTAGAAAATACTTAATACGCGCCCTCCGACATCGGAATGCTTTATACGGCATCAAAGCCATTGATAACAGTGCATTAATCACCACGCTGCCACTAAAAGTGGCATGAACTGAGTCTATGGCCACACACGAGTGTTTAAGTAAGTCCAAGGCAACATATTATCAATGCAAAGAGAAACTATTGAACAACATGAGCGGATGTTCAAAATGATTGTTATACGCCTCTGTCTTCCCCAGACAAATCGACACGCGTTTACCGAAATCTTCAATGCTCACGGCTTCACTCTCTATAATAGGCGCTCAGCAATAAGAAACCTGACTGGTTGTATTACTGTCTATTTAAGTAAGTTAACCCCTATAAACATACTAACACCAGCAATAAGTAAAATGCACGAATACAGAAGTTATTGACCAAACGTCTTTGTCATTTTAGGCAACCAACATGCCACTATAAACCATTTAGTAAACCTCTAACTTTGTCTAAAACCAAAGAAGTTACAAGTAAGTCAAATAGCAAGTACTTGCAAGTTATAACAGTTCCCTATTTATTTAATTTGTATCTAACTCTGTACCGCCCGATCATGTTTCAGGCCAGCCGGTCTGCAACGTGTGTAAACAGCGCTATTGACAATCACGATGTGATTTGCAAATTCAACAAGAGGTACAGACTCCCCTGTCTCTTCTTAAGAGTCTATCAATCAAATTGACAAGGAGGGCACTTGTTTTAAAATATCCCTTTTTTCAAAATATCTTTTTCTTTATTGGCCTTACAGAATTCAGTCACAGCCCTGAGGAGAATCCTTTTAAATAAATTGGGATTTGAAACGCATTGGCACGCTTGACCATCAGGGGAAGAGTTTCTCATAAAAACATGACTAGCAACAGAGGGAAATAATGTGTCCAAAATGTTGAGTCAAATGTTTTACCTCCATTGGTTGGTAACCCTAGCCTGTTTCACTGAAATTGTCATTATTTGAAATGTGGGTTACCTTGTTTTTTTCTTGATTGGTAACAGTTACATTGATTGTCATTTGAAAATTGTTTTGATGTTTCTTTTATCTCAGTTTGTCTTGATGTTACGTAAGTGTGAAGTGTAGGACATATCTGTCTTGTGAACTTAAAAAAAAAGAATAATAATTGAAAATATTGAATAATTAAATGACGTTGACCATCATACTCAATCATTTTGGTCTCAGCCTGTCTAAATAGTTGGCAGCCTAACAAACGGTCAGCTAGATACTTCAATTTTTATTGTATTTATCGGCTCAATCTGGCTTTGTGAAATAGGGCCCATCCCTCTTGATAGCTAATAACTTTCAAAAAGTGGCATTTTTTAAATTGTGATCAAAAATCCAACTTCACCAGTAAATATGGCTTTTCACCCAATTCCAAAGACACCAAACATGAAATAATTCCCTCTTCCTATCTGGAAATTACATTTACAAAATATACAACTCCAATGTTATCATATGGGAGATTGCAGTAGTGAAAAATGAATTTAAGAGTTTTTCACTACTAGGCCATGTAAAAGATAAAAGTACATGTCCTACTTTAAAAATATGTTGCACCCTTCCCTCTGGGCTGTGCAGGGCCTACCGTAGGCATGGCATATGTATTAAAAAGGAAGGTTTGGACCTGGTAAAAGGTTTATTTTGCCTGGTCGAAATTGTAGTTTAAAACTGTGATCTTCAGGGGAAGCCCTAAGACATGTTTAAGTGGCTAATTAAGTGGGTGATGCAATCAATGCCGCAGGCCCACAAGTAGCATTTGATTTACAGGCCCTGGGTATATGTGGTACCACTTTACTAGTGACTTATAATTAAATTAAATATGCCAATTGTTTATAAGTCAATGTCTCCATGGTTTAAGCAGAGAGCACAAGAACTTTAGTACTGGTTAGCAAGGATAATGTTCTAAATATGAGAGTGAATGAATGAATGAATAATTCTTTATTCGGTTTTTGTCATGTATAAAAACCATAAAAGCAATTTCACAGATAAAAAT
Organism: Lissotriton vulgaris; assembly: GCF_964263255.1. NCBI lineage: Eukaryota > Metazoa > Chordata > Amphibia > Caudata > Salamandridae > Lissotriton > Lissotriton vulgaris. The sequence goes on along the minus strand of NC_141685.1, from coordinate 432,116,897 downwards.
CATTTCATAATTAATGTTTAAAAAGGTTTACAATTCAATACATTATCATTATCAAAAATACAATGTAGGAGACTCCTCACTATTTCACATTTACATAAGGATTCGGTTTTTGCCAGAGCAACTAATTATAAAACTAATTTTTACAGGTTCAATCGATGTCTAAAAATGCATTTCAAGAATTTAACTATATACTTCGATGTCCATTCCTCCTCTAAAAACTGCAGAACTAACAAAGCTGGGCGGCATCTTCTAATGCCCATATGTTTTAGTAGGGGGATCAACCAGATCTTTCTATGGCCATTATAATATTTACAAAAAAAGAAAGAATGAATGGTTGCCTGAGTAGACATCTCATCACACGGACAAGGTGGTAGTACTGGATCCCAATTATTTCTCGTTGGGAAGGCAACCAAACGGTGTAGGAGATTTAGCCTGAACCTAGTCAGGAGAAATCTCTCAAAAATGGTAACATCGTGAGTCAGATATGGCTGAATTTAAAATGTAATTTGAACGGCTATAGAGTGTTGGACAGAAGTTTTAATGGCTTCTTTTGTGAATCGTAATTTCTCTAAGTGTATAAGGGACATCGCTTTTAGTGTCTTCCTCGGTATTTCCCGAATCGAACATGGGACTAAATAGTTTTTTCCTAGTCCTAAATCGTAAAGAAAATTATTTATGTAGGACAGCCATCCAATTTTGTGTGAATAATCCAAAGACATACTGTCTGTGATTATTTGCTGCGTGAACACATTTTTTTCTGATGACCAAATTCGATGCCAGAGAAGAAGTGGTTGAATTTTGGCTAAATCTGACAAATGAGGAATCCCCAATTCCGTGTGACATGAAAAAGTAGACACACTCTTTGGTACCGCTAAGAGAAATCTTAGAAAGGCATTCTCAGCCACTTGTAAAGCACTGGTATTTGCATACCCCCATACTCCGGCCCCGATTAGGGCTATTGACTGGCATTTGGCTCAATAGATCTTTAACAATTCCACTGGCGGCCTCTTTCCCAGTTTTTGTGCAAAATTTATGAGGGCCGCAATAGCTCTCATGAGATGGAGTTTTCTGGCCTCAATTGCAGGTTTCCAGTTTAATTTTTGGTCAATAATAATTTCCATATATTGTTGCGTGTTTATCTAGGTTCCTGATCGATACTGTGACCTTATGCCCCTATTCGGCTATAAATCCATTTATTCCCTATATCGTTCAAGTGCGATTTTCTGAAAAGTCATCTCTGGCCTCACACGAACAGAGCCACATTCCAGCATAGTTCTCTCTGCCACTTCCTTTGCGACCAATTAGTGCAATGACAGAGCAGTAGTCACTATCTGATACTCCTAGATAACACTCCGAGTTCTTCAACAAGATAAAAACTTAGCAAACCTGGAAATCCCCGCTTGCTATGTTTTGATTAGTAATGGAACTCTAATGAGCAACTGATAACTATCACTTCCTAGTGACATCTTTAATTGACGTCTTATGTCCAGCAAACTTGCGTCAAACCCGGCACCTGTCAGGTATAAATATTACCAACGTTGCCTTAAGCAATGTGAGCTGCAAGCTACTGTTGCTGATGCTGGCTGCCTGCAAGACCCCGTGTTGGTAAATCTAGCACTCTGTCGCTGCAGCCTGCTATCCTGTGGTGGTGAAGCTGCTGATACCATTATCGCCGCCAAAGCGCGAACTATGGTGCAGTACGCTTAAGGAGCTGAACAGCCGTCCCTCTGCGAAGACATCCAGCAGATTCCAGCTGCCCGCGGACGCTGTCCCCCCTCCTTCCTCGACGCGCTGAAGAGACCCGCTGCCTTTCTCGTGCAGAGAAATCCAGCCACGGCGTTTCCGGTTTACCCTCGCGGGTGACTGGGATATCGAAAGAGACCCCTGAAGGAGATACCAATCCTCCATCATTCTATTCAGAGGTATGGTGTTGACTAAACCCTTAGACGAGAATTCTTGAAACAAACCTTGGCAAAACCAACTTAACTTAAAGCTACTTACTTACTCCCCTTTTCACGTGTTAGGCTTAGGTCAGGCACACTGGGGTAGGCTTAGTTAGAAGCACCAGTTGAGTATGTTAGCCTAATGTATATATGACTGTATATATGTTTTATTACTTTTAAACCATTGTATGGCTAAGAAACCATATCAATGCTTTTACAGTTCTATTTCGCAATACTTATCTTACTGTACGTACTTTTTATAATACCAATTATTACAATTGTGGCAATACATTTCTCTTGTACGAGAAGAAAGACTGTTCAATAAATGTTAACCCTTTATTGACAAACGCCCGTCTCTCTATTCTCTACATCTCGTGAAAGTAAACTGCACTAGACTGACTGAGTGAAATACATGTCTATTGTTTCACACGACCCTAGAGATTGACTCTTGATCTGAGGATCAAAGTTGTCATGTTGCACGGTTGTTGGAAAGCTGAATCCCTTCTTGTCTGTGCCAAGGAAGCTGATCACTTCCTATGCAGAGAAGAAAGTTTCCAGTGACCTCTGAGCTAGTTGGTAACACAACCCAATTAAGTTTAGCATAGTCAGTGGAGGCCTGGAATATCCGCAGTTCCACGTCGATACTACTGTTTATGTTATTCCAATGCGCAGGGCCTAGTGGGAAACTAGGAACTACACTACATGGCGCCCAAACGTTTGGTAAGGCGATAAACTAACGCAAGACTTGTAGAGTAACTCAGTCGTGCATATTTCAGACCCCTTTCTCCCGTAAATACTCCAATAGACGTCTGGAGTGGGTGAAAGTTTAAAATCCGCCCGACCTTAGTAGGAAGAGATTCCTATGTAAAGCTCTGGTTTATTCAACGTTGAAGGATACAGTGTTCCAAAATATTGTGCACCTAATCTTTGTCTCCTTGGAGACCTACTCTGCAAACCTCGCATTTTTACAATGCCAGAAAACGGAACCTCTGGGGCCGCAGCAGATGCGACTCAGCAAGGTCCTGAATACACAGACCCGGATGCTATTATCATCCCGGTCCACTTAAGAAGATCTATAACTTTAAAACTTATAGAAAATGGACTGACACCTCAGGGTGGTACAGTAATTTTCGTGATAGAGGCTCACGAATATCGGCAGACAGAGGTATTCTATTCATGGATAAACTTTCCAGCGGTAAACGCTAGAACAAAAGAGTTTCACTATTACAAAATAGAGAAACCTCCGGAAGAGTACGCTCCTTTTGAGGAGATTGAAATTCCACTTAAATTTCAAGAGCACCTGCTCTGGTTTAATGGCGCCCTAAAACACAATGATCACATAACTAGGCTCGGTCCACTAGGTAGACCAGGAGCAACGTGGCCGGTTCTAGCCAGCTACACACCACATCCTGACATTGTAAAAATGTCTAAAGAAGAGCTGTTAGTACAGCTAAAAACATTAATAAAAATACATAGGCAATTAGTCCAATATGTAATGCGGACTGCAACAGTCCAGCCAGCTGTTAATACACCACAGCTGACCCCTCATCAGGGGAACACAAATAAAATCACACCACAGAACATACAGTCATGTCTTGGTAAAACACCCGTAAAACGGGAACAAATTCCTTTCTGGTTAGCACAGAAAATCACTCAAATAGAGGCAGTATTTCCTGATACTACCCCTATTGAGAAACACAGAATCTTGACCATCTGCCTTCCTATGGGAATCGCACCACACGTGGAGGACTGCGACACTTGGGGTACAGTCTTTGCTTCCATTTACACAAAAACACACGGTGTTCCGTCTATGGCGGTAATACCAGAAGTGCTAAAACAGATTCAAAATGAATTCGGTCCAGAGCCCGCTTTAAATCTAGGTATGAAATTACTGAAAGACTTCAAGCAGGTCTCGGCTATATTATTAGCCAATATAAGAGGAGAAGCAGCATCTGTGGCGATTCGCCAGAAGTTGAATGAAACAGATATAAAAGATTCTGTTGAGCTTGCAAAAATCATAGAAAAATGCTATGAAGAATTAGGTAGAGACAGCTTGGGTGGAAAACCGGTAAAGCCCCAACTGCTCGGAAATCCTGAAAAATTATTTATTAAAAATAATTTAAACACTCCTAAAAAGAGCTGGGATGGAAATAAACAATCCACTCCCAAGGAAAAAGTTTTCCAGTCCAGAGGAAGGTCTCCTCGACGGAGGGAAAGAACTCCGACTCGAGAACGCCAGTCTCCCCAGAGGGAGCCCTCTGAGAAAAGATATAACCTTAGAAATAGGGATAATCTGAAAAAACCTGATAGATATCAAAGCATTGATACACGTCCCTCTCGATCTTTTCCACAGAATTTGGAAAGAAGAGGACGGTCAGACCCAGGAGAGCACACCAAGTCCAAAGACAAGGAACCTGCTCAAAATAAGAAATCTCAATTTCAGAAAAAGAAGGTAGCCAGTATTAGAGTAATCAACCATGCCGAGAATACTGAGGACACAGTTGAAAAACGGGGAGTGGGCATTGACAATGTTGGACAGTGCAGCAGAAATCAGTATAGCGCGCAAGATCTTGATGAGTCATCTGAAGACAGTGGACACGAATTAATACATTCAGGTTGAAACTGCCGACACCAGACTTAGCGAGCCCCATAAAATATACGAAATAACATTGCGTATAGAGGGTGATAAGACTAGGAAAATAAGGGTCTATTTTGGGATAAGCTCTCAAAAGGCTATGATATTCTGTTAGCTGAAAAAGATTGGCCCCCAGAGTTTGTCAGGGAGTGCCCTCGTGGCGAAGAAGTGATTATGCCTGCCTTCTCGAATCACATTCCGATTCACAAAAAATACACATATGCAAGGAAATGGGCAGTGGCCCAGGCACCTGCATTGTATAAAAATCATGTAGGATGGGATGAGGATTCAACTCCTCACAAAATCCAATTAAAAAGTGAACCAACTGCCCAACGGCAGTATCCCATAAAGCAAGAAGCTAAAAAACAGGTCAGGGAGATCTTAGATCAACTTGAATACCAGGGGGTGATTGAAACATGCACCTCTCAAATGAACAATCCTTTGTTTCCTGTCTCCAAGCCAGACAATTCATATCGTCTAGTTTTGGACTACAGACATCTTAATACATGTTGCAAAACTTTTGCAGTACAAAACTCGCATAGTGCAGCCCTAATGAATAACATAGTTAGGAAAAAAATATAAAACGACATTAGACATTTCTAATGGTTTCTTTTGTCAAAACATTGCACCAGAAAGCAGATATTTGACCGCTTTCTCTGCATTTGGCTCGCAGAAAAAATTCTGTCGACTCCCACAGGGGTTCAAGAACAGCCCAGGACTATTCTCAGCTAGGGTAACAGAGTTACTACAAATCTATGATGATGAAGCATTGTCTTACGTAGATGATATTTATCTCACAGACGACGACTTGGATACTTACTTGAAAAGAGTGAACACCATTATACTTGGGTTCGCAGCAGAGGGTTACAAATTCAACTTTAAAAAGTCCCGAATTGCCCATCTGACAGTACTATTTTTAGGGTACGAATTATCAAGTGAAGGGAAAAGCCTAGCGGACAACTTCTTAGAGAAGTGCGCTGTACTCCAAGCTCCAAAAACGCGGAAGAATTTACAATCCATTCTAGGTTTTCTGAATTTCGGAAGAACTTACATACTAAATTACGCAGAAAGGGTTAAACCTCTCTACGAACTAATTAAACCTGATTTTAAACAAATCAATTGGACTCAAAAACACACAGAAATTTTGAGATCACTGCAAACAGACATGTTAGCAAGAACAAAATTAGATACACGTGACAACACACGTGATCTTGTAATCCGAGTCATCCCAGGAAGATGCGGATTCACGTACCTAACCTCTAATGAGTGAGAAAACGTACCAATTTCAATTAAATCTCACTTGTACACACAAGCAGAAAAAACATTCAGTCCCACAGAAAGAACTGTGAACGCAGTGCAAATCGCATTAGCAAATGAACGAGAACTAGCACACGGCAAACGGATTAATATCCTTACAGCGGAATCCGCCTTCGAGGCGCTATTCAGCCCAGTAAACCTGCCTACAGTGTCACTGGATCCGAAATGGATACAGTGCATAGATTCTCTAGGAGCGGAAGACGTGAAATACTATTTCGCCCCGCAATTTGAAGAACTGAATGATTTAGAATATGAAGAAGAATATCCTCTGCCAATCGAAATTCTGCCTCTCCCACAATATGCCTGTATAATCTATACAGATAGCTCTGTACAGCATTTCAACGTAGAGAGAAAATCCTACGATGCAGCATGTGCGATTATTAAATGTCGTTGGCTGTGCGGTAAAATTACACCGAAAGTAACAAAAACTGAATCAGTAAAGTACTGTTCGGTTCAAAGAACTGAAATCAGATCTTTAAAGATGGCGCTAGAAAATGCAGAACGTGAATTCCCGACACTTATAGTGTGCGATTCTCATTTTTGCGTCAACTCTTACAACAATAAACTGCAGAGTTGGATCGAAAACGACTTCAAAGATGACACAGGTGCCACAATAAAGCATAAATTGCTCTGGAACGAGGTAGCTCTTTTACACAAAGAACTACAAAAGATTCACGTGATTCACGCACAGAGTCTTCAGCGTGATGGCGTTCACGTTGCAGGGAATTCATTGGCTAATACAGCCAAAGCGGAAGCAACTAAACCGGCTTCCGTAGCCACAAAAAAGCGTACAGATAAATACATAGACGGGGAAACCATGCTGGCAGTAAAAACGACCGTAAAAGGCGACTGTGCAGCTCTACCCTTAAACTATCCACTCAATTATGCATACATAATCGATGCAAACTCCGTTCCTTTTGCTCGAATCCCTGGAGTGGGGGACAGAGTAATTCCAAACATGAACAGGAGAATATTTTTAATAGCAGACGCACACATGGGTTTGGGTCTTAGGCACAGAGAGATCAAGGAATCACTGACTGAATTACAATCAGTATTCTGGTGGCCGGGAATGAGTGTAGAACACCAAATATATGCAAACAACTGTGAAAACTGCAGTAGGGATCGCAGTAGTGAACAATGCTACCGGCTACCAGTCAGAAAGAGAGTAACGCTGCCTACACCCCATCCTGCGTCCTATTAAGAGTTAAGACGAAAAGCACTTGAAAAATGAGGCCTCCAGCGCTCGGCTGACGCTAGAACGGTTATAAAAGATTTGCGAGTCAATATCGGCACATACGCAATTACCACGTTCCATTCTGATCAGGGTCCTGCTTTCAGCTCTCGAGCCTATAAGGAGGCCATGGCCAGCATGGGAATTGGGTTGCGGTATTCTTGTCCGTCATACCCCGGAAGGGAATAGTGTGGTAGAAAGAAAAAACCGGGACATAAAGCAATCTATAACAGCGAAGGTATTAGGTTCAGGCGCTGGGTGGGTCAAACATTTAATAAGTGTCCAGACTAGTCTTAACAACATGCCAAGAAATTCTCTAAAAGGTTTCAGCCCATACGAACTATTGTTCGGAATTAGAATGCGAGTTCAGGACCTCGATAGTCAGATGTCAGTGGTACAAGAAAAAACAACAGACTTTGACATCAAAGATCGTTTGGCTGTTTTACAGGAACTGAATGAAACAAGAAAATCATTAAGCAACATAAAGTTAAAGCAACAGCCAAGTACCCCTGATGAGGCACCACCCGCAACAGCCCCAGCAAGGCCTGTCTGGATTCCAAAGATTGGGGATCTAGTCAGAGAAAAGATCGCGGTTAAGAAAGAATTTGGGCCTTCTTACAGAAAAGCAGTACCTGTCTTAGCAGTCACCGGAACAAGATCAGTCGTGCTACCGCCCCTTGCTGGTAAAAAGGAGAACAGAGTCGTGTCTATTGATCTGGTAAAACCACAAGCATGTGGCCTATAATCAACAGTAGGCCCAGTGGACTCCCAAGAAACAACAGAATACCCAAACTTGCAACAATCCAAGAGGTTCAAACTGAAAGACTAACCACATTCGATCAGCCTGCAGTGCACAATGAAGGACTATGCAATAATGCCATGGAACTCGTGCCTCTTGAAACACAGATTGAAACAGTTCGTCAAGAAACAACACCAGTCTACAATGATGTGGCATCAGAAAGTGCTACCGAAAGACAGATTGAAAGAACAATCCCATCAATTGACAGAACTGCCTCTGGTTATTTCATCAACTTCGACAACTTCTCTGAAGATTTAAACGACCCCGAAGTGATGCCAGAAACTAAAAAGACTTTTAAAGAAAAAGCAACAGAACTCTTTCATCAACTGAAGGAAATCTACCTAATTTCCCCTTGGCTAGAGTTCTGGTTCGGTCTAGGTGTATTTTTCCTCCTGCTTTGGCTCATCATGGTACTGTGTTTGAGAAAATTCATTGAAGGAAAATATATTACAATGGACACAGCAAGTCAGAACATCAACCTAGTCCTGAAACCACACAGATCATCCCACGTGAAGAAAAGAGAACTGTCAACAGTAAATGTCACAGCAATTCCAATACCTGGTGGGGTAGAATGGGAGAAAACAGACTATGAGATCTATGGTCCGGTCGAAATCCTGAAGTATCCTCATCAACTAAAGGTTTCCTTAAGTGACTTTGTGACACCAAGTACATTCTCTGATGATTGGGACTTTAACAGTATTAATGACATGATGTCTGATTTAGTAATGTCAGCTAGATTCACAGATCATGATTATTTACAAGGTTCATCTAGTTATGAGCAGTTATTCTGTTACACCCACTATGGGGATCATTACTTTCATAAATCTGCACAGCCTAGAAATGTTTTAATGTATAATCAATGGGAACATTGTTCTACACCACCTAAAAGCAGTTCTAAAGCATTTTTTGAGAAATTCAAATACTTCTCAGGGTTTAACACCAGTAATGCAGAAACGTTTTATTACAAACTGTTAGATAAAACAGGAATGAAAACAATGCTGACAAATTCTAAATTGATATATTCAGAAGCATTTTATGACAAAATGATGACATTTGGTTTTGGTTATTGGAAAAATAATATTGAAACGAAAACCATTTGGGGTACAAAAGATTGGCAGGTGCAAGGCATTGAAGCACTATTTAGAACCTGCATGATACCAGAACAAATGTTATTTTTAAATGACACAATACACCAAACATCTTGTCTTGGCCTAGCTAAGAACAAAGACCTTAAAACACCGTCTATTCCGAAGCCAATACCAGAAAATGCAACGGCTGATATTGAGTTAGACGTGTCACAAATTTTACATTTCAACAGAACACATCCTGATTGGAAAAAGTGGTTAATCTGGCCTACAGACACAAATAGCTGTCAGGATAGATTCCTGAATAAAACACAGGGGTTAAAAAAGACCAGATTAGACCCTAGATACTCCCAGAGACAACATCCAGGGATTATAACAACATACAGTGTAGGGAAACTCTGCCTTGAATGGCTAACTTCGTCCACACTGGCTAAAATTAAGCAACACTTGTCTTTACTAAAAGATGGTGCTGATTTGCGCGATTTCATTCTTGGACCACGCAAACAGCGTCAAAAGCGTTTCATAGCGACCAGTATCTATGCTGCTTACAACGAGGCTTGGAAAGTAAAGCAAATTGAAACTGCTGAAAAAATACGAGAAATTGATCGTATTAATTTGGAGAAATCACTTTCTGTGGTAGACAATGGGTTAACGACTCTGTCTTCCAGAATATATTCGTTGGACAATATTGTATCCTCTGCCTTTGATGTGATAGACAGAGATTTGCTAATGTTACAACATGGCCAGTCTCAATTACGCTCTATTATAGAATTAGGCTGGACGCTGCAAAATCTTCGTTCAGGCTATGTGCCTTGGCGTTTAATCAACACAACGTCATTATTTTCCAGTTTTAACCTTACTGATAAACAGATCAGTTTGGCACAGAAAGGAGCAGACTATACAATCCTGAGCATCGAAAAACTCGAGAGATTACCATTGACAATGTCAGAGAGTCCTGTCATTGAATGGATAATACACGGAATTATCACAATTCCAATAACAACTTTCCGATTTAAAAAGTGCCTTGAGTACATACCTGCTGGCCAATATGAACAATTGGGTGAAGGATATGTAAAATCTGAATGGAAATTACCATACACTCATTCTTGCTATAGTGACAGTGACAAAAATGTATTTCTTAGTGGTGAAAATTGTAAACATTCACTAAGCGGTATACTTTTGTGTCAGGGTATTAATTTACACGGAGCATGTGATGGAAATTCAAACAACCTTTCATGCCACCAGCTAGTCACACCTGCAACTCAGATAGAGCCCTTCTTTATGCAACTTTCGAACGGGAGTTACATTCTTAGAACGGATCACAGATGTTGTGGCCTCGTGCCAGGGAAAAGTTATCTAGTAGAAGTAACATCCATGGTCAAATGCTGTATGCAAGCATTGTTTCCAAGTGGGCCTCCAGACATAGTGACTCCCATCTGGCCTCGTCTGAATCTCTATTCTATACGAATTGATACATTAAGCAAAATGAAATCTGTACTTTTACAGACAACAGTGCCTATAACGTCATCTAAAGAGACGTATGATCTTCTAGTTGCAAGGACAGCTACTGAAGTTCATGACCTTTTATCAACAAATTGCCCCGTGCATTTCGTAGAAATGTTCAGCCAACTCCTTAACATGTCTAGTGCAACAAGCATCCCAGGCATATTTAAGACAGTCTTTACGGGACTGCTAACACCCTTCCAGGCAATTTTGGGAATCTTTCCTAATTTTGTGCACTCCATTTTTGGCGGCATACCATTATTTTTGGGACTCATCGCAGGGATTCTATTTTTGACCCTCCTGCTACGTTATGGCAAACCTCGGCTCAGACATAGCTCCCATGAGAATGGAAGAGACAATCCTAGCAATGCGCTACCGGGACAGGATAACTAACGTCCTTGGATTGGCCAGGCTGAGAGATCTAAACATGACCTGGTTCCTTTCATTCAGACCGATATGGCAAAATTGCATTTTACCTGTGCTACGGTGTATGCTTTGCGGCGATGAATGCGTGTTGGACATCTGTCTTTCACTTCCATCAGCAGTACCAATGGACGTCGATACTTTGCTCAGTCCAATAACGGCTCACTCATTGTGTTGTCCCCAGCGGCTACCAATCCTGATGACGGCATTCGTGGAGACTCCTGTACTACAGCCAAGTGGTAACAGTGGAGCGAGTGACAAAAGCAACATCATCCAGGTACAACGTTCAGTGAGCATTGCTGGTCCTGCCTTCGATGACAGCAATCATTCTCACACCTGCCAAGTTACAGCGCTATCTAATTTGGCTGAACTATCACCTGAATTTGTAGACAAATTCTTTGAGAGCCTGTCTGATACGATGTTCTCACCCATAGAGAAACAATAACTTTTGAGAAGCTTTCCGACACACAGTGTTCCCATGAACTCTGAATTCGGCCTTCAGTTTTGATCAACAAAAACTGCCAAGAGCTTTGGAAATCTATTTTCTTTGAATTGGACAATTTTTCTAATATTGACCTTTTTTGGCACGAACAATTCTTTGCTTAACGTAAAAACTATTCTTAGAGAACAGAAGCTTCACACTTCTATTTCTAAACACATCTAGTGACATAACAATATTACACCAGCCTCTAGCACACATGTTATTACAATGCATTTTTATGTGATGATTTATGTTGCTTTTCTTCTGTCAGAGATACTTCATGTGTAATTCTTTCTGCATAATCGTTCAATGATTTCATATGCAATAATTTTTTGAATGATTACTATGCTTTAAAAAACGTACAGTACCTAAATTCATGTATTTCAAGTACGCCTATTTCGAATGCATTTATGTATTTTGGGGTGGGCAATGTTACACATGCATCTAATTGCTTTAGTTTTAGTAATTTTGATGGACATTAACCCGTGGAGTGGGTGTTGCGTGTTTATCTAGGTTCCTGATCGATACTGTGACCTTATGCCCCTATTCGGCTATAAATCCATTTATTCCCTATATTGGCATAACCGTTCAAGTGCGATTTTCTGAAAAGTCATCTCTGGCCTCACACGAACAGAGCCACATTCCAGCATAGTTCTCTCTGCCACTTCCTTTGCGACCAATTAGTGCAATGACAGAGCAGTAGTCACTATCTGATACTTCTAGATAACACTCCGAGTTCTTCAACAAGATAAAAACTTAGCAAACCTGGAAATCCCCGCTTGCTATGTTTTGATTAGTAATGGAACTCTAATGAGCAACTGATAACTATCACTTCCTAGTGACATCTTTAATTGACGTCTTATGTCCAGCAAACTTGCGTCAAACCCGGCACCTGTCAGGTATAAATATTACCAACGTTGCCTTAAGCAATGTGAGCTGCAAGCTACTGTTGCTGATGCTGGCTGCCTGCAAGACCCCGTGCCTGCTATCCTGTGGTGGTGAAGCTGTTGATACCATTATCGCCGCCAAAGCGCGAACTATGGTGCAGTACGCTTAAGGAGCTGAACAGCCGTCCCTCTGCGAAGACATCCAGCAGATTCCAGCTGCCCGCGGACGCTGTCCCCCCTCCTTCCTCGACGCGCTGAAGAGACCCGCTGCCTTTCTCGTGCAGAGAAATCCAGCCACGGCGTTTCCGGTTTACCCTCGCAGGTGACTGGGATATCGAGAGAGACCCCTGAAGGAGATACCAATCCTCCATCATTCTATTCAGAGGTATGGTGTTGACTAAACCCTTAGACGAGAATTCTTGAAACAAACCTTGGCAAAACCAACTTAACTTAAAGCTACTTACTTACTCCCCTTTTCACGTGTTAGGCTTAGGTCAGGCACACTGGGGTAGGCTTAGTTAGAAGCACCAGTTGAGTATGTTAGCCTAATGTATATATGACTGTATATATGTTTTATTACTTTTAAACCATTGTATGGCTAAGAAACCATATCAATGCTTTTACAGTTCTATTTCGCAATACTTATCTTACTGTACGTACTTTTTATAATAACAATTATTACAATTGTGGCAATACATTTCTCTTGTACGAGAAGAAAGACTGTTCAATAAGTGTTAACCCTTTATTGACAAACGCCCGTCTCTCTATTCTCTACATCTCGTGAAAGTAAACTGCACTAGACTGACTGAGTGTAATACATGTCTATTGTTTCACACGACCCTAGAGATTGACTCTTGATCTGAGGAGCAAAGTTGTCATGTTGCACGGTTGTTGGAAAGCTGAATCCCTTCTTGTCTGTGCCAAGGAAGCTGATCACTTCCTATGCAGAGAAGAAAGTTTCCAGTGACCTCTGAGCTAGTTGGTAACACAACCCAATTAAGTTTAGCATAGTCAGTGGAGGCCTGGAATATCCGCAGTTCCACGTCGATACTACTGTTTATGTTATTCCAATGCGCAGGGCCTAGTGGGAAACTAGGAACTACACTACAATATGGGTATTGATCTGTGGTTGCAAGTTTTTCCTTGTTAAGATAGATATCTTTTACCACTTTTTTTTCCCCTGGTCCTGCTATCATTACAAAGGTTTTTTTAATATTTATGTGTAAATCCAGCTTTCCCATGAATTCGGAGTATCTATCCAATGCCTTCTGGAGTTCACGAGGGGTGCGGGCCAGTATCACAGCGTCATCCGCGTAGAGCAGAGCGGGTATCGGGCAGTTTTTTATTTGTGGAAGGTCCTGGGCCCCTTTCAACATGGCCATCTCCAAGCCATTGGTGTATAGTGTAAAAAGAAAGGGGGCCAGGACACAGCCTTGCCGAATTCCTCGCTCTACCCTAAACGGCGCTGACAGCTCACCCTTCACTCCGAACCTCACCCTACGAGAGGCATTGGAGTATAATTCTCGCAAGAAATCCACCAATGGTAAATCAACCCCTATTGCTATTAGTATGGACTAAGCCTGGGCGTAGTTCTCGTAGCCGCACTCCGCGAGCTACGCGAAGATGTACTTGCACTCCGCGAACTACGCATAGCTCCGCGAGCATGCGTAGTAGCTTGCTTGACCCGTTTGCAAGCCATTTTTCATCTTCGGGAGCGCCGTGGAACTCCGGAACCTGCTCGACACCACATCTCCAGACGTCGCCTTCCTCACGGAAACATGGATGAATGCCTCCTCAGCGCCCGACATCGCCGTCGCCATCCCGGACGGATACAAGATCACCCGGAGAGACCGCGTCAACGAGACAGGAGGAGGCATCGCCATCGTCCACAAGAACACCATCCGCATCACGACCAACTCAGACGACACCCTCACAGCCGCTTAACATCTTCACTTCCAGATACACACCGACCCCAAGACCACACTCAGAGGCACCCTCATCTACAGACCCCCAGGACCTCGCACACAATTCAGCGAAGACATCGCAGACTTCATCAGCCCTCACGCCCTCGCCTCCGCTGACTACATCCTCCTAGGGGACCTCAACTTCCACCTGGAGAACAACAACGACAACACCACCACCACCCTGCTGGACAACCTCGCCAACCTCGGACTCATGCAACTGGTGAACACCCCCACCCACTACGCCGGACACACGCTAGACCCAGTCTTCTCCTCCAGCAAGTACATCTCCTTCAGCCACTCCACCGGACTCCACTGGACAGACCACAGCTGCGTCCACTTCAGCTTCAGAAAGACCACGACTCACCACCACTCGCAACAGGTTCCCCGCAGGAACTGGAACAAGATCACCACCGACCAGCTCACCACTTCACTGAGCCAGAACCCGCCCGCCAGCTCAACGGACCCCAACCAAGCAGCCAACAACCTCACACAGTGGATCACCAATTGCGCTCGCCCAACCAGCCTCGACCACTTGCAGTCCGGCTTCCGCGCCAACCACAGCACCGAGACCGCCCTCATCGCAGCCACTGACGACATCCGAGCCCTGCTCGACAACTGGGAAACAGCGGCCCTCATCCTCCTGGACCTCTCCGCAGCATTCGATACGGTCTGCCACCGCACCCTAGTGCAGCGCCTCAGCAACATCGGAATCCAAGAGAAGGCACTGGAGTGGATCATCTCGTTCCTCACCGGAAGAACCCAGAGAGTCCGCCTCCCCCCGTACAGATCCAAGGCCACCAAAGTCATATGCGGCGTACCACAAGGATCATCACTGAGCCCCACCCTCTTCAACGTGTACATGAGCCCCCTCGCAGCCATTGTACGCCAACACAACCTCAACATCATCTCCTACGCCGACGACACCCAGCTGATCCTCTCCCTCACCAACGACCCAGGAACCGCCAGAACCAACCTACACGAAGGGATGAAAGACGTAGTCGAGTGGATGAGGAACAGCCGCCTGAAACTGAACTCAGACAAGACGGAGGTCTTCATCCTTGGATAATCACCCTCCGCCTGGGACGACTCCTGGTGGCCCCCTGCCCTGGGCAGCGCACCCAAACCAATGAACCACGCACGCAACCTGGGCTTCATCCTGGACTCCTCCCTCTCGATGACCAGACAAGTCAACGCCGTCTCATCATCATGCTTCAACATCCTACGCATGCTCCGAAAGATCTTCCCATGGCTCGCCACCGAAACCAGGAAGACGGTCACACAGGCACTTGTCACCAGCCGACTGGACTACGGAAACACCCTCTATACCGGAACCACAGCCAAACTCCAGAAAAGACTCTAACACATCCAGAACGCCTCCGCACGACTCATCTTGGACATCCCCCGACACAGCCACATCTCCGGACACCTGAGAGACCTTCACTGGCTCCCCGTCAGCAAGAGAATCACGTTCCAACTCCTCACCCACGCACACAAGGCCCTCCACGACCTGGGCCCCAGGTACCTCAACAACCGCCTGACCTTCTACACTCCCACCCGCCAGCTACGATCAACCAGCCACGCCCTCGCCGCCGTGCCACGCATCCGAAGATCCACCATGGGAGGAAGATCCTTCTCCTACCTGGCAGCCAAGACTTGGAACTCCCTCCCCATCCACCTCCGCCTGACCCATGACCACCTCTGCTTCAGGAAGCAACTCAAGACATGGCTGTTGGAGCAGTAGCGGACCCCCCTCCCCCAAGTGCCTTGAGACCCTCTGGGTGAGTAGCGCGCTATACAAATATCCTGATTGATTGATTGATTGATTGCCTGCATGCTCGGGATGTGTAGCGCGCGAAGTTACCCATGAGGTTTGTCCCGCCCGCTCGCGTCCCCTTATTTCCGGTCACTACTAACGTGTTCGCGAGTTATTCTGTGCCAGATTGCAGTTTCTGCGTGTTCGGCAACTCGATCTTACCGACAAGCATCCTCGCGCACGCGAAAATGCTATTGAGCGCGCGAGAACTACGCTACGCAGCAGTTTGCGGAGTATTCGACAACTTCGCGTTCTCCGCGAAGCGCGGAGTTGCCGAAACTCCGCAAACTCCGCGAACGGAGCGTAGTTCTTCGCCCAGGGTTAGTATGGACCAGAGCTTAGCATGGGAAACGCAGTCGAAAGCTGCAGACAGATCGTCATATACCATGTACAGTCTGCCTGACTTTGCACATACATAGTTACCCAATAGCATGGTCAAATTTAGGGCCTGTTCAACTGTTCCGAGTCCCTCACGAAACCCAAATTGGAGGTCCGAGAGGACCCCGCCATCGTCCGCCCATCACTGGAGACGCTCAAGGACAACTCTTCCAGCCACTTTGCTCAAGGAATCCAGCAATGAGATCGGACGATAGTAGGATACCTCCTGGCGGTCTCCTTTCTTGAAGATAGGGACCATAATTGATTTTGTCAACGAGTCCAGTAAACCCACCTCCGTTGCTGCCTTAAGTACCCTAGTCAGCACTGGGGCCCACAGATCTAAATTTGATTTGAATAGATCTATAGGGACCCGTCTGGTCCTGGGGCCTTTCCGTTTTTACTGGCTTTTAAGGCCTGGAGTACCTCATTGATGGTGATTTCTAATGTGATTGGGTAACTCGATTCTGGGAGCGTAATAATGGAACCTAAATCTCCTTCTGTATCAGCTAAACCTTTCTTAAAAATCTTGGAAAAATGTGCCACCCAGACTGATTCGTCAGTAGCAACATCTAAAGTGGGTGAATTTTTTAAGATCAGCTAAAAAAGGGGATTTAATCACTGACCAAAATGCTGCACTGTTTTTATCGGTACAGCTTTTATGTAGTTGATCCCATAAAGCCTGTTTTAATTCGGACTTCCTCTCCTTTAGTGCAATGCTATATTCCCTCCTAAGGCTTACTATTTCCTGTGCCACTCTGTTAGTTTTTTGTAGGGCTATTTTTAATTTGGAGTGTGCTGTTGTACATCTGTGGTTGAACCACCCTACTTTCTTTAATTGGCTGTTTTTTGGCTTTAGCAGAGGTAAATCTTTTATTGTTTTTAAAACCACCCCGAAATTGCTTAAAACTTCCTCGTTTGATGCAAGCATGTCTAAACATTTGACAATTGAGGGGTAAGCTGTTTTTATGACTTTTCTTGTTATATCTAAGGGGTAAACTTTCTCCCATTTTATAGAAAACCCATTTATTCTATCCAAATGCAGAGTGTTTTGTCCTAATGCACTAACTATAGTTTGCATGGTGTGCTGGTAGAATGAACAAAATTCTAAGCTAAGTGCACAATGATCGCTTAATGTATTAATCGGTATTGCAAAACGAATAGCACGGTTGGCCAGAGTATTTGATATATAGATAAAGTCTATCGTAGTTTGACTCCCCCTCCCAAGGAATGTTGGGTCCAGCATCTGGCCAGTAACATTCTTTTTATTAGCGACTACGAGCTCCAAATCAGAAAGACTTTCATTTAAATATATTCTACTCGAATAGAGGAAGTGGACTATAGGTTCTTCATTTTCATCCACTATCCCGCTCAGGTTACTGTTGCCAGGTTGACATGGGTGTTGGTTAACCCCCCCCCAGATAATTGTTGCCCCTTCCTTACCCCCATAGACCCTCATCAAACAAGATAGTTTATGACGTAATCTGCGCAGAACCTTCAACAGTTCTCCTTCTGATAGGTTATTATAAAAATTTAGCAGGAGAACAGTGTCCTTGTTATTAAAGCAAAGACTGAGTAACTGGTGGTTTACTTCCAGTTCTACTAGTGTTATTTTCACCCCCCTAGTGTGTTTGCTATAAGTATACTTAAACCACCTTTGGCCCTGCCAGATGCTGCAGGTAGTGCAGGAGAAAATTAGGTTTTATAGCCAACCAAATGAATTTCGGTGGTGGACCAAGTCTCCTGAAGACAAATTATGTTATGATTCTCTAAAAAATTCAACCCAGTGCCATCTTCTACCTTAGGACGAAGGCCGGCTATATTCCAAAAAAGAAACTTTATCAAGGGAGGTTCAGTAGCTATACTATTGTCCGATGATTTGGTAGACCGAACTATCTGTTGATCCTTAGTCATACCAGGTTCCACCGCCTTTCTAGGGCAATAGTGGATGGAACGGCACCCAAAGTCTTTGCCGCCGGGTGCAACACTATCTATCACAGATTCTATGCGATTAGATTCCAGTGACGAAGTGTCAACCGGCGTTAGGTATGAATGATTACCTATCGTGCCAACCATTGGATGTTTTAGAAATGGGGACTGTTTAAGATTAAGGTTATCCCCAATGGCCTGATTAAGGAGTCAATCAACTCCTTCCAACCCAGAAAGTGTGGAAAAGTGATTAAAGGTGGGGACGCTAAAACCAAAGCGTTCTGTGCTATGCCCATATGGGGCAAATGATCTTAGAGAGTGTGACAACAGTGATTGTGGGTAAAAATAAATATAACTTAAATCATGTGTAGAGATTTCTTCCCTACCTCCCACAGTATACCAGTCGCCAATATGTCTTACTACCCTTCGGTCCCTAAAATTTATGATGATCACATCCCCCCTTATGTCCTTAGGTCGATTCCCCACCCAACCCAGTCTCCTTACGTTGAGGGTTTCTCCATTTATGTTTGAAGGTAATGGCCTATTTTTGAGCAGCCAATGTACCACTTTCTTTTTTAGCTATTGATGGCCCTCTGATTTTTCCTTCGCTAATTCAGGGACCCCAGTCAAAACCACAACGTAAGGTACAGCCTCAGGTGGCAAGTCTATTATTTCCTGATTTTTTCTTCGACGATTAATAGGGGTAGGGGACCCAGTAGCGATTGTTTGGGGTAGTCCCTGTTTATTAACCTGCCCTTCAGTTCTTTTCCCCCTGATAGTACTGGGACCTTCATCCGTATGATGTAGAGCCAAGATATTCTGATCCTGTGCAGGCAGTGGGTCCCTGTTATGTAATTTGGGAGCCAACTTGTGCCCTGATGGAATATTGTTGCTAGATTCTGTTTGTCTAGAGGGAGCTGGATCACTGAGCAATTATGTATGCTTTACCATTTCCTTTTCTATGGGCCGCAGTAAATCACCCATTCTTTTTACTCTCTCTATCCATGGCAATATTAATGATTTAAACAATTGCTCCATATTCGCCATTAAATCTTTGATGGAGAGGGAAGGTGAGAGATATTGGTGTGGCACAGTCTTACTTGCAATTGATTGTGCGTTCCCTTACAGGGCTTTGAGATGTTTTTGATGTTTTAGCACTTCTACCACCTTACTATCCCTCCCTCGCTTTCTTTTTTTTGTGATAGAGCCTGGGTCTCTATTTTTAATACACATTTTGTCTTTCAAAGGGGACCTATCAGACGTTGCAAGTGGTTCTGCCTCGTAAGAAATATCTAGTGATGTTTCTAGTGATGAGTTATTTTTATTTGACTTAGATGAAAGTATTTGGATTTGTCGTGACTGCGGGGGAACCCCAATCCCTTGAAGCTGGTAATTTTCTGTTCTATGCCTTGGGGGAGTGACTGCTGTAATAAAACTGTCTAAGGTCCCCCTGACAGAGCCACCCACCAAAGATGACCTTCCTATACTGGTACGTAAACTCATGCTCCCTTTAATAACTTCAAATGATAGAACAAAAATCAAAAACGGCAAATGCAACAGGGGAATGAGAGTACTTAGATGGACGTTGCAGTTTGATGCTAATGATGATTATGCTATGTCCATGGGCTATAGTTGAAACTGCTGATAGCTCAATAACACAAAATAGTTGTGAATTACAGTCTTCTTACTTTTGGTATCCCAGAGCAGAAGTTAGTGGGGTGTCCCAGCCCAGCCTTGGCCAGCCCCGGACGGCCACAGATGGCCCGCCCTTTGCCCGGGCTTCGCCTGGGCATGTCCCGCGCACGTCCCGGGTACCGCGAGTGAGGGTGTGACTAAATAGAGGGAGGAATGGGGCGGGAAGAGGACCCAGCTGCAGCAGATTACGAGGGGCAAAGCCTGCTGGTCCTCGCAGTCCCGCTCCAAGTATGTTATCACCAAAGTTATGCCCACAGTCAGCGCAAGTTCCTGGTCTGCAACGGAGAAATCCCCAAGGAGGAAGGCAAAGTCACAAGCTCCCAATGTTCACGACTACGAGCGGCTCCCGCGAAGCGGGGACCGCGAGTCGTTAAGAGCAGCAGGGAGTAGGGGGTGAGAAGAGGACCCAGCTGAGGCAGATTACGAGGAGCAAAGCCTGCTGGTCCTCGCAGTCCCGCTCCAAGTATGTTATCACCAAAGTTATGCCCACAGTCAGCACAAGTTCCTAGTCTGCAATGGAGAAATCCCCAAGGAGGAAGGCAAAGTCACCAGCTCCCAATGTTCACAACTATGAGCGGCATGAGAGTGTATTCTTTGGTGAGGGGAAATTTATGAACTTCAGTATTGGTATTTCTCCTCAATCTACGCTGGGGGGGACACTGGTCTATAGGCCCCCTTTGTCTGAGGGGTCCTTCCTCAAAACACTGGAAGATGTCATCGTCCCCCGGGCCCTGCGGTTTTTCCAGTATCTCTTTCTAGGGGACCTTAACATCCATCTGGATCAGACTAATCTAGGGGCATCTCGGGATTACCCAGTGGGTTAGCTCACCAACCCACTGCAGCGGCCACATCCTCAATCCCATCTGATCCAGTTTTCCCATTATGATGGAGGACCCGCTCCCGGTGCCTTGGTCGGATCACTATTTATCTTATTTTTCCTGGGCTTCAGAAGGCATTTACTCGAACTTACAGGTCGGAATTAGTTCTGCCGCTGCCAAAATTGATCCTCTAGCTTTTAGCCTGGTTTTGGCAGAGTCAAGACCAGTTTTTCCCTCCGATCTGGAAGGCGCTCTGGCTAGCTTTACTGGCTGGATCATGCAGGCGGTGGACAGTCCTTCTCTGCCTTTGCGTCACAGGCGGGCCAGGGAGTCGCCCTCTAACCTCTGGTTCTCTCCCGAACTAAAGGTGCTCAAGCAGCAGTGTAAAAACTGGAACGCTGCTGGCTGAAGAACTATTGCCCATTAGCAGAGACAACGCTCAGGGAGGCCCAGAAAATGTACTACACTGCCATAGGTCAAGCCAAAGGCCTGGCTCAGAGGGCAGAGGCTCTCAATCTCCTTGCCTCTGATAACTGGTGCGAGAAACTCTCTAACTTCTTTATTAATAAGATTTGCTCAATACAGGCAATGTTTACATGTCAGAGCCAGCCTACAGTGGGAGTTGTGCCCCCTGATGCCTCACCAGCTCGCCCTTCTTTGCTGACAGCTTTTGCATCTATTGACTTACCGGACTCACTTAAAATTCTCAAGGCCATGAAATCAGGATCACCGGATGATCCCTGCGTGGCTAGGCTCTTGATCTCTGTAGCAGAGACAGTCATTCCAGAAGTCAACAAGCTTATTAATCCCTCCTTGCAGGAGGCGCTTGACCCAGCAGAGTGGAGACAGGCAAAGATGTTGGCACTTCTAAAAAAACCTTCATTGGACCCTCAGGATCCGGGAGCTTTCGCCCCATTTCCCTTCTTCCCAGCAAGACCAAAATCTGTGAGAAGGCTGTCAATAAACAGCGGATGGATTTCATTGAAAGCTCAGGCTTACTCCATTCAGCTCAATCAGGGTTTAGAGCCACTTACAGCACTGAGTCTGCTCTAATTTAGGTCTCCAAAGCTATTCTGGACAGCCTGGATGCTGGCGGAAGTGCTTCCATTATACTGCTGGACGTCTCAGCAGCATTTGATATTGTTCCCTATTCACTGCTCTTGACTCATCTGGCGGATATAGGTATCGCGGGCTTGGCCTGGAGCTGGCTGCAATCCTTCTTGGAGGGGCACACGCAACAAATCTGGCTTCCACCATTTTCATCCCCGCCTCAATGGGTGACCACGGGAGTGCAGCAAGGGTCCGCTTTGAGTTCCCTTCTTTTTAACATTGACGTCACTCCTCTGGTGCAGTTGGCGGAGGAGTTGGGAGCCAAGATTGTGGCGTACGCCGATGACACCCAACTCCTGTTTATGTGGGGCAAATCAAAGTTTTTTACTCTGGAGGTAAAAAATTGCCTGACAGCTGTTTTTCAGTGGCTCTCAGCGGCTCAGCTTATATGCAATGAAGATAAGTCGGAAATTCTCCTTTACGGGAATTTTCCTCCGCGGTTCAGAGAGTCACTTTGGCCATCCGACTATCTATTGCCATCTTCTTCTGGTCAACCAGTTAAGAACTTGGGTGTTTGGTTCGATGAGAATGTATCCTTTTTGACACAAATCAAGAAGCTGACTGGGGGCTGTTTTGGGATATTAAAGTCCCTTAAGAAATTTCTCCCATTGCTTCCTAGGGCAGCGAAGGAAACGGTGACCCGGGCATTGATACTGTCAGGTATTGACTATGCCAATGCTTTGTACATTGGCCTACCGGACTATACTCTCAACAAACTGCAAGTGGTCCAGAACACAGCGGCTAGGCTTCTGTTTAATATTCCAATTAGAAGCAGAATTAGAAAACACCTGTGGATACTGCAATGATTGCCTGTCATTAATCATGTGAAGTTCAAAGCCCTGGTGGTTGCACACTGTGCCTTGTATGCGTCTGGGCCTGCCTATTTAAGGAAGCGGTTCTTGTTTTACACTCCAGGAAGACCTTTGAGGTCAGCATCCCAGCTACTCACCTGGATACCTCGTATTCGCCTCCAAAGAATGGGGGTTAGGTCTCTTGCCTTTAAGGCTGCCACAGCCTGTAACTCCCTTCCTTATTCTTTGCTTAGCATTAAGGATTTGGGTCAATTTAAAAAACAGCTCAAAACATTCTTGTTTTCATCTTTTCATTCTTCTTAGCATCTCAAGGTTCGCGCCGGGACACTCCCTGGAGTGTCTGTGAACTTTATAAACCCCAGTAACATAACATAACATAACATAACAAGAATAGGTTCAGCAAAATGGTGGAGAAGAGGCAAAACATATAGGGGAAGACCACCCTGTGGTTCACAAGTCTAGCTGCTCAACAAAAAGTGTAGAAAATAAAATAATGCCATTTCTGTTTGCCTAAAACAGATAGCTGAGTCAAGAAATACCATTAAGTGGATGTTTGGCACAATGACACACACCTCCAGCAGCAGGCACGGGTAAAGCAACAGACAGTCATTTTGTCATTTCTAGTGAAAGGGGAAGTGTCAATACACAATCCACTGCCATCCTCTGGCCTGGAGAGATAGTGAACAATAATAAGTGGGCCAACAAGTCCCCATGGATAATAAATATAGACAAGATCCCAAACGGCAATGAATTGCAATAAAACATATAGGTGTTGTTGTCAGATTGAAGCAAATGGCATCAGTGTGCAAAACACAATATGAGATGCACCACGTAGTGGAGATTATGCACCCATCTGTATGCGCTGCAATGTTAGCGCGTCCTGTCACATTAGCAATTCTCTGGTCAAAAGATCTTTTGACTTGAAAGTTTCTAATGTGAAGGGACGCACTAACATTGCAGCGCATACGGATGGGTGGAATTTGTCTATATTTATTCTCCATGATTAGGACTGCCATTTGAAACAGTCCTGGGCAGATGCCACATTTCGCCACTAAATTTGGAATTGCGCCCTGAACTCTGGTGCATGCCTTTTTGATTAATATAGGCATTTGACTTTTTAGCTGCCCTGAAGAAGTCCAATGTTTAAATGGACGAAACACGTTGGCTGATGTTTTTTATAAACGGAACACAATTAAATAAAGGAAGAAACGATAACCTATGGACTGTATAGCCACTGTTATTCATAGGGAAGTGTCATATCACACTGTTTTATTTTGACATTGTCTCGGTTTATAAATTTGTCTGCATGTGGTGCAGATCCAACTGTGTATTGCTAGTCTGGACAGTTGTATAAAGAGCGTGGTAACACACATATGATAAGTAGTGGAAATAAATGGTCTATTTTTAGCAGTTTAATATGCAAGAAGCAAGTACATGGGAAACTTGCGAGCTGAGGTTCAAGAGAATGATTTGAGTCGCTGATGATACCCAGATTTGTGAAGAAGTTATCCAGAGAAAGGAGAACAATCGTAGATGCCCAATTAGCTAGCTTCTGGTTGTCAACCACGGCTCCGGTGACAAGAGACTCCGTTTTGCCAGGATTAAGCTTTAAGAAATTTGTGGCCAGCTAAAGCCCGACGGTCCATTGGACATTTCAGACACATGACCAAGATATCTGGCTGAAGGGGAGGACAATTTAACAAGTTGCAGGGTATGGCAGCGTAAACGAAGAACTGGGCTCCCATGTTTGGTAGAGTGTGAGCTAGAGGAACATTTAAAAACTCCTAGTAGAAGCCACGTATGGAATTACAACAGCATACTACAGCTCGAATTAAAACAGATTTTAAAGCAGGGCTTGTAGTTCAACCTGAAATCCTAGCAAGGGTGATGTTTTGAAAGGAAAAAGCAGAAGTCATATCATAGGACAGATCTGTACACGGTAGCACGTGGAAACAAACATAATGGCCAATCCTAACATCCGGATATCATTCAGCTGTAGTGCAAGTGTTATTATGTTCACGACAAAGCACACTTAACTCTGTGTCCCCAACTAGCACTATAATAAAGGTCACATTTAAATTTACGTGCATGGGAAATCTAGCAAAATATATGTCAGGTGAGGATAATCCGCAGCGCAGGAGTCGCATGAATACGGAATGTGTGTTTAGTTTGGCTGAACATTCTCCAGTGGATACTTTCCAAGGAGCACGTGTCCTGCTGCCAATTATAGTTGAAGGCAGAGCGGGCTGAAGTATACAGGGCTTTAACCTGAACTAATCTAACATTAGTAAACACGACTGTCATATAGTAATGAGGGTGGGCAAAAACCAAACACAGCGGAGGCACGCACAAAGCCTTGGGTCAGCGATTCCTAAAAGAGTTTCCTGTTTGGCACAGAGCGGGAGACAACGTTTGTAAAACACAACACACTACGCGCGAGCTCTCGAAAACAAAGGAAGGTAGCGCGCGCTCTCCTTGGCGGGCCGGATAACTAGAACGGGAGTGCGGCAGCGTCCCCACGGCACAGGCTGGCGTAAACTGCTGCATGCTCGACAGTGACGAGCGGAGGCAAAGGACGGGTCATCCGAGGATGGTGGATTTACGAGCAGATGTGCCTTCCACGAGCGCGGTTCACACCCTGTGGAGGTGGTGTGGGTTTACAGAAATCCCTCCTCAGATACAGTCTCAGAACTTGGCTGTACAGTAAAAGATTGTATTAATAGACCTCCTCCCAGGCTGCGAGCCTTTGTTCCGAGGACACTTCCCTGAACTGAGAGATATGTACTGTGTCAGCCGAGTCCGACCAAAGCCGGCTGGAATGGGGCGTTGACAGTCTAACACCACAGACACTTCTAAAAGGCAACTGAACGGAAGATCGCTTAATTTGAAAGAAATACACATGAGAGGTTTTTGTTTATTTATTTGTGCTGTTTTGTTAAGCATGGTGCAGGCCGTAGGAGTTCTGGGGGTCAGGAAGAGATGAGCAAAGCTGAAATTATTAGAGTATTGTAGAAGTGATAGGGATAAGCTGTTAAGGAAGTTTTTTGGGATCAGAGAAAAAAAATAATAATTATATGAGGATGGTAGAGGCAGCCAAACAAAAAGATTTTTTGGGGAAAATAATTTAAAAAAGAACAACAACAAAAATCAACGCTGTAAGTCAAAGTGGGTCAGGGTCTTCCAGGGCTGAGCGCTTTCTGTACCTCTTATGAAGCCTAAAAGCGCTCTCTAAGTGAAGGACCACGTAGAACCGACCTTCAAGTGAATGAATGAGGAAGGGTGTTTGCTGCAAAGTCAACCAAATTATAGAGCTGGGGCCTCCAACCTTTTGTGTAGTAAGAGCTCCTCGTGTAAAACTAATATCAACGCGTGCTGCTAATATTATTAGCGTTGTAACATTGACTACATCGAACAAGAGTAAACTAGTGAACTCCATGTCCAAGTTTACCAGCAGTGGTCACCTCAGTGCATCAAGAAGGTTGCCAGCAGTAATTACAAAAAAAAGGCTTTGTCAATGGAATGTTTGGACATAGGTAATACATGACAGCCACAGTGCTGGTGACACTAAAGCCATCATTTTACTAAATAGACTCATCCTCGACTCATCCTCGACATCCCCCGAAGCAGCCACATCTCCGGACATCTGAGAGACCTGCACTGGCTCCCCGTCAACAAGAGAGTCACCTTCCGCCTCCTCACCCACGCACACAAAGCTCTACACGACCAAGGCCCGAGCTACCTCAACAACCGCCTCAACTTCTACGCTCCCAAACGCCACCTCCGATCGACCTACCATGCCCTCGCCGCCGTCCCCCGCATCCGAAGAGCGACAACAGGAGGAAGGTCCTTCTCCTACCTGGCCACCAAGACCTGGAACACCCTCCCTCCCGACCTTCGCCTGACCCAAGACCACCTCTCCTTCAGGAAGAAACTCAAGACCTGGCTGTTCGAGCAGTAGCGCCCCCCCCCCCCCCCCAAGCGCCTTGAGACCCTCCGGGTAAGTAGTGCGCTCTATAAATGCCTTGATTGATTGATTGATTGAAATAGTCTCTGCATATGATTGATCACTCAAAATCACCTTTGAATATATTTTGATAATTCATCCATTTTCTCCAAACATTAACTTATGAGTTCTGAAAATACACACATTTTCATCTTGGAATACAGCTTTGTTAAACATGTTCATTTAACCAAGTAAAAAGTTCCAATTTAGAAGATTCCCTCAGGAGAGCTACTGTCTGGTAGCTGGAGGGCTACCAGTAGGTCACAGGCTACTCGTTGGAGACGCCTGTTGTGGAGATTCATGTTGTGCATGATGCCCACAGAGTATGGTCCAGGATAGCAGCACTCTAAGCACGAAGCAGTAATGCAAGAGTGTGTAAAAGGTAGCTTTGCAGGCAGTGTCGTTTGAGGTCATATGTGACACATTTTATGAGAGCCAAAGTCTTACTCAGTAATCTGAATACCAGTGGTTTTGTAGAACACAATTCTTTATGAGCGCAGGCCAAGTGGCGGTGGTCTCCCAAGAGGCTATTGTCTAATTCTAACCTCTGGAAGCACTATTAATTCTCCAGTAAAGCGCTATATAGAGTCCATGCTGGAGTGATAGGAGGTCTACTTCTAGAAGCACAGTTAGACTACAAGTATAAAACATTATAGAGTCAAACCAGGAGCAATAGCAGGCCCACATAGTGGAGGCACTGTCAAGCCACTATGAAGATTCCACATAGGACCAATAGGAGCTCTGCTTCTAGAAGCACAGTTAGACCACGAGTAAAAAACTTTAGAGTACATCAAGAAATAAATGGAGACCCACATCATGGAGGCACAGGCAAACCACTATGGTGAGTCCACCTAGGTGCAATAGGACGTCTATTTCTAGAAGCACAGTTAGACCATCAGTAAAACACTTTATAGAGTCCACTCAGGAGCAATAGGATACCCGGATCATGGAAGCACAGGTAAACCAATAGTAAATTAAATATGGAGTCCACACAGGAGCAATAGAAGACCACATCATGGATTCACAGGTAAATCATAGTAAACCATATATAGAGTCCACACAGAAGCAACAGGAGGCTTTAACCATGGAAGCACTTTTAAGCCAACATTAAACCACTACGTGGAGTCCCTAGCCTCTGGAGGCACTATTAATCCACCAGTAAAGCACTATATGAAGTCCACAATGGAGAGATAGGAGCTCTAATTCTTGAAGCACAGTTAGACCACAAGTTAAAGACATTATAGAGTCCGCCCGGGAGCAATAGCAGACCCACATTGTTGACGCACAGGCAAACCACTATGTAGAGTCCACCTAGGACCGATAGGAGCTCTACTTCTAGAAGCACAGTTAGATCACGAGTAAAACACTTTAGAGAGCCCATCCAGGAGTGATAGGAGGCCGGCATCATGGAGGCACAGGCAAACCACTAGGTGGAGTCCACCTAGTAGCGATAGAAGCTATATTTCTAGAAGAATAGTTAGACCACGAGTAAAACATTTCATAGAGTCCACACAGAACCAATAGAAGACTGTATCATTCAGTCACAGTTAAACCACTAGTAAACCATATACAGAGTCCACACAGGGGCAACATGAGACAACATCAAGGTGTCGCAGGTAAACCACTAGTAAAACATATATGGCGTCCACACAGGACCAATATGAGACCTCATCATGAAGGCACAGATAAACCACTATATGGAGTCAACCAAGGAGCGATAGGAGCTCTACTTCTAGAAATACAGTTAGACCACAAGGAAAACCCTTTAAAGAGTCCACGCAGGAACAATATGAGACCCGCAGCTTGGAGGCACCGGTAAACCACAAGCAAAATATTTATGAAGTCCACACAAGAGCAAGAGGAGACCACTTCATGGAGTCACAGGTAAACCATAGTAATTGATGTATGTAGTTCACACAGGAGCAACAGGAGGCTCTAACCATGGAAGCACATTTAACCCAACAGTAAACCACTATTTGGAGTCCCTAACCTCTGAAAGGCACTATTAATCCACCAGTAAAGCACTATATGAAGTCCACACTGGAGCGATAGGAGCTCTACTTGTAGAAGGACAGAAGCAATAGCAGACCCACATCATCGAGGCATATACAAACCACTGTGTGGAGTCCACCTAGGACTGATAGGTGCTCTACTAGAAGCACAGTTAGAACACGAGTACACACTTTATAGAGTCCATTCAAGAGTAATAAGAGACCCTCATCATGGAGACACAGGCAAACCACTATGTGAACTCCACCTTGTAGTGATAAGAGCTTTACTTCTAGAAGCACAGCTAGACCACGAGTAAAATACTCTATAGAGTTCCCCCAGGAGCAATAGGAGACTTTCATCATGGAGTCACAGCTAAACCACTAGTAAACCATACATGGAGTCCACACAGGTGTAACATGAGACCACATCATGGAGGCACAGGCAAACCACTATGTGGAGTCCACCTAGGACTGATAGGTGCTCTACTTCTAGAAGCACAGTTAGACCACGAGTAAAACAATTTTTAGAGTCTACCCAGGATCAATAGGGGACCCGCAATATGGAGGCACAGGTAAACCCTTTGTAAACCAAATATGAGGTCCACACACTAGCAATAGGAGAACCACATCATGGAGTCACAGGTAAGCATTACTAAACCATATATCAGGTCCACACAGGAGCAATAGGAGGCTCTAACCATGGAGCCAACGTTACAACTCCAGTTTTACTTTATGAAGTCTACCGAGAAGTGAAGGAGGCTGATACCATGAATGCACTGTTAAATCACCAGTAAATCACTATATGAAAACCGCCCAAGAGCAGGAGGAGGCCCTAAGAATGGAGGCACAGTTAAAACACCAGTAGACTAATTTATTGGGCCTTTCCAGGAACCATAGCAGCCCACTCTTTAAATTAAAAGGCTCGTCCATGCAACTGTCTTTTAAAAGTGTCTGTAGTGTTAGACTGTATACACCCTATTCTAGCTGAGTTTGGTTGGACTAGTCTCTCACTGTACCTATCCATCAGTTTAGAGTAATTCCCTCGGAATAAAGATACATAGACAGGGATGAGTGGTAGCAATACAATCTCAGTGTTGAGTTTTGGTATTGTGCATGACGTCCAGTGAGTGTGCTCCAGACTTGGAGTGGCAGTTTTTCTCAGAGTCTTACACATTAAACAGCATGAGGGGTAGCTCTGCTGGTAAAGTATGCAAACCAATGTGACTTCTAGTCAGCTGTGTTCATATTTTTTGAGCATCCAGGACTGTGTTACTGTTATGTGGAAGACCACCCAGGAGCGACAGTGCACAACCATTAAAGGCATTGTAATGCTAACATTAAAACACATGTTGGAGTCCACGAGAAGCAACAACTGTCCAAACTCATGGAGAGACTGGTAAAAGATCATATGGTGTTTACCCTGGAGCAACAGAAGCCCAATCAATAACAACATACTTAAGTTACCAGTAAAACACTAAAAACACTATAGGTCGACACATGGCCAACAGAAGCTCAAACCAATGGATGCCCTCTGAAGCCACTAGTAATATTGAAAGTATATTACTGTATTTGGCATTTGCTTAACGCTTCTACTAAGGACCAAGTGCTGAATCATTTTGTAGATGGGTAGCAGGCTACTCTGTGGGATACTGACAACTTCAAGGACATTTGTATAGGATATTGAGTCCCGATCTGTAATTTATTCTGTTACACAGTGGTCACATAGTTTGAAAGTAGTTTGCCGTTCAGAATGAATGTCATGCAATCTGTTACTCAGAGTTGTTACAAATTGCCATGCAATCAGTCATACCAGATACCATCTAGGTAGGCAATCATTCAGGTGATTGGCCATCTGGTTGTGTAGTGATCACATGAGTTGTCAAGCAAGCAGTCATGGAAGCATATACATATTAGCTGGCAATAGTGGTATAAGTTGAATACTCTAAGCAGCCATCCTAGAAGAACAGATTCCCAGCCCCTGAGGTAGCGCTAAGAAACCAGGAAGTACAATATGGAATCAACCCCTGAGTGACAGAATCCAATACCCTTGTGGAAGTCAGACTAGTCTGACAGGTCAGTGTGTGGTCGGTTTTTTGACTGTTCGTGGGCCTGTTTTATGGTCATCTGGAACCTTTTTTACTGTTGATTTCCCTGATATTAAATCAAATGTTGCCTGCAGCAAGCTCAATTATATTCAGCCTTTCATATCCCACGCAACGAACACATCTCTGGTCACCTGAAAGACCTCCACTGGCTACCCGTGAATAAGAGAATCACTTTCCGACTGCTAACCCACGCACACAAATCACTCTACGACATCGGACCAGAATGCCTCAACTCAAGACTGTCCTTCTACACCCCCTCCCACCAACTACGTTCCTCCAGCCAAGCCCTCGCCACCGTACCTCGCATCAACAAGACCACCATGGGAGGCAGATCCTTCTCTTACCTGGCTGCTAAAACATGGAACTCACTCCCCACTCACCTTCGCCTTACCCAGAACCACCTAGCTTTCAGAAAGCAACTTAAAACGTGGATATTTGACAAGTAATCCTCCCCCCCCCTCCTTAGCGCCTTGAGACCCTCTGGGTATGTAGTGCGCTATATAAATTCTCTGACTTGACTTGACTTGACAGTGTGTCTTTTCAGGTTCAAAACACCCTACATTTGCAGACAGGGGTCAGATTTTAGCTAGCTAATTCACTAATGGGGGCCACTTTTATTTCGGTTCCTGGGCCTAATTATCTGTCTCAGTCTGACCCTAGCGGAAGTGACAAGCAACGATATGATACCATGAGGTCCACTCAAAAATGACAGAAATGCAGTGGTAGATTATGTGTGACTTAATTAGAGGAGTATTGACTTATTAGGTAGAAGCAGTAGTAAGCTTAGGTGAGATTTAGTAGAGCTTAAAGAATGAATGTGTTGGTGTTGGATTAAGTGATAGTGAAGAATTTTATAAAGCGCTCAGCTACTCAAGAGTGTCCCAGCACTATACGGCCTATGTAGAAAGCAAAGAACATAACAATTACTGTGAGAAAAGGCAGGTTTTGAACTTTTTCCTAAAATCAGCTTCAGCCTTTGTTTGATGCGTGTCTAAAGGGAGCTTCCTCTAGCCCAGCTGGCCTGCCTGCTGTAGCCAGACAACTCTAGGAATTTTGGCCCGATGATTGTTGGATGAACCTAACACTCTCACTGGGCTATAAAAGGCATTCCTGGTGACTAGATAGTAAAGCTCAGACTGATGGAGGGCTCTATACATCAAAAGAGGGGATTAAACAGAATACGTTTTTCAATTGGGAACCAATAGGGATCGTACAAATGTTTGGAGATATGTTCACGTCTAGGAAGACCGACAACCAGTTTGGAGTCTATTCAAAAGATACTTTGACAGGTCTGCATATAATGCATTAGCATAGTCCAATCTGGACATAACCAGGGCCAATACCATTGTGATCTTAGAAGGAAGTGAGAGGAAGTATAAGCATTTTTTTGCCATGCGTAGGATGGTAAAACACACACCAGCCACCGAGATAACTTGATTACAGAATGTCATTTTGTTATCAAATTTAATCGCTAGATTTTTTGCAGAATCAGCTTGGGGATCAGGTGGGGGCACCCCTGTATGCCAGTGGACATTCAAGTTAAGAGCAAAGTTATGACCAAAATTGAGCACCTCTCGGTGTTACCCTTTAAGTGGCTGCGAGTCATGCATTGGAAGACAGCCGAGAGACAGTGTTGAATGGCACCCGGATCAATGAGCATTGCTTTGCTAAAAGCAAAGAGAATCTGAGTGTCATCCGCATAAGGAATAATCTTATCCCCAAATGATTCCACCACCTTGGCAAGGGGGGCTCATATAGATACCAAACATAGTGGGGCTAAGTGCAGAGCCCTGAGGGACTCCAACCTGAACCATCCAGCTAGTAGAGGAATAAGGAGGTAGCCAGGCTTCTTGACTACTACCCTTCAGAAACGACTTGAGCCATTTCCAAGCCATATTTCTGAGGCCAATCTCAAGGAGGCGCACAAGCAGCCTGGCATGTGGGACCGTGTCGAAGGCTGTGGATAGGTCCAACTAAAACCAGGACTGCCGTGCCGCCCGCTTCAGTGGTACTCCTTATAAGATATGAGATCTTTAACAAGGCGGTCTCAGTACTATACCTAGGTCTAAATCCTGATTCGCTCAGATGAAGAGTTTATTGACCTCTAGGTAATTAGAGAACTGACATTTAACACATTTTTCAGCTAACTTAGAAAGCTCAGGAAGGAGAAAGACTGGCCAATATTTACTTGGAACATCCGGATCCACACTTGTTTTTTTTTTTTAATTGAGGGGCGATTTAAGCTCTCTTCCATCATAAAGGCACCGTATCAGTGACTAAAGACCTATTCAGCACCGCGTTCAGAATGGACGTTAATGACATCCACACCTAATGCCAAGATGAAAGTGGGACACAGATCATTCAGCGGTCCAGATTTAAGATTTAAAATTGCGGTCCTGGAGTCTTTCAGAGAAATGGTGCTGAATTCGGACAGGCCACAAAAATCAAGAGTAGCATCTGGAGCTGAACTACCAGCATCTGTATCCAAGTTTAAAGCTGCGAGAAGGCAATTTAGTATATTTGTATATTTTGCTGTAAGTGACGCAATAGTGAGTTAATAAGAGAAGAATGGGCAGGAATCATGGCAAAAGTGCAGTTGAATCTAAAGCTTAACGTTAAGCATATAAATGACATTCAAACCTTTGTCATCAAGAGTTGGCAGTGTCAAGCAGATTTCAAACCTTGCTTGCTGGGCTTCATCCAGAAGAGACAGATGAACACACAGGGTATGTATTGGCTAGAGTCAGTCAGGATAAATGGCAAGTACAAGCTCCAGAAGCGACAGAGAAGCAGCACTGGTTACAGAGAGCCAGATAAATGCACACATTCCACTGAGGAGTGACAAATGAACTATTGGTCTATAAAGAGATGAAGCACAGGTTTGTAGGGTTAGGAAGGTTTTTGCACTTTACTAGACCCTTTCTGGGGGGGAAGGGGTGATTGTTTATTATAGGTCATGAAGATGGGGAAAGTGATGAGTCGTGCAAGTGGGAAATCAGAGGTTCTTGCTCAAGGCTGTTTCAGACCCTAACTTTGGAGTTGCTACAGAAGATCGTCTGAGGCCCAAAACTGCAGGACACCTTGGGAAAGGTGAAGGAAAAGGCTGCCTACAACATGACCATACGACTCACGTGGGACAAATTAGCAATTCACAACAGAGTGGCCATTAAGGGACCGCAATGCTCAGACCAGAAACATTTTGTCACAAAAACACAGAACAAGTAAGAACATGTTTTAGCAGGAAATCTATGTTGAAGCAGCATGTTGTTAAAATGTACACCCAAACAAAAGATGTCAGCTTTCATACCACACAACCAACATACACACCATTCACAAGTTTCTTCTATGCTTATCGGCTCCTATGTAGTGCATTTCCATAACCTGTGGAGGATGAATAGCCCTGAAGCCATTCTGTATATATTCTGCTTACCTAGCAAGTGAGAATTAAGGCTGGACTGTGGTAGAAAAGAGGGACAGGGGAGATGACACGTAATCGCCTGCACATCATAGGGAAATCCAATGCACTGTTGTGGATATTTTAAACATTTGTCCTGTAAATATAGACATCCCTTTTCTCTTGTAGGTTTTAATCCTTGTTGGACTTTTTTTAATTACAACAATGCTTGGCAGGGTAAACCAACGTGCCTATCTGATACACTTGTCCAAATGTTATCACACAAAATTCCCTCATCTTCAGTGCTGTTCATTGCTCAATCTGTCGGCACTTTAAACTTCAACACTGGACAATTGAGGGTGTATTTAAATTGCATTCCGCAACCATATCAAGCGTTGTCCCTTGATTCCATCAATCAGCGTGGGAGGAAAGGAGGATTGCACTTGCTCAAAAGAGGGCAGCCGGCTGTTCCATATGGTGGCAGGGTGCAATAAATATATTTTAGTTCTTCTTGTAGGTCACTGGTCGAAATTCAACAAAGTACTGGAGTCATCAAGGGGAAGTTTGGTAAAGGTTACTGGAGCACGCTGCCCAGTCCTGAGCTTTCATTTAACAGTGCACTGCATTCTGGGAGTTAGTTTAGGTTTACATCAGTTGAACTAAAGTTTGAAATTGCAATGGTGTGTTGAAAGAAAACATCAACTAGATGGAAGTGTCTTTGGTGACATGCAGAAATCTAGTGACCTCAAATTCGCCTCCCCACTGTGATATAAAAAAAGAAAGCCAGATAACAGCCATCTTAAGGTGGAATTCAAATAAGAACTAAAAACGTGGGGCAATTCGAACAACTTCACTGTGCGACCTAGCAGCCAATCCTTCTGAGACTCTACAAACTTATTTTGACTGGTATTTATTTTGGTTGTCTATTTACATACTTATATATTATTGTGCGACCTCCTCTGATATGTCTCTAAAACGTATGTTTTGTCCCAAATTTTTGTCCTGAATTTTCACCTTCTGTCATGAATTTTTGTCCTGAATTCTGACCCTTTGTCCTAAATTTTTACACCGAGCGTCCTAAATTTGCACCCATGCCAGTTGGTCACCCTGCCTAGGCTCATCATCTGATGTGCTTTGTGCTAACATCTGTGAATACTGCAGGGTTGACTCAGGCTTTATCCTTCTGAGGAGGGGAAATATATTACTACTGAGATTTTAGTAACAGTTATTGCAGCACTACACAGCAGCTAAAACCTATAGGATTATGTACTATACAAAAGAAATGGTTGCTATTGCAAAGTGCAGGGTAGTAGCCTCGGAAAGCTAACATTTGCACAAAAATACCTTGATTGTTTTAAAATACCCGATGAAAGTGTCCTCGGAGAGTTCAGTTCCATCCTCGTCTGTCAGCACAGAAGCGAGAGGTGAACTGGAATGAACCGCGCATATGTCGACTCAGCACTGCCGGCTGTAAGTAAACCCTTTGATTCCCTATTTACATTTCAGATCTGAAGCCGTGCGGTTCTTTCTACGTTTGTGCAATTAAGGACAGCGGTACTCTCAGGCAACCTGCACAGGCTCACCCGGCTTTTCGAAGCCTCGCTTTTTTATGCTGATCATCAGAAAAGCAAAGGAAATTGTTGCAATGCGGCCCGCTCGTTAAAGAGTTATGTTTCCGATCCAAAAAAGTCTGGCATGTTAATGCACCTTCAGAGAAGGATGGCGGGAGAAAGCCCTGCCAAGGAGAACAAAAGTTTAAGGGGAAAACATTCATTTTTTATTGATACTGAAACGGCTGAGGATATAACGATGTTATTTATGGTAAAATGGAACTTTAAAGCTCAGGGAGAAAACAGGAGTGGACTTACAATGCCCGCCTGAGCGCCGTCATCTTTTCCAGTTAGAGTATCTGAGTCATTGGCTTATAGTAAGTGCGTCCAATCTGCAAATAAGTGATAAAGTAAATGTTGCTTTCATTTCAGCACCCTAATTGATTTTAAAACCTCTTAATTAAGTGGAAAGGCTCGACTGCCAAGAATCTAAAAGCAGATAGGATTAAAGAGAAGCAGATTGGGATCCTTCTGGGATCATGCAGTTTACGGTAAGGAGAGGTTTATGGGTCAGGGGTGCCAACAGAGGGTCCTCTGGGGGCCACATTCGTGACCTCTCTTCTTACCCTAGCCAAACATATCAGTAGGCATGAGGCTCGCTATAGCCTGAGCTTTCAAATGATCCATGTCTGTCTCTCCTTGGCAGAGCAGAACCCCGAATCACTCACATTTTCAGGAGATTTGGGGTAACTGGGGCTGTCCAACCTTTTCCAAAGTCTTGAAAGAACATTTCATAAGGTATTTAATAAAAATAAAACAAATCCATGTGAGAGGAAGGCTGTCATAAGGCCGAATAGAGGTGCCTCTGCCTAAGGCAGCGCAACATCCCTTCTACCTGCTGGCAAGTTCATAGGTCTTGTTAAGTCGGCTGCAGAATGCACGTCACTATTAAAGAGCGATCTTCACCATTCCAATTGATACTTTATGTGTTATTTCTCAGGTGCTACAAACTTATAAGAAGGGCTAGCTTTTACACTGCATAATAGTCCTGCGATTATGTCTATAGAGCTATATGGAAGAGGTGTGGGCAGCGGTGGAAGAGGTGTGGCGCAGCGGCCAGGGTGCCTGACTCCGGGCCACAGGGTTCATGGTTCAGGCCCCGGCTCCGGCGGCAAGTTAGCTCAGCACCATGTGACTCTGGGCAATAGCTTGCTAAATCTTCCAGAGGGCCCCAAGCACCGGGACACCTCTCCAGAGGTAGCTGTGTGCTTTACAAATGCTGGCATTTACATTTACATTACGGATTTCATTAACAAACTTCCACAATCTTTCCATGCTCCTGCAAGATCTTCAGGTGGCTCCCGGTCAACACCAGAAAGGACTGCAACACAGGCTGTCATCCCCAGCAGTCCAGACTAGGGTCACACACACTTCGTAAAAATCACTGCAAGCTTCCTGAAAAAACTCCAGACAATAGAGAACTCAGCGGCAAAACGCATAATTGACCACTCCAGGTGGACCTGTATCACACCCCATCTCATGAAACTACACGGGCTCCAGATTCAAAAGAGATGCCAGTTCAAGATGCTGACCCACACCTACAAGGTCCTGCATAACAAAGGCTCAGCATACATCAACAAATGCATGACCTTCTACCAACTGACTAGACACCTTCAATCAGCCCCCATCACCCTCGCAGACACTCCACAGAACCGCCGAGACACCAGCAGAGGATGCTCCTTCTCACCACTGTGGCTTGGAACAACCTCTACCTGCACCTTAGGACCGCTCTGTCACTCCAGCAATTTAGAAGGGAACGAAAGACCTTGATGTTTGATTGATCGGACATCCACACAGCAGTCAACAGCTCCAGCGCCTCGAGACCCTCACAGGTGATTTGCAGTGCTCAATAAATTCTTGATTTGATTGATTGATTGAACAAATGCATTTTCTGTGTCCGGCTACATTAAAACTGCATAACATTGCACAGCAATTATTTTCATTCAGAACAAAAAGTAGAACACACCCCTAGAGCAAAAATGACTGAAATCAGAAACACGATATTGTTGAAGCAGTTACTGTAAAAAGTACATTACCCCTTGCAGCAATAGTTTTGCCAGCACCCTCATTTCACTGGTGAGGAAGTTGTTATCTTTGGAATGAGCAATCATACTCAAGGAAGGGGTGATAGACTGGCCTAAAAAGCTTATGTCAAGTCTACCTAAACAATCTTTAAAAACTCTATGAATCAAACAGCTATTGGCGTCTGTATGTCAGCCCAAGCATGACAACTTGGTCAAACTCTCCAATCAAACCATAAAACAAATGTTACAAAACAAGATCTTTGGACCCCAAGGCAAAGATTTACGTAAGGATTGGAAGGGCGAGATTTTGATCGATACCTTATCACTATTGATCTAAAACCCCGATCTGGTCGACTGAACCTTTATTGCCTGTCATTGAGGGAAGAAAGTGCATCTCTTACCAAGTTAGTTCACCCAATAAAGGACTCTGCTCCAAAAGATCACAAACAACTTCTAGCTTTCAAAGGTTTATTATAAGGTTAAGATAAGTTGTAGGTACAGGCATCTCAAGATGAGATTCACAAAATACACGGGCCCAACTACATACATGTGCTCTCTGAAAGCCCTCAGACGAGCAACGGAAACTACAAGCACGAGTTCTAAGAATAATAAAGCTATCAGCATTGACACATACTGCGATCTCTCCGTCATTTAAGTTGGAGGGAAAACACAAGTTAGGCTGTCCCTACCCTGCTCTAGATGGTATCCCTACTTAACCAGGTCTCAACCTAACAAAAGGTGTCAGCAGTGAATGACCCCCAAGGGAAGTCACCCACTCTCAGTCTCTTGGTGAAAACCTATAGTTCTCCAGTCATGACCCCTCTCTGCCTACCCATCCGCTCTCTAAAGGGTCCTCAGGCTTCTCCTCTAACTCCACCCAGGGGTGCTGTCCCTAATACAAAGAACACAACAACATTTGGGACGCCCCTCGTGAGACGCCCCTCACGTGGTGTAGCTTCTGGCTTTTTCCATGATGAGGCCTTGTGGTTAGAGTCGACCTTGCTTCTCAGACTCTTCTCCGGCCCGCTGATACCCCTCAAAACATTCCGGAACCCTCCTCCATGTCTGGGCCGTCTCCCGAACAAACCTCTATTTATTTCATTTATAATTGGATACCCCCTTTTCTCTTGCAGACAGACATCTGCAGCCAAAATCCCAATTCTCATAGACTTCCAACAAAAGTTTGCAACATTTCCCGGCCCAGACCAGTATGTGTAAATCAACGTTTAAAACATTCCAGCCCTACAACATTTCTCATAATGATTATAGCATTCAACTTCTTCTTTAATTATTAGCATGTTAGTACTCTTATTCTATTTATTCGGTAAACACATCTATAAATCATGGCCTATTAACGTTATTACTAAAACATTAGTGCAATCCATGTTGTGAAATTGAACCACCTTCCCCCTCCCTTCTAGCTCTGGCCCTGAGGCCTACCTCGTTCTACGTTTAACCGTATGCCATCTTACATTTTAGCAGCTACACAACATGGATTCAGGAATAATCACGTCTACTAAAGTCATATAGTTCACACATTTTTTCATTAGTTCCATTTCTACTTAAATCTCTATATTGACTACACATTTCAGAATATAGATGTAGATACTATCAGCACTCATGGCATTTCTCTTCATGACTTGTGCTTACTACGTGTAAGTGTGGTGTACTCATACATTTAGGTCAGTTTGCGCTCTCTCAGTTCCCCCCTTTGATGACCTCTCGGGGTCATCATTAACATTTAAACTGCAGTGATTGCTAGCATAACTCGTTTCTGCGTTTCCAGAGCCCTCAGACTCCTGTACTGACTATCTTGTATGGCAGCCAATCTCTGCAGCTGTTCTCTCTGGGCCCTCTCTGACCTTCTTGCTCTGTACCATTTTAATACCCTCACCAATCCCCACAACACGATCCCACAGATCAATATTATGATGATAGGTTTTAGGATAGACCACACAAAGCTTTTGCCTAAGGTGGTGAGCCAACTTCCAGCTTCACTCATTCCATGGCCCACCTTTTCCCAGACATTTTCTCTACTCAGGTCTTCGATCTCCTTGTGAATATTAGTTATGTTCCTAATAACCTTCTCAAGGGGCTTTGAATTGTCTGGAATGTAAGTGCAACATTCTTGGACCTTCAAAGCCTTACAGACTCCGCCCTCTTTTGCTAATAGGACGTCTAATGCAAGACGGTTCTGGAGAACCATAGCCCTTATCGATTGCATCTCTCCTTCTACCAGCATTAAGGACTGAGCAGTGCTGGCAGACAACCTGTCTACGACTGTTGCCAGTCGTCTAATTTTAACATCATTAAGGATTAGTCCCAAAAGAGGGAACACAGCTCCAAAGACATCTCCGACCATTTCTGCATCTCCTACATCTCTCCTTCCCCTCGATGATGTCTTGCCCTCGATGATCTCTAAGTCTTGGGCATGATATATTTTAGGGAAGATAATGGCCAAGTAACATGATCCATACCAGTTGTCAGGTAGTCTCACGTAGGCATTTCTTCCACATACAAAATACACATTTGGAATCACTTGCATTCCCTTAAGGAAGTCCTTGGTATAGTACTCTAGATTGAAAGCATGTTCACAGCTAACTTCTCCCACGTATACATTTTCATAATACGTTTTGGCTCTATGAAGACATAACTTTCCTCTCTGCGTTCTACCTAAAGCTATTGGACCACTACTACCCTTTCTCTTGTGTGCCTTCTCTTCCTCGGTCCAATCTGTTTTCCATTGTCCTGATTTTTTCAAAATCTTTTGTCTCCTATTTCGATCATCCACCTGCCCTATGAACTTCTTCTCGACTTCTGACACCTTGCATGTCAGGTTATTTCTACGGGCATGTGAAGTATCTAAGGTAATCCAAGGAATGAAAAACTTTGCCAACCTGTCTTCACTCTTCCAGTAGTCCCATTTGTTCATTTGTTTATAATTTGGGACTTCTGGTAACACTGCATCGTAATTGGAGAAATAGTATTCAAAACTATCTCTCCCATAAAATATACTAAGCAACAAGCTACATGTAATGCCATATGTCAGCGGGAGGTGATGATATCGAATGCCTTCATCTACAGACGCCGGCAACTGCATGCAAACATAGCAGTCCTTAACCTCCATGGCATCCACGTATTCATATAAAAGTTTAGCATAAGCATTTGACCTAAAGTCACCTTGGGACTCATCTATATGTAACCTGCGGGCTTCTGCAGCTAATAACGCTTTTTCTTGTGTGTTTTCCCCTTTCTCACCAGCAACGGTGGGTGTAAGCGCCTCTACAGATTTCACATCGGTTACCTTTGCCTCTTCCTCACGTCCCTCTACATAAGAGACAGTTACCACTAAAGCTATTAATACTATCACTCCTACTATTAGTGTACCTATTATACATTTCGCTCTGTGGTTCTGGGTGCCGGCCTCCATTTCGTCAGACAGTGTGGCTCTCTCGTAACTCAGCACAAAGTTATTTTCTTTTCGTTCCTTTACAGTCTCTTTTACTCCTCTTGTCTTTAGAACCACACAACTGGAAGCTGACAACCTTCTTCGCAAAAGTTCTTTATAGTTCAATACAGACAACCCTTGCCCTTCTCCATCAACTCAAGGGAAAGTCCCTACGATTCTCTGCTTCCTGGGCGCTAGGTAATCTTCTTTTCTTCTCGCTTATTTACAAAGTCTTTTAAGCATCTACTATCAGGCGATTGCCTGCAGCTTCGACAGCAAAGTTCAATATTTCCATACGAAGATTGTGCTCTTCTTGGTCTGTTATCTTTGTACCAAAATCAGGGAATTGCAATTCTGTGAGAAACATGTGCTTTAACTTGCTGAGGCGGGGAGGTCTGGGGAGCATAAAAGTTAGTGACCCTTCTTGTTCGACACCGGGTACTAACAGTCGTATTTCCACTGTGACGATGGGCTCAGAACTGGACACCACCACCGCTCGGATCCTCCCTGTCTCCGGTTTCAAAGACATTTGTCGCCAGATATGTCCACTCAGGGGTGGAATATCTTCTGCTAGGCACACGCACTCTTCTTGACCTCCTCAAGTCCGGTGCTTCAGCGCCCCGAGCACCTTCTTCCGGGTCTGAGTCCTCTGATATCGGAGGAAGGGTTCTCTCTGGAGTTGACCTCAGACTAGAGCTTCTTCTTTGTGGCCAATCAGCTTCTCCACGTACCCTTCGACTCCTTCTCCTTCTCGCCGGGTCACGCTCTCTGTCAGACCTGTCAGTGTCTGACTCGTACTCCCAGCTACTTTCTCCTTCCGTAGCGTCGTCTGTTTCGCTGTTGTACTGACCGTCCTCAGCTTGGTCAGACTCGTTCCCTGCTTCCGCTGGCACCTCTACAGCTTGGCTGGCCCCCTCTATGGCTTCTCGGTCCGCAGCTGGACGTCTATCCGAGAGAGGAGCTGTTTCTTCCAGAGGTGCTGGAACCCTCCGCGTATGCGACGCGTGGATCCAGTTGGGCAGGCCTCCCACCTTCACAGCCGTGTTCGTGATCAGGATGATCTGGAAGGGCCCACGCCAACGAACATCCAGGCAGCTTCTTCTCACGTGTTTTTTCACCAGGACCCAGTCCCCAGGAAACAGGTCATGACACGGGCCCTGGCACGATGGAACCTCGGCAGCCTGCACCTGAAGGGACACAGAATGAATGGCGTCAGACAGCCCCTTACAATAGTCCAGGATCATATCATCTGTGATGTTAATCAGCGCAGCAGTTGGGACAGAAGGCAACCTCATTGCTCTCCCCATCAACACCTCATGGGGAGACAGCCCCGTTCTCCTATCTGGAGTACTACGGAGGCTCATAAGAACCAATGGCAAAGCGTCAGGCCAACTCAAGGATGTTGATGAACACACTTTCGCAATTCTGGCCTTAATGGTGCCATTTATTTGTTCCACAATTCCTGAGGCCTCTGGTCGATAACTGCAATGCAATTTCTGATCTATGTTCAAAGCCGCACAAATCATTTTCACAAGTGAGCTGTTGAAATGCGTTCCCCTATCTGATTCCAAAGAGGCCGGCACCCCAAAGCGCGGAATAAGCTCCCTAAGCAGTAACTTGGCTACTGTGAGGGTGTCGCACCTACGTGTAGGGTATGCCTCAACCCACCTGGAGAATACGCAAACAACCACCAAGACATAGCGGAGGCGGTTGCACCTTGGCATTTCGATAAAATCTATCTGCATTCGATTGAATGGACCTCCTGACCTCCCAATGTGGCTCAGTGCAACTGGTGTCTTTTTCCCTACATTCAACTGCTGACAAGTCACACAACGCTGGCACACTGCTTCGGCTGCTACTCTGAACTTAGGGTTGTACCAGGTCTGTCTAAACACTCTCAGCATAGCATCTCTTCCTAAGTGTACAGGACCATGTATTTGTCTAGCCATTGGGCTCACCATCTCATTGGGTAACACTGCTCTGCCATCTGGTGAAACCCAGAAATGGGCCTCACCCACCACACATCCTGCCTTTTCCCACATTTCTTTTTCAAAATCAGGAGCATTTTCTTGCATGTTTTTCAGTTCGTCCCAAGTATCAACAGTTTCCAGTATCATAGCTAATTCAGTTCTTACATTTACTCCACCCACTTCCACCTCTGTGAAAGAGTACCCTTGTTCCGCGCAATACCGCGCGACTTCATCGGCATACCTATTGCCTTGTGACACGAAGTCCATATTTCTGGTATGTGCGGTGCACTTCACAACTGCGATACCTGCTGGACATTGCAACGCCTCTAACAACAGGCGCACAAACTCTCCATTGTGAATGAGAGAGCCTGAAGAGGTCATGAAACCTCTTTGAGACCACAACTGCCCGTAATCATGAACTACCCCGTAACCATATTGGCTGTCGGTGTATATGGTGACTCGGATTTGGTTGCTTGCCAGGCAGGCACGCGTCAGGGCAATGATCTCGGCTACC
This sequence comes from Lissotriton vulgaris, assembly GCF_964263255.1. Classification (NCBI taxonomy): domain Eukaryota; kingdom Metazoa; phylum Chordata; class Amphibia; order Caudata; family Salamandridae; genus Lissotriton; species Lissotriton vulgaris. Next base: position 432,073,018 of record NC_141685.1, on the reverse strand, counting down.
TGTGCGGAGTGTACTCCTTCCAGGCATCCAGCTTCCACAACTCCAGTAATTGTACAAACAGCGTAAGCTGCTCTCAACTGCCCAACTTCGTCTCTTACACATGAGCCATCAACAAAGAAAATTTCGTCTGGGTCAGTCAGTGGCTCATCTAAGATGTCGGGTCTCGGTTTGGTGCATAGTTCAGTCACATCGAGGCAGTCATGGTCTGTACATTCATCATCATCCTCAATATCGTTTGGGAGTGGCATCAAGGTGGCAGGATTTAAAACAGAGCATCTCCTGAGGGTCACGTTCTCTGCAGCAAGAATAACTTGCTCATAGCGCGTGAGCCTGCTGTTGGTCAGATGCTGGGTTTTGGTCCTGGTCATTAACAATTCAACAGAGTGGGGCACATGCACCTCTAACGGGTGCCCCATGACAATGTTCTCACATCTTTCAATGCTGACACCTGTTGCGGCAACGGATTTGAGACATCCGGGCAACGCTGCGGCTACTGGATCTAAAGTAGCCGAGAAGTAAGCGACTGGTCTACGGGCATTCCCATGAATTTGGACCAACACAGACAGCGCGCAACCCTCTCTCTCACAACAATAAAGCAAGAATGGTTTATCGTAATCTGGCATTCCCAAAGCCGGAGCACGACATAGGTCCTCTCTCAGCTGTAGGAACGCCATCAAACAGTCCTTGTCCCATGGTACCGGATCACTCACCTCCTTGTGCGTCAGTTTTTGCAAGGGCTTTGCTTTCAGTGAAAAGTTTGCAATCCACTGTCGGCAATATCCCACCATCCCTAGGAACATCCTGACTTCTCTCTGTGTTTTAGGCGCATTCATTTTCATGATGGCCTCTATCCGGTCTGGTGACACTTTTCGTTTACCTTTCTCAATTCTGTGTCCCAAGTACTGCACCTCTGTCAGGCAGTACTGCAATTTTCCCGGGGACACCTTGTGGCCATTCTCAGCTAGGTGATTTAACAATGCAATAGAGTCTTCCCTGCAAGCTTCTTCTGTTTCTGACGCCACAAGGAGGTCGTCTATGTACTGGACCAGAACTGACCTCTGGGGCAGCACTAGACTTTCAAGATTTTTCTTTAGAAGCTGGTTAAAGATCGATGGGCTCTCTGTATACCCCTGAGGAATACGACACCATGTTAGGACGCGACCTTCCAGCTTAAATGCGAAAAGAAAATGGCTCTCTTCGTCCAAAGGGATCGAAAAGAAAGCCTGGCAAAGATCAATTACAGTGAACCATTCTGCTTGGAACGGTATCTGAAACAGTATCACTGATGGATTCGGTACCACTGGACAACACGAAACGACTATGTTATTAATCTTTCTGAGGTCCTGCACTATCCGGAATTTCCCATTTGGTTTCTGCAAACCCATAATCGGGGAGTTACATGGACTACCCACGATTTCCTTCAGTATTCCCTGCTTAATCATGGACTCGATCACGGGTTTTATGCCTGCAATCGTTTCTGGAGTCAATTTATATTGAGGTGTTCTTGGAAACTCAGCATGCGGTTTCACTACAATTTTCACTGGGTCCACCCCTTTCACCAACCCAATCTCTTCCCCAGTGAAATCCCACACTTCTGGAGCTACTGTCTCTCTCAGATCCCAGGGGAGCTCATCTACTGTCAGAGTGGGATACAATTCCACACACATCCTGGAATTTGCGACTTTAAAGTCAGCATCATCGTCATTAGTCAATACCTCCACTCCCTGTGGTGTGCAGTATATGGTGCAATTTAGTTTGCACAAGAGGTCTCTTCCTAGCAGACATACAGGACTAGAATCGCAAACCACAAACTGGTGCTCATCACTGTACTTCCCTATTTTCACCTGCACGGGTTCAGTCAGAGGACTGGTCATTCTCCTGTTAGCGACCCCCACCACTTGTATGGTCTCTCCAGACATGGGCAGGCCTGGAACTGCGGCTGATCTGATCGTGGATCGAGTGGCTCCTGTGTCCACCAAAAATGTCGTGGGGAACCCTGCCACTTCGGCCTCAACATAGGGTCCCCTTTGGTCTACTTCTAAAACTGCCCCGAGGGTGCAGTCTTCCCTTTCCACTCTCTGTCCAGTTAGTGGGTCCACATAATAGCATTCCTCTCCCCCGACAAACAGTGGCATCTGTCTATAGGTCTTACCCATAGTCCCTACTCTGGGTGGCTGCGGGAACTGAGCTCGGGGAGGTGGGCCCCCCCCTTTGAGCACCTTTCCCTGGTATTGCGTTACCCCTCTTGTAGGCGCACTCGGGGTCTCTTCCTCCTCTACCTCTTGGTCTCCTATCTCAACATTATAGGGACACTCGCGTTTCCAATGCCCCACCTCGTTACACTGGTGGCACCTAGTTGTTTTCTTCAAGGCAGCTATATCTATTCTGGGTCTAAAGGTGGAGTTCTCCTCATTGCCCTTGTTCTGACTGTACTGTTTCTTTCCTCCAGTACCTGTTCCTGGTTGCTGTTGCTGCTGTCCCCCCTTCCCTGCTGCCTGCATCTGTACCACCATCAGTTTCTCCTTTAGTTTCTTTGCCTTGGAGTCTATCTCATCACAGCAGTACCTGGCATACCTCAGTATTTCGTCTAGGGGTTTGTTTTGCCAACAAATCAAGTGTTGCTGTATCATTAAACTAATATCCGGTCTCAGGCCCAAGACGAACTTGGACACAAATTGCCCTATGTCCTTTGGATCCATTACATCCAGACCGCTATACTGTTTAAACGCCTTCAGCAACCTCTCGTAGTATTCGTGAACCGTCTCTTTGGGTTCCTGTCTTGTTCGGTCAATTTTGACCCAATCTATGTCTTGCATTGGCACTTTATCTTTCAGCCAGGTCATTACTCTCTCGAATTTTGCCATCACGCTCTCGGACGGCCCATTGGTCTTAGCATCTCTCTCGGGCTCTGTGGTGGGCCACTCAGCGCTAACCTTGCATGCGGTCCACAAATCTCCTGGCACTACAATGTCAAACAGCGTGTTCAAATCTATCCATAGGACCTTTGAGATTTTTACGAATCTCTCAACTTGCTTGTACCACTCCACTGGGTTTTCCCGCAGTTTGGGGAAGGAGGTGGTAAAAGCAGCTAAATCTCCCCTACTCCAAGGGACGTGGACATAGGTCCCATTTGCGACTTCCCTCAAAGGGTATGCCTCTACTCCCTGCTGTCTTCCTGGTGTCATACCAAGTGTGCTTCTCCTGACGGTCCCTTTCTTGGACCACCTCTCTTCCCACTTATCTAGGGCCCTCCATGTCCTTATTCCAGTGATCAGCTCCCTTATGTGTGTTTTCAATCCGATGGTTCTCCTCTCATCTAGGTCTCGGTCTGAGTAATGTAGCCTGTGGTTACCCTGTAATGCTTTGGTCCTTGACAGGTCCACCATATATTTGCCTGCTAGTTCTACTAATTTCTCATGGATTGCTCTTGCTTTTCGAGTTACGTCCTTTGCCATGAACAGAATTTCATCCTGCTCATACATTTCCATTCTTTCTAAGGGCAGGGTACCGTCTACCATGTCATCCAGATCTGACCTTAAGCTGGAGACATCGAGTCTTTTGGCTTTTATCTCTGCTCGCAATAACTCCTTCGAGGGAGGTTCACAGGTTTCTCTCCCATCCCAACTCCGGGCCCTACGTTTGGGTTCGGGAGAGTTGGGGAGTGTTCTCTCTTGCTCCCATCTCTCCAGGTCCCATGCTCGGCCATCCGATCTTGGAAGGTGATGGAACACGGGCCTGTTACCCCCTATCTTACTTTGTCCATTCTCTCCTCTCTTTTCACAGTAGGACTCTCTGCTATTCTCCCTTCGGTCTCCATTCACTCTCGGCCTAGTATCACTCAGTATCTGATACGATCCTTCCTGGTTCCCCATATTTCCTGGACTGCGCTCATGTCCGTCATCACAGGGACTGTGGTGCGACCTCTCGCAACTCTCATTCTGTTCTCTGTTGCCGGGCACACAGTGGATACACTTAAAGCTATCTCTGTACTCCCGTGTCCTCCTGTCTTCTTCACTACGTATTGGGCGAGACACCCCCCTGCTCTCTGGGCCCCCATTTTCCAGGTCTGATCTACCTCCATTCCGGGCCCAATGGGTGACTCCCCTACTGTCCTTCTCCCTCCCGTCCCACTCCGGACTGCTCTCTTCAGCCCCGCAGTGAGTCCGGGCTCTGCTGTCCTGACTTTCCCTTGCAGCTTCCGCAGCTATGATGCTCTTGTGAGCCTCAACTGCCTCATCCCACTTCTTCATGTACTCGTTTAACTCCTGAAAGGATTTCCGTCCTGATCCCCTCATATCCTCTGGCCATCTATGGCCCCCCGGATCTCCTGCTGTGTGTACTGGGGTGCTCCACTCTCTTGGTATCGGCAACTGACTTGGGGAGTTGATCGTATCATTCCTCCTTGCCATCTCTGCTCTTTCTCTGTCCCTCCGTACCCGTTCCTCCCCTCTAGCCCTCTCTGGGTCATATATCGATACTATAGGACCTATGGTAACAGGTACCTGTAGTGCGTCGGGTAATGCGTAGGATGTGGCACACTCCGTCTCTGGCACCCTTTGCACCACAAACCTCCCGACTACCTGCTGCACCTGGCTAGGCTGGGACAGTTCTTTCTTTGCAGCGGGATCCCAATCGGGACCGGGAAGCGGCCCATGCTCTCCTGCATTGCCCCCCCCTTTCTTACTATTCTCGACATCTCCCCCTGCTCTGTTATACGGGGGTGGCCTGTCTGTCAATAATCTGTTTATCAGGCTGTCCTCTGTCTCACTCTCGTCGTCTTCTTCTAGGGGGCTTTTGTTCCCGGGCATCTCTAACACCGGATACAATTTATTTACTTCCAAGTTATGCACCCTCCATCTTTTAGCATCCGCATCCCACTTGGCATCCTGTACTGCCCTTACCGAACGTTTCACCCTTTCTTGTCGTCTGTTCATGTTCTTTTCGTGCGCTGCCCTAATCCATGCATTAAGGGCTTCAAACTGGGTCGGTCTAGGCAAGGGTCTCGTTGCGGTCATAATTGCTTTTAATCTGTGTAACACCTCTAATCTGAACGTCCCGTACTTCGGGAACGTCAGTTCCTCATTTCCGTCTGTAATCTTACTCCACTCTGAGATCCACAGAATCGTATGCAGCCCAACATGTGTCCCCATATAACGAGCCGGCGTACCCTCCGGCGGGGCTTCTTCCCCTTCATACGATCCCCGCCGCTCTTTCCTAAACAGCGCTCTTAACCATTTAAAACACTTCATAATTACGCGCACGATTTCCAGCTTGAATACTCTGTTTACTTCCTGATGACAATCCACCAATCCTAGCGCGGCTTTGCTAGCTGGCCTATCGCAGCGCGGTCTTTCACCGGCCGGCCAATCCCAGCGCGGCACTTTCTGACGTCACTAGTCTCCGCTTCGCAGCAGCACCCCTCCTTTCTCAGCTCTCCTCGCGGTCATGCATGCGTCCCATTCATACTCTGAAAAATGACTACTTCCGACCAAGCGGTCACTTCCCTCGACTGTACGTCCACAGTCTATCTGTAATTGTCAACACAACTGACGAGATGTCTATCGTCTCTCTGATAGGTTCTTTACACACACAGTAACTTCCGTCCAGCGTCCGTTACTCACGCACTCACTCTTACGTTCCCCCTATCTCGGTCCTTCGGGTGATCAATGGTACCTCATGACCCCCTTCACACTAGTTGGCAATTACTCTGAGTGTCCGATACACCCGAACCACTTAAGCTCTCCTTGAACTTAAGATTTCCACCGGTTGTGCGCGCTCACAACCTGTTCCACAGTCACTCTACAGGCATTCAACTCCGCCAGACATTACAACATAGATACAACACAAAACACTGCAATCTAGCACGCATGACCCTTTATACTCACTCTCGACCGATACTGCTGCTTTTTCTGTCTCACGTCATCCGGTCCTTCTTCCGCGGGCGGTTCTTCCGATCATCGATCTCTAGGGGCCTTGGGGTAATCTAACCTGGCCTAGATCACCTTCCTCAAGAAGGCAACCATCCTCTATAGCTACCAACTGGAAGGGCGAGATTTTGATCGATACCTTATCACTATTGATCTAAAACCCCGATCTGGTCGACTGAACCTTTATTGCCTGTCATTGAGGGAAGAAAGTGCATCTCTTACCAAGTTAGTTCACCCAATAAAGGACTCTGCTCCAAAAGATCACAAACAACTTCTAGCTTTCAAAGGTTTATTATAAGGTTAAGATAAGTTGTAGGTACAGGCATCTCAAGATGAGATTCACAAAATACACGGGCCCAACTACATACATGTGCTCTCTGAAAGCCCTCAGACGAGCAACGGAAACTACAAGCACGAGTTCTAAGAATAATAAAGCTATCAGCATTGACACATACTGCGATCTCTCCGTCATTTAAGTTGGAGGGAAAACACAAGTTAGGCTGTCCCTACCCTGCTCTAGATGGTATCCCTACTTAACCAGGTCTCAACCTAACAAAAGGTGTCAGCAGTGAATGACCCCCAAGGGAAGTCACCCACTCTCAGTCTCTTGGTGAAAACCTATAGTTCTCCAGTCATGACCCCTCTCTGCCTACCCATCCGCTCTCTAAAGGGTCCTCAGGCTTCTCCTCTAACTCCACCCAGGGGTGCTGTCCCTAATACAAAGAACACAACAACATTTGGGACGCCCCTCGTGAGACGCCCCTCACGTGGTGTAGCTTCTGGCATTTTCCATGATGAGGCCTTGTGGTTAGAGTCGACCTTGCTTCTCAGACTCTTCTCCGGCCCGCTGATACCCCTCAAAACATTCCGGAACCCTCCTCCATGTCTGGGCCGTCTCCCGAACAAACCTCTATTTATTTCATTTATAATTGGATACCCCCTTTTCTCTTGCAGACAGACATCTGCAGCCAAAATCCCAATTCTCATAGACTTCCAACAAAAGTTTGCAACATTTCCCGGCCCAGACCAGTATGTGTAAATCAACGTTTAAAACATTCCATCCCTACAACATTTCTCATAATGATTATAGCATTCAACTTCTTCTTTAATTATTAGCATGTTAGTACTCTTATTCTATTTATTCGGTAAACACATCTATAAATCATGGCCTATTAACGTTATTACTAAAACATTAGTGCAATCCATGTTGTGAAATTGAACCACCTTCCCCCTCCCTTCTAGCTCTGGCCCTGAGGCCTACCTCGTTCTACGTTTAACCGTATGCCATCTTACATTTTAGCAGCTACACAACATGGATTCAGGAATAATCACGTCTACTAAAGTCATATAGTTCACACATTTTTTCATTAGTTCCATTTCTACTTAAATCTCTATATTGACTACACATTTCAGAATATAGATGTAGATACTATCAGCACTCATGGCATTTCTCTTCATGACTTGTGCTTACTACGTGTAAGTGTGGTGTACTCATACATTTAGGTCAGTTTGCGCTCTCTCAGGATCTATTGTTGTTAGTGGGTACTCTCTGAAGCACATCACAATCATCAATGAAATCCAGTGGTTTTGATCTGTTTTGCACAACGTAATACCCCATTAGAGATTTCACTGGAATAGTTTGAAAAGCAAATACTGTCAGAGAAAACCTTTATAGAATATGTTTTATGTTTAGGAGAAGATGTATAATCCAATCAAAGCAAAGCCACTAATGACTTCAAAATAGTTAAAACCCCTGTAACAACCAAGGAACAAAGCTATGAGCACTTCCTCGTGGGGTATTGGTCTTGCTGCCCACCATCCAACAAAATGTTGTAAAATCCTAATAACCTGTAGGCTAGGCATCCTTAATGGACTGCCTAGCACTGTGGATAAACCATATCAATTGTCATACAAAAATGTTGTATGCAACTCAGGAAGCTTATTCAGTTTGGTAACAACTAAAAAAAGCCCATGGAGCAGGTGTTTTCTTAACGAGTGCAAAACTTTTGGATGGAGCTAATACAGAACCTCTTTCAGTAGAAAACCCTTCAAGCATCTTCTTTGGCAAACCACAAAAGTTCTCTTCAATACAGCTAGGGATACAAACGTAGACGAAAACAAAATAAAATTGGGAAACGGTGATCCAGTACACATTCAACCTTACAGAAGACCAGAGACCGGGTGAAAAGCTGTACAACTCAACACAACACGGGATGTGTTACAAATGGGCATCAGGACATTTGTCCTCCTATGACACTGGTTGCAAAACGTGATGGATCTATCTGATTTGGCACTAACTTCAGACAAAAATAAGTTTTGGTATATCCCCCTGGGCCTTTGTTTATTAACTAATATTTCAAATGGAATAAGCCATTAATATCAGTTTTGTGGAATTGACAAAAGTTTATGAAAACAGACAGCGCCACTTCCATGAAACTGCTTGTGCCATTTCTCGCAGTTTGCAGCACCAAAAAATTGTTGCAAACTACCATGATAATATAATAATCAGCAAATCAAGGGAACCCTACTTTAAGCACCTGGATGCTGTACCAACTTGCCCTAGCAGCAAGCCCCCAGAAGTGCCTTGGTATTCAATCAAATGTGCTACTAAGAAGTGAGTTAAATCTGACTCTAGACCACAAAAGTCCAAACATTAAAATAGCAGCACATCTTATCAGCAAGAAAATATGGACTTTAACACCGTTGTTGTATAATAACAAACTTTCATACCAAATACCTCTAGCATTGTAACACTATTCACAGATTTATTTAATAAAACTGCACACACACAGCACAAGTGGACTTCATCGGCTGAAAAAAGCTTACCAATAACAAGACCTACTGGTATTTAAACTGGGCAAATTTAAACTAGCTGGAGTAATTCTCGTAAATATTAGGGATTTCACGTTTCCTTGTTACTTGAAATTCCCGAAATTATTCCAGTATACCAGTTTGTGTAATTATGTGCCATTTGCTGTAAAAATTACTGGGAACATGCAGTGGAAAAGATACAACAGAATGTAAGCAGCTGTTAATCGTGGTCCTTTTGTTTAAATGCCTCCTTGCTCCAAAAATGTACGCATTTTGCAGTAAAATATAGTGCAAAATGACTGATTTGGATGTTGCACAATTAGGTGTAATTTCAGTTAATTTTGTGTCATTTCGCATAACTAAGCAAATTATGCGAATTTTGCAGTAACCTAGTGCAAACCAGTTTTTTTTTACATAGAAGTCGCAGTCTTTACTATGGGTCGTAGTGTTGTTCTCTCGCTGGGATAATGATGGGCATCATCTCATTTGATTAGTTAAGTAAAAACTCACACCCAGGTGAACTTCCAAATTTAACTCTTAAAATAAGGAGCCGTACTGTCAAATGTGCTATTTTCTCATGATGCTGTTACTTGTTGACCACTGGATCACATTATACACAGAAGAATCTCCTTTTCACATAGCTTTCCATACACAAGGACACCAGTATCCGTGTCCTGTGGTAGCTTTTTCACTTCTGCCATTTTCCTTTGACATATGTGATAGAATTAGCATTCAAAACAGCAATGTGGACTCACTTTCTCTCTCACTGTTTGACCTAGGCCCTCACTAATCTTCTTGGTGAATTGAGCAGTTTTAGCTCAGCTGCGCCTCACAGGGCTGATAGTAACACAGAGGTGGCTGAGACATGGCGGCACTGTGGCATCCAGGGCAGTGGCGGCTGGAATGTCCTGAAGGTGGCGGGGTAGGGGAAGGAAGGGGGCACATAAATAATAAATAAATAAAAGACACTTACCTTTTCTACGAGCGCAACATCCTCCTCAATTCTGCTCTCCTCAAAGCAGGCAGGCTCCTGACTCGTAAGCCAATCCTAGCGCTGCTCTCATGCTGCAAGAGCACTGGAGACCTCTTCTTTCTCTTACCCATCTGTCATAAGACAGCTGGGTTAGAGAGGTTTAAAATGCATTTTAAACTCGAGAGCACAAAGCAATGGCCATGCCCCGTCCTAACACTCAGTTCGGGACGGGTCGGTTGCTATAAAATAAAATGGTGATAAATACATTTTATTATCATTTTATTTTTCAGATCTGACCTGGGGCTTTTTCAGGGGCGGCTCTTTGAGCAGGAAAAATAAAATGATAATAACATAGTTATTATCATTTCTTTTGCAGGCTCGGGGCTAGGTTAGGGTGGGGCAGGGATGAAGGCACAGGGGGAGGAGGGGTTGCAGACATTTCAAGAGCGCAGGACTGCTTGGGCGGCAGTCCCGTAGTCATGCTCACTTTGCAAGTTCCCCCACAGGCTGCATTACACAGCCTGGTGTGGAACATACCCAGACCCCCAGTTCCCATCTGAGGGCCAATCCACGGCGTTCAGACCAATCACAACGCTGCATTGCAACGTTGTGATTGGCGTAAGAGAGCCAACCACAATGCTGCATTGCATCGTCGTGATTGGCTATGGGGAGCCTGGGTGCTTCCTGGTTCCGGGACTCGCTGGAAAAGCGGACGAGGGACGCGGCTGGCGGAACAGGTAAGTGGTTTTCTTTTTTCTTTTGTCCCCGCCCCTCCACCCTCATTCCTTGCCAGTTGCTACTGGGCTTTTGTTTGTGGGGTAACGCTTCTCTGCTCAAATGGTCGATCCGCCCCTGATCCAGGGACAGGGTGTTGTGCGGTTATTTTAAGGGGCAGCCAGTGCCAAGACAGGCTGGGTCAGCATACTATATGCAGCAGGAGCCAGATCAACACAGAGGGTAGGTGCAAATTGGAAAGGGGCTGGGGCCCTGCCTGTGAGCAGCAGGGTGGCCTCCTGCATGCAGGTAGAGGTGAAGGTCATGTCAACAAAACGTGGGTGGAGCTAATTCCTGTTATTCTTGAATTTCTGTTAATACTTAGAGCAAGTGGGAAGGTGTACTGAGAAGTTAGAAACCAAGATGGGCATATAGCAATGGGATAATGTGAAACGGGTGGGGTGGGGGGGCGTTAGGAAAAAGACACCAATAAAGTGTAGATAGAGAAGGAGACGGCCACACACTTGGGATGATGATCAGTAAACTCATGTAACTTCCTCCTATATCCTTGAACAGATAGAGTACTGATTACAAGCAGAGGGATAAGGAGAATGCACTACATTACATTATGTAGTCTGAGTACAAAGAGGAGAATGGTGATAGCAAGTTTACATGTCTTACCTTCCGTCGACGAATTCTCAGATGGCCATGGATTCAACCTTCTAGGAGCCAACAATTATCTACATCCATCATCGACTGTGGTGGAATTAAATATAACATAGTCCGAAAATGCATTACTGATAGTGAATCAACCACTAAACAGCATCAAGCTCCATATGACCTTTTATCTGTACTCTGAAAGGGTCACAAGCAAATATTTCGAAACTCTTCCAAAATCCCTGACTCTTGAACTACAGAACAGTCAAATCTTTGTTCCTCAGTCCCACTTTAGAACCATCTTGATACAAGACATTGTTTTGCCGATTTAGAACAACTAGTACAATAGTACTTGGAACAGAGTGACTCAGATTATTCTTCAAATAAAGGTTTTCACAGAGACTACTCAATCTGGATTTCAGCTTCTGAGGGGCACATAAGGTTTCTAAACAGCTATGGTGTTGGATTTCCCAACTTTATTTTATACAGTTGAGCATAGCTTTCCGCTAGATGAGCTGCAGAACCAGATGGGACAGTTTGGAACTGTGTTTGCCTATGTTATGTTATGTTATAAATCCTTTTATTGCGCGCTCTATTACTCAGGAGTATCCTGGCGCGATGAGTACATGATAAAAAGGCGGGGCCACTAACACACCGAAGAGAGAGATTACAGAGTAATATTAAACAGGAATGTTTTGAGTCCCTTCTTGAACTGCGAAAGTGAGGAGGCAGTGCGAAGGGCCAAGGGAAGAACATTCCATACTCTAGCAGCCTTAACAGAGATGGATTTGCCTCCAGTTCTGGCAAGCTTAAATTTAGGCTGGACCATCTGACAAAGGTTAGCCGAGCGGAGAGCCCGTTTAGGAGCATAAAGAACAAATCTATTCCGCAAGTATACTGGGCCTTGCTGATTGATAGCCCGATATGCCAGGACCAGAATTTTAAACAAAATACGATTGGCAATAGGCAACCAATGAAGGCTGCGCAGATGTTCACGAACACTAGTTCTCCTGGGTAGTTGAAACATCAACCTGACTGCCGAGTTTTGAATAACCTGAAGTCGACGGACCATGTAATCAGGTAGGCCACTGAAGAGTGCATTTGCATAATCTAAGCGTGATAAAATCAACGCTCTAAGCACAGTCTCTCTAGCTTTGCCGGGAATGAGGGGAAAAAACCTTCTGAGGGCCTTTAGAGTGGCATAACAGGTACCGGTTAGTTTCTTAATATGCTCCCCGAACTTTAAATCCTGTCCGAACCAGACACCTAGGTTCTTTACAGGGGCACCTGAAGAGTTCGGACAGGGTAGGTCGGAGGGCCAAATTTGTTCCCTGAAATTATCCGGAAAAGATCCATAGAGGACTACCTACATTGACACACAGTTAGAAACAGCTGTTGGGAAGTGTTGCATGAAGGGAATTGGCTAGAACTGCCAAGCCCTTCTACCTACAGTCACAAAGGTTTACCTTCATGTGGACGGAGGATGGCTTGAGCTATTTCTGTGCTAGTTTTTCCCATGCACAGCTCTATACAATTTTGACTGCAGTAGACAATAATTACCAAGCATTGGCAAATAGGTCTCGCCTACACAAGAGCTATTGGTTTTGCCAATGTGTTTTAGCAAAGTTGTACACCTGCGTGGCTACTGTTCAGCATGGCTAAAACTTATCCCCTTCGATGCTCATAACGAGCTCAGCTCGTCATGAGGCACGGTGCTCGTGTGCTCATGACGAGCTGAGCTTGTCATGACCACACCCATTTACATTGACCTACAGCACAGGAGGGGAATGAGTCCAGCAGCCAAGGTGTTAATGAGGTAAACAAGTGTAGAGTGGCATAGCGTAGAGTGTAGTGCAGTGGCCTGACTGTTATACAATGGTGTGTCGTAGAGTGGCATAGAGTGGTGTGGCTTGAAGTTTCATGGAGGGAGTTGAGTGGAATGGCACAGCGTGTGACAGAGTGGAAAGATGTAAAGCATAAGGGAGTGGCAAAACTAGGAGTAAAGTAAAGTGGAGTGGCATAAAGGGAGTAAAGTAGAGCAGTGCTGCAGAGCAGACTGTCGTAAAGTGGAATGGCACAGAGTGGAGTAGAGTGTCGTGGAAGAGAGTATCATAGAGTGGAGTGGCATAGAGTGTCATGGAGTAAAAAGAGTAGAGTGGCGCAGAATTAAGTGGTGTAGAGTACATTGGCCTAGTGTGCAGTGGCGTAGAGTGCAGTGGTTTATAGTAAACTGCAGTGGTGTAGAGTGGAGTGAAGTGGCGCAGAGTAGATTAAAGTGGCAGAGTGGATTGGCGTAGAGTGCAGTGGCGTAGAGTGGAGTGGAGTCATGTAGAGGAAAGAGGCATAGAGTGTAGTGGTGTAGAGTGCATTGGTGTACAGTGAAGTAGTGTGGCGTAGAGTTGAGGGGTGCAGAGTAGTTTACAGTAGTGCAGAGTAGTATGGCGTATAGTCTAGTGGCAGTGAGTGCAGTGGTGCAGACTAGAGTGTTGTGGAGTGCAGTGGCATACAGTAGAGTGGTATAGACTGCAGTGGCATGGAATGGTGTAAAGTAGAATAGAGTGGATTAGCATGCAGTGTAGTAAAGCAGATTGGCGTAGAGTGCAATGGTTTTGAGTAAAGTGGTGTAGAGTGGGGTGGCTAAGGGTAAACTGGTGCAGAGTAGAGTGATGATTCGCAGAGTGCAGTGGAGTGGCCAACGCCGATGGAGTGGCACAGAGTAGAGTGGAGCAGAGTGCAGTACAGTGGCCTAGAGGGCTATGAATGCAGTGCAATGGCGTAGAGTAGATTGTTTCAGAGTAGAGTGAAGTGGCATGGAGTGGTGCTGGGTAGAGTGTAGTTGCATAGTGCAGTGGCGGACAGTAAAGTGTAGTGTTAGAGTGCAGTGGTGCAGAGTAGATTAGAGTGGCAAAGAGTAAATTGGTGTAGAGAGGATTGTCGTAGAGTGTAGTGGCGTAGAGTGAAGTGATGTAGAGTGGTGTAAAGTGCATTGGTGTACAGTGCAGTAGAGTGGTGTAGAGTAGAGTGGTGCAGAGTAGAGAGCAGTGGCATAGATTTTAGTGATACAGTAGAGTGGAGTAGGATTCAGCAGTGGAGAGTACAGTGTTGCAGAGTAGAGGGTCAGAGAGTGTAGTGGTGTAGAGTACAAAAGGGTGGCATAGAGTGCAGTGGCATAGAGCAGAGTGTTGTAGAGTACAGTGCACTGGTGCAGTGTAGATTGGTGTAGAGTGTAGGGGCATAGAGTGCATTGGTTTTGAGTAAAGTGGTGCAGAGTGCATTGTGTAGCGTGCAGTGGTTAGAGTAGGGTGGTGTAGTAAAGAGTGGTGGAGAGTAGAGTAGAGTGGTTTAGAGTGGAATGGTGCAGTGTAGGTTGCAGTGGCATAGATTGCAGTGGTGTGGAGTGGTGCAGAGTGGAGTAGAGTATTGAGACTAAAGGGAAGTGGCATAGAGTAGATTGTTTTAGAGTAAAGTGAAGTCATGTAGAGTGGAGTGCTGCAGAGTAGAGGGCAGTAACAGAGTGAAGTGACAGAGTACAGCGGCATAGAGTAGAATGGCAGAGTACAGTGGTGCAGAGTAGATTAGAATAGGATAGCGTGGAGTTCTGCGAGATAGAGTGGAGTGAACAAGACTGGAGTGGTCAGTCAGTCAGTCAGTCAATCAAACAAAACCTTATTTGATTTGTTAAAACCTTAAAAGTACATTTCCCACATTCCGTGATAAGAGAAAGAACAGCAGCAAAACATGACAATATTCAGCAAAGAGAAAGAGCAACACCACAACATGATAATAGTAAACCCACAATTACACCTCAAGATACATGTAGTTTAACTTGTCTTGCTCCTTTTAAAACAGAGTATTATAACATTTTTTTGTTAAAATCGCTAAAATTTTACCTATACATAACTTCTTCAGAATGCAGTTTTTACTACTTTTATACCTTGGTATCTCTACCTTTATTCAAAGGTAAGGGCTGCACTATACATGTTCTTCTGCGCATTTGAGGAACAACTTAACTTTATTCATATATTTCCCCAACGCACAGGCTATATCTAAATTCTCCATTTCCACCAAAAGAGTAGCAGCTTGCATTCTGTGCGTAATCTTATCATTTTTAAAAATCGGACATAAAAACTCCTTTCGAAAGTCTAAAAATCTCGTACAATCTAATAAAATATGTAAAATATCGCAGGTGGTTCCTAAAGTGCAAGTGCATTTCCCATTACATCCTATCATTAGGTTTCGAACCCCGTTATTCGCATAACCTGGGTTTATGCCAATTCGCATGTTCAAGACTTCTCGCCTCAGACTATGGCTGGGTAGCTGATCCACGTAGGGGAAGTGTTGGCTACTCTCCCAAGCCACTTTCATGTGTGCTACCGAGGTCTTTTGAGCGAGGTAGTCCCAATCATAACTACGGGACATATTGACCCCTTGAATCTTTAATTCTTTTTTCCCAATTATTATGGGGTCTTGCGGCGAGCATACCTTCAAATCTAACACCCCATAAGCCTTGCTTATTGAGGCTCTCACCTCTTTTGCCCAGGGAAGCTCACTAATGGTAATTTCCTCCTTAGCCCATTGGGAGATTTTAGCGATTTCCCCTACTCCAACCGCTGCCAGAAGCGTACAAGGCTCATGTAAGCTGTTATAGCCCAGGAAGTTATTCCCAGCTCCAGTCGTGCTGCCTGCACCATAGAGGATTTTGGTAGTGTGAATAAGCTTTTTAATATATTTCCCTCCTCTCTATCCCAGGAGGTCTTGCCACTGAGATAAATAACCTCGGCTTCATACAAAAATTGTGGGGGGACCATTGCTTGATAGGCTTTTAAGACCGGCCTATCTGACCTTTCACCATAGGTATTATTAAATCTTTTTAGGCCTTTGACCGACGCCAATGCCCTTATTTTTAATGCTTGCAGGTGTGTGTGCCATTTCAAGTTACCTGAGAACCACATTCCCAAATATCTGTAATTAGTCACCCTCTCAAGCAAAATTGTGCCAAGATACCACAAGAACTTCACTTTCCTTATCCCAAAACATACAATTTTAGTCTTATCCATATTTACCACTAATTTTTTACTCGTACAGTATTCTTTAAACCTATTTAGTTTTCTCTGGAGGCCTATCTCCGTTTGATCCATAATTACTAGGTCGTCGGCATAAAGGAGGCACGATATGTGCTTTTCTCCCAATTTCCGGTTCGCCCCTCTGACATCTCTTAATACTTGGGGTAGATCAGCTAAAAACAGGGCGAACAGCAGAGCGGCTAAGACGCACCCCTGCCTTAAGCCGTTCCTAATAGGAATTCTCCCGGTCAGTCCTCCATCCGTGTCCAATATTATCTGTGCCCAATTTTCTGTATGTAATGCTTGGATAAGGACCAGCAGGTCATCCTGTAGTTCATACCCTACTAGTGTTGACCACAGCTGTTCCCTGTCCACAAGATCAAAGTCTGCACGGATGTCAACGAAACAGCAGAATAAATTACCCCTCTGATCAATTGACTTCCGTGCGATGGACCACAGAGCAAAACAATTGTCAATCGTTGAGTGGCCTTCTTTGAACCCCCCCTGCTCTGGGGGTATTATCTGTTTGTCTTCCACCCACTCCTTTAGTATCCCTAGGATCACCTTGGAAAATACCTTTTCACCTATATCCAAAAGGTTTATTAAGCGGTAATTTTTGGGGGAGTTTGTATCGCCTTTTTTATGGATTGGCCTAACAATAGCCCCTTTCCAATTTGCAGGGAATTCACCTGTATTTAGGATCCCTAAAAACATATTTGAAAGGAACTCTGCCCACCATTCTATGTTTGTTTTTATTATGACAGCTGGCAGGTTGTCAGGGCCAGCTGCCCGTGTTAGGTTTAACCTAGATATTATGGTTCTAATTCGATCTGGGGAAAAGTGGATTTTTAATTCTTCACTTATTCCTGGCCAAGCATTTACCATTATTCCCTCCCTCATTGGCCATTTCCCATAAATTTCCTCTAGGTAGTTCAGCCACTTGTCCTCTGGCACTGAGCACTGCATGGTCCCTTGTGCTTTTCCCATACAGTCCTGTATTAACCTCCAAAAGCCTTTCACATTTTATCTTCAATTACCACGAGTAAGTTATCCCAACATTTGTCCTTAAAACTCCTTTTTTTATCTCTGATAACTGTCTTATATTTTAACTTCATTTTTCTGAGTTCAGATACCACTTCCTCACTGTAGTTACCTCTGAGGCGTCTTTCTTGTTTCTTAATACCGGCCTTTAGTTTCCGGCATTCAGCATCAAACCAATGTTTGGTATTATTAGGGTGTAATGTTGCATTGTTTACTGTTTTATGGTTATTACACTTTAACTTAATCCGGAGGCATTCCACCAATTGCCTTATTATACCCTTGTACCAGGCTATGCTCTGTTCTGGTACAAGGTTACCCAAATTCACAGCTAACTGATATGCGCTTAGTTTCTGTATATAATCCTCTGTGATTCGTGTTGTTAACCGCTTGGGGTATTCTACATCTACTAATAGCACTTTTTGTCTTTGCGGGGGGCCATTTACCTGAAGTTCAACCTGCAGTGGATAGTGGTCGCTACCCTCCACCCCCAGAATTTCAAACTGTTTGATAAGATGGAAATGCCAGGCCTGTATGAATACGTAATCTATGGGGCACAATTGTTGCCCTACCTTAAAGGTACGCTTTGCAGGCCTGTCTGCTTTCTTCCTACCTTTGGTACATACAAATCCCATAACCCCCAACAGTTGCCCAAGCTCATCATCTTTAGTTGAAGTCTCGCAGCTGGGAAATTGCGCCCGCTCTATTTTATATGCATCCAACAAGTCCTTCAACCAAGAGTCCATTATTTTAGGGTTCAATTGATGGTTGAAGTCTCCCAATATTATGAGAACATCCCTTGGAAACCGGTTATACACCTCATCCAGGTCAGTTTTTAAACGTTCCAAGTCTGTCTTATATTCATTTGCTTTCCCTTTCTGAATATATACATTTATAATGCATAGGCTTTCACCCCCCAACATATTGTTTATTGTTCGCACTCTATTGCCCAGTGCCCAGTTGCACTTTAGTTCCAGGGGTTCAATGTCCTTGGCAATCCTTGTAGACATCAAAGTCATCAAACCCCCTGAAGGTCTACCCACTGTGTTCCTTTTAGCGGCTTTTACATAATAAGTAAAACCTTCGGTAGCAGGGATTTCGCCACACAGCCAAGTTTCCTGGAGGCAAACAATATCGTTTTTCCTCAAGATATTTTTAAAATCCTCCTGTGCCACTATTCTATTGTACCCATTTATGTTCCAGGTCAAAATAGATAGGCTGTGCGGCGATCCTACTTCCTAATCGATCTCACTCGTAAAACCATCTTCCTCACCACTCATGTATGCCAGCTCTCTGTATCTATTCCCAGCAAGTACATCTTCCATATCCCACCTTTGGCCGTTAGGTCTTATCGTGATTTCTAGGGCGTCTTTAATACCTCTCCCCAGGTTGATCATTTTTATTTGTCTCTCGCCTAAAACTGCATGATTTCTGAGGAATGAATTCCCTAACTTATCCAATAATACTTCCTTCCTTTTTAGTATTCTAATGCCTTCCCGTAGCATCACGGTCTCTGCCTTTTCTATAGCATCCTTTATTAGGGCTGAGTGGAGTAAGACCTTTGTTATTTCCTCCCCCTTACTGTTTACCGTGAACCCCACTTCTTTAAGATCATCAGTGCTAACATATCTTATGCTGGGGCACTTTCCAAATGAGGATAGTAGCTGGGAACGATTCAAGAGGTTTAATTTCTTGATTCTTTTCCCCCCTTTCACCTGTCCTATTGGCTCTACAAATATCCATGTGTCAGTGGGTGGTACTATCTGCTGATGTTGGCAATTCCCTCCTAACGTTCCTCCCCTTAAGTGCCTACTAGCTTCTTCTCCTCCCCCTTTTTTGGCCCCCTTCCAGTTACTTGGGTGGGGTCCCTCCGCACCTGGGGGCATCTCCCTCTCCCACTCTACTCTTGCACTCTTTATTACCCCTGGGGGATTTCTCCTGGTAACCTTTTTGTTCTCTCCCATATCCTTCTTCGTTATCCCCCTGAATTGTTCTTCAGGTATGCTGCTACTTGCACCTTTCTCTACGAATTGTAACTTTTTAGTTCCTTGCCTTGCTACCTTATCTATTGTCTTATATACCGGCGTTACCCCCCCCCATGATCCTGGTACTTTATGGGGTAGCAACTGGGTCGGGCCTTAATCCCTTTCCTTCGCCTTAGTATATTAGGCCTTCTATACCTCTCATCCCTTTACCTCTTTATAAGCATGGGGCGGTAGGATACATATTCTGTGGGTGCATTCTCTGGGGAGCCAGTCTCCTCCTCCACTTCTTCCCACCTGGCCACTTTATTTTCCTCCTGGGTTTCCACAGGTCTTACAACTGAGGGCATCAAGTTTTTAATCTGTGCTGATTCCCCATTTATGCCCTTAAATTGATCACCATGTCTTTTTAGAATGTCATTGTTTAGAACTGTAACCTCTAAAATGCCCTGCAGAGTCTTCTGGAGCATTAGCATAACCTCGAGCATGGATTGGCCGGTAGAACCCGTCACCTCCAGGCTACGTAAAGATATGCCTGATACATATGATCCAACTATTTTTGGGGACCCTGGACTTTCATTACCCTTATGGCAGGGAGCCTCCCCAGTAATGTTCCCTTCTCCCAAGGAGTCACTACAGTCTACTCGTTCTTCATTCACCATATCTGCTCCTAAGTCCTGGGTGAAAATCGACTGAAACATCCTTGGTGAAGATGATAAACGCGGTTCCGTTGGTATCTCAGCGATGTTAAAGTCAGTCTGATTCAAGGCCTCAATGCTTGATGCAGCCGGATCCTCGATAATTTGCGTCGTCTCAATTACACTTGTCTCCTTTTCTGCTCTCTCTTTTCCTTTGAAATGTTTGCCAATAAAATCCTTAACGGTTTTTGTTGGACCTGGGGTTGCCAAGTCACATAGGGTAGCCTGGCCTAGGGTAAGACAGTCAAATCCTAGAGGCAAAAGTGTTAAGCTTGCGTTCCACCCTGAAGTAACTCAGCATCCTTCCATACAAAAATGACACTACACCAAAATTTGTAGGAAAATACGTTCTGGTTTATAAAAATATTAATTTGCTCTCCTACTTCTTTATATCATTTGTCAGTACGGTAATATTACACATTAAACATTGCTGCTACACTCTACTTAATGCTGGAGATGATCAGTCACTTCTCAGTTTATATGCAATAGGGACCAATAAAAGGGCTCTCAAAGAACACAGTCTGTCCACTATGTATGTTCAAGCATCCTCTGTGCTTCCTAGAGAGGATGTTACTGGTTATTTCTCCTGCTGCACCAAGGAACAATGGTTATTAATCCCAAATTGACTTTATCAAGGGTTCTCTCCGCTTCCCCTGTAACAGAAGGGTTATATACCAACACAGCTGTTAGAAACCTTTATATACGCTTGGGATGTTAGGGCCACTTGTAGAAGTCTCAAGGGCTTCTTGAATTAACTATCCTCTCCTTAAATTAGAAAAGCGGGGAGGAACCACTCTTCGGGACCCCCGGTCGGTAGATCCCCGCTCTTTGACTTCCCCCAACTCGCTCCTTACTTCCAGTGTTGGGCCACGGTGGCCAAAGTCTCAGATCGCCGGGGGGGAACCAGCGGAACCTGCAGGTATTTGTCCGCCCTCAGCCCAACCTCGCCCGCCGGACCAGCCACTCAGTCACAGAGCTGTCGCCGGGGGGGAAGGCTACACAGACTGAGGAGATTCGATGTTCGCCTCACGCCCGTTTCCTCTCCGTGCGCTGTCTCCGCCTCTCTTGGGGAAAAGCGGCACTACTGAGCAGGCGCAGGGGATCAGTGGCTCCACGACCGAGCCCGCCCAGCTCCGGCAGATCTCCTTTTCTCGCACCGCCCCTCTCCAGGACCAGCGTTCGCTCCGCCGAGCCTGCGCAGTCCTGGGAAGTACTTTCCTGTCACAATGTCCTTAAACACCTTTCGCCTGCCCAGGCAGTAATTAGGCTGCTTCCACCTCACAGCCACACCACCCGCTGGTACTGCCCCAGTCACTTGGACCCAGGCCTCACTCCCCGGTGAACCGCTACTCTCAACTTGGCAGTCTTTTACCTCAGGTACGGGGGGAGTTGTTGATATGCCGGGTGAAGCAAATAGGCCCTCAGTTCAAGTAGAGAACCGAAAGGGGAGGACACAAGACTCGACTCCTCAGCTTCGGACCTTCCTTCTTCCTGGACATATACTCCCAGAGTCTCAATGAGGGCTTTCCCACTGGGAAATGGACTGAGCTACCCTCCGGTTCAGTCTCCCTCAACCACTCCTATTCCTTACTCTATTATTATTAAATTTTATTTGTTTGATTACTTAAAATCATACAAAAAGCAGGTAAAACATTTGCAATAGAAATGATAAAAACTATCCATATGTTCAAATAATTTTCATCAATATGATATAAAAGTCAATGGATTAAAATTGGATTTTTGGTTAATTCAATAGGTTCATATTCACACATCTCGTAAATTAATCATGCACAAGCTTCCAACTTTTTTTGGACCATAAATAGAAATGTACCAAAAGCTGAGTTCATTGGCAAGTCATCAGGGTTTAAGCTTGCCACTAGTGCCTGCCTACAAGTCCTAACACCACGTTCATTAAACATTTTCTTGAGTGTACTTTTTCTTTCCACTTTCAAGTCCGGACAAAGACACAATAAGTGTAGAATAGCTTCTTGACCTGACTTACATAGTCTACATAAGCAGTTTTCGTCTGATCTTTTCCATGGTGCCCGGAAAATGGCCAAACCTAGCATTCATAAATACTTGCTTGTTTTTTTTTGACCATGAAGTTTCCAGGTAAGTTTGAATCTTCTTTGTTTTAAAACCATTCACAATTGGCCATGCATGCTTTCGTTTAACAAAAATGTCTTTGTCCTTTATCAAGGAGAGATAACCAGTTAGTTTATTTACTGCTTTTTTGAAACTTTCCTGCACAACAGTGGTGTTCCAAATAGGTGTTATACCAAACTCTTCAATTGCTAGATTTAAGTAAGAGCTGGCAGTTAGCGACCGATTATTTTTTATTTCAAGCCACAGTAGACGAGACATTTCATTGTCATGATCGTTTTTTATTCTATTCCACACTTTCATTGTGTTCCCTTTCCTTGCACAACATTGGTTGTTTAGCCCAAATTCCAATCGCACTTGGGCTTGAGAAGCATTCTTAGGAAGAGAAAATACAATTCTGTACGTTTTAGCAACTGAGGTGTTAATGATGTCTGCGTCTTTTCCGTTGAACACCTCACTGCCATACGTTAAAGATGGCAGTAATTTTGCTGCAATTGTTTTTAATAAAGGGCGATAGGACAAGTCTCCAATGGTTCTCTGAATTGATCTAAATGCACCAATGAGGGTGTTTGCTTTCCTTTTAATATCGAGTTTTTTAGTATTGAACTTGCCGTTATCATTGAACGTTACTCCCAGGTACTTATAGTCCGCTACTCGCTCCAATTTTTTTCCTTGCAGGATCCATTTGTGTGCGTGTGTTGTTCGTTTGTTTTTTGAAATTACCATCACTTTGGTTTTGGCTTCGTTTATGTGCATACCATTTGCCTCAGAATACTTAGAGATGCCATCAATCAGTCGTTGCATCCCCACCTTTGTACAACTTAAGAGTATGACATCGTCCGCGTATAGTAGACTCGATATCTGAGTTTGTGCTAACCTTGGAGGGTGGGCATTAATTGTATTTAATTTGGTGGTAAGGTCGGCTAAAAATAAATTAAAAAGTAAGGGAGCCAACACACATCCCTGTTTGAGGCCACTCGATGTTGGAATTGTTTTGGTCAATGTTGAGCCGTTACCCGTCCTAACTCGCACCCAGGTTTCGGAGTGCAAGAGCTTAATCATCTTTAGTAGGTTTTCCGATATACCTTGTTTAGTTAGTTTGACCCATAGAAGTTCTCTATCAACACAATCGAAGGCAGATTTAAAGTCTACGAAACACAGATATAAAGGTTGTTTAGCTAACATTGCTTTTTCGATTAATATTGTTAATGTTAACCCCTTCAATGCTGATGACAAAGCCAGCTCGTCATGGGTTTTACCTGCGCTGTGCTTATGACGAGCTGGCTTTGTCATGAACAATGGGAATCTCAAGAATGCAGCACCGGACGGGAAAACACCTTAGCACCCAAGGTGTTAAAAGATTTGTGGTCGTACCTAGGCCTTTGACGAAACCTGTTTGATTTGGGGGTAATACCTGATTCTCTTTTGCCCAATCAGTTAGTTTCGCCAATAAAATTTCAGCAAACAGCTTTGCATCCGTGTCCTGCAAGGTAATTAAGCGGTAATTTTCTGATTGTTGCCAGTTCCCTTTTTTAAATGTGGGGGTTATAAGCGATCCTTTCCATGATTTTGGGATTTGTTCCCTATGGACAACTTCATTAAAAACATCTGTTAGATAGCTTGACCAGAATTCAGGAGCTTCTTTGAAAAGTGCAAAAGGAATGCTGTTTGGTCCGGGGGCGCCGTCTTTTTGTTTTTTTATCAGTCTTGCTACTTGACTTTTGGTTATTAGGATTTCACTGTCTCCTACTTTATCAGCTTTTGTGGAACTTGGATCAACCATACGTTGCATCAAAGACGGTTGGTTTGGATTTAGATGTGCTTTAAGGAACGTCACCCATTGTTCTTCGGATAGACTAAACTCTAGGTTTTGGGTGGGGTCAGGCGTCCAGGGTCTTCAGGAATACAACGTGGCAGGGTCAAGTCAGTAGCTACAAGGGGAGAAGGGTGGTGAAGCAGTAAGGAAGCAACCCTACAGTGGGAGGTCAACCCTCTGGATGTCCTACCCCCGCCTTATGCTACAGCCTGTACTCCAGCTGACTCTCTCTGTAAGATAAAATGGCTGCTCCGCAGCTGACCTTTTGTAGGCTGGCCTCAGAAGGTCCAGAAGGGACCAGAAGGTTCTGGAAGGTCCCTATTCTAACCTATGGGTCCTGTCTTGAGATGACCGTTATGGCAGTTACTGACCACCATTTTGTGGGTCTGGTAAATCTAGTCAGGGAGGCATCTAGGCCTCAAGAAAAGACTATGTGGTCAAAGAACACCTAACCCCTAGGCCGACACCTGAAAATCCAGTGGACATAAAATGTAAAGGGTTTTGAGGAGCAAAAAGGGGACAAAAATAAATAAGTAATTGGGAGGGACTTCACAAAAAGCAGACAGGTCTAACAGTTTTTGATACCACCGACCCCCCTTTTGCGCCTGTTGACCTGGCAGATGCCGACGCTGGCTGAGGGGTTGAGTTTGAGGTGGGGGTTGCTCTAATGGATATTGTTCTGCCGGCGGTAGGTGTTACCATCTCATTGTTTACGTCAACCAAGCCTTTAGGTGTGCCGGTCACGTCAGCTGTTCCCGATTTATTTGCTGTTTTTTTGCTATTTCTTAACACTCTGCCTGGTTTAGTTTTCCCTAGGGCCATTGCTTTTTCTGTGTCCTTACTTTGCGTTCTTCTTCTCTACTTCCCACAGGTTGCAATAGGATTCCTTCACCTTAGGGCTTTCACCACTTGTTTGGTGCACAGCAATCCCCACTACAAGTATGCTTCCCCTAGTTATTTATTATTTATTTATATATGTATGCATAGAGGGGAAGAAGAATTATAACTTCACTTACTTTTGGGGTAGCTGGAGTGCTGATAGAGGGCTCTACAGCTCTTGCAGCCCGCTTGTAGCTTCCACGACCCGGAGCTCCCTGCTCACAGCTCGGGGCACCCGGGGTCACTGTGTCCCTAGCCAGCAGAATTCACAACCGGCCCGAACAAGCTTGCCGCAGGCGACTCTCGGCTCACTCTCCTTCCTATGGTGCTTAAATTGCACTCTCTCTCGCCACCGCTGCTGCTGCTGCTGTTATGCTGTTCCCAAGTGTGTTCTCCTCTTGCCTTGAAGACCAACTATCCCGGCCTCTTAGGATAGCTGGGATTGAATATTGGGGAGACCTCCAGGAAGACTCACAGCTTTTAAACTGGGAGGTTCTATCTAGGATGACTGGGGGAGCTCTCACCAGATTCAAATATAATCAACTAACCAGATGGTGGCTATCCAGACCCTAGAATCTCAATAAACCTAATCCCAAATTTGATCTTATATTCAGGACTGGCAGGTGGAAGAACGAAATCTCATACTGGTACGTAGCCATGCTAGAAGCCGAGAAAATCACTGAACTTGAATTACAAAAACTTTGGGAGAATGTACCCAATCTTGATAGCGAGATTTCGGTGGGCCGGTGGACTGAATCCTTTAC
Source organism: Lissotriton vulgaris (assembly GCF_964263255.1). Taxonomy (NCBI): domain Eukaryota; kingdom Metazoa; phylum Chordata; class Amphibia; order Caudata; family Salamandridae; genus Lissotriton; species Lissotriton vulgaris. The sequence goes on along the minus strand of NC_141685.1, from coordinate 432,047,593 downwards.
CATCTTGCAGTCAGTGGTAAAGCCTGCCACTCTGAAGCGGAACCATCTCTACACTATGTATAGGGCATATATAACCCCCAAAAAATTAACGAAATTTTCTAATTTAGAATATCACTGCCCAAGGTGTAGACATCTGGCTGCAGATGATGTTCACATGTTCGCTGTCTGTCCAGAGATAAGAAATTATTGGGATAAGGTCCAGGATTTTCTGGTAGATGTTCTCCAATTACCGCTTGAAATTACCATTAGCAGCATTCTTTCCGGGTTGGGCTCTGCCTACAATATAAACGATTCCGACACAAGGTTTATTTTTTATGTCATGCTTCTTGCAAGGGGCGAAATTTGTAGAGCATGGAAAGACCCAATATCCCCCACCTTTTCGAACTGCCTCAAACATGTTATTCTTACCAGCAAATCCGACATATCATGTGATCCCTCTAGCTTTGATAAAATCTGGGCGCCCTTAGTGGCCTGGCGGGATAGGTGAAAGGTAAATTGGTCCTCCTATGATTTAGCCTGGGCCCTGTGGGTTCCCTTATCTGCCTAGTAACGCACAGAGCCCGCTACGGCGTGAACAGTAGTGGATTGGGAAAGCAGTGGCAGCTTGAGGGATCAGGCACGGCTCCTTCTGAGTATGGTCTTGAAACACTGGGGCCGAACAAGGTTGACCAATTCTCTTTTTGAGCTGCCTAGTTTCCCTTCAAGAATTCCATACCGGTATAAGAGGAAAAACAACAACAACAACAAAAAAAATATGGATTTCCATTTCCGTCGTGTATTGGGCCAAATTTGAAGCATGCCACAAGTTGTGGGAGAGGGGTGGGCATCCTTATAACTGACGCTCAACATCATCTGTGCATAATATTGTGCCATGTAGGCTTAGGTATACTATAGGGTCCCATAGCATAGAGGGGGTAGATTTACTATTAACTTTTGTCTTGTACACCGTATTACATGATTTGTACTACTTCCTCTTACAACTGTCCCTCTTATTCATCCATTTGAAATGGGAGGCCTATTCAAAGACCTTTGCACCTCTCATCTACCAAGTCCCCTCACAGCGCAAGAAAATTCACTCTGAATCATCTTGACTATAGTCACTGACTGGCTCTTGAGAAGTCTGTAGTTGCGGCTGCTACCTAGAAGCAGCAGAGGGGCGGGGTGGAAGGGAACGAGTGGGGATCGGGTTAAAAACAAATCACTTACCCCCAGGCCGCCGGTTGACTGGCCTCCGCCTTGCCTGAGTCCTTTTCCTGGATTTTTGGGGGAAACAGGAAGCACTAGGGCTCCCACGCTCCCCGCAGCCAATCACAAAGTTGTCTGAGCGCTGTGACACAGCGCTCAGCCGGCAGCTATAGGGGTGGGTATGGTCTCCATGCAGGCTGTAATGCAGCCTGACTGGAGAAAAGGGAAAGGGCGCATGACTATTTTGGGAAGCCCAAGAGGGCCGGCGAAACTGTCCTTGCGCACTTAGGAGGGTTCTACCACTCCTCCCCTGCAACCATGCCTCCTCATGCAAAGCAGCCGTAGCAGGAGGACAAGGTAAAATGATAATAACATTACGTTATTATCCTTTTAATTTTTCATTTCTTTTACTGCTTCAAGGCAGTAGGACGATGCTCCTTCGCCTGAGCGGAGAAGCTGCCACTGGAAGTCTGAAGCATTTCAGCAGCTGGATGCCAGATGCCTAGGCTTCCTGTTGATAGACTGTCGCTGGTGTACTCTGGAATTGTCCCCTTTCAGCTCTTTCCTTTAATGCTTTGTGAGGTAGTATTCGGACCTGGACATTAATGTAATCTATGCTTTTCTACTAGAGTGGCCCCATTTCTGAGGCTTCATCTTTTCTCCCTGCGTTCCTCCACCCAGGCCAGAGCGGTCACCCCTGTGATCCGACGCGCACGCTGTGGGGGGCGTTCTTTTAAACATCTGGCCCCCCGGCTATGGAATGCCCTTCCTCTGTCACTCAGATCCAACTCCAATCTGCTGGCATTCAGGAAGGATCTGAAGACTCTGCTTTTCACGCAATAACTCATTCCACTCTGAGCTTTGCTCTCCCTCCGGTTTCTCCTTCTACCCTGGGTTCGTGAGGTTCTTTCAGCGCCGGGACACTCTTCGGAGTAGCCGTGCGCTATAAAAGTAACCATTCAACATAACATAACATAACATACTTAATGATTCCACAGGCCATGGTTCATGCTCATTGCTGACTATATCATCCGGCCCTAATAACCACCTCTGGCCCACTCTGACTTGGTACCCAGCACTCCTAGAGTGAGCAAAGGACACTTCTCACCTGTTGCCCTAGTGTCGAACCAACCTGCTGGAGAAGGGCATCTCCCACTACTGGCTTGGATTGACTCTGGAATCTGGGAAGATTCACAAAGTTATTGACTCATGTTCAAGTTAGGAATTCTGCATCAAAGACACAAGATCTTGTCAAGCTTTTCTGACTGATGCTTGTAGATGGAAGGGGATCTCTATGGCTCCCCCTGGTCTCAAGTATCAAACATTTTTCTTTACTTCACAACAACTATTCTGTTTAGTTCTTTAGATTCCATTCCTTTGAAGATGGATTTGGGAAAACGTTCTTTCATGTTCACCTCACCTGCGACATCCATCAATCTAGAATGTCAACGTTGTTATTTCTTTTCTGACCAACCGTCCTACAGCCACTAACCTTATGGTATTACAAATTATGTGTGTCTCAAGGAGTATGAGAATTGAGCAGCTTGTTTTGCTTTCCTTCAAGCTCTCAATTTCTAATCTCTTTCAGAAAGTTTCATGGGGCCACGTTCTGGCCATTAAAATTGCATGCTGCCACCAGCATGGCATAGTAGGGCAAAGATTGATATATTCAAGTTTGTTTCATATTAGGTACATACCACAATGGCCTATGAAGCCTTAGCTGTGGTTCAGCTGCCATCCAATGGGCAGCCAATTGGTGTAGCACCTCCACCTTCAGAACTTTCTATTTGAAATTAATAGGAAACTACATATCAGCTTGACAAAGAGTATCCTTTCTTCCCATTCACACTGTCAGTATCTGTTGACATGCTAGTGTTTTTATGCTGTTCACTCTCTTTTGATCTAGCATGCAGTTCTCCTGGCTTACTAGGTTTCTTCTCTCATTATTTTCCTAAACATCCTGCTGTTTCCTATCTCTAGACGTATTGGCTGTTGTTTGCTTGGAGGCTTGCCTCTTCTTTGCAAGAAATTCTGCTCAATGCTTGTGGCCGGTGATGCCGAGGTGGTGTGCTTGAAATTCTTTACTGTTGTTTAGGTTTGTCGTTAAACTATTTCCAGTTTCTTCGAACTCCATGTTGGATTTCTCTGAATTCAATATGACGTCAATGTATTGTTTCCTTTTTTCTTTCGTTTTTTTAACATTAATTGCTACTGTCTTTCCTGATACCATCAATTTGCTTGGTATGTCTTATCACAGCTTTTCCTTCAATGATATCAGGTGCGCTCTGTGCGGGTCTTACTATTGAGGCACGCAAATAAAGGGGTACTGCAAAATAATTTCCGCACACTTGCCTCTAAAAGCATTTGGATATCCTCAGTGCAAGTTACTATCATCTCCATTTAGCAGCAATATTAAATATTGTGACATTCAAAACAATCTTGAATCTATGTTTAACGAAATCAGTTCGGCTAAAATGTGTATCTGGTTCTTTTTCACCCGAGTATACTGCACAATTAAACCACTGTAATTGCATTGTGTTGCCGTTTCAACACACTCATCGACTCCCATACATAATTACTCTCACACACAGGTCATCGTTGTCCAGGTAGTACCAGCAGTTGGGAAACCTTTGACTGCATACTTTTACCCGGTGCATCAGAAAATGGCCATCCCGGCGAAGAAGGTGAGTGTTGCACATGAAATGTTGTAACTGCCTGTTATCAAATTATTTAAGAGATTGATGTTGGACCTTTTCGGTGTCCTGTAGGGGGTCTTTGTAGTGAATCACAAGTACCTCTGGGCCCACCTCCCTGTAATTGTAGACTCAACACAGCACACATTAACTTTGCAGTCTTGCTGTTGTGCATTCAAAGTTAGTTTAGGTAGAGAGAGATATTCTAAAAAGATTTCAGGTGATAATTATTATTTAAAGAATGTACTGTCCATATCACCAATGCTATTGGGTGTTCACAAATCGTTTGGTCTCTGGGAGTCATCTCAGCTGCCTGGGGAGTATTAGTAGAGCCAATTCTTGTGAGGAAACATGACCCAAAGACTTGCACTGCATACGTGCACATAAGCGTACATACACCTCAAACACCAATGTCCTTTGATGCTCGCCAGCTTCGCACCGGAGATCAGAAGGTGGGGAGATACAAAATGGCTGCACTACTGGAGAGCAGAGGTTTGGGCGCCTGTGTCAGGCATGTTGGTTCTTCATGCTTGGCCATCTTCCCGTGCCTCCAATCAAAATGAAGGGAGGCCTCCTCTATAGTTAAATAGGGGACAAGGAGTCTAGTCAAGAGGAACAAGGAAATGGTCCCCACAACAAATTAACTCAAAATGAAAAGAACCCAAGTGTAGTTCACTTATTACTCCAAATGTCAGATTTCGCTTGAATTATGTAGCATGTACACATCAACAAATACTTAGAGCAGATGTAAACCATAGACAGTGTGTTTTGTAAAAATATACAATTTATTACAATTCAACATTAAAAACAGATAGTTTATACAGTAAATATGCCCAAAAATACAATTGTAGATACTTTAAAAACCAATTGAAAATCACAATTTATTAAAACAATTTTAAAAAAAAAATTTGATCACGAATATCACAGTTGTTCTTGTAGTCGACGCAGCGTTTCGGTGAATCGGTGATAACACCTTCTTCAGGACAAACAATTCTATAAAAGAACATTGCAATTAGAGACACGCCATGTTTGTGTGAGACTGGCATATTTTGCCTTATTCTTGATGACAGTTTTCTACATGTTTGGGCATGTATTCTAACACATGTTAGGAAAAGGTTAATTTTAAAATTACAAAAATATTACAAAAGCACATAAGTGGTACATTTTTGGAGATGTTCTATCTATGTGACTGTACACTTGGTTTTTTTTACAAATGAGAATATCTAGTTCTCATGAGGGAGGGCTATGTACTCCTCGAAAGTGAATCAGAGAGGAGAGTGTTAAAATAACACACAGGTAGGCTACAGGTGTCTCATACCTCATAGCCCTCCCTCATGAGAACTAGATATTCTCATTTGTAAAAAAACCCAAGTGTACAGTCACATAGATAGAACATCGCCAAAAATGTACCACTTAGAGTGCTTTTGTAATATTTTTGTAATTTTAAAATAAACCTTTTCCTAACATGTGTTAGAATACGTGCCCAAACATGTAGAAAACTGTCATCAAGAATAAGGCAAAATATGCCAGTCTCACACAAACATGGCGTGTCTCTAATTGCAATGTTCTTTTATAGAATTGTTTGTCCTGAAGAAGGTGTTATCACCGATTCACCGAAACGCTGCGTCGACTACAAGAACAACTGTGATATTTGTGATCAAATTTTTTTTAAAAAATTGTTTTAATAAATTGTGATTTTCAATTGGTTTTTAAAGTATCTACAATTGTATTTTTGGGCATATTTACTGTATAAACTATCTGTTTTTAATGTTGAATTGTAATAAATTGTATATTTTTACAAAACACACTCTCTATGGTTTACATCTGCTCTAAGTATTTGTTGATGTGTACATGCTACATAATTCAAGCGAAATCTGACATTTGGAGTAATAAGTGAACTACACTTGGGTTCTTTTCATTTTGAGTTAATTTGTTGTGGGGACCATTTCCTTGTTCCTCATCTTCCCGTGCCCGCAGCTCGGTTAAAGGGAAGGCAACCATTTGCCAGAAACTTGATTGCACAATTTTGTTTTATGTTTGGACCCTTATCAAATAACTGCTGGGGGATCAAAGTATGATTTGTGACTGTAAAGATTGTACATCCTTTTCTTCTGGTTTTCTCTTGTAGGACAACCCTGGAAACAATGGATCTTAGTGGGCTGGAGCCCAGGGTCGGACTGGAAGAGGAAAAAGGCCCAGGCACCAAAATAAAAGCAGCTTCATTCACAAAGTGGTAAGTAAAAAGCGGCCTACATTTTTAAACCGATCAGTTTTGAACTTTCTAAGACCTGATTTCTGAGTGGCCTGTGAAGAATGGAGAACCGCAGGAATTTGTGTATGCTAATTTTGGAGAAATGCAACAGTAAATGTCACTATGTTCCTCCCCATCAAAAAGAAAAAACGTTGACAAATCTCTGCACTTCTATTCACAGAATGCTATCGGGCCATTTAAACTGGAGTTGGTTACAATATAGCTTACACAATGCACCTTTCTCACCTCCTCCCTTCATATCCCCCTCATGTCCACTCCCACAATCCATCTCTATCCCCTTAAGCAATTTAGGTGACTGTGTCATGGTATTCTGGGTTTAATAATGTAAATGACAGTGACAGTTTACACACAACATTTTGCATCAACCAGATTAACACTCCAAGATACTTTATGGTTATAAAAACTTGCAACCAGACCAGACCACATACAGTCACAAAACTGGCTCGCCAAAAACCAGCCACAACTCAGCCACAAAACTGGACTACACACTGCACTGCCAGATTCCACTACATGCCAGTCTGGGCCTTGCAGATCATCTCTGTCACTCCAACAGTGCCCAGTAGACACAACTCATGAACCTATCATGTGCACAACACGGCTCAGAGCTATAAAATTGGCACATGTTCGCCACATTAACATCATATTCATATCAAGGCACAACACATCCTCCCAATCACTAAATTATAGACAGCCTTTACCAAATGCCCCGAATTTATGCCTTAAATATCCTTTAATAGCAATGCAACAGCTCACTCCATTCAACATTATCACGACTCACCCTTGTTCCAGACACTCCTACGATTGGTCATCCTCAGAAATCACATGCTAGACAAAACCCTTACACCCTCATGTGCATAACATGGCATCAAAATCCATAGGTGGCAAAGTGCTGTCAGACTAACAGCACCTCTCCTTTTTGATGAAGCCAGTATAAATGTACAACAACCTTATTCGCACAAAAATGCAACACCTTGATATATACAGAAATCACTTAACTTAACCAACAGAGAACCAAATACATAATCCAACAAAAAAACAAAAAGGTTCTTCAGCACATCCATACACAAAAGACTACAAAGATCTTCCAGACAGAACACACTTTACTTTCACGTTATCCTACACAAACCACTTATACGCTAAGCAACATCTGGAACAAACAATTTATTAACCTCAGAAAACCTAACACCTACAAACAACAGACACAATCGATTATGGCCTTTCTAGATCTGAATGTAAGGGCTAACAAACTAATAATGTCCTACGATGACATAACCTTGACAATTCGCTCTATACAAATATCATCAGAAAATAAAATAACATTGTGTTCCGCCAACCAGCACCGTAAGATAAAAATTGCTTACTTGCACCACCATGCACTGTTGATGTGCAAAGCAAATGGTGAATTTTATGTATTTCCGCAAGAAGGGTCCACATTTTAGCAGCAAATATCAACCCTACAACAGCTTTTACTATCACCAAATTAGTTTTCCTTCTCTAGTCCATTTACATTTGTCACCAATCTCTTTATCTGCAATGAGTTGCTTATAGCTAGATTTATGCAGTGCAACTTCCACAACGTTTTGGTGCAGTCTACAAAATAAGGGATAGTCTTCACATTTTCTAGTCACCACAACTTAATCGACAGAATTATATACATGTCCGAAAGGCATTGTACCACCCCAGCTTATCTTTCGCACTTCTAAGACACACTTTGGAAAGGAAGATTTAGTGGAGGTCCGCCAGGGCTGCACTTGTGATGGTGGTGAGGTGCTTGAAATGGGCAGGTTATGCCAAATACTAAATACCTACACTTCATCCCATCAGGGGGAGAATATTGTCAGTGAGAGAGTGCCTGCACTGCTTGGGGGGAAACGGAAAGTCTGGGACAGTCAGTACCTGTACTTTTATATTTCCTTCTCAAATATGGCCGATGTTTGTAGGTGCTTGGCACTTGTACTCATTACTAGTCATTGAGAGAAAGGGAGAAAGAAGGAAGCGGTGAAAGAAAAGGAAGGAAAACAGAGATAAAGGCAAAAAGCCGGGATAAACAAAGAACCAACAAGAGTGAAAAAGCCACAGGAAGTGTAAACTAGTGGAAAGGGTTCGTAGTAAGATCAAACCTAGGCAGCCCTGGTATTCACCTACACTTTCAAAGGAGGGCTCATCATAAAACTTTCGGCCACTGCATGTGTGATTTACAAATTAACAGCTGAGTGTGGCCCTGTGGCTAGGATTGCTGGTTAGTGATGACAAGCCAGCGGTTGTGGGGTGGGCCATATGTGTTTATGATAAATTTAACAGGCAGAGTTTTCTTTTGTTTTCACAAGACTGGGCAGAAGCTTTCCTTTTGCTCTCTTTTTTTCCTCCAGTCTACAACTTTCAGGACGTGGCACTCACAAAGATGAGAACAGCTCGTGATGCCAGAACGTAGTGAATCTTGCTGCTGGCCCGGCTCCCAGAGAGGCTGCAGAGCTCAGGCTCTGAGAACACTGTGATCCAGCCAGTCCCTGCCCCGTCGTCTCTGCCTGGAGTGCGCCGCACGGGGCACGTACGGCACGTGCTCGACCGCTAGAAGCGTGCTTCCCGCCTTCAGCGCGTGGAGTCCTGCTGGCAGCCGCGCCCGGGCTTGCATTAGGCTGCCGCACGGATGTGCATTCCAGACCATTGCAGTCTCAGAGTAGAAAGTACAGTAGAATAGTAAAGCCAGGCTACATAAAAATAAAAAAGTACTGGCACAGCCGAACAGCAAGACAACGATAGGTACATGAAATCCTTGCTCGACCTTAACATGAATTATGATGCAGGACTAGTGATCTCTTCTTTACGTGGCAGCTGCAGACGAGATGTTCAAGTGGCCCCTTACGTAATATCAAGAATGGCTGTGTAGGAGAATTGGTTTCACACATGAAAATTTGGATTTGTACTGTATAAAATATGCAAATGTACCTGTTGGTGTGCTAATTCATTTTGCATCTGCATGCAATGCTTTATTTGAACGATGCTTACATGGGCAAGTCAAATATATGATTTCTGCGAGTAAGGAGATACAAGCGAAACGCAGTGCTAAAGTGATGATCTCCATGACCTGTAATATACCCAAGGAGCACTCTCCTTGGGTGCTAATAGTGAGCTTCCCTTAGGGCACTCTTGAACACACAGTGCCCTCAGTCAGATTATCAACTACATTCCAGTTTGTAGTCCCGAAGTGTCAACTTGAAATATTGGAAGGCAGAGCTTCTCTACAATAAGCCCGAAAATCTGTAACTCTCTCCCTCTTTGCTTGCATACTAAACAAATTCTTTTGAAATTCAGAAAATCATTGAAAACCTGGCTTTTTATCCAATAATGGTCGCAAACAATAAATCACTGTTAATCCCCCATAAATTACCTTGAGACTACTCATGTGTCATGGCAGTGCATATATGCATGACCCTATAAATGATGAACTGGGCTTGCTTTTGCCTCTGAGAGCTACTAGGATGCTAGCGAGCTGTCGGTAGCTCCTGAGCTACTAGTTGGAGATCCTTGGTCTATATCTTGTTATGCAATATAGGGCCAGATGTATAAAGCCCTTTTCCCATTCGCAAACGGGCCGATTCTCAGAATCGTCCCATTTGCGAAGGGGAAAAAGCCTTTTGGGACTTATCATCCCAAAAGGCCCTCGCAAAATAGGGGATTGTAAAATTTGTGATCCCCTATTTTGCGAATGCATTTAAAGAATCGCAAATTGCGATTCCTTAAATGCAATGCAGGAAGCACCCAAGTTGTGCGATTTTCCCTTAAGAAATCGCAAATATCCACCAACTTCAAGGTGGTGGTAATTAGCTATTTCTTTGAAAAATTCACTTTTTTGCATTTTTCACAGGGTCACATGGCGCATATACATGCCCTTAGGGCATGTATGTGCACCACATGTGCATGCATACATATTTCAGGGGTGCTGCTGGGTGCCTTTTGACATCCTTGCAACTTAAAATTGCATTCACAATTTGTGTGTACCTAACGGGTACTTGCAAATTCAAAATGTCTTCCCATTAGAGGCCCATAGGAATGAATGGGAAGGTATTCCTTAATTGCAAATCGAAATTTGCGATGCACAATTAAGGAATAGTAAGGAATCCCAATTATTATTGCATTTCTTAAATACATAGCATTTTGTGAGTCCTTAATAGCGATTCGCAAAAATCGCTATTAAGGACTCTCAAACTGCTAGGATGATACATCTGCCCCATATTCATTGTGTGAACCAGCATGTCTTTAAACTTCTTGTGATCACTTGCCTGCTCTTCCAGGTAGGACAAATTAGCATTTAGTCAAAGTGGCGATAAAACCGGAAACATCTCAAATAAGAGCTCTCTTCCTTGGAATGTTGAGTCCTCCCAGACACAACAGGTGTTCTGGGTGAGGACTTAATAATGAAGCATGCCACTAGTGAACTCTATTGGGTGAGAGTCTATTTACAAATAGGAGGGGATATCCAGTTTGAGAAGGGATTGTTTCTCTCCACTTTGAATGTTACACTTGGATGAAGAGTGAACACACTCTAAATACTTCTACCTCCTCTGGTTGATATACTAAAGCACAAATTAGCATCCAGAAATGTAATTACTATCTCCAATTCTGCGATGCTGGTTTCCATTGACTGCAGCTTTGCTTTCAAAGCAATGGCGCAATTTCTCTACCTTCTTTAAACACTTTAGTATTGAGTCGAGGAAGACCATCATCATCTCCTTCAGGCCTCAGCCTATATCACTCACTGTAGTACTGTTTCTCCCTGTTATGGCTTCTCAATTCTTGTTGGGAGGGGAGAACAAAATGCAGCCTTTGCATTTTTGTGCATTTACTGCCAACGTATCTGCACCGGCATGCACCACTTTCATCCAGTGGTAGGATCTACCTAAGAAATTGCTGCATTTCCTAGGGTCTCTTCCGTGCCAAGTCCACACCTGGCTCTTGCAGCAAACTCCCCTGACCACAGCTAAGCCAGCACCATAAAAGGTCTGGGAGGCCCAACCCAAACTTGGAATGTGGTTGAAACTTGGCTCTTTGTGCAATGACTGGGTGATTCGGCCCCCACCATATTGCTGACACTTGGATGCTCCAGGACCCATGCACCAGTCTCCTCTCTTGGCACTGCAGAGGCGCACCCGTACTTCTAAGTGTGATCACTCATCACACTGTCGGGTCCTGTCTCATTCACAGTATTTCAAGTAGGTATCAGCACTCCTGACCATTTTCATAGGCAAAAACCCAGATTCTGAGCGCTGGAGGAAAGCATCTAATTTGCTTGCTATCAGGCTCTGCCCAATAATTCCCATTTTAGAAACATATAATGAAGTATTCCTGCAGCAAGAGGGAGATGTATCAAAATAAGATCAACAAATGGCACAGTGCAAAGACTAAGGGATAGAAAGGACAATACTAAACACAAACTCCAAGGTAAGTATCCAACTATTGACAATATGGCGTTCATATTCTGAAACTATGCAGTCTTGGTAATCATAGAAGAGGTACTACAGTCTTTTTTTTTAAGTTCAAGAGAAATTTTATTTGGTAATAAAAAAGAAACAACAAGGTGTCAGCATAGGATACAGTAAAAATATACAACATTGAAAAACTGTGGTATATAAAGCAAGCATGAAATTGCAAATAGTAATAAAAGCAAAATCTGGACATAAAGAATCAAAAAAGGAAAAAGAAAAGAAATAATAAACAATGACCATAAAAACATGAAAATATCTGAAGGAAATTGAAAAGCAATACAATGGAAAAAAGAAAAATGGAATGTATTGAGCAATTAAGGAGGCTTAAGAACTTCTTGTTGTGAGGGAAGTAGAGTAAACTTGCGAGCTGCACAAGAATCCAAATAAAGCGTGACAGGAAGCCATAAGTCCATGCGTTTTGTAGCCATGTTAGCCGGGAAAACAAAGGCAGTGTCAAGTCTATGGTTGTGGCAAACGTTAAACCACCACGCCTTAAAAGAAATTTTGGAAAAGTCTTTCCAGTTTACTGTTATCTGTTGGAACGCAGCGGCCAGCAATAAATCAATAATTTGGGGTTTCATTTCAACATCATCCCAACAGGGGGAAAGGCTTCCTAAGAAAACGTTAACACCAGAAAAAGGAATGCATGTATGATATATTACATTAATTTGAGCCCAAACTTGTATCCAGAAATCATGAACAAAGGTACATGAGAATAACATGTGAAATAATGTTGCATGCGAGGAGGAGCAAGACCAGCATGTATGGGAGGTATTTGGAAAACGTTTATGAAGAGCAGAGGGTGTATAGAGAAGCCTGTTATAAATGAAAAACAAGGACTGCGTCAACGTGGCAGGCCTTGATGATTTGCGAATCTTGTTCCATATCTTATCCCATAGTGAGATTGGCCAAGAGATGGAGAAATCCTGTTCCCAGCATTCCTCTACCTTGGATTTGGGCCTGATAGAATCAGTAGTGTGAAGATATACATAAATGGAAGAGGCCTTAGGAGTAGTGCGTAAAAAAGTATGAAATGAAGTGGTGGAATCAGAAGCAATGGGAGAGGAGGATAGCCGAGACAGTTGAATGTAAACTGCTAAAGTAGCATCTTTAAGAAGTTGGTAGTTGCGGGAGGAGGAGGCAGGTAAACCATAGATGGAACGGAGAGTAGCAAAAGGTATAAAAGAGGATTGTGAAAAAAGTTGGGAGATCCATAGCAACCCCTTGCAATGCCACGTTTTCCAAAAGAAGGGTTTGTTACGAATAAGGAGGGAGGTATTATGCCAGATAGTAGAAGAGAGAAAGTCGGCAAGCGTAGAGGGAGGAGGGTGGGAGGAGGAAAGGAGCAATTTAGTAGTGAATTTGTGTATGGGGGTAGAGATAGAGGAGGGTTTGCGTGAGAAGGAGAGATACTCAGAAAACGAAAAGGGGGAGAGAAGAAGGCGTTCAAATTTAGTCCAAAGAGGGCATCTATCAGTGGGATCTTGCAACCAGAAGGAAGCTTGTCGTAACAGAAACGCCCTATGATAAGCAGGAAAATCTGGGAAGTTAACTCCGCCCTCTACTTTAGGCCTAATCAGTCGAGCCAGGGACATTCTGGGTTTTTTCTTGTTCCAGAGAAAGGATGTCAAAATAGAATTAATTTTTTAAAATTTTTTAGAAGGAATGGACACTGGAATATTAGAAATGGTATATAGGACTATGGGAGATAACATCATCTTAATAGTGTGCAGACGTCCCCACCAGGATAAGTAGAGGGGGTGCCACTTGGAAGTTAAATCCACTAATTTTTGAGTGCATTTGGCTAAACAGAGGGAGACAGTATCTGGAATGGAGTAAGTAATATGCAGGCCAAGGTACTTAATATGAGAGGATTTCCATGTAAAGTGTGAGGCGGCAAAGTCAGGTTTAAACGTAAACGTTGTCAATGGTAGAATCTCACATTTATCATTATTAAGTTTATAACCCGATATTTGAGAGTAGGCATGCACTTCAGCAAGGAAAGCAGGAACTGATTCAGTGGGATTAGGAATAAAAAGAAGGATGTCATCCGCATAGGCAGCCAGCTTAACCTGAGAATCTGAGATTTGAAAGCCCTGTATATTGGGGTTCTGACGAAGTTTGGAAAGGAAGGGTTCTAAAGCTAAATTGAATAAAAAAGGAGATAACGGGCATCCTTGACGAACACCCCTGTTCAGGTCAAAGAAGGAGGAAATTTGACCATTGGCACATACCGCTACCCACGGATTCGAATAAAGTAAGGAAATCAAGGAGATAAATGTAGGACCAAAGCCAAACCATTGGAGTGTATGGAATAGCTAAGTCCATTCAACCCTATCAAACGCCTTCTCAGCGTCCAGGGCGATGGCTGCGAGAGAGTGTTGTGAATGACGGGATTGAGTTAAGACATTAAATAATAGTCTAGTGTTGTCTGTAATAAAACGACCCTTAACGAAGCCTGACTGTTCCTCACCCAAAAGATCAGGGAGAAGAAGGTCAAGACGTGCCGCTAGAGATTTTGCAAAGATTTTATAATCAATGTTAACCAAAGAAATTGGTCTATAGTTTTTACAGTATTGAGGATCTTTTCCCTCTTTGGGTATCAGACATATGTGTGCGTCAGAAAAGGAACCCGAAGAGGCACCTGAGGTAAGGAAAGAGGCAATAAGGGAGTGCAGTTTTGGAATGAGAATCTTCGAAAAATGGAGGAAAAATTCAACAGTGAAGCCATCTGGACCAGGGGCTTTATCTTTTTGGAGACTCTGAAGTGCTGTAAGTAATTCCTGTTGGGAAATGTTAAACTCCAGGTGAGAAAGATCAAGGGGAAAGTGGGATGGTTTCTGTATGGTGGAGAAAAAGCGGTCCAAAGACTGAGAAGAGGGGTGAGTTTCGGAAGTGTATAAGGTGTGATAAAAGGCAGAGAATTCGGCAAGAATATCCACATCTTTATGTTTAAGAACAGAATGTGTGTCGTAAATTGATTCAATATTTAACTTGTTATGTTTTACCTTCAAATAATTGGCTAAAATTTTCCCAGCCTTATTTTTGCCTCCATAAAACTTTGCACTCGATTTCAATAGGAGGTACTACAGTCTAATATTGCTAAACAAACCAAGTCTTCCACTGGCAAAGTTAACAGTGCTACATTCATGTGCTAAAGATGAATTGTAACATAGTGCTAGCTATAGAGTGGTGTGACCAGTGCCGCTGCACCAGGTGCCATTTGTACTCTAATTGGAGGACAGAGCAGATAGGTCAGGCGTAAAGGTAAGACAATAGCAGCCTATGAGACTTTTGAGTACCCAGCAATTTACTTGCAGTTCATAAATGATGATCCTTCTACTATAGCACAATGAGCTATGAACCATCATAAAAGAGCTGCATACAACCTGCAAGACACTGTTGTCAAACCTTCTTGTTTAATTTCTTCGGTGTTTTGTTATTTTAAGGTTTCCAAAAAGGGTTCCCTTGGGTAGAAAAACATTCCTATTAGTATAGACAAGCCTACCACTGTGTTATATTTTAAAATATGAGTTTGTGTTTCTCCAGCTCAGGCACTCCAGGCAATAAATGCCTACCAGTATGGAATAAATTTCATTTTCACACATTGTAGCCCTCATTGTCTTATGTACCACATCCTATATATAGATTTACAGACTAATTTGATTAATTGTCTCTGTATGATTTGTTAGTGTGATGTAGAGAGCGTTGCCACCCAACACTGGACCTGGTGAACCCTGCTCCCGCCGCCCACCATGAATGCGGCGGGGAACAGGGAAATATGGCCGCTGCTATCCCACAGAGGACCGGCGAGGCGGGCAAGCTGGGTTGGACAGCGACAGCACTTCACCGCCTACCATAAGGTCAAACCTCCCGGCCTCCTTCAAAAGCTGCATCGCCTCTGCAACCATCCTGTCGCTCTCAGCCCTGGTAAGTGCTTTTTGAATAACTTTTAAGACTCTAACACGGCTAGCCTCCTACTCTAAAATGCAGTCACTGCACAGGATGACAAAAGACACCAAAATCACCACAATGATTACCCCTAAGGGCAAACTGCCAGCCACCAGGTCACCTGAACATAAAATGGTGGCTGGTAGCCAAAAATATCCCCCTGAATATACACTGGGCTACATTTGTGCTCTGAAGTAGCCCAACACAAAATAGAAGTCGTTGGACTGCACCACCCTCCCAATATGCCCGGGTGTCAGACTTGCCTTTGGTCATCTGCCCCCCAAATCCCACTTGTAGGCAAGGCTTTGCTGCAAAAACTCCAAAGTATTTTTTTCTCCAAACTGTACAGCACACTTACAAAGTAGTAAAAGTTTATAATAATTATGTCTGAGTACAGTATTTTGTACTGAAATGGTACACTTCCAGTACCATCACAAACACACCTTTACACTACGGTGCAAAGTTGTCTGAGCGGCCAAGGAAGCCAAATTATGCACCAGCGCATGAAAAGAGAGCAGCAGTGCCATACCTTAGAATATATTGTGCTTCCCTTCTCTCTGCCTCTCAAGCAACACAGCAAAGTGTGGCGCTTAACTTTGGTTGCTGTACTTGTTGCGTGACTAGATTAGTAAATCTGTGTTTTCTTGTTATATGTCATAACTGGCAATTACAGAAAATGTCCTTCCAAATCTTAATTTAAAGGCCTATCAAATAACTAATCTTGTGCCTTTGGAGAAATGTTGCCACCAAATGCTAATAAGTAACTATAGTAACTAGTTCAGTTGCATGATACTAAAGCAAAGCAGATAATATTGACCTACAAGAATGCTGCAACGCCTACATCAACCTGCCATTAGGTGTGTATTTATTATGCTCACCTTCACCCATACTTGCCTCCAGGCAGAAGTTTGAGTGGAATTAACAATAATATTTCTCTAATGCCCATACAATGCAGGGGTAGGCCGCTGTAGTGGGTATTATATCACACTGTGATATGATATATTGGATGCGATACAGGGCCCATCCCTCCATTGTGAGACAACTGAGCCGTATTTTGGAATTTGCTGTGAATTCTTGTCAGTCTTGTCTAATGCTCAGTTGAAGGGGAGCTGGCCGTGAATTTCTGCTAAAATACCGAAAATCAATACAGAAAGCTTTTAATGAGTCAGGGCCGCACTTTCGAGGCTTGTAACAGTGACTGCGAGTCTTTGATCCTCTGCAGCTTCATGAAACAAGGGCTGATAGAACAGCATCCTTTGTGACTCACGCCCCTCTACACAACACACTAGAACTTCAAGCAGAAAGCGGCATAGACCACACGACGAAAACAGGTCAGTACAATGCCCTTTCATGTTGTCGGCATAACGAGGGTCTCCTTTCAAGGAAAGTCCCCATTCCTTGCTTAGCTACTGCACTCTGCTCTTGCTTTCTGTTTTGGAAACTCTTCCTGGCAGTCGGCCTTTTCACTCGCCAAACCACAACAAAGGGAGGCCCCGGGTTTTCACGAAATTTTTCCCGTTCTCTCCCTCCCACCTCTGATCGTCTCACAAAGGTACCATTGCTGTCACCTGACCAGGGCGCCCCGCATCCGAAGTACATCAAAGAAAATTATCATATCAAAGAAAATTAATTTGCCAACCTGGCAACTTCAGTCTGCTTTCAACAGACTAAAGTTAATGGGTAATCTCCCATGCCCTTGGGGAGCCCACGTACAAAGAAAACACAAACGTGCAAAAAATGACTATAATAAACATTTTCCAAGCTGAGTTAGTAAAGAAGCAGACGCAGGGTGATGCTGCGCAGTTTATGTAGTTTTTTTTTTTTTAGTAAAGCGCTGATAATCACTCTCTGGTGGCCTCAGAGAGGTATTGGGAGTGTGCTACGTACAATAATGGCGGTAAAAGAATAGTGGTTTGAAGAGACGGCTGACAAGGAACCAGGACGTGCATATCAAATGAAATGTTCGTTTAAAAATCCACGTATGCAAGGAAAAAGGAGCAGAACTTTACAAATTTGTATTTTGTCAAAATAAATCATTTTGAGATCTCTCTTTACTAGTGGAAAGAAATGAGCACAGCATGTGCTGTTAATCTAAAGCCAAAAAAAGGAGAACAGCAGAGAGCCACAAAGTGCCTAAAGGAGGTGAAGTGCCAGCCTGGAACTGCTGACTATGGACGATTAGGAATCAGGGTCTGTAGGTAATAAATACTTTTACGGTTCCGAACAGTCCGAATCACTGTTTCCGATGGTAATCATGTTATTTGCAATGCACCAATGTCCTTTTAGTAATCAGTAAATTTTTACAGACTCCTAAAATTGGCTTGAGACTCCACGTAGAATCGCTATTTGGAAGTGGAGTGTTGTAGGCCTTCCAACTACAATGAGAGACTTTGAGGACCTCTGTGGCAGAGGTAGAAAGACTGTTCAACAATGTATTACTCGCAGCTTGGAACATGTAAACTATGCTCTGAGATAACCTTGTAACTAAAGGTACATAGGAATTAGTAGCTCTGCTGTAAAAACAAGCATTGGCAATGCCAATAGGTCTCGCCGTATAGTGGAGTTCTGATAACATTTTGGCCCTGTGCCATTGCACCTGTTGCACTATTCAATTTACAGAACCAAGTCCTGTGCACACGTTTTAGAGTATAGGTTTTTAGTGTAAAAAAAATAATTTTCAAAGTACTTTGTGTTCCGAAATTATAAAGGTCGACGTCAGGAGTATCATAAAGAAGATTCTGTTATAACAAATATTTTAGGTCAATACAAAAAGAAAACCAGCCAACACGTGTTTCGTCACAAAGAAGTTAACTTGTGACTCTTCAGGGCTGTAAGGAAAGCCAGTCCATGGTGCGGGAGTCGCAGTACCAGTGATTATTCCAACCCAGTATTGGCACGGGTTCATCAAACGGAAAACGCTGGTTCATTGTGAAATGGATGAATTGGGAAGGCAAGTGAGTCGCTCTTCTCCGGTGTTTTAAAGTTAAAACAAAACACAAATGAGCGGACGTGTGCGTCTGTGTCGCATGGAGACCTCAGCTCCCTGGTTCGTCGGGTGAAAGTAGAAAATACACAGGTGCACAAATGAAGGGATAGAAGGGGAAGGCAAAATGTCGCCCTTCCCCAGTGTTTTCGAGCTCCAATGAAAACACAAAAGGACGGACGTGACAGTCCGTGCGGTCGGGAGACCTGAGCTCCCTGGTTAGGTCAGTGAAAGTGAAGTCTCGATTTTTCGGGTAATGGCTATGCTCTGAGATCCCCGTGCAACTAAAGATACGTAGGAATTCGTAGCAATGCTGTAAAAACAAGCATTGGCAATGCCAATAGGTCTCGCAGTATGGAGGAGTTCTGATAAAAATTTGGCCCTGTGCCATTGCACCTGTTGCACTATTCAAATTATGACTGAAAGATAACTTCGCTTGTGGCTGCTTCAGTTAGTTGTAAAATCTAGCAATAATTGGTGTTTAGTTGGGTGCCTGGAGCTTTTGGTCCCGGTGACATTGTACCTGCGGCAGTATTTAAAATAGAACGGTTGCGCTTGCTAGATAACTACACTTGTGGCTGCCTGTTTCATTATATAATGTAGCAATATTAGGTGTTTACAGGAGTTTTAATAACTTTTGGGCCTGGTGCCACTGCACCTGCTGCACCATGTAAATGATGACCCTATTGCCTGCAAGACAACTGCACTTGTGACTACCTGTTTAGTAGTAAAATTTAGCAATATGTAGAACCGGCTTTTCAGAGACCCCTCCCACACTAGGAGAGTCAAAGCCAGCGGTGCAGGGGACACCTAGAATCTACAGGTTCTTCTTGCTTAAATCATACATTACTAAAGAGACCAGGACAACCAGCCGTGGAGGGAAGTAAGTTATTTATTAGCTCGAGCTAAGGACAGGGTCCCAGAATGGTACAAAGACAATTCTACGGAGACTGCTGCTTTACTCCGCAGCGCACACATACTTATAGCGCTAGCCACGCCCATTTTCACAATACATAGTTCCACATTTTGACAAGTTCCTCATCAGACAAGTTCTTCGTCAGTCTCATGTGGTGCAATCGTGGCCATGGGACATCTGTCTCTGATTGCACAATGTACACAGCCTTGTGCTTCCTTGCCCAATTGTGTGGTCACGGGGCGCAGCCTCGCGCTTCCTTGATCAGATGGTGTGGTCACGGGGCACCGCCTCGTGCTTCCTTGACCAGATGGTGTGGTCACAGGGCACAGGAGTTGGTCGTGACAGGCTGAGTTACCAACAATGGAAAGGATGTGGCTAAGTCTCTGACACAACTGGGATGGGGCGAGGCACACAGGCAGCTTCTCGGAATAGGCTCGACCACAAGGAGGAAGGAGGGTTGTGCAAGTTTCAACAGGGACGTGAAAAGCAATTCTTCACCAGGTTGCCGAGAGCATGGCAACACAAAATGGAGTCTTGTGGGTCATTTTAATTACAGTTTAACAGTCTCTCCTTTTGCCATGCAGAGGCAACAATCAGTCGTCATCTAGGTCAATGTCCATCATCTCCTGGACCTCTTTCTCGATCATCATCATGGCATTGTGATGGTGTGAATTCACTGGTTTGTGTGCCAAAGAGGTGGCACAGAGCTCATACAGCACGGGCATGCATTGAACACAGAGGCAGCAAGAGAACAATGTGGCTGCAAGGATTGCAATGAAAATCATTATCTTCCATCTCCACTGAGATACAATGCTCCAAAACCAGCCTGTTAGGGACCATGAACCCTCATCCGGATGGATGTCAGAAGCAATCTTAAGGAGCTTCTGGATTGCTTGATAAACTGTCGGTGCATTATCAGGGATGTAAATGCAGCAACTTGTTTTGATCAATGTGCAGACTCCTCCATGATCCGCCAGTATTAGGTCAAGCGCCATTATGTTCTGTAAAGTCATGAGGCAGTCCACTTGAAGTTCAGCCGTGATGTTACTGAGGGCACCGGCAGTCGCGTTGATGGTGGCCTCTACCACCCTGGTGAGATGTCGGAGATTGCAACTATTGACCACAGGGCCCCAAAAAGGGAGAAACCCTTTAGCAAAGTCACCAAATTCTTGGTCAGCTGTGTCTTCAGTATTAACCACACCTCTCTTCTGGATGTGATGTTTTGCATCGGCTGTGTAGGTGGGGGGAAGCAACCAAGCAATGTAACAGGTGCCTGCCCAAGACTTGGGCAGCCAGGTGTAGGCCTCGTTCCCACACGCAGAATAGGTATTCAGTGAAGACACCAGAGCTGGGAGAGTCTAACCATTGAGCTGGAGCGTGTAGGGGAAGTCACTTGGCCCTACCCATACTGTTCCATTGCTTTTCATGCAGTATTTTCCGGGATGTGGGTAGACCGGAGATCCCTGAGAGGTGGTAGTCTTTTCTTTCCCCCACCATTGTAGATGTTCGATGGATAAAATGACCCATGATTGTTCTCATATTCATTCTTTTCTGCTGAATCTTTATCCATGCTTGGCCACTCCGCAGCCATGATGTGGCAAAATGCTTGTCTACTACTGATCTTCCCCAGGGATCGTGTGGATGTGTCACGTGAATAGAATGTATGAAAGAACACAGTGTACCAGCCGTAGGCTAAACCGGCTCGAGAAAAAGGAACAGGAATCAGGTTGTCGTCGTCCTCTCGTTTAGATGAAGCCCAGGCAATGTTGGCGTCACTGAAGGGTACAAAGCGCTGGACTTTCTCACATTCGTCGTCTCCCAGGCCTTCCTTGATCCACCGGTCATATGGTAGTGGTAGAGGCACCTTCTTGCAGTGCACTCCGTGGACCCAGTTTTTTCTTCCTCCCACCTTCACTGCAGATCTGGTAGCCAGCAACACTTGCTGGGGCGGCTTCCACCTCGGCTCCAAGTTCTTTGTTCTCTGGAAATTGCGGATGCAGACCCAGTCGCCTGGCTGGATGGTGTGACCAGGGCCCTCGGGTTTGGGTGGCAGGATATCTTGTACCTGACGATGAGTGAAACTTAGGTTAGTGGTCAATTCATGTAAATAATCAATCAACAATTGGTATTCAATGTCAGAGTACTTCTTTGGGCGGGGTACTCCCCAAATATTTGCTGGCCGACCAAACACTATTTCGTACGGAGATAGTCCGGTACGAGAATGTGCCGTGGGTCTAGTTGATAGGAGGGCAAGGGGCAGGGTGTCCGGCCAAGACAGTCCTGTGTCAGCCTGGATCTTTGCCATTTTTAATTTCAGTGTTCCATTGTGGCGCTCAACCAAACCTGCTGACTGGGGGCATGAAATTTCTGTCTGATCCCCATCCCTATACACACTTTCTTCATTATTTCCCCGGTAAAGTGGCTTCTGTTGTCGCTCCAGATAATTCTGGGCATCCCAAATCTGGGAAAAAAATTCTGTATTTTGGCAGTGCTTATAGCAGTGTTATCCTTAAGGGGGTAGGCCTCGATCTACTTACTAAAGGCACACACAACTACCAGGACATATCGGAGATTGTTGCATCTTTCCATCTGTATATAATCTATTTGGAGCACTTCGAAGGGGTAAGATGGGGGTACAAAATTCCCGGCAGGTGTTGGTGTGCCTTTTCCCGGGTTATGCATCAAACAAATCATGCAATTCCTGACTAACCTCTCAGCATATTTTGTGATGTGTTTGTTTTGCCATACCGGAGCTAGCAATTTGCAAATACCTTTTGCACTAATGTGAGCTGGGCCATGAGCCATAGTGACCACTGGCAAAACATAGGCATCGGGTAACAACAATCGCTGTTGTTCAGACAGATCCGTTCCAACAGCCATTCTCATTTAATAGGCATGTTTGCTCTTCCCAGAGAGCTTTTTCCTCTCTAGTCGCCTCTGCCTGTATTTCCTTCACATTCTCAATAGTATCCTCGTGCATCCCTTTCTCCGGTACCCAGTTTGAGGGGCCATCTACATACATATGGGCAGAGACATCTTTAGCTGTTACCTTTGCAGTCTGGTCAGCAAATGCATTACCCCTTCCTATGTCATCAGTTACTTTCCTGTGGGCGCTACATTTGACCACAGCTATCTTTGAAGGAAGAGTCAATGCTTCTAACAGCCTGCTGACCAGATGATCATACTGTATCTTAGTACTGTGAGAAGTTAAAAATCCCCTCTCAGCCCATAGTCGCCTAAAATTATGGGCCACGCCAAAGGCGTACTGGCTGTTAGTGTAGATGTTGACGGCCATCCCCATACTCAGTTCACACGCTCTTATCAGTGCTACTAACTCGGCAGCCTGTGCTGATTGGTAAGTTATTCTCTCACTTTCCACTACTGTCTGTAACGTGGTGATAGCATAGGCAGCAGTTGTGCTACCATCAGGAAGTTTGAAGCAAGAACCGTTCACACACAGGGTACCATCAGGGTCAGTGAGGGGTGTGTCAGTCAAATCCACACGGCCTTTAGTCTCTTCCTCCGTCCAGAGGACACAATCATGTGGATCAGAACTAGTGTCACCATCAACAAAGGGTAGCAATGTGGCTGGATTTAGCATAGTGCAGCATCAGATGGGGATATGACTAGCTAAGAGAGTCAATTAATATCCGGACAAACATGCACTAGTAAGCTGTTGAGTTTTTATCCTATTTCATAAAGTGTCAACTGCGTGAGGAACCATAACTCTAAGTGCACGTATCAAGGACCAGGCCAGCAGATTGGTGAATGGATGTGCTAGCTGCAGCTGCTGCTCTCAAGCAACGGGGTAGTGTGCAGGCCATGGGATCTAGAACTGCAGAAAAATATGCACAGGGGCGTTGTCTGTCGCCAAAGTGCTGTGTTAGCACTGACAATGCGCAACCATCATTCTCGTCTACAAAAAGAGTGAAGGGTGTCTGATAACTAGGGATGCCTAGCACCGGGGCCGAACACAAGGTTGTTTTCAGTTCTTTAAAAGCATGCTGGCACTCATTTGTCCAAGGGAGTGGGTGGGGAACATCTTTAAGTGTGAGGCTTAATAAAGGTTTAATGAGTGAAGAAAAATTGGGTATTTACTAGCGGTAGTAGGAGGTGATACCAGAACCTCTTTCTGCGTTTTGGTGGAGGCATCTTACTGATTGTTTGTATTCGTTCAGGGGTGAGGTGGTGTCCCTCCTTCGACAGGAGATGACCTAAGTAGGTCACCTCATGTAAACAATATTGGAGTTTGGAGAGGGAAACTTTGTGATTGAACTGTGCCAGATGCAGGAGCAATTTCATTGTAGCTTCTTTACATAACGCCTCGGTGTCTGCCGCTATAAGCAAATCATCAACATACTGGAGTAATGCGGTACCTTGGGGTAGGGTCAGGGAATCAAGTTGGCCCTTGAGGGCCTGACTGTAAATTGAAGGGCTCTCTGTATATCCTTGTGGAGCTCTGCAGAACCAGAAACTTCGTCCTGCCAATGAGAATCCAAAAAGGTCCCTACTCTGTTCATAAACGGGTATACTAAAGACAGCGTTTTTTAAGTCAATGACAGAGAAGAAACATGCAGACGGGGCAACCATAGTCCGTAGAGTGGTGATATCTGGGACCACAGGAAACTGGGGTGCTACTATTTTGTTTATCTCGTGCAAATCAATGACAAAAAGATAAACAGGGGGCTTGGAAGGATCGGTGCGTTTTAGGAAAGGCAAAATTGGGCTATCGCACACGTTTCCTCTTGTCTCTTCAACCACACCCTTTTCAACAAGTTCAATGTTTTTTCCCCTTCTTTGGGTATTTTGTATTGGGGAAGTTGGGGAGGGCGAGCTTTTTCCTTCAGGGTAACAGAAAAGGGGAGTATGGACAAAAGGACGACATCAGTATCACCTTGGGCCCAAAGAGCAGGAGGGACATTCTGAAGTTCCTGGGGAATGGGATCTGAGGAGGCTAAATATACTGGATGTGTTGTACGGGGACCCACAGTGATGTAAACCCCATCAGGAGAACAGAATATGGTGGCATGTAATCTTATTAATAGATCTAAACCCAACAAATATTCGCCACATGTGGAAGTCAAAACCAAAGGGGAATCAACTGTGCAGGGTCCTATCGTCAGTTCCAGTGGTAGTGAAATGGGGCTAAATACTGGGGTGCCAGAAAATCCCACAGAAATGTTATTTGCGCCAGAGAAGGGGGCTCCAGGGACTTTAGACCTAGCAATAGAACTTTTGGTTGAATTTGTCGACCAAGAATTTTTCCGTAGAGCCCAGTGTTGTAACATGGACATGCGGTCCCTTTTGGTCAACAGGAATAGGCACGGGTCCCTTCTCTTGTCCTTGGCAATCCTAGTGGGATAAAAACCCCGTCCCTTCTTCGGGCTAATAATCCTCAGTAAAATAACTGCGGTCTTCATAATTGGCCGTATCAAATCTATTCTCTTGCATAAGGGGGCGCCTGTCCTGTATCTGTCTTGTAGGTCCGCCTCGCCCTCGTCCTCTCTGGGGACATTGTCCTGTGAAGCGGTCAGCGGGGGCAGAGTTGTTCTGGGTCAACAAGGGACACTCGTCGCGCCAATGACCTCCTGGCGACAATAAGCGCACTGGTTGGGTCCTAGCGGTGGGCGAGAAGTCACAGGGGCAGGTCTCTGAGCTATTCGTTGAAACTTAGGGGCACCTCTGTTTTGGGTCTGGGTCAGGTATGCTTGTAATAGTAATACCTTTGTCTTTAAGTCTTCAGCCTTTTTATCCGTTCTATCTCACTCTTCATTCTCCCTTTTCTCATAGTACTGGGTCATTGTCAAAATACCAGACGGGGTGGAGATGGGCCATGCACTTTCTGACATTTTTAGCTTAGTCCCAAGCTCTGGTAACAGATTGGACACAAATTTATCCACAAACAGTCGCTATCCCCCTTCTAAAATCATGTCCTATTCACTATAATCAGTGAATGTGCTTTCGAATCGTGTGAAAAAGTCAGAGACACTTTCATCTTTCTTCTGCTTGCAAGCAGCTAATCTGTCCCAATTGATACAGTGAGGTGTCAACATCTTTTTCATGGCAGTAAGTATCTGGGCCGGAAGGGCTAAAATCATGGGAACAGGGTTCTCACCACCAGTTCGAGCTCTGTCAGCTTCCTCAAATTCCTTCCACGTATGGCCAAATTCTGTCTGATCATTATGGCGTATTTTGGACCATACTTCAGTCGGTACTACCTGTCCCATTAACATATCTATATCTGCTAAAGTCATTACGCAAGATTGGAGTGTCTGAGTCAATTCCTTATAATAACCTGCTGGATTTTTACGCGGGTCAGGCACCTGGCTTTTAAGTTGGAGGACAACAGATTTTTTCCAAGGGACATGGACCCACATTTGTCTAAAACCTGCCGGTGTGTCAGGGTTGCCATTTATGCCAACAACGCGGTCTCTCCAAACAGGCTGTACCTCCCTCATTGGAAAACCCTTATTTAACGTAACACCAGTTAAGGAGTCTCTGTAGGCTACCAGCATGATTAGATCGCATAATAGTGCTGGGCCCTGAATATCCCCTTTTTCAACCTTATGGCGAAGGTCAGACAGACCTGGGGGTGGACCTGTTTCTACAAAATCCTCCCACATTTGGATCAGTATGTCACACATTTCACAAAAAATTTCAATCTGTTGAATGCGTGTCCACTGATCCATTGTCATCCATATATCCTGAGCGGTGTACATAGTGTTATTTTCCATCCACATATGAGCTTGTTGACTCATAGCGAGTTGTTCCTGTGTACTACCGATGCGCAAAGTGCGTCGTCTGGGAGTGGGTGGTCTATGCGGAGTTACATAAGGGATATAATCACGGATCACTGACCAGGCATTCGCTAATAGCCCTGCACTGGGGGAAGGTGTCGGATGACTGTCAACAAGAAATGGGTTGGTTGCAACGGGAGTTGAAGGCATATTAGGTTGGACAGGTACGGGACCAGTGGAAGGTGCAACAAGGGGAAGGGAAAGGTGGACTTCCATTGGTACAGTGGCCTGAATAGTCGGGGCGTTGGGAACAAGCGACTGAGGAATCGGACAAACCAGGGTAATGGGCAGGGGCAACAACTGGAGCAGTAGCGGGAGTCAATTGTGTGGGATCAAGGGCCGGATACATGGCGGGGGTGTAGGGTGGAGGGGTGTTCAACATGGAGGTCATGAGAGGGTCATCCTCCTTGTCCTGGGCCTTTTCGGGGACCTTCTTTGTTATTGTAACATCCATCTACCTGCATTCAATTTAATCTATACCGTATTACTATACCCTCTTCTATTCTCTGATTATCATGATTCTGGGCTTTCTGAATCACACTCATGCACATTATTTTAGCTTCATTCTTTTTGAGTTTGATTTCTTTCTGTTTGGACTCCTTGCGCCAAACCCGAAAGGAATCAAACATCGCAGGTCTAGCTTTTCTTTGAAACAACTTTTCCTCTAAATTATCTAATACAGGAGGTTCAAAACTACTGTACATTGGCCATTGTAATTCAGCACTACCCTTTGTATATTTGTGCCAAAGTGAGGAAAACATAATCGGGCCAACACTATGTTTAGCATAGACTTCATGATTAGGGGTCCCCAAAGGAGGAATCGGACAAGATTCCTCCAATGCGGAGTCCTGTGTACAATAACAACAACACCATTTCCGAAACTTACTAAATCCAGGCATCTCTAGACGTGTATCCTGATTCCAAACATCAAAGGGTAAAATCTAATATTTACAGCATATAACTGTACTTACCCTCTGGCTTCGGCTTTTGCAAAAGTCGAACAATACCCAAAACCAAAATACAATTCACCAAAGAAGTGGGCCACTCCCACTCTTACCTGACCCTTAATCTTCCATCACACGGCAAGTGTCACAAAGGTCTCGATCTCCAAAAACTAGGAACCAGAACTGGGACGTCAGTCGGGGCCACAGTGATGTAGCCCACTGGAGGGAGGAATCACGCAATCGGAGACCTCGGGCCCACAAAGACAATTTTCAGCCGATGTAGTGGCGCGCCTCCCTTGGAATTCGATCACGGACCCCTCACGACCATCAGGCTCGATGACGACCACCGAAGACTCCCCGCGTTGGGCTGCAAATTGTAAAACCGGCTTTTTGGAGACCCCTCACCCACTAGGAGAGTCAAAGCCAGCGGTGCAGGGGACACCTAGAATCTATGGGTTCTTCTTGCTTAAATCATACATTACCAAAGAGACCAGGACAACCACCCGTGGAGGGAAGTAACTTAATTATTAGCTCGAGCTAAGGACAGGGTCCCAGAATGGTACAAAGACAATTCTACGGAGACTGCTGCTTTACTCCACAGCGCACACATACTTATAGCGCTAGCCACGCCCATATGCACAATACATAGTTCCACATTTTGACAAGTTCCTCACCAGACAAGTTCTTCGTCAGTCTCATGTGGTTCAATCGTGGCCAGGGACATCTGTCTCTGATTGCACAATGTACACAGCCTTGTGCTTCCTTGCCCAATTGTGTGGTCACAGGGTGCAGACTCGTGCTTCCTTGATCAGATGGTGGGGTCACGGAGCACAGCCTCGTGCTTCCTTGACCAGATGGTGTGGTCACAGAGCACAGGAGTTGGTTGTGACAGGCTGAGTTACCAACAATGGACAGGATGTGGCTAAGTCTCTGACACAACTGGGGGGAGGTGAGGCACACAGGCAGCTTCTCAGAATCGGCTCGACCACAAGGAGGAAGGAGGGTTGTGCAAGTTTCAACAGGGACGTGAAAAGCAATTCTTCACCAGGTTGCAGAGAGCATGGCAACACAAAATGGAGTCTCGTGGGTCATTTTAATTACAGTTCAACAAATATGTGGTGTTTAGTGGAGCTACGACAACTTTTGGGGCCAGTGTAACTGCACCGGCTACACCATTTAAATCAAGGCTCTTTTAACTTCAAGGTAACTGCCATTGTGACCGCCGGTATAGTAGTAAAATATACCAATTTTAGGTGTGGAGGAGGGTGGGCACAAACTGCCTCACATCCCAGCACTCAGTTTGCCCCAATGCATCATAGTAAATGCAGTGCATGATAACACTTATTTCGGTAACAGGCTTTAGTTTTTTACCCTTGTTGGTGCTGCCAGTGCTGTGTATCTCTAGACACGTGTTTCAGGATAGTTGTCCTTCTTCAGTAGAGAGCAACATATACTTTTTGGGGGTGCTGGAGACGCTGCCCAAAGTCTTTTCATGTGTCTGTACCACTCGCTGGGCGCAGGTGCATCAACCAGAGCTCGTCGTTAATATGATGCAAAGGGGCAAAATCAGTGCTGGGATGTGAGGCAGTGTGCACCCACTCTCCACCTGTTTGAAAAGGCTCCCTTGAGCTAATGAGCTGACGAGCTCTGGGTGATGCACCTGCGCTCAGCGAGTGGTACAGCCACAGCAGGTAAGTGCTTTAATTTTTAATTATAATTACTTTGGGAGAGTGGAGGGGCTGGCTAACTCTGCTCCGCAACGGAACTCAGAGTATGCAAAACTCTGGAAACTCCGCTGGCGGAGCAGAGTTACCCGCTTGGGATTAATCTTAATCCTCTGTGCTACTTTATCATGAGTGGAAACAACCACTAGATAAAGCTACGATCTCTTCCAGTAGGAACAACAATTGCTAAAGTTACCATTACATTTTTATTGTTGCCGGACAGCCTCTGGACACAGAGGACATGTTCTTAGCAGAAGGCATCTTAATCACTTGTGCTACTTTAGCATGAGTGGAAACAGCCACTGGATAAAACTTCAATCCCTCTCAAGTAAGAACATTAATTGCCGAAGTTACCTTTACATTTTTATTGTTGCCTGACAACGTTTGGACACACAAACATGTTCTCTGCAGCAGGCATCTTAATGCTGTGTGCTACTGAGGAGGAGCATCACCCCACTGCTTTAAAGCACTTCACAGTAAAAATTGAATGATAATAACGGCCGTCCGCTATTCTCATTTTATTTCTACTATTGCAGTTGCACTGCAGAGCATCCCCGTTGATAGGGCGGGGCAGGCCGGCCTCTTCTGACATCAAGGCCAGAGGAGGAGTGGTGGTTGCACCTAAAGTGCACATGAAGGTTTAGCCGGCCGTCTGGGGACATCCAAACCATCAGGCGCACTGTGCATGCTTTCCACAGGCTGTATTATACAGCCTTAGTGGAGAGCTGTCCAGCCTCTAACCCCTATCTGAGCACCGAACCGCAGCGCTCAGACCAATTACAATGCTGCTTACGGCAGTGTTGTGATTGGTCAGGGGATTCTGGGAGGCTGGGTGGTTCCTGCTGGAGACAACGCGGCAGCTGTGGCGGTGATTGCGACTTCCAGGTAAGTTTACTTTTAAAAAAAATTATTTATCTTTAATTGCCTCTCCCCTCTGCTGACTGACTAACGCCCATTCGGTAGCAGTCGCTACTGGCACTACTTTAGCATGAGTGGAAACAGCCACTAGATAAAGCAATGATCCCTCTCCAGAAGGAACATTCGTAACCAAAGTTATCTTTACATTTTTAATGTTGCCTGCAAACCTCTGGACAAACAAACACATGTTTTTGCAGCGTGCATCTTAATCCTCTGCGCTACTTAAGCATGATTGGAAACAGCCACTAGATAAAACACCAATCTTTCTCCAGCAGGAACATTAATCGCCAAAGTTACCTTTACATTATTATTATTGCCTGACAACCTCTGGACATGCAAGGACACGTTCTTTGCAGCAGGCATCTTATGCTGTGCGCTACTCAGGGGCATCGCCCCACTGTTTTAAAGCAGTGCAGAGTAAACATAAAATGATAATAATGGCTGGCCTTTATTATCATTTTATTTTTACTACTGTAGTTGCACTGCAGTGCACCCCGTTGATAGGGTGGGGCGGGGCCAGCCTCTTCTGACATCGAGGCTGGAGGAGAAGTGGTGGCTGCACCTAAAGTGCGCGTGAAGGTTTAGTCGGCCGTCAGGGTCCAGTCAAACCACAGCCTTAGTGGAGAACATGTCCAGACTTCAAACCCATGTCTGAGTTCCAATCCACGAGCTAAAACTAATCATAAGGCTGCTTAAGGCAGCATTGTGATTGGTCAGGGGATTCTGGGAAGCTGGATGCTCCCTGCTGGAGAAGACTCAGCTGCTGCGGCGGTGATTGCAACTTCCAGTTAAGTTTATTTTTCTTTTTTCTTATTTATTATTTTTTCAATTCCCTCTCCCCTCTGGTCCCCGACCCCTTCCCCACCCCAAAGTTACCTTTACATTTTCATTGTTGCCTGAAAACCTCTGAGCACACTAACACAAGTTTTTTGCAGCAGGAATCTTAATCCCCTGCGCTCTGAGCGAGGGTGAGCTGACTATGGAAATGACCCCTCCCCTATTGTTTTTCCTTGTTTGCAGAGGGAGCGTGGGGGAAGGGAGACCCGCTGGAGGTCTTGCTGCTGGTTTATGCTCCAACAGACTTGGCGCTGCCATTCCTGGAGGGAAAGATTTGAAGGGAGAGGGGAGGAAGGGAGCATCATACAAGAAACAGATTCAGAAACGGACACACGCGAACAAATCTAGACAAATAATGAAACGGCACGTATGAAGCCATAAAAACAAAAACACGCAGAAAGCTTTTATAAACAGGATCGCACATTTGCAGACAGGGTTACATATTTACAAAGCAAACTGCTTGTACGATGTCAGTATGAAATCACTAAGAACAAGAAATACTCACAAAGCCTTTACACGCATAAACCAGTGCTTAATTTGTAAAAATAAAAAAAAAATGTCAGGAGGCCAATGCAGTTTGCAACACACACTGTCCTTGCCATGCTGCCATGTTGCCATCGTAAAAATACAGCTACTAGCCATCACACTCCTATTAGTGTGACGATTTGGACTATTCCAGGCCCCCAGAGCTAAAATAATGGCTTGGGTAGGAGGTATTACTCATTTCTGATGTATATTGAGTTAATAATTAACTGTTGTTATGGTCTTCTTTAAATTAGCCAGACTGTCACAAGTACTGGTGTTGGCAATTAAGTTCCGGTGCCGAGCACTGGAAACCACCAGCTCAAATTAAGCACCGGTGAAGCCATTGAACACAAAGGCACACAGTGATTAGGTCCTTGATACTTTCAAGGCTTGACTATGCTAATCCTCTGTACAGCGGATTGCCGGGTTACCTTCTTCGGAAACTTCAGACTTTCCAGAATGCTGCTGCAAGACTTGTGTTTAACATCCCAATGAGAAGCAGTGTTTGGCAGCATCTGCAACTACTCCACTGGCTGCTGGTGGCAAATCGAGTCAAGTTTAAGGCATTGACTCTAGTCCATAGTGCTCTGCATGCTCTTGGTCTTTCCTACCTCCGGAAGAGGTTCTTGTTTTACACCCCTACCAGACACCTTCGATCATCTTCTCAGTTCTTGGCCAATATTCCTCGCTTCCGGCTCACAAGAGTGGGGGCAGGTCACTTGCTGTTAGAGAGACTACGGCCTAGAACTCACTTCCTCTGGCTCTCCGCAATATTCAGGACTTCTGCCTATTGAAAAAAAAACTAAAGACCCACCTTTCTGACTAATTTAACCCCACTTCCCTGTATCCACTCTCTCTCTCTTTGGGTTCGAGCCGGGACACTCCTCGGAGTATCTGCGCACGGTATAAGATTAAATAACATAACATAAGAGTAATCACTCTGTAACAAGTTAAACACGTTAAAACACAGGAACGAACGCACGCAAACAAATATAAACTAATAATTAAATGGCATTTATGAAGCCATTAGAGACAAACACAAATAAAAAGCCTTTCAAAAAAGGATCACACATTTGCAGACAGGGTTCCCTATGTACAAAGCAAACAGCATGTACTCAGCCAGTACAAGGTCACTAAGAACAAAAAACATGCACACAACACAGTTGCATCAGTACAAAGCTTTTCAAATGTACCAAAAAGCCCCTGAATAGTATATATTAAAGAAAAAGCAGAAGCCTACAGATTCTGCGGTGGTACTGCAGGGTAGTGAACACATTAAAAAAGTGGAGGGCCAGGAATCCCAATTAGCCAGTAACTTTGCATGACTTTTACAAGACAAGGGAACAGACCAATTCAAAGCCAAAAGAAGGAGTCTAACATGACAAAGTACATACAACAGATCTCCTCAGCACAAGCGCTGTAGGCGCAACCTAAAAGGGCTTTAGAACACTTGAGAGCCATCAGTAAAAATGCTAAACATTAGCCAATAGCCAGATAAAAAGAAACACATTATGACAACATGGGCCTCTTAGAGTTTATCTCTATACAGAAAGTGGAACATAGCAAGAGAGGTAGGAACAGAGTACTCCAGCTAAAACGACAGGAATCACCGTACATTACAGATCTCGACATTACATTCCGTGCAGGGCTTAAAACCTAAGAGAATTGAGTATATATTTAGGTGAATAGTTTTTTTTATTTTAGCTAGTGTCTGTTGCCTTTTAGTTTGTGGCTTTAGAGGAAATTGTTAGATTATGTTTTTAATGTACTAATTATATATATTTTGCACACAAGGAGGACAGGAAGGGCCTTTCTTTCTCTTTAGCAAGTGGCAGTGTATCAAGAGGTGATTTAGTCACAGAGATGGTTGAATCCCTCTTATTTTTTTATTTTCCTTCACCCTTTTTTTGTACCCTGTCTTTTGTATGCCCGTGATTTGCATAAGGTATTCAAATGCTGGTAAAACATATTGTCAAACTCATATGTGTACACTAGAATACAAATAAGGGCTCATTGCACCAGGTCCAAAGCTGCTACTACTGTCCTGGCACACAGAGTCCTTGTCCTGGATATTTGGTAAGTGGACGTAGGTGCACACGTTCACAAAGCATCATTGCCTTGACCACCAGGTCCAAAGAGAAGCGCATTGTGGCCATTCAGTCCTGCAGGACCTTTAGTTCCTAGTCGTTCCACAGATTCTCCACTGGGGGAGGTAATTTGTTGGTATCTACTCGAAATATGATGAATCTGTGGTTAGAAGTATCGCTCAGTAGAACAATTTACTAACCTCCTGTAATGCTCTTTCTGGGGGATACTCTATCTAAGGGCAGATCGCCCTCCCATCTGTTCTACAGAATAGACACTTTTCCTTCTACAAAGGTCCCAAATTAGAGGTCTGCACACTGGCACTACCAATTAGTTTTGGGCTCTTCATCCCGGAGAGGGGATGGTGTCCAGAAAGAAACTGACGTCACTGTCCTTGGGTAGAGCTTATTATTATTGTCGAGGCAAGATGTGCGAGACCAGCAGCAGCTAAAAGGGGATATTCGAGGGGAGCCTGTGACCTGGAAACCTGGACTTTCCATCTTTACCCTCCAGCTCTCCCCCACCGTCCACTACCTGTCAATTCGCCTGAGCCCCGGGGGAGCTTTAGAAGTTGGATGGATGCGCAGAGCAGGAGGAGGAAGCACCAGAGTCCCGGCACAGCTCACAGGTAGTTCCAGTGCAATGGCCCAATGAGTGTGTGTGAAGAGGAGTCAATGATAAGGCCCTATGGCTGCAGCTCGTCACTGATACGGGCAGGCGTGGCCGGCGTTAGGCTGGTGCGGCTTGTGCTTTACTAGCGCAGTGCTGCATACCAGTCTTTGTTTCACTAACCAAAATTGGGTGAATATCCCTTCCAGCTGCAACCCACTCTGCCTTTACAACCCTGCTTTCCTCTGTTGCTAACCCACTCTACCACCACAAGCAGTGTTTCAACCTGTATCCTGAGCTGCATTCACCTCAATCTGGGCTAGGTTGGAAGCAAATAGCACTTGCATCAGCCTACTGGCTGCTGCTCTAACACTGCCCTAACCGCTGGATGCCTAACATCCCTTCAGATTTACATCACCAGTGTAAACACTCTAGAGACTAGCCCGGCTCCCACAGGCTTAATCGGTCAATCAAGCCTTAGAATCTCAACTTCCGAGCCTTATTTGAACTCAGGAGGATCAGTGGCAGTGATCCTCCTGGATCTGAGTGCAGCCTTTGATACGGTGAATCACCGAATCCTTATCCAGCGCCTGGCTGAAGTGGGAGTACGTGGGTCCGCCCTGACTTGGTTAGCCCCTTAAGTGCTGCCTCGGTGCGTTGGCCGATGGCAGCACTACCTCCCCAGTGCTGTGCACGACCATTGGACGTCCATTCAGCACTAGTTCCAATGGACAGCGCAGCACTGGGGAGGAATGTTTACTAGCAGCTATGAGGTTAACATCATACCTGTCTAACCGCACCTTTCAAGTCTGGGAAGGCAACACACGATTTGCCTCAATCCCCCTCCAGTGTGGCGTGCCGCAGGGCTCATCCTTGAGCCCCACATTGTTTAATGTGTACCTGGCCCCCCTGGAGGACTTGGTTGCCCCGTTTGGGATTAAAATTGTAAGTTATGCAGACGACACTCAACTTGTCATCTCACTTTCCCAACTCGATCAATGCCCAGACAGTCTTCATTTATGTCTGACAAAGATACATGCCTGGATGTGTGACTCCTCCCTTAAATTAAACGGATCAAAAACAGAAATCATGTTACTTGGTCACAAGTTGGCCTCAATGCCCACCTCCAGCTGGCCTGCCTGTCTGGGGGATCCTCCCAGCCCTAAAAAAGAAATTAAAAGCTTAGGGGTCTGGTTGGAGCAGGATCTTTCGCTTAAAACACAAGCTAAAGAAACAGCAGGAATTTGTTTTGGTCTTCTTCGGTCTGCCCGGAAAGTCCTTCCTCTTCTCCCGCAGCACTCTAGGAAGCTACTAGTGATGGAGCAAGTATTCGCACGTTAAGCGACTTGCTTGTATCAAGAACCTGTAATCAATTTGTTTGTCCTACTAATATTGCACTTTTTTACACTACACGGGGTGTCCCAGTGACGCTTGCCTATGTGTTTATTAATCCTAATACGCTTGCCTCTAAAATGGCTGCTGCTAAGCGGGAATTTAGTCTGCGCATGCGTCGGTCATAGCCATGTGATGTGACGCACTCGCAGTTCTGGTGGGAAATTGTTGCTCATGCGCACCGCATTTAAAGATGGCTGCTCTATGTTTTCACATGCTCCTAGCTTGCCTTGCCGCTTCTGCAAAGCTGTATGTTCTGCACTTACCTAATGCAAATAGTTATTATAAAGTAAGGGATATAGTATAGCCTTTTCATGGTATACAGTGTAATATTTTATTCTGTGTTTCTAAATTGTTTTCGCTTACTTTTCATGTATCGCGTTCTTTGGGCCTGGGAGGTGCTTGCTACTCCATCTTGGAAAAGCCCATGTGGTACCAGTCACGTGATGGGGGAAAAGAGCCATGCAGCAGTGGAACCCAGCCAGCTGGCGACTGAAGCCAAGATGCTCCTGGGAACCGACCTGTGCCCCAGCAAGACGAAGCTGAACTGTACCTTAAACTGTTACATTTGTATTTTACTGCTGTGTAGCCCATTGTACGCTGTATATCGTATGCCATTGGAACTAGAATGTAAGGGGTGGGTACGAAATTTGAATATTTTGTCTGAGAAAGTCTAAATTTTAGGTGGTGTGATTACTTAACCTCCTGCTTAGTCCAATCAGAAGTTGGGGATCCTTCCACTTGCAACATTGGGTGGTGGTACACTGACCAGAAAACAGTATAACTAGCCTAGGTTTAGCTAGAGAAATTGTCCGACTTGTCCGAATAGCTGACCTGTCACTGACCCAACGTACTTTTAGGTGACTGATACAGAGAGCTGTGGAGCACTCTGTCCGATTTTCCACAGACCCACTCGGGGTGTTGGGAACCTTAAGTGCTGGCGAAGCACTTTGCTGGGAGATTCGAGAACCCAATCGGGGTTATTGGCAGATTCCTTGCAGAGAGGGAGTAGCGCAGGCGTTGCAACCGAAGCTGCAGGTGTTGGTCGTACCCTTTGGTGAGCCCGGTCCTGATCCAAATCCTGGGGTTATCCTGTCCTGACTGTCCATGAGCTGTACCTGCTCGCCTACTGGCAACCTAAGTCCTTGAGGGTCCTTTCCCGCCTTTCCAAACTGACCCATGGCCAGGGTTAGTCGTCATTCTGTCCTAGGTAAATATACCTTTATGTGGGTGTTTGTCTCTTTAAAATTTCCTTTTCTCTCGAATAAAGCACACTTGCATATTCTTTTTCATCTTCCATA
Organism: Lissotriton vulgaris; assembly: GCF_964263255.1. Taxonomy (NCBI): domain Eukaryota; kingdom Metazoa; phylum Chordata; class Amphibia; order Caudata; family Salamandridae; genus Lissotriton; species Lissotriton vulgaris. The sequence continues at coordinate 432,010,978 of NC_141685.1, read as the reverse complement.
AATGAGATTGCATGTGTTTTGTCTTATAGCGTGTTCCACTTGCTACCTACCTTCAGTAAAATTGCTAAACGTTTGCATATATAGTATGTTCCATTCTTACCCTACCTATAGAAAACTCAGAACATCTGGACTAATTCATAAGTTTCGTTTCCTCTGAACCGTTAGTGAATTTCGAAAGTTTCCTTGATTAGCATGTTTCCTTTCTTCACCCGACTTTAGTGAAGTGGTGAAAGTCTATTGATCTAATTTAGTGTGTTCCTTGTTTTTTTCCCTTCCCTTATATTCCGTTTTTTAGATGATTCTTACTTTCATTCATAGCTATACGATATTTCTAATTCTAGTCATAGACAGCTTGATTTGTGTTAACCTGTGGCTCATGGCATACGAAGATGATGATGATGCTTAGATAAAGGTTTTCAAAACTTCCTGAGTTTGTGGTTATTACAAAGAGTATAAACATTATTTCAATGTGTATATGGTATTGGTGTTGTCTATTTGTCCCACAGCTAGCTCCTAGATCCATTGTGATCTTAGGTACCTAAGACGAAGATTGGTAAGTCAGGTACACTGGAATAAAATAGAAGGTAACTGAATTGCTGGTATTAGTGTGTAGGTTACCCGATTAATAAATAAAACTGTAAATATATTATGGGCCCAGGTGTGCATATTTGGTAAAAGAAAGTTAGTTGGGTGACCTGCGCGCTCTATCAGTAATTTTCTGGTAGCAGTAGAATGGTTTAGGACTAGTTAAGACAGGTAGACAGGTTACTTGCTGATAAACTGTGTAAAATAAAAGTGCTGCTAAAATTTTATTGCTGCTAAAAGTATCGATCGATCGAAAATAAATATTGCTTTGAAATGTTATGAAATGTTTTTGAAATATTTTTGATGAAATGCTGCTATACATGTATTAACACAACTCGTTAGTGAATTGTTACATGTTGTCTGGAATCCCCGGGGGCAGAATAGCGGGTGGTGAGGAGAATCCACCTCGCAGAGAGGTCAGTGGCTCGAGGAAAATTAGTGCATGGTTAGGCAGAACTGGAAGCGCTAATTAGGGTTTTCTGTATGAATAGTTGAATAAATGATAGCAACGAGTTCGCTAATGAAACTTCAATTGTGATATAACCTAGTAAGGGTCACACGGAAGGAGTAGTAGGTTCGTCGGAGCTTGAGTGATAGCAAAAGAGTTCGCTAGTGAAACTTTAGACTTAGTATATATCCCGAAAAGAGTGGATGAGTCAAAGAAGTAGCAGGTTCTCTAATGCTTGTGTGAAGGGTAGGCAGAAGGGTCTATCCGCAGTATATGAAAAGTAAACAAAAGTGGTTTACTTGTAGCGAGACAAATCTTTCCTTTCTAGACACTCAAGTACAGTGGCAAATGTTATATGTTGTAAATTAAATAGAGCACTTGCACTTTAAGAAAGAAAGAGAGTGTCCGTTACCTTGTGAAGGAGGGAGTCAGTTGCGGAGTTGCGCTGACGTCTCTCTGAGCCGCAGATCTTTTGACTGGGTGTGAGTGCTTGATTGATTCAGATGCTCCGTCCATCACCACCCCCTTTTGTACCGCTTTTGGCCGCCATAAGTGTGGCAGGGTATGCTCAGACGTGAGTCCCTTGCTCACTTTGCCACTGGATTCAAGCAAGCCGGGCTGAAGACGGCTGGAATGCCAAAAACCGGTCCTCGGAAGCTTGTTTCCGGTCCAGGGAAGACAGGGCTTGGCAGTTCGGACTGGACTGTTCCCATGAGGTACAGGGTCAGACTGATTTGCATATAGCCATGTCTGAACTGGGGTGGCAGAGTGGGCTAAAGAACGGTGATGGATTAAACCCAGATCTTTTGACTGAGTGTGAGTGTTTGATTGATTCAGATGCTCCGTCCATCACCACCCCCTTTTGTACCGCTTTTGGCTGCCATAAGTGTGGCAGGGTATGCTCAGACGTGAGTCCCTTGCTCACTTTGCCACTGGATTCAAGCAAGCAGGGCTGAAGACGGCTGGAATGCCAGAAACCGGTCCTCAGAAGCTTGTTTCCGGTCCAGGGAAGACAGGGCTTGGCAGTTCGGGCTGGACTGTTCCCATGAGGCACAGGGTCAGACTGATTTGCATATAGCCATGTCTGAACTGGGGTGGCAGAGTGGGCTAAAGAACGGTGATGGATTAAACCCAGATCTTTTGACTGGGTGTGAGTGTTTGATTGATTCAGATGCTCCGTCCATCACCACCCCCTTTTGTACCGCTTTTGGCCGCCATAAGTGTGGCAGGGTATGCTCAGACGTGAGTCCCTTGCTCACTTTGCCACTGGATTCAAGCAAGCCGGGCTGAAGACGGCTGGAATGCCAGAAACCGGTCCTCAGAAGCTTGTTTCCGGTCTAGGGAAGACAGGGCTTGGCAGTTCGGCCTGGACTGTTCCCATGAGGTACAGGGTCAGACTGATTTGCATATAGCCATGTCTGAACTGGGGTGGCAGAGTGGGCTAAAGAACGGTGATGGATTAAACCCAGATCTTTTGACTGGGTGTGAGTGTTTGATTGATTCAGATGCTCCGTCCATCACCACCCCCTTTTGTACCGCTTTTGGCCGCCATAAGTGTGGCAGGGTATGCTCAGACGTGAGTCCCTTGCTCACTTTGCCACTGGATTCAAGCAAGCCGGGCTGAAGACGGCTGGAATGCCAGAAACCGGTCCTCAGAAGCTTGTTTCCGGTCCAGGGAAGACAGGGCTTGGCAGTTCGGGCTGGACTGTTCCCATGAGGCACAGGGTCAGACTGATTTGCATATAGCCATGTCTGAACTGGGGTGGCAGAGTGGGCTAAAGAACGGGGATGGATTAAACTCAGATCTTTTGACTGGGTGTGAGTGTTTGATTGATTCAGATGCTTCGTCCATCACCACCCCCTTTTGTACCGGTATTGGTCGAAACAGCGGGTGTGTAACGGAGCTGGTATTGTAAAGGAGGGGTGAGTGCCGGAGCGTGAGAACGCGTCTCACGGAAAGGCCGCGCACCCATTGGTTGAGTTTATTTGCAACCACAGTATTGATTGGTTGCTGAGAATTGAAAGACGCGCTAGCATTGGAAGAAAAGTTGTAAACAGGAGTACGTAATTCACGCAGAACCTAGGTTTTGCGAAGTATATGTGGTATCCCAAATTTTTACCTGATCCGAAATATTTAGGTTTTGGTAAGGATCAGATGTTAAGAGGCAGACCTTACAATATGTACGGAAGCAAAAGAAAAATGACTCTCGTAGACAAGGTTAAAAATTACTTCAAGAAGGATAAACCCATCAAAACTAGAGAGGGTATAATCATTCCACCACCTAATACTCCCACATCATTCATGTTATTTGACAAAGGGTATCATACCTGTGTATGGTTGGAAAATTGGGTGGAATACACCAAAGATGACAAAGTTCTAGCATTCCCTTTAGACGGTACCTTTAATGGTAGGATTTTGTTTAATTTGAGGACCCGAATGAATGATTTACATCCCAGACCAAGATTGACGCAATATGAGGCTTTAGAAGAATGGGAGATTGAAGCCTTTGAGCGAGATAGACCTAGAATTGACAAGGGAATAAGCAAATGGTATCCAAAAATGCGTGGAGAAGCAAAAGAGAAAAAGATGAAGCAGTGGAGACAGAATATGATGATAGAAGGACTATTCCCAGTACGTACTGTAGACAAACCCGTAGGAGGAAAAAGGACAGAGAAAACCAGACACTTAATGACTGCTGGGGATTCTGAGGATGAATACCTGGAGGATTTATTAATGAAAAATCCACCTCCATATGATGAGGAGTCTAGGTCCTTGAGTATGAAAAATCCATTCTTTAGGCCTTCCAGTGATAGAAGGGCCAGTGCATCTGAACCGACAGGTCCAGGTTATAGGTCTAGTGGTAATGAGGGGTTGAGCATGCCCGATCCGACTGTTCCATTATATAGGCCGTCCTGTGGTGAGGGACCAAGTATGACCATTCCAACTGCCCCGAATCTTTACCCTCCTTTAATTACACAAGTAATGCACAAAACTTCCATGGAAAAAGTTTTACAAGACCGAGAAAGAAAAGCTCTAGCTAAACAGAGAACTGAACTCATTCAGAAGATATCCCAGTTAAATTCAAGTCCTGAAGCTCTAACAATTCCAGTGACTATTGGTCCAGTTGTTCCTCTTTATGGAGTTAGACAGGCTAGTCCAAAGACTTCAGTTGTAACTCCAGCTGTAGTGCAGCTAAAAAAAGAGCCCTTAATAGTTGATGACCAGGCAAGTGAATATGAATCTGTAATTTCCCTAATGGATTTGCCCATAAGGGAACCAGAAGGCAGTCCACAGAGAAAGAACACCCAGACTAGTGTAAGAGAAGTCCTGATAGAGTCATCTACAGGTACTCGAAGTGCCACGGTAGTGACTCCGGAAGAAATAGATCGATGGACCCGAGAATTAGAAAAGATAAATCCTCAGCCAAAACGATTAGATATTTACAAATTAAGAATAGAATCAGAAGAACTGATGGCTGGGAATGTGGGACTAGACAGGCTGAACACCCTTAGTGAGGAAGAATTACTATTCTTCTGCAAAAGTATTACCAGAAACACCAGAGTGTTCCATGAGAAACTAATGGACACAGCAGCTAATATGGGAATAGACGTCAGCAGATCCACAGTATTGCAAAAGCCCCACAGAGCAGAATTTTCGGACAAAGATTTAGAAAACATGAACGTGTCAGGGAAAAAGGTCCAGATAAGAGAATTATTGAATCTATTACAGAAATGGGGAGACCTAGAGAAATGGAAAGCCAGGTGGGCAAAGAAAAAGGAAGACAGTAGACCCAGACAAGTGACTTCTGAATATGTCCTAAAAGAAGCTGACAAGGCAGAAACATTGTATCCTATGAGAGAAGTGCCAGGTGGAGGATATGTACATGTTCCATGGTCCAGACATGATATTGTGTCATTTACAAATGATTTCCCAAAATTGCGAGAGAAACCTGTAGAATGGCACAGACAGGTTGAGAGATTTGTTAAAGTTCAGAAATGTCTCATGAAAGATTTAGATGGGTTCTTTGACATTGTAGTTCCCGTAGATTTGTGGACAGAATGTAAAATTGCTGTTGATTGGCCAAGTGAAGAATATGCCAGAGACAAAAAGACAGGTGCTCCTTCAGCGGAGGTGATGAGGAAATATGACCAGGTAATATTGTACCTGAAAGGAAAGGTGCCTGCAAAAGAAACCGATTGGACCAGAATAGATAGAACTACCCAGAAAAGAGATGAAACTGTGCATTCATACTATGAGCAACTGTTACAAGTGTTCAAAACGAATAGTGTACTAGATAACATTGAGATGAAGGACATGACCCACTTCATTTATCGATTTGTGTTAGGATTAAAACCTGAGATTTCCCAGTGGATCAAAGACAATAAAATCTGTTGGCAAGCTAAACCTATTAATGAAATCCTGAAGTATGCCAAATATTGTGAAGATGAGCTGGAAAATAAACGAAAAGAATTAAAAGAAAAAGTTATGTGGGCACAAGTAAAACTGGCAGAGCACCAAGAACAGCAGTTAAGTAAAATGACAAATACCCAGAACCAAGGCGCTGGGGGTGGAGGAAAGCCTAGAGTAAAAATGAGTCGAGAGGAGGCCAGAAAGAAGTTCCCCTGTCATGGGTGCGGAAAGATAGGGCTTTGGAGGTACGAGTGTAAGGCTGTGCAGAATGATAATGTGCCAAATAATGATTTAAATCCGCAGGCGCAGAATGAGGGACAGAGGAAGACACAGCAACAGGTAAAACAGAATCAATTGCCTCGTGCACCTAGACCAAACTATAGGAGCAAAGCACAACAGGGGGAGGAGATAAAAGTTTGGGAAGGAAAGGAGGATAGAAATGCAGCAACTTCGCAATTTTTGTTGAATGATACATTCCTCTGTGATGAACCTCACTGACAGTGCCTGAGGGGGGAGTACGAGGACTGCGTGCTTAGCGCCTTCTTGCCGGTAGACCAGTCAGGGCCATACATTGAAGGAAAGGTTGAAGGAAATGACGTCACCTTTCTGTTGGACACTGGTGCTACCCGTTCTACTGTGAGAACAGCAGACGTTCCAAACCTACCCCTCTCGGGAGAAGCAATCCAAATAGTGGGTGTTTCTAATCAATTAATTAGTACCCCCGTTACAGAACCCATGGAGATTACAATAGGGAATTTCAAAGAAATGCACAGATTTGTTGTCTGTGATTCCAGTCATGTGAGCCTACTAGGACGTGATTTGCTGTGCAAAATGAACTGTACCATCTTTTGCACACCAAAAGGAGTTGAAATTCAGTCCCCAGATGAAGACGGAATTTACAAATTAATGTTAATTAGACCTGACTCGGAAATCAAAAGACTGACAATACAAGACTTACCTGAAGAACTCCAGCAGACAGTGAAACCTGAGGTATGGGACTTTACCGGAAAAGATGTAGGATTAATGGCAAATATTGACCCAATTAAAATATCCATATGAGAAGATGCAGTCTACCCTAATACTAAACAGTAAAAAATGAGTGCAGAAGTAAAAGCAGGAGTTGCTATTGAAATAAAAAGGTTGTTGGAGGCAGGTATCATACAGGAGGTAATGAGCAGTCCTTGTAATTCGCCCATAATTGGAATCAAGAAACCTAGTGGAAAGTACAGGGTAGTGCAGGACCTGCGCAAGGTTAATAAAATTGTCATCCCTTGCTGTCCTATTGTGCCGAACCCTGCAGTGATTTTGTACCAAATTCCATGGAATGCTGGATGGTTTACCGTCATTGACCTATTTCATGCATTCTTTTCAATTCAATTGCATCCAGACAGCAAATTTATTTTCTCATTTGAATTCGACAGTCATGTTTATGTCTGGAATCGTGTCCCTCAGGGGTACACGGAAAGTCCTTCGATTTTCAATCAAATTCTGAAGAAATGCCTTGAATTCTTGGTCTTACCTGGAGAATCAGTCCTGATGCACTACATAGACGACCGCTTGGTGGCGTCTAAAAGTCGGAAAGACTGTGTTGTTGACACCATTGCCTTACTGAACCATTTAGGTGAAGGGGGACATAAAGTATCACCAGACAAACTACAGTTCTGTACCTCTTCTGTAAAATATCTGGGACACCAGATAGAGAGGGGTATCAGGAAGGTTACCACAGAAAGAATTAGAATAATTCGAAACATGGAACTACCAAACACTCAGAAAGAAATCAGAATGTTCCTTGGAGTTGTAGGGTACTGTAGGCAGTGGATTGTGGGATTTGCAGTCCTAGCGAGACCATTAATAAAAATGACAAAGAAAGGAGCAAAAGACCCAGTGGAGTGGAATGATGAAAGCATGTCAGCTTTTACCAAGTTACGAGAATGTCTTTGCACAGCTCCTGCTTTGGGAATGCCTGACTACTTGAAAGACTTTGCACTGTTTTGTCACACCCGAGACAATTGTGCTCTTTCAGTCCTGACTCAAATGCATGGTTTGACTAGACGTCCAGTGGCATATGTCTCTGCTACTCTGGATCCAGTGGCTGCTGGATGCCTAAAAGCAGTGGCTGCAACTTGCATGAGTCTTCAGCAGAGTGAATCCATCATTATGGGACATCCTGTAGTTGTGTATGTTCCACATGCAGTTGTAATCTTACTGACTCGAACCAAAACACAGTATCTCACACCTAGTCGGCTGACTAAGTATGAGAGAATTCTAGTGGGTGCAGCAAATGTAACCATTACTGAATCCTGCTACCCTATTACCAAATTCACTGGTGGCAGAAGCAAAGGGAGAGGTCGAGCATAATTGCATTGATCTGACTGAACTTAGTACCAAACCACGCCCAGACATCAAGGAAAAGCCCCTGCCTATAGAAGATTTCGAGCTGTTTGTAGATGGCTCATGTCTGAGACATGAGGATGGAGGCCTGAGCGCTGCCTATGCCGTGTGTACGATAGCACGTGCAGTAGAAGCATCCTATTTGTTTGGAGTAAAGTCTGCACAAGTAGCCGAATTGGTTGCATTGGCAAGAGCCTGTAAATTTGGGAAAAGTAAGAGAATAACCATATACACTGACAGCCAGTATGGTTATGGTGTTGTGCATGACTTTGGCCAGTTGTGGCTGCAACAAGAATTTATGACTTCTTCTGGTACTCCTATCCGAAATGGAAAAGTCGTACAAGAATTACTGGAAGCAATCCAGTTACCTAAAGAATTGGCAGTGGTCAAGTGTGCTGCTCACAAATCTGGAGATGACAATGTGACAGCAGGTAATCGATATGCTGACCGACTGGCCCAACATTTTGCCAGACATAAAATGTCAATCAATATCAAATTGGGGGGAAGCGGAAACAGCTGCCAACTTATGGTGTTTGAAGATGTACAAACATGGGAAGAACTAAGAGATTTGCAGGAGGCAGCTGGACCAAAGGAAAAGAGAAGATGGAGAAAGTTTGGTTGTCAGCAAAGGAATGAGGATGGTGTCATTGTTTGTACATGGAGATGCACATATAGGGAGAGATGCTATGGTCCGTGTCTTCAGACAGACATGGTTCAATTCGAAGTTCAGGAATATAGCAGAGGCACTCTGCCAGAGGTGCTTGACGTGTCAGCAATACAATCCCGGAAAGAAAACAATAGTCTTACCAGGTAAAATTGGGAAAGCAGAAGGCCCTTTTATCAGATTGCAAATTGACTTTATTCAGTTACCCCCCTGTAAAGCAATGAAGTACGTCCTTGTCATTGTTTGCCTATTTTCTAAATGGGTAGAAGCTTATCCTGCACGAAAAAATGACGCCATCACTGTAGCCAAATTATTACTAAGGGAACTAATACCTAGGTACGGTTTCCCAGTCACAATTGAATGAGACAGAGGTGGGCATTTTCAGAATGAGATAATTGGCCAAATCTGTGAAGCATTCAAAATTTCTCAAAAACTGCACTGAGCATATTGCCCAGAGGCTTCTGGAGTGGTAGAACAACTGAATGGCACTATCAAGTCCAGGTTGGGAAAGATGTGTGAATCCACTGGAATGAATTGGATAGACGCTTTGCCCCTTGTTCTGATGGGACTCAGAAGTATTTCAGATCGAAAAACAGGCCTGAGTCCCCACGAGATACTGATGGGAAGAATAATGCGACAAGCATGGGTACCAGGATACAAATTGATAAACATTTCTGATGATTTGGTGCTAGAGTACTGCAAGCAACTGGGTGACCAAGTGCGTTCTATCTCTCATCAGATTGGGGAAGACGCCGTCGCCAGGCCAGCAACTCCAGTCCATAATCTGAACCCGGGTGATTGGGTTGTACTAAAGAAACACACCTGGTCAAGTTGCCTTGCACCGAAGTGGGGAAAACCAAGACAAGTGATTCTTGTTACCACAACAGTGGTGAAGTGTGCAGGTGTGCCACGGTGGATCCATGCCAGCCATACGAAAAAGGTGGCAGAAGACGAAGAAAGTGAGGCTGAAGGTTGTGCAGCTGAGGGGTCTCCTGAAGTTGGTCCTGAAGTAGCTGAAGAAGAACAACCGAGCACCAGTCAAGATGATTGGGTCCCAGTAATCGACCTGACATTCGATCCAATAAGAACTTGAAGTCAAACCTACCTAGGTAGAGAGTTGTATAGTGAGGACGAGACAGGAATAGAAGGAGATAATCAAATCATCGAAATCCATGTCAAATCTGATGATGAGGAAGGTCAGATAGGGACAGAACAGGTTATCGACACACCTCCAAATACTCCTGAGTTTGAAAAGGGACAGATAGAAAATAAAGCTGAAGTTCAAGCGGAAAAGGATCAAAGGTTCGAAGTGCTTGAACAGGATCCGATAGGGTTAGACGACTGTGTTCAGGAAACAGGAGTTGAAACAACTGAAAGTCAGAATCTGCATACACCTGAACAAGGCCAGCTTAGTGAATTTTGGAAAAGGTGATGGACAGAGTTTCTGAATGATGCAGAATACTCCTACCCAGTCAAGAGATCAGGGCTTGAGCCATCACCGTTTTTTAGCTCACTGCACCATCCCAGCTTCAGAACCTGGCTATATGCAAATTAGTCTGTTCCTGTCCCAGTGCATGATGGGAACAGGGCAAACCAAACTACCAAGCCAATTCTATACCAGCTTAGTGACCAGGCAGAAGAAACTGACATAAGACCTGGAACTAGTCAGACATGAAGGGAAGAAGAAAACGTTGAAGCAGATGTGCCACAACTGAATGAAAATAAAAGAGCATTTGAAGAAAGCCAAATTACAGTGCCAGTTAAAAGGTTCAAGAAAAGAGATAGACAACCAAGATTTGTCAGAAGACTGAGACTAAAAACTATAGGGGAAAAACTTGAGCAGGAAAAACAAGACTCCAGAGAAGCTGACCAGTCTGGAGCAAGGCCTAAGGGAAGAAGTGAGAGAATAAAAAGACTAAACAACAAGTATTAGAGTCCTGAATGGACTTATCTGGTGTTGGAGGAATTTGAGAATATTGATATAAGTGATGAAAGTGACGAAGAACTGATTTCTGATCAGTCTACCGAAGAAGAAGAACCAACCTGAAAGTTGCCCTGTGTAAGCAACCTGTGTAAAGTTACAAAGAGGGGTTGAAAAAAACTTCTTTTAAGCCAAAATGTCTGATTCCACTGTGAATGGTAGACCTAGCCGCAATTGTTGTAAAACATGCTGCAAAGTATGTTTATGTAGTATAGCCTTAGTACTGATATTATGGATAGGAATAACAATTACTATTCCATATATGATGAGTAAAGATACTAATTTGTACCCTACTAAAATAGTGACAAAGGACACAGACGAACTACAAACGAAAGAGACACCACAAAGTGTAAATAGACCTGAGAGAGCAGTTAGCCTTAGACAAACTGAAATGGACTTAGATACATCAGATGAGGAAGGACTACATTATCACAGAATCAAGAACAGAACTCATTTAAATGTATTTGCAAACCTGTTAGTACACTACGTAGAAGCAATGAAAATAGAGGACTATTATGTCTGCATGAAGCTACCAACGTTTGTAGCTGAAGGCGTGACCTATCATCATTTACCACTAACATATGGAATTTCCTGTAGTATTTTAGCTAGTTTGTTCTATAAAAGAGGACCGTTACAGTACTATTATTCTAACTCAGACGTAATCTTTTCGGAACTTCCTATACGTGGAAATCTGAATCCTGTACATACTAAAAGTGATGTAACACGTTATATGGGAGAATACTTTCTAACCATAGGTACAATAGATTTAGGTGAAGCACATAGAGATAACTTAACCTGTTCATTACATGAACAAGAGAAAATGTTTCTAAACATGGCAGAGAAAAGAAGGGAAAGTTTCCAAAGAAAAGCGAATGATAAAAGACAGAAAACTCCTAAGTGGGCTGAAAACATGGGGAGCACCTCAAATGGTGGAGCTAATCCTGCTTTGTTGCTGGATTTCGAAAAGAAAGGGAAACTTTGTCTTCACAGAGAAAAGACTAGTTATTATAATAACATATTCATTGGTTCCAGTGAATGCAAACACAATTACAAGGTAATTGGAGGTTGGGGTTTCAAAAATGGGTCAGAACCTGTGTTTCCCGGAATTTATTATATATGTGGAAATAAGGCTTATTTCAAATTGCCGGATCACTGGTATGGAAGCTGTTATTTTGGAATTGCTTCCCGAAAATATACCATGTGAATGAAGTCGCTGGAAGCAATGAAAATACTAATGGATTAGTGCGTAGTAGAAGAGAAAGTGTAGCTGAAATAATGGGTGATATTTTTAGTGCATTGATACCTGCAGTGGGATTGACTCTGAATACACACAGAATCTGCAAATTGTCTACAGTAGTAGATCGGTTATCAACTGACACTGCTGCAGGTTTCCTGCTGGTCAATACCGAAATGGTTGCGATCAGATCTATGGTTTTGCAAAATAGACTTGCTCTTGACACCTTATTAGCAAAAGAGAGCGGAGTCTGTAGAACGTTGAAAGCGCAACATTGTTGCACTTACATTCCTGACAAAAGTGTTGAAATTAAGAAATATATGAGAAACATAACTAATTTGGAAAAAGAGCTCAAACCACTGGAGGTTGACAGTGCCCGAAAGAGACTAACTGATGGTCTCTCCTCTATAGGTAATTGGTTTTCTAACCTAGGTAAAAGTCTTGTGAGTAAAATACTGATGCCAATAGCGGGAATAGGCTTATTCGTGCTTATCATAATAATTTGTTGCAAATGTCGAAAACACAAAAAGAAATATGCTGTGAATAAGAGAGGAATGAAACGGAATGTTGATGAACTTGAATTAGAAGAGCTGAATAATCAGATTTATAAAAGGATGAAAAATTCTCATCCTAATAAAGATGCAGAGAAAAGGCTGAATAAAAAGTTTGAAGAAATTGAATTGGGTGAAATGTGAAAAGTTGGCATCTGGTTCCATTATTAGTGATGATAGTAAATATCATCAAAGAGGGGATTGATGGAGCAAGTATTCGCACGTTAAGCGACTTGCTTGTATCAAGAACCTCAAATAACCTTAACTCTGTAATCAATTTGTTTGTCCTACTATTATTGCACTTTTTTACACTACACGGGGTGTCCCAGTGACGCTTGCCTATGTGTTTATTAATCCTAATACGCTTGCCTCTAAAATGGCTGCTGCTAAGCGGGAATTTAGTCTGCGCATGCGTCAGTCATACCCATGTGATGTGACGCACTCGCAGTTCTGGTGGGAAATTGTAGCTCATGCGCACTGCATTTAAAGATGGCTGCTCTATGTTTTCACATGCTCCTAGCTTGCCTTGCCGCTTCTGCAAAGCTGTATGTTCTGCACTTACCCTAATGCAAATAGTTATTATAATGTAAGGGATATAGTATAGCCTTTTCATGGTATACAGTGTAATATTTTATTCTGTGTTTCTAAATTGTTTTCGCTTACTTTTCATGTATCGCGTTCTTTGGGCCTGGGAGGTGCTTGCTACTCCATCTTGGAAAAGCCCATGTGGTACCAGTCACGTGATGGGGGAAAAGAGCCATGCAGCAGTGGAACCCAGCCAGCTGGCGACTGAAGCCAAGATGCTCCTGGGAACCGAACTGTGCCCCAGCAAGACGAAGCTGAACTGTACCTTAAACTGTTACATTTGTATTTTACTGCTGTGTAGCCCATTGTACGCTGTATATCGTATGCCATGGGAACTAGAATGTAAGGGGTGGGTACGAAATTTAAATATTTTGTCTGAGAAAGTCTAAATTTTAGGTGGTGTGATGACTTAACCTCCTCCTTTGTCCAATCAGAAGTTGGGGATCCTTTCACTTGCAACATTGGGGGGTGGTACACTGACCCGAAAACAGTATAACTAGCCTAGGTTTAGCTAGAGAAATTGTCCGACTTGTCCGAATAGCTAACCTGTCACTGACCCAACGTACTCTATAGGTGACTGATACAGAGAGCTCCGGAGCACTCTGTCCGATTTTCCACAGACCCACTCGGGGTTTTGGGAACCTTAAGTGCTGGCGAAGCACTTTGCTGGGAGATTCGAGAACCCAATATCCTCATTATTTTACGAATCTTTGCCATTAATAACCTATCTGTTATGTTCATAAAAGTAACAAATCTTACAGTCACAGAAGCAAATTCTCCCCTCATACCGAAAAGAATTCCTTGGTGACACGTTCTGATGCCATATTGATTAAAAACTTTACGAAGGCGCCATCTACGTTTATTCACTAGGAAGAGATAAGTGAAGAGTTAGAGAATTTGCGATTATTTTTGCTGCAAGCACAACTATTCCTGAATGATGTGTCTGTCTATTTTGGCAATATATATTGGGGAGAAAATAGCCCAGAATGTGATTGTAGTAGGCTCATTTTTTGCAAAGTGCAGGGCCTGTAAACATAATTGTATTATTAGCGAATCCAACACATTCAAGCATGTTTATAGAGCGATTGAAGTGAACCAAAACTACAATTCCCAGAATTCATTATGTTTTTGAATGACTACTCTGGACTGCTCCAACCATTTCGCAGGAACCACAAAAGGGGACTCATAATCAATGACCATAGTTCTCTTCCGATTGAAGGGTTGAATGGTTGAGCAAGTCCTTGTCACCATTTTAAACTTTGACCTTTATGTTAGGTACGGGTCTTGGCTGCAGGGGCTCCAACTACTGAGCTACCTTACCGTAAATGGAGATCATATCATTATATCTGAAAATAATACAGTCCCTCAAGATCTCTCCTAATTGACATGAATTAAAATAATCCCCCAGAGATAGAGACTCGAATATTGAGATGGAGACAGACTGGAATGTCCTGGTGAGGTGAGGTATGGAATTTGGCTCCCCGAGAAGTACCGTAAACAGCCACATTTCATTTTCATGAAAACTTTGCACTTAAGTTTTCTCATGTCCAAAGAAAACAAATAGGTGTAATACGATCAGTGCTTAAAATGGGCCGTTACTGTCCGGTACGGAGTATCAGAATTCACGAAACACTACAGTTGCAAAACCTCCAAATGGACCACAGATTCATAAAGACTTTTTGAACCGGGTAAAGATTCAATGAAAGCATAATTTTTTTATATTTTCCCTTTTTTTAAGTATATAGGCTTTCTTATAGGCCAGCATCTTTGAATTGATAAACTGAAGACACCGTTAGAATACACTGGAGCCTCGGGGAGCTTGTAACTACATGACTTTAATCCTTACACACAGGAGCCTGAGGGGAGCTTGTAACTACAGGAAGTTAATCCTTACACACAGGAGCCTGGGGGAAGGTTGTAACTACAGGACGTTAATCCTTACACACAGGTACCTGGTGGGAGGTTGTAACTACAGGACGTTAATCCTTACACACAGGTGCCTGGGGGGAGGTTGTAACTACAGGACTGTACTCACACACAGGAGCATGGGGGGAGGTTGTAACTAGAGGACGTTAATCCTTACACACAGGTGCCTGGGGGGCAGGTTGTACCTACAGGACATAAATCCTTACACACAGGTGCCTGGGGGAGCTTGTAACTACAGGACTGTACTCATCACACACAGGAGCCTGGGGGGAGGTTGTAACTACAGGACTGTACTCTTTACACACAGAAGCCTGGGGGGGAGCTTGTAACTACAGGACTGAACTCCTCACACACAGGAGCCTGGGGGGAGGTTGTAACTACAGGACTGTACTCTTTACACACAGGATCTTGGGGGGAGGTTGTAATTACAGGACTGTTTTCCTCACACACAGGAGCCTCTGGGGTGGTTGTAATTACAGTACTGTACTCCTCACACACAGGAGCCTCAGGGCGGAGCCTGTAAGTACAGGACAGCACTCCTCACACACAGGAGTCTTGGGGGGAGGTTGTAACTAAGATGACCAACCATCCATAAATTTCACAGATTGTCCATTATTTGGGCCTCTCGTGCGTTGTCCGTGAGGAATTCTTTCACGGACACCTTTTGTTCATAATTCCAGACATTGGAGCGAGCTGCCCCCTGCAGGCAGCCTGAGAGTTATGTAATCTCCTGCTGTGATCTGTGGCCTGCAAAACCCCTCCCCAACCTGGCACAGACTGCTATCAGCCATTATCATTCTGTATGTTGGCCTAATTATCACACACAGAATTATAATGGGTCCCCTGCTCAGTGACAGCATTTGCTGGGGCTACTCCTGCCAGAGCACAGGGCACAGCAAACTGCTTTTGTTTATGGGCTCCTGTCACCTCACCAGGGGCCAAGTTCTAGGGAGTTGGAAGGTTCATTTTGGCGTGTGTTACCCAGGTACAGTCACTGTTAGCCTCTTAAACTGTCACACAAGCAGTGATTATGGTACAAATAAAATTGTCCTTTATTATTTATTTATTTTGCTCCAATAGTGCAAAGTTTCTTCATTGGAGCTGATATTATTTTCAAGTTTACCTTGCGCCCCCATCCCCCCACGCCCCTTGGATGATTGATCTGGTGTTTTTTTTCAATGGGGGGAGGGGGCGTGTAAGTTCTGCGAAGCCTTCAGCTTTTGATCTTTTTTTCAATTTTTGGGGGGGAATATGCAATTGTAGGTGTTTAAGTTTCACTCACAAACATTAGATACAGTTCAAGGTTGTCTCAACCTAATTTAAACTTATTTTGACTTGTACTTGTGTTGGTTGTCTATTTACTCATGTCATATTGTGCGATTCCACTGATGTGTCTGTTAAACGTACGGTTTGTCCAGAATTTTTGTCCGGAATTCTGACCTTCTGTCCTGAATTTTGTCCAGAATTTTGATCCTTTGTCCTGAATCTTTACTCACTCACTCACTCACTCACTCTTTACTCACTCACTCACTGTCCTGAATTTGCACACATGCCAGTTGGTCACCCTAGTGTGCGTGTGCAGTGAATGCGCTGGCGTGTGATTGGCTGGAGCTGGCTGGTGAGCCTGGCTCCAGGAGTCTGGATGGGTCTGCCCCGGTGATGAGTGGAGAGATTAGCATGTTGATGTGAATGAGGGGTGCACCTGGGACCTGAATAGGGCTGGGCACTCCCCACACAATGCTGGCTCCGCCCCCTGTGGTGCGACTGATGACCCTAGCCTAACTAGTGAATAGGAAGGGTGGCTGAGCACATCAAGAGAGGTCCAAAACCAGCTGTGACTGGTTTCTCTCCCTCCCTGCACCCTGACAAAGGTTTTCACTGTATAAAAAGGGGCTGTGTCCCCTTACAAGGGGTTCTCTTCTTGGATCCTTTCTTGAGGGGGGGCTGCTGCTGCTGGGCACCAGGAGGACCGCCACTGGGGGATTGCCGCGCTGCCTAGGAGGACCCTGTGAGCTGGATCCTGGGCCCAGTCTTGCCCCCCCCCCCCCTTTGCCTTGCTAAAAAGACTTTTGCTGGACTCTGGGGCATCCTTTTGCTGGGGAGCGCTGTGCCCTTTACTCCTTATTGTTGTAGCGACTGAGGGCGCTCTGAAGGCAGCCTTGCGTGATTCCCAGCGTGCCTCAGGCGATTCCCCGGCGTGGGGATCCCCCCTCCGTGTGGTAATTTGCGGCGGGGGTGCCCACCCCGCTGAGCCTGCCGCTTATTGCCCCTTTCTTTTGCACGGTGCATACTACCTCTTCACGGGAGCCCACCCCGTGTTATTTAAGGATTTACTGCCAGGGGAAAATCACCGCCGCGGCCCCGAGGCCGAGTTTTCCCTTGAGAGACGGCAGCCGCCGGCATCACCCAAAGGCTGTGCTGTGGTTGGCCCAGCCGGCCAAGCCTCCCGCCGCGTCATCGGGGGAGGAGCAGAAGAAGCAGGAAGCAGATGGGAGCCCACCCCGTGCTCCTGCGCCGCCGAGTGAACACCGCCGTCCCCCCCGAAGGCTCCCAAGAGCGAGGTAGAGCACCAGAGAGCAGAGGAGAGACGCGAGCACAGCTGTGCATTTTCGGCGCCTTTCCCAGGACACCGAGGAGGAGAGCCCCGCAGTACCAAAGCAACCCGAGAGGAGGTGGATCGCGATGTCGGAGCTTCCCTGCTGCAGAGCCCGGTGAGTGTGGACGGGCGGGGGGGGAGAGCTCCAGGCAGGTCCTTAGAGCCTGAGAGGCTCCCCGAGTTTGTGTTGTAATTAAGAGCAGCCCCGGTTGGCAGAGGGCCGCTCCCCCCAGAGTGCTGCACTTTGTGTTAAAAAGCCTGAAGGGCTCCGGGGGCCTATTTGTTTTACGAGCCCGAGAGGCTCCGGGTGCATTGTTTATTTTAGAGCCTGCGAGGCCCCAACTCAGCCCAGGGGCATTGCTTTCTTTGTGAGCCCACGAGAGGCTCAGGCAGCATTTTTTTTCTGTTCCGAGTCCCCGGAATAGGGACTCCGATGAGAGGGGGCATTTCTTCATTTGGAGCCCTGAGAGGCTCAAGGCGGCACCTTTGCTTAGCGAGCCCTGAGAGGCTCTTGGCGGCATTGTAATTTTGAGTCCCCAGAGAGGGGGACTCCAATGAACATTTTGCTGCAGAGCCCACAAGGCTCTGGAGGGGGCCACGTCTGTTTGCCGAGCCCAGGAGGCTCCCACGTTGGTTCTGGCCCCATTGAGTTTCTCAAGCCCAAGAGGCTCCAACACATGTTTTGCCCCATTGATGATTCAGCTGCCCGGCACTTAGTGGGCAGCTGCCACATTTAGGCTTGTCCTTCGGCTGCCTGCGCAGCCTGCCCTGACTTTGCTAGACAGAGGGCGTGTGAGCCCCCGAGGGACCAGGTTGGCCTGGGGGGTCAGTGTTATGATGTTTTCGCGCAGATGTTTTTCCGCCTAATGTGATTTATGCGTCATGCGCTTTTTCCCTACACCGCTGAATGTATGGTTATGCATCATGTGTTTTCATCCCTACACCTCTGAATGTGGTGATGCATCATGTGTAATGTGTTCAGTCTTATACCCCTAAATGTATAGTGATACTTAGGTGGTTGTTCTTTTTAGTATAGGTGTTACTAGAGAGGTTCTGGTTCCCTGCGTAGCATTCTCCTAAGGTGGTTAGGGTTGCGTAGGTGGTACTTACCTGTTACCAGTGAGTACTGGTTGTGTGCTATATGTGCTGTTTTGGTGCTACAGTTATTATATGTTCTACGTGCTAATTCTAAAAGTGATTATTCCTCACAGTGGCCCATGTGGCCCTGTCCTGTACACCTATCACCTGTAAATTCTGCCCGTGCCCATGGCACCTTGTAAAGAATATGTTTATTATCTAATGTTTGTAGTATAATACAAAGACTATTTTTTATATATACCCTTGTGTGGAGTTTCCTTTGTGGTGGGCCTTGGGTGTTGTTGCTGGTTGCGCGCGCAAACGCTTTACAGATCGCCTCTGAGATAAGCCTGACTGCTCGTGCCAAGCTACCAAAGGGGTGAGCAGGGGTTATCTTGGCGGGTAACTTCCTTGCCCTGACTAGAGTGGTGATTTCTGCTTGGCTTTGGCGTAAGCCTCAGCCAACCAGAAATTCCCATTTCTAACAGACACAATATAAGCAGCAACCAAACAGCGAGCGCAACTAAGTCAGTGACTTCAACTAACACTCCAAGCACTCACGGATCCCATGTCCATGAAATGCTCTCGCATACTCCAGAACAATAGGAATCACCGATTGCATTGTATGGTGGAGACCTGTCGGAGTTGAGGCCACGCTTGCCACGCTTTTCAACCTCTTTCTGGCTGACCTGCCATGAACCATAGAACGTGAACTCCCATGCTCCAAAAGTTGGGAGCACCCTGTGGCCAAGCCGCACAAAGGCCGGTCTTCTGAGACTCTTGCATGCCACTGCCACATATTCCAGAATGAACTCAATGAAAATCAGCTTGAAGAAAATAAAAGTCATGCTCATAGGAAAGCCTTTCACCAGCTCCCCATCCTGGAATTTGGGAAAGGAAAAAATGTATTTCACAACTGAATATAAATATCTAGGCCTGCAGTTTGACAGACTGGGCTTCTTTAAGCACTACTTGGAGCACAAGCGGGTTAAAGCCAACTCCCTTTCAGCAGCTAAAGATGATAACTGCTGCATCAACACACACGCCTTTACTGAGGATAATACAGGCCAAATCTGTAGCAACCATAGCTTAGGGAAGCGAGGCACTAAGAGGCAGAGATGCTTCTCAGCTGGACAAACTCATAATCAGGCTCTTTAAGTCGGGTTTTCATCTTCCACACTAGACTTTGCCGGCTCAAATGCGATTGGCATTTCACCTCATTAAACACATTCTGGCAAGGCAAGGGACATTTATCGAGTTCTGCTACAAACTAAAAAATGCAGCCCCCAAAACAATCAACTACCACCTCTGGGAAGAAATTGCCAATAGAGATGTCTCTTCTTCTAGGAGCTACCTCCTCTCAGCCTTAGCATCCCTCGCCCTAAATTAATTATGGGTCTCAACTGACAGTTACTACCAAGTTAAGATCGTCATAAATAAAACAATCAAGTGTTCTTCTCTACTGGCCGGCAAAGAGGTATGAAACAACGCGGAACTCCATGTGAGACGCGACGAGAGGGAAGGTGAAAGTAACCCGCTGAGACTTGGCAAGCGCAGGACTTTGACTCTCGCTTTTATTATCGG
This sequence comes from Lissotriton vulgaris, assembly GCF_964263255.1. Classification (NCBI taxonomy): domain Eukaryota; kingdom Metazoa; phylum Chordata; class Amphibia; order Caudata; family Salamandridae; genus Lissotriton; species Lissotriton vulgaris. The sequence goes on along the minus strand of NC_141685.1, from coordinate 431,990,945 downwards.
AGGCACAAATTACTAATTATCGCCTTAGAGATCTTTTAAAACAAGAATCTGAACATCAGAAAATAGCAGAAGGGATAATAATCGTTGTGATTGAGAACTGAAGTTCTAAACACCGGTGATTTCAGTATAAATCTGCCCATGAAGTAACTCATCCGGTATTGGGAGCCAGTTTGACAGCCACATCCAAAAGCAAAACCAGCTTGGCATTCGACTCGTGGAACTACTCTGATTCTAGCAGGAGTAAACTAGTGGCAGGGGGAGAATCTATTGTTGACCCTTCTCACATGACAGAAAGAATATACAAAGTCTTGATAAAGATGGTGTAAATTGATGTAATCCATCGAAACACGTTGACACACTTATCAAGTACAATTCAGGAGTCCATAACTTTTGTTGTAATACTGATTACATCTATGTATACGACATAGTGATATTACAGGATATCGAATGTATAATTTGTATTAACAATTTTGATGTCTTACATGTTTCTGTCTGTCTTCAGATTATGCGGGTCATAATCTTGTATGTATTAGCTTTATTTTAACCAGTGATTTTTTGTGTAACTCACATAAATTGTTTTTATTATAGGATGTACATTATTCTGTGTCTTTTTAATATTGTTGTCATAAATTGATACTTGGAATAAAAAATACCAATTTCCTAGATTTGGTTATATATTGATTGTTTTTACATGTTGAACTGTTGAGTAATATCAAGGGGATAGTGCTTTCTTAGGCAAACAATGGTACGTCTGGCTTATAAAAGCAATTTACAAAACCCTAGTACCGCTACGATACCAGGGTGCAAGGATTAACGCTCCCACCACACAATCCTTTGTGAAATACCGTCTGGGATGTGTGCCTTCAATTCTACATCTGCCGCTGGGGCAAAGTACTGACAGCACAGAGGCATGCCGAAAAAACATTTTAAAACCAGCGTTTAACATCAGGGGGCTACTCTATGGTAAAGAAGGGTGGTAAACTGTGAGTGTTTTGCAACCACAATTGCAGTCACAAAACATTCTTATGTAGCTTAAGTAGTCGCTATTATTAATGGACGCCCTTGAAAAGCACCTTCCTAATAGCGAGTCGCAAAATAGGATTAGTACATGGGTCATAGGTTTTTGCGGTCTCAAACGGGTCTAAAACCTATTTGCGCCCGCAAAAAACTTTTATACATCCGGCCTTAAGACACTGACGAAATACTTACCTTTCTCGAACCTCCATTTCCTCAGCAAAATCTTAGTAAGTAAAGTCACGAGACAAGTTCAAGATTACTGAGAGCTAAAGTACCTTCTCTATGACCATCAATGCAGATTGTGACCTGCGACATGCTCTAAAACAATGTTAGCCAATTTGAGGGAATAAATTGCACCACAACTGTCTTGGGTATTAGGAGGGAAGAGCTTCTTTTATACCTGAACAAGATGACCAAACTAATCAGTCCGAAGCCTATGATAATACTGTTGGAAAGGCTAGAAATCTGGGCAGCCATCTCTGGTCATCCACTACTATAGATTCAATCTTTTCTAACTAACCACAGTCAAACAGTGAGAAGTGGATTAACCAATGGATCCACATGCACAGTCATCCCTGGCATTCATCAAGGATCATCATTTTGGTGACTTCTTTTCAATGTATGCCCAACTGTGGCACCTCCTAAAGTAGTATTGAAAGAATCTCGACAAGACCACTTCCACTTGGTATGTAGCCAAGAAAGAGATCCTATAAGTGATGCAATGTATTTTTCCTGAGTTAAACAATAAAACAATTCAGTACATTATACAAAAATGTCCATCTTAACTCCAAGTCTTGCGTAGGTATTTCAACACGCCCACTCAAAATTCAGAGGATATTATCAGGCTGAGGTTTTTCTAAAAGGAGTCAGTTGTTTGTCCACATGGCCTAATACCAATAACTAATTTCCTTAATTGTGTTTTTATGGTACATTGGCCTTCTATAGATGGCACATTTGAGCCTTTCCCTTGACATTTAGGCTGTGTAAGGACAATCCGAAGAGCCTGTTACATATGGAGTGCATGCAGGGGATCAGCAGTGCCATAAAGTTGCATCTCAAATAGATGACCAACAATTCTGAGTAAGGGGTATTAACAGATTTGAGGATTTGGAGGTGTAGTCCCAACATCATCCATCTGCTCATAGAACCTGCTAACGCTGTGTCTGTTAGGGTAGAGCTGCAACATAAAGTAGCTAAAGTGGCTTTTACTGTACCGCTGTTCTTGATGTCCAAGGCGGTGTGTCCATTGCTGTTGCCTAGACTCTGGAAGAATAGAAATACTAGAGTGGTGATGGAACATGCACATGTCCCATACATATTGTGCTACACCAACACTGCTTACCTTTCATATTTTGCTGAGGTATTGATTGCATTGGTATGATGAAGTAAGTCTGCGCCTGGGACAGTCAGCCTCAAAAACCTTGGCAGCGGCTGGAGAGGTGGACAGGGTTCTAAAAACAGGGTTGTGATCATGGTTCCAGGCTGCTAACAATGACACATAACTACAGGGGCAAGGTACGCAGAGGTGCGGATGAGGCAGTTCCATCAATCACCAGAGCCCTAATTGTCACATCGAAAGACATACTCCGCAGAATGCCATATGCTTATGAAAAATCCATTTATGCAACTCGTTGTGCATGCACTATGACAGGCGTGGACTACCCTATGGAGCACAGAAAACAGAAATAACATAAACAGCAGCAAGGGAAGTTCCCTAACTGGCAACTGTGTGTTAACCAGTCCATCTGGCAACTGTGTGTTAACCAGTCTGAACACAGTTCCCTTCAGTCCACACTTGTTTTCTTCATTTTTTTCTCTTTTCTCTCTATTCGTTCTACATCTCGCCTAGTGTAGATCCCACCACAATCTACAGGACCTCTGGTTTCAGTTTGAGCCTCCTTCAACCTTTTGTTCACGTTCATACACTAGTCAGCACCACTAGAAGATGAGAGGAGGAACATTTTTGGAACTACACTGAGCAGAACACAGGCAGTGCCACAATCTGATAGGCTGAATGCTCATGCACCAACACATGCTGTTCAGTGGGCATAAAGTAGTCTCAGATACCAGTAATACATTCCAGAGCCGACCACCAGAAAACACCAGCACAAATTAGGCACTGGCCATAACAACAGACACCACTGACTTCATCACTGATCTTCAGGAAGTACCTGTGATTGTATATGCTAATGATGTGAAATAACTAGTGCATGGGAGCGATAATGACTTTTCAGCTCTGGAAAGTATCGAGACTTTGTGGTGCTCTGTGTGTATGCTAATTTTAACTGGTCTATTTAACCACGTGTAATAAAAGTCCTTGTCTTCCTAACAGACATAGCACTGGCCTGGATATTGATGTTATTGAGTGTTACCATTGTAATATATAATATCTGGGAGTCTAACTCCCTCCAATTTCCTAAACGAAGCCTTGACTGCTTGATCACACTACCTTGAGAGACAGGTGCCCAAAGGAAGGAACATGGTTATCCAATTGAAGTGCAGTAGTAATGTGGCCTAAGGACACACATAGATAAATGCAATACCCAGACACAAAACTGGCCATTACCCCTCGATTCCACCAGGATCCCAAACAAAGGACGTTCGCTAACAAGAGCACTGAACAAGCAAATTCAAGGCAAACGCACAGAGAAGGGAAAGTTGCATGATATGATGAAAACAAATGGGGTCAAAGTAGCATATGGTATCCAGGTGCAAAATTAATGAACTGGTTCATCAATGTAGGCCAGCTCCAGAAGGCATTTCAGCGCTGAATAATTAATAGGTTAGGTGAATATTCAAGGTAGAACTTAGCCGGCACTGTAATAGAAAAGAACAACTGCATAACAAAATGAAAGGAGGATAACATAGATCACATCTGGCCCAATTTTCCACTCAATACTTCCCCACTCACCATTCCCTGCCTCTCGTCAGACCATTTTTTCCTCAAATTCAAACTTACTTGGTCTACGTTCAAATCACCCTCCGCGCTAACTTGCTGCAGGGCAAGGAAATGGAAAACTCTTGACAAACCAGAATTTATTAATACACTAAACAATACGATTCCTCTCCCACACCCTGATATTAATTCTGCCGAGTACAACCTAGCGGGCTGGCTCCAAATTGCTAGCGACATCCACGCACCCTTCAAAGATATCAAACTGGCCCGGCGTGCTGACGCTCAGCGTTGGTTCTCCCAAGACCTAAAAGAAAAAAAATATCTCTGCGCCAACTTGAGCGAAAGTGGCGCCGCTGCTATTCCCTTGATCTAAAATCTGAGTTCATCACGGCCAGGAAGGTATACATGAACGCCATTTTGGTAGCCAAATCCGCCTATTTTTCCTCCCGTATCCTATACTCTACCGACAAACCCAAGGATACCTTCTCAATCTTAAACGAGCTGACTGATTTAGACAGCGTACGCCCTAAGGTGGCTCCAACCCAGACCTTCTGTGATGCCCTCAATACATACTTCATTGATAAAATTGTAGACATCAAAGCGAGCATCCCCAGTTCCTCTAGCGTTACCCCCTCTGTTCACCATTCCCCCAACTTCGAGATTACACTAGACAGGTTTCCTACCATGACTTCTGAACAATTCCTAGCGTTATTGACAAGAGTCAAGTCCGGGGCACCCTCGGATAAATGCCCCCCCCTACATTCTCAAAGACTGTCTGTCCTCCATCCCTACGCCGGCTCTTACCTTACTGAACACTTCTATCACTTCCGGCCTAGTGCATTTAAGGAGGCAACAGTCATCCCACTTCTGAAGAAATCTGGGGCGGATCCCTCCTGCATGGCTAACTACCGGCCAATTTCCTTGCTTCCTTTTTTGGCTAAAGTTTTAGAAGCCCATGTTGCGAAACATCTGTCCAACTTTTTGGAGAGCTCAAATTGTCTAGATTCCCATCAGGCAGGTTTTCGCCCTGCCCACTCAACAGAGGCAGTGGTAGTCGCGGTCCTTGACTCGCTCTGTGACCGCGCTGATAGACACTCCCCTCAGGCCCTGGTGCTCCTCGATCTGTCGGCCGCTTTTGACACGGTCGACCATGACATACTGATCGACCGTATCAACCAGGCTGGCATCAGGGGCCTAGCGGCAGACTGGCTGAAGTCCTTTTTGGAGAATCGCTCCCAGTCCGCCTTGGTACCCTGGTTGGCCCTAAACGGTCCATCACCTGTGGAGTTCCTCAGGGCTCTTCACTGTCACCCCACCTGTTTAACATCTACATTCTTCCGCTAATCCAGGCCTTAAGAGACATGCAGGTGTCTGTATTTAACTACGCAGACGACCTGCAACTGCTCTTTACGATCGACAACTCAACAATCTCCATTTCTCATTTCCAGTCCACCATGCGGTTCATCCAAACTTGGATGAACCAAAATCACTTAAAATTAAACCCTGGAAAAACCGAGCTGGTGCTTACAGGGGACAGTGCCAAATTCTGGGGCCCTCACTACTGGCCATCTAATATGGGCAAAGCCTCTACCCCTACCCCTGCCGCAAAGACACTTGGAGTGACCCTGAACAGTGACCTCTCCTTAAAAACTCAAGTGGGCCAAGTGGTCTCCAAGTGTTTCTTCCAGCTCAGGAAAATCCGGAAGGTTCGACGTTTCTTCACTCCTGCAGCTATGACCCAGGTGGTGATTACCACAGTTGTCCCACCTGGATTATGCAAATTCCATATTCCTAGGCCTACCCCTCTATCTCTTAAAGCGCCTCCAGATGGTCCAGAATTATGCAGCCAGGTTAATCACTGCGCAACCGAGATGGCACTCAGCCTCTCCGCTGCTTAGGGACCTCCACTGGCTCCCCCTGGCCCAACGTTGTTCTTTTAAAACTGGTTGCATGATCTTTAAATCACTCCATTGCAAAAGCCCTAAATTTATAGACAATCTCCTCACCAGATACACCCCCTCCCGCAATCATCGCTCTGCGCACCAAGCTCTCCTCCAGACACCTGCCATCAAACGCAAACGCACTGGTGGCTGCAGATTTGCGGTTTTTGCATCTCGCCTTTGGAACACCTTCCCCTTTGAGATCAGATCATGCCCAGACCTCTTGTCTTTTAGGAAAGCCTTAAAAACATGGCTTTTTAAGCAAGCGTATCACTGATCGCCTCCCTCCTCCCGCTTTCCTCAGGATCCGTTCTCTGTCTACTCTAGCGCCAGGAAACCAACCGGTGGCAGCGCGCTCAATAAATACTTTTTAACATTAACATTAACATAACATCATACTCTATAAGGGCAAACCGCAATCCTTGAATTTGACTGGCCGAGGATAAATGTCAATATGTGGCGAGTATGTAAAAGAGAAGAATTGAAGAAAGGAATACAAAGACAATAGAAAGGAGCCTAGGTGCTCACATTGCGCATCTATTACAGCGGAGTCTAGTATATTTTGCAGTTTTTGTGTGGCCGGATGAGAGGTACCAGATAGGAGTAGGGCTTCAGATCAGGAAAGAGCAATTGGCGAAAGTGTATTCAGAGGTGCTTGGACCTTTTTTGGGCATGATCATGCAAACACGTTTTCGGTGCCAAGAGCCATGGAAAGGCATGAAAGGGGCTACAGATGAAAACTCCATTAGAAAAAGAAGAGCTTGGGAGAAAAAAAGGGGAAGAGGAAATAGATAAGTAGGGTGAATGAACATGGGGGGATATGGAGGAATGTGCCGTAATGAATCATCAAGGGATAACAGGTTGGAATAACAGGTAAAGAGAAAAGGGGTGGATGGGAAATTGGGGTAATGTGGGATCCCTTCCTCTCTTTCCCAACAAAAAAAGCAAACCGAAAGCTATTAAAAAAATTTCGTTTGAGTAAAGGGAAAGCAACTTAAATATCAACTCGTACAAATTCTTACAAAAAAGCTGAAAAGAATTGCCATCCAAAAAATATTTTAATGCATGTTGGGGGAAGTGTTGTATAGTTTCAAAATGAGCTGAACCAATAACCTCGGATCTTAAGACCAGCAAGGAGTCACTGACAAAAGTTTCCACTCTTGCAACAGAAGAAAAAAACTTGAATAGGCAGAAAATGAGTTTCCCCTCGATTTCATTGGGCAAAGCCAAAATTAGAAGTAGAAGTTGCCCAGGAGGAGCAGTAAATTCAGTCATGTTCACAACATTTTAGCAGACAAAACCTATTGGCACAATGCCCCTCCTGCCCAGCCCACTTTCCACGTTCAGCGCCCCCTCCCCGGCCGGATTACATTTAGCAGAGAAATGTCTTTAAGGAAACGTGGCATAAATGGCTACTTATGGGAATTAAAGGCTTTCAGACTTGTACATTTAAAAAGAGTTATACATTTCAAGGCAGGCACTAAATTGTAATTGCAATCTTGGAAAAAGCTTTTTCATCAATTCACTGAGAAAAATTAACAAAGTGAAAATTGCTTGTAAGCCTTTTTGAGAAGTAAAGAGATGTATCATAATTCTATGGATCATTACAGCTATCATATGAAGATAGATGTATATTGATTTAGTAAAAGCTCCTGAAAGGAGATACCGGTTCTCCAAAGAACTTACTCACTGGCGCATTAGTGAAGGGCCTGGCTTGGACAGATACAGGCCTTTACTGAAGTCTCAGGTGTCAGGAGCTCTGCACTCCGAAACCACGGCAACATCACATTACACGTTGCCTCTATACTTAATTTAATTCTATCCTGGCACTGGAGTTTGTTATGGTTCTGCCTTAAAGGAAAATAACATTATTTCAATTGACAGAGAAGAAAAACTACATATAAATATGTGGCAGACAACAGTGACGCTTAAGAACGGTGCACTCGGTGCAAATAGTTCAATTTTGCATGACGTGTTAACACAGTGGACATATTTCAACAGTAGTTCTCTTTACTTACGGCCATGTGACACGAAGAAGTCCCACTAATCAGAGCCATCCGAGATGTTATTGGGTGATTTTCACAGGGCAGACTGTGTCCTTTAACATCGGCACCAATCACACCTGCACAGAAGAGATAACCCAAACATTATTAGGACGTTTTCAAGCCCTAGATTAAAACACGTGTGCTTCATTTTTTTATTTATAAGGTTAATTCAAGAGCAAGATTAAGCATCCAGCTACCGTACAATCAGGCACTGGTAATAATAAAAACAAGCATTCGCAATTCCAGTTGATGTGATTTTAAACTTTTAGCTGCTGAGGCATTTCCACTCTCAGAGTTAAGACTTTTTTGTTTGACTGATATTTCGGCACTTCGCGCATAAACCTTCATAACGTTTTCTATTAAAGGTATCTAAATTTGCGTTATTTCTTCCTACATGTTGTGGATTCTAAAGGCACACTATATATGTGGCTAACCGAGGAAGGAATAAAAAAATTGCAAAAACATAACAATATGTTGGTTTTATTGGCGAAACAAATGGGAAAAAAGGGCATATTTTTTTCTAAAACTGGCATGAACAAAAGGTTTGCTGTGCTAAGGTCATCAACTTCACTAACAGGCAGAGTTGACAAAAACATTTCTTTACCACAGTGTTGGCATTTTTAAGCCTGGGGTTAAAAAAGACCTTTTGATTTTACTAAAATTATAATCATAATCTACCTACTTTCAAGCCAGCCACCTTCATCTATTGGTCTGATGCTGTGTCATTCACATTTTTCTTCTAACACCTACATCATCACTCATGGGGCAAAAGGTCAGCCCACTTTAGCATGCTGCCTATTCACAGGGAGCACATCTACACAAAAGAGTAGTTCTCTCAAGTCCCAGGGACCATTATGCGGATATGTGCTTTTTTGAGACCCAGAAAATAATTTTTCTTTTAGCCACATTTTAATTGACAGGAGCCCAGAAACTTTCCCAACAATGACGTTTTGCAATAACAAACTAAACAAGCATTGACAAAGTCAAAGGTCCGGCAGCCAAAACCGGACCTACTGAGTTTACCAATTCTTATTCTGAATTTTAGGTGATATTTCCTATTTTTAGTGGATTTTACCTCCTTGCAGTTTAAGGTGGGAACAGGTGAAACCTGTGGGTGAATCCATAAAGCTACACATTTCTGAAAAGAAGACAACATTTGAAATTTAGCAAGTGGTAATCTGTGTAGATTGCTCATGGTTTTCTTGAACAAACCAAGGGCCTGATTATGATCTATGTGGATGGGATACTCTATCACAAAAGTAACAGAAATCCTGTCTGCAGTATTCCAAATTCCATGGGATATAATGGAATTGTAATACGGTGGATGGGATATCATTCACATTTGTGATGGAGTATCCTAACCGTCAAAATTGTAATAAGGCCTTTATTGTTGAAATAAAAAATAATGTAAAATAAATAGAGAAACATTAAAAAAAAGTACAATGTTTTCAGTATTTTTTTGACCGATGGCCAATTTACAAAAGTAATAGTGTTACATCCATCAGATGCTTGTTATCAAAAACACGAGGCAACAACTGAGTTGCGCTTATTAGAATAATTCATTGTATAGCAACTATGTATCAAAGAAAACGGAAGATCTAGTTAATCAAAGATGGGTATGATGGAGGGGGGATGGTTACGCGCGGCAGTGTGATGGCCACATTTAGAGGCAGCTCCGCTCTCTCTGACCGAAAACCCCTCCATCCGCCATACAGATCTGCATCCCGAAGTGGGGAAGGGCTGCTCTGAGTGCCTACGACCCAACCGATCGAACGCGAGCGGACAGATCTCTGCCTGCTGCGGTCTGAGGCCTCCTCGCAGAGAGCAGCAGCATGCTGGCGTGGTTCCTGGTGCCGCTGGGCTCGCACTGAACGGCGGGCATGCACCTAATCGACGTCGCAGCTTGCGGCCTGGTCCGCGAGTCGCGAGAGACGCTGGATTCCCTGGGGTGCCTCTGGAGGCGGTCCCGCCACGGACTGAGGAGCGGAGGTTCTCGTCGGAGGTGGGGTGGACCCGGCAGCCCCTGGAGAATGACTATCATGGCCCGAATCCTGCAGCAGTGTAATTAGGGGCACCCGAACTCAGACGGTGAGGACAGCAGTGAGAGTTGGCTCTATAATACCAACTGCCCCCAGCAGCCAGCAGAGGTGTGTCCGGCTACTGGTGGGACCCTCATTTGGCCTGTGGCTTCCGTGGGCTCTTTTGGGAAGGAGCAGAGTGCAGCTGGTGAGGGGCCTGGCTTTCGCCTACTTGCAAATAACCCTCCAGATAGCATTCCAGTGGCAGACTTGGTGGGGGCCCGTGGCTGGGCTACAGACTGTGCCGCTGAGATCCCCTGTAATAGATGCAATGGCGAGTGGTAGGGGTCTAAAAGCAATGCAGCAATGCAGCAAAGCAAGCTGGACAAATTTACCTGCCCCAAGGGCCCTGTACCAGAGCGCCCAGCCCGGACGGAACCTACTGGCAGATTGGAGAGTGAAACCCCTGAGCTATCCCTTAAAGACGCGAAAGAGGCCATAGCGGGGGTGCGCGCCTCCATGGAGCAGCACACTGATGCCATCACAGTAGAGGTGACTCTGATTAGGGCGGACCTCGCCAAAACACATGAGAAAGTCAAGCATCGGGAAATCACCACCAGGAGTCTTGTGGACGAAGTCTCGCAACTCCTAACTGAGGTTCAGGCTCTCCACACCTTTAAGAAGTTTGCTGAAAACAAGCTGGATGACTATAAGGGGCCCTCATGGAGGAACAACGTATGCATTATAGGTATTCCAGAAAAATCGGAAGGACAAGCACCGGACCTCCTTGCTGAAGACCTTGTGCTCAATCATCTCAAGCCGAAGGGCCTCTCGAAGTTCTTCATAGTGGAAAGGGCACACCGGGTGACGGCCAAAGCCGGGAGCTCCACCTTGGCCCATTTTGGCAAGACTCCTGAACTTCAGAGACCATGACGTAATACTGCAAAATGCCATGAACTCGCTGCCTCTCAGGTATGAAAATTGAACTGTAAACTTCTTCCTAGATTTCACGCAGGTAGTGCAGAGACAGCGGAGCTCGTTCTTGTCTGTCAAAAAGACTTTGAGAGATAAAGGGGTAAAATACGCTATGCTTTTCCCTGACAAACTAAGAATTGAGGCAAATGGAAAGACTTGGTTCTTTGACCACCCAGAGGTGGTGGCGGACTGGCTAGAGGGCTGGAGAGATGCCAGGGAGCACAACTCACGCTGAACCTATGTGATGATTGCCACCTCTTGTTGCGTCGGACCAAAGGTTATCTAAACCTATTCCGGGGCCTCTGTGTATCCTGACTATCCTGGTACCGGACCCTGCAGGTGGTGCCTCAACAGGCAACTATACATGCGGACACTGACAACTCTATATCCTGGATTGTTGGACTTTGGCGGCCTACTACTTCGGGACTAGTAAAATAGGTTATTTTTCCCTTTCTTTTCGGTGGGAGGGGTGGGGTCGAGTGGGGAGGGCCTTCATCCCCGCCTTTAATTTGTGTGTGTATTTCTGGGGAGACAGGCACTCTGCGCAGTTGGTTTAATGGGCTGGTTTTTGCCCGAGGTGCAGGGAGACAGGGAGGGGGGTGTTGGATGGGGGTTGGGGGGATGGGATTGATATATCGGCTTCACTGATTCACATGGGTTTGGGTGTAATATCACCTATACATATGGCTTTGAGATACGTATCCACCTTTAACATTCCACTATTGGATCGCACAGTCACAAAAGCTTCACATTATTGGTTGGAACGTGAATGGGCTGGGGGACAAGGTAAAGCGCACTATAGTCCTGTAGTATATAAAACAACATTTCCCGGAGGTGGTCCTCCTGCAGGTATCGCACCTGCTCGGAAACATGTGTAAAGCCCTAAATAGATGGGGATACAGGTTCCTTGCCCATTCGGGCTTCACTAGTGGGTCTAGGGGAGTGGGCATCATGGCTAAAAACTCCTTCCCCTTTTCTGTTCAGTCTTCGCACGCTGATGACCGTGGGAGGTATATAGCACTCACTGGGCAGTTGGAAGGTAGGGCAATGACCCTGGTGTCGGTGTATGTTCCGCCAGGACTGCAGGCCCAAACGTTTACAGATCTGGGCACTCTGCTCCTCTCCCTCCCTGAGGGCCTACTGTTAGTGGTTGGTGACTTTAATGCTGTTTCATCTGGTATATTTGTCGCCAGCCCCCCATGCTACAGGGCCCTCTAATAGTTGCCTCCCTGATTTCATTGAGGCATTTGGCCTGTCAGACGCCTGGAGGGCATTCCACCCTGGGGACTTGCAATACACCTTTTTCTCTGGTGCTCACCACAGCTCCTCCAGCATTGACTATTTACTCTTGCCAGCCTCTAACCAACAACTACTCCACTTACAAGAGGTCCGTAACCTAACACGCAGAATATCTGAACATTCCCCTCTGTGGACTCGGTTAGTGCTGGGGGACCAACGGATTGACATAGTGGCGCCCATTAACCCCTGGTACCTACGAAGCCCCTCGGTTCGCACCGACCTGCAAAAGGCGATTGACTGCTATTTCCAGGAGAACCTTGGCTCAGTGGATTCTCCTCAGATGCTCTGGGGGGCATTCAAATCTGTTGTTCGAGGGGCAGCCCTCTCTCTCATGGTGAGAGTTAGGAAGGAAAACTCCAAAGAGCTTGAGGCAGTCGAAAGGGATGTCCTACGATTAGGGGCAGACGTTGAGAGGGTGAATACCCTAGAAGCAGCACATCTTTTGCGACTGAAGACAGACGAGTACATAGCCATTGCCACTGATCGTGCCAAGTCCTGGGGGAGGGAGAGAGACGGTATGGTGTCTGAATGGGGGGATAAAGCTGGGAAACTCATAGCTTGGTTGGACAAAAACGAATAAGCGAACCGCCTTGTGCAGGAGCTCACGACCGACTCGGTGCAAAGTTTACAGACCCAGTCCCAGTCCCTACTTGATGTGGACTCCGCTGACCTCCTCAGAGACATCAAACTCCTGGTCCTCTCTGAGGATGATCAGAGCTCCTTGGATAGCGACATAACTACTGACGAGATCGCACTGGCGATTAGGGCCCTCAAGCCCGGCAAAGCAATGGAGCCCAATGGATTTCCAATTGAGCTCTATAAATTGCGTCCAGACAAACTGGCCCCACACCTGCGGGCCAAGTTCGAGGAGAATCGGAAGGTGGGCTAGCTAATACCCGATCAGAGGCTGGCTTCGATAGTGGTCGTCCCTAAGGAAGGAAAACCGAAAGACAGATGTGCCTCTAATAGACCCATCGCCTTGATTAATGCCAAACCAAAAATATTCGCTAAACTTCTGGCCACACGCCTATCACAAGTGATTAGCGCCCTAGTAAACCCAGATCAATCAGGCTTTATGCTCCATCGCAAAATTGCTCCGGATCTATGACGAGTTCACGGGATGATAGAGCGGACCACACCTGTTCAAGAAGATGCTGTAATCCTGTCCTTAGATGCCTCCATGGCATTTGATACTATTGAATGGTCCTACCTTTTTGCAGTACTTTTCAAATTGGGATTTGGCCCACAATTTATATCTTGGTCAGACTCCTCTATTCTGCTCCTCTTGCGCAGAAGGTGGTCAACAACAAGCAGTCCGAGCCCTTCGCTCTCAGTCGAGGTACTAGAAAGGGGTGCCGGCTGTCATCCCTGCTTTTCGCCCTGTCCTTGGAGCCTCTGGCAGCCTGGATCCGGTGCGATCTGGCCAGACGCGGTCTGCAGTGGTCAGCAGAATGGGAAGACCACATCTCGCTACACGCAGACAACATTCTCCTCTATTCGGCCTCCCCCAAGAAGTCCCTTAGATGTGTTTTAGACATCTTCACATCCTTCAGTAGATTCTCGGGCTACTCTATTAACTGGAATAAATCTCTCCTTTACACCCTGTCGCGTGGGACCCCATCTCTTCCCAGGGAATGTCCGATACAGGTGGTGTCTGATGGTTTCCGATATTTGGGGATTTTTGTCTTCGCCGAACCCAGGCTCCGCTATGAGAGAAATTTGCTCCCGCCCTTACAGCGCCTGCGACGTGATGTTGCCAACTGGAAGGCGCTCCCTCTCTCGCTGCTCGGCCGAGCCGCTTTCTTTAAGATGATGTCCCTACCCGCTTCCTTTATGCCCTGCAGAACTACCCTGTCCCAGTTCCAGCGCGATATTTTAAAGAGATCGAAGACCTACAGAGGCAGTTGCTATGGGACGGGAGGTCAAGAACAGCGCTTCACAAACTAACCCTCAACTGGTACGACGGCGGCATCAGACTCCCTGACATGAAGAAATATTACTGGGCGGCCCATCTTGCTGCCATCAATCATGGTACGTACCGGGCTCCGGGAGACCCGGGATATGCCATGGACAGATGGCTGCTACCGGGAGGGACATACAACAGAGCCTTCTACGCTAATCCCACGAAATTCCTCTTAACTGTGCCCACCTCCCACTCGGTCAAGTATGGCACGCAGTAAACAAAAGCTTAGGATGGGACCGGAGGCTTACGCTTGCAACTCTCTTGTGGGATTCGGAGCAGCTGGGTGGTCTACACTGCTCCAAAGGGTTTGATAAATGGGACCACATTGGTATTTCTCGGGTGGGCGACCTCTGGGTGAAGGGTAACATGCTCAGTTTTAGTCAGCTGAAACAACAGTACAAACTTGCAGACTCAGAATTTTTTCACGACCTACAAATTAATGCATTAACCACCACCAATAATAGGGACTCCACCCTCCCTGATTCCTCAACCCAAGAGGATACATTATTGGACGGGCTGCTTCCACAGAAAGCTATCTCATTAACCTACAAAAAACTTGTCAACAACACACCAGCTCCCTTGGTTAAATTGCAGGAGTTGTGGGAGGAGGATGGGCTCTTACTAGACAACGAGGAGTGTCGGGAGGCGGTGGCCTCCCCCTGGGCGGTGGCGATCTCTGCACGTCTCTGTCTGATACAATTGAAAGCTCTCCACAGGATCTACATCACTAAACCACAGCTGGGCCATATTGGGCGTGGTGAAAACTTGGACTGCAGGCGTGGATGTGGACAGGTTGCCACCTTTATGCACATTCTTTGGGAGCGTGAGCAAGTTCAGAGATATTGGAAGGGGATAAACAAGGTCACGAGTGAGGTCCTTCAGAAATCTGTCCGCCCTGAGGCTAAAAGATATCTACTTAATGTGTGGGAGCCCACTGACCTGGGAGGGGCGGAGAGGTTGTGGGTCACACTGGGTGCCGCGGTTGCTAAAAGAGACATCGCTCAATTATGGGGAGGGCTGACACCCCCTACTGTTATAACTTGGAAGCAAAATATTGACTGTTGCATGTTTCGAGAGAAAATGGTCTATGCATCAAGAGGATGCCCCCAAAAATGGTCCTGAGTGTGGGCCAAGTGGAACACATACAGGGGAGATATCTGTGTTACAACCAATGCCCTCCCTGACAATGAATCCCTGCCTCCCTGAGTACTCTGTTCAAAATAGGTGCTATTTCCCGCAATTGTTTGGAATCCCTAATGAAATGTCATATTCAATCATGCCATATTTCAATTACATGTGATTTGCCGATTGTTTGTATGTTTATTGTTTATTAAAATCAATAAAAAGATATTTTTAAAAAATGGGTATGAAGGAAACCTATGGATTTCTAAAATGTGGCAAAGATAGTAAGTTTAGGAAAGTTAGTATTTTGTACAACTTTGAGCTTTGAGTTGCTCATACTATCATCTTATTCAGAGGGCAATGTGTGTTCTGTTGTGCATGCTGGCTTACATTTGGAGGCCATTACAAAAATGGGGTTACCCAAAAATGGTCACGGACCTGTGTACAATGTGATACAAAAAACAATGGTCCTAGACTTATATTTAAAAAATGTATATGAATCTAATTCATACTAACATATTGAAAAACAATTTCTTGAGCATCAACCAAGATTTTTAAACTCATTGTAATCAATACATTGTTTTAAACTAAAGAAGTGAAACAACCAAGGTATACTTCACCAAATATTTATTCTCATGTCATATGGTGAATCGTAGATAAATTGACTGTATCAATTATGGGGAAGTAGGGAAAGTAGGTTGCTCCAGGGGGAACATGCAAGAGAAGAGGTGCTCTGGTGTGGAGGGGGTGAAATAGAATTTCAAAGCAGTGGGATAGAGAATAGTTAGAAACATTCAAATGCTCGACGGGTTACACATCACAGTCTTTTCTGGCCTGGCCACATATAAGTAATGAAACTTGTGGCACGAGCCTACCCCCAACTTGCCACATAAGGATACATTTCTGTGTATATTTAAATTGTACAAAAAGAAGTTTGATTAGTTATACTTTGCCAAGCCAGAAAAGACTGATTTGTAACCAGTCGAGCATTTAAATGTTTCTAACTATTCTCTTTCCCACTGCTTTGAAATTCTATTTCACCGCTCCACACCAGAGCACCTCTTCTCTTGCACGTCCCTCCCTATCCTGTGCAGGTTTCCTTTGCAATAGCACAGATGTAATTGTAATGACAGAGTGTGTTATGCTGTGAGTTACTTACATTGCTATGTTCTTCTTTAACTTTCATTAAAGAATTACGAAACAAAAAACATTATTCAAACCACAGTAACAACAACAGCAACAAAAACAAGCACTGGCAATGAGAATACACCTGGCTTATAACTGTAATTGCCTCTCCAGTCACTGATGAGTTTAGGCACTCAATAAGTTATCATACATGCACTCTGCCACTCATCCTCGTGCTCATACATCCATTCATCTACACACTGACACATGCCTGCATTCACCAAATTACCCACTGCCAAAGAAAACAGACACACAAACTCAACAAGCATATTTAATATAAATTAAAAGAATTAAAAAAGAAAACATCCCACCACCTAAACTTGGCAGGCACTTACTTTTCAATTAAAGATAGCAGAGGTTGGTCATCTTGTAACTGCACAGTATGCAGTGTATTGTTGTTTCAAAGTTCTTAACTAGGGGCTACATTTAGAAGCAGCATGTTGGCCATTATACAGAAATAAACACATTTCCACCCTATGTACAATACCATTACAAGTTGGCCATTCATTAAACATCATACTGAGCAGCCAGTCTTGAATGCTAAAGTGTATGGTTTATCACTGTTGTCTTTCTACAAGGTGACTAACACAATACTTATAGACATGGTGGCCATCTTGGGACGGTAAATGAATGAAGCACTATGGACAATACAATTCCAATATGGCTGTTTAATTTAGAAATAGACACCACACTGCAGATGGAATGCTCAGCAAGTGAGAAGCCCATTCGGCCTATCTGGGGAGCCGCAGGATATTCTTAAAAATACGTAAATGAAAGAAGTGAAAGGGGACCTAAAAAAGTAAGAAACTGGAAAATCAGAGCTGAGGCCTAAAGCCCAGACACTGAATCACACTCATTTTCAGGCGGATATTTGCACCTGATCAGGAAAAATGCTGTTACTCATGGGACACTAGAACCAGTGACAGAAATAGGCTAACCCATTGTCCCATGTAGTATGCTGTCGTGGGGAGGAGCAGAATGTGAATGGCATTCAAACAGAAAGAAGAGAGTTGACCCAAAAAACACTCTATATATGTAAAGGCATGTATAGTTTTTTCCAGAGTTTTAAATACAAGGGCCTAGCAAATAACTACATCAGTTTTAAATACAAGGGCCTAGCAAATAACTACATCTATCAGGCCCTCCTAAGAGGTTCTAGGAAGGCTTATCAAAGTGAAAATGTTCTACCCATAGGATTTATCAAAAGAAGTAAACACCCCAAAATCCTTGCATGCTACAATAATCTGTGTGAATCCATGTAACAAAATGTCCGTCTACATCATTTGCATACTATAATATCAATCCATTATTAAAAATACTTAACATGGCCTTCATGGAAAGGGAATCAGACCTACTTACTGCCTTTGTTACAATGTTTCATAATAAACAGATTGTGCCTATGACATTTGAAATAATGTTTCCTAATGAACCGATCTGCCCTATACTTTTTAGGTTTTGACTAGCGAGCTGCGCACTGCGCAGCTGCAGGGAAAATATTATGAGAAGAGTAGAGTGTCTTTGGTCCCCGCCTCTGTTTCCATTGGCTAGCTCCATAAATGGAGGCTAGCCATTGGAACAGACATCTGCTCGTCATCCTGAGAGCAGATTCGGGGGCGTTCCTGCAAATTTTAGGCTTTCCGCCCCTTTTGAAATCGTCATTGCGGCTGTGGGCGTGTGCAATTTTTTTTTTTGGTCTTGCCATGTTTTCTTCATTTCTACCGTGTCTTTTGCAGGGGTGGGCTGTGCACTGAGGCCGCTGATCAGGTAAGCAGCATTTTTTAATACTTTTGTTTTTTATCCCGTTCCCGACCCCCCCCTCCCGCTCTCCGTGTGCCCGTTCCCGCCCCTGCCCTCCCTCCCGCTCTCCGTGTGGTTTCCGAGCAACCAGGCAAAATTATACCTTGGGTTTAGTAATAAGAATCATTTTATGTTTTGCCTGTGGAATTCTTGAAAAATCAATGCTATACATACGATTACAAGCCGTGTCGACTACATTCCCACCCTATCTTATTCGGAATTTAACAATCCAACATGGCGTTCACACTGTCCGACGAACGGAAAAAGTGATCCTCACAGTTATAGCCTTCACGGAGCACGGACCTACGCTTATGTATGTTTACTGTGTCTACGCTTTAGCAACTCTGCTCCTTATGTAATTGCTGCGTTTTTACGTCCTTAACAATGCTCAGCACGGGAATTAAGCATGTGGCGCATACCATTGCGTTTAGGGGGGGGGGTAAATACTATTGCCTAATAAATTACGTGCTTTAAGTCGAAACCATCAAAAGTTGTTTTTGCTTTTAATAATCAGAGCGTTTCTCTGGCTTCCGGTGTTTATGGGATAACGAGAGTTTCTTTGACTGTTGCTAAATCGCATGAATTTAATCTGTGCCCCCTGCTTTGCGCTTGCATTGGGCTTACTCTCCCGCTCTGTGGTCCTGCTATCTGCCTATTGCGCACAGTGCCTTGGAAAGTATGGCGGCAGAGCAGGCTGGGCAGAAGCGGGCACTGGACCTGGAGGATGAAGTGCAGTCCCTTGAGGACGTGCTGGTGGAGCACGATGCCATGGAAGAAGAGGCGTGCGCAGTGCTGGGTGGCAGCGACCCGGAGCGGTGCTCTTACCCCCAGGTAAGAAACATTCGACCTCTCAAGAAACACCAATCTTTCTCAAATGCTGGGGGTGCAGGTAAAAGGCTAGTAAATTGTCATGTCTTCCAGAAATGCTGTATCCAAGGCAGATACACCAAAAATACTGTAAATAGAGACCCCAAAGTATAACCATAGTACACTGGACAAAGAGACTCCAAAGGAAACTTGACAACCAGGGAGAGTATGGGAGTAGAGACCTGTTGTATATTTTTAGGAATGTCGTAGGGAACACCTAGGCATGTTGTATTTCTTAAGGGTAACGTCGGAAGAGAGGCTATTACTATGGCTTTCATGGGAACAGAGTTCCCCGGTGTTAACTGATAAGATTTGTTTTTGATATCATTATTTTGCAGGTTTTTGAATCGCGCGAACCTAGCCCAATGCATTAGACCACTTTACCCCGGAACAATTTTGAGATTAAGCTATTGCCATTGTAAATGACAATGCCATTTATTTATCGGTTTTCAAAAAGAAAACATAAATAAAAAATGTGTCATTTACAATGCCAATAGCTCTAACTTTTCCAAAGGCAAAACCGTTGCATTGTAAATGCTTGTTTCTCTGTCTGATCCCCATAACCAACACAGGCCTATTATATTAAATATACGCTTTCCTACAAGGTAACCATCATGTATGCCTTCATAAAATTAGAAATATTTGCAACCTTAGTTTTGGCACAACAACATATAGTCCATCTTAACAGTGACACTTAGGGTTTTTTCAGGGAGCTAATTAACAATAGATTCCTTAAGTGTCATAGCAATCTATGAAAATCCACGTAAAACAATACCCGTCTATAGGCTTTAACACAGTGTAATAACAATCCACCCTTAAAGGCTTATTGGCTTTAACACAAGATTTTCTCAAAAAACAAGTCATGCCTACTGCAATCAGGCCTATACCGTCAATCACTGGCCTGTGCCATAAACAACTGAGGCCTCCTGTTTTGCACATAAACTGGCAACCATCAGGTAAACAATATAAAATACAAAATCAAAGTTGTGAAAACAATAGAACACCCGTCTGAAAAGGGCCTCACAGGGTTATCACACAGCAAATCTTGGACGACTCCAAGTCTATTTCAGAGAAGGTAACCAACACACAACTATTGCAAACTACTGTAATGTCTTGGGATTCGGGTTCCATGGCAGGAAATAAATAGAATTAAACTAAGACAGTGCACACAGCATTTCTTCATTCCATAATGCATACCCCAAAATAATTATTATCATGAGGAGGAAATCGTGAAGGGCAGTACAGCTGGTCTGAATGAAAGGGGAGAATGCCCTCATGGCCTACAAAGATACATTGAGCCAGATGACTGATTTGAGAGATGGTACAGCACTAAAGACGTTGATGTAAATTGAGTTAAGAACAAGTGGGCTTTACATTTTCGTGAAACAGTCGTTAGCATTAGATGTTCAAGCAGAAATCTTCATGATCCAGGTAGCAGGTCGACAAAATCCAGATAAAGATAAAGACCATGCACAGTCTGCATAAAGAACGGGAGAAGAGGAACCAATTCTGCATCTATCCCAAACATAAAGGAAAACATTAATTTACAGCATACCATGCCCGTTAATATTCCGAAAAAGAACTTGGATCAGTTGCACTATCAATAGACCGCTTTGTAAACAAACCTATCATGCATAATTTGGACCTATTTTGAAGTGACTGCAAATGTTTTAAACTGCAATTACAACACAAATCAATTCCGTATGAAGTTGACTCTGTATATACTATACCAAAGTAAGGTATTGGGTGCACAGAGTCCAGTGGATCCCCAGAGGCTTTAAAGACGCTATGTAGATAATACTAATGATCTCTTTTGTGGTAGTGTGAGCGAGCAGTTAGTCTTAGCAGAGGGCAGTGCTAACCATTTGTTATACACAAACAGCCAATAAATGAAACACAAACTCAATGACTAAATCCGAGACCAATGGTTTGTCAAAGTAAGAATTTTAGTATATTTATTTTATAGAACCAAAGATACTTTGTTGCATTTTAATTCGACTTGCAATATCAATGCTTTTCAATGTAAAAAGTGGAGTCAGTGCATTTTTCAACAATACAATCCTATGGGAGGAAACACAATCAGCAATATGCAGGTAAGTAAATGATTTACGATATTAAGTCTCTGGATAAAGAATCAGTATCAGGTAAGGTTCAGGTTAGTGAAAAACTGCACCACCAGTGGCGCTGAGGCAGCTGGCTGAAGAGGTCAAACTCTGTATCTCGTGCCAATGTTATTCAATGGAGAAAGGGGGCAATCAAAGTGGTACTACTTACAGGTAAGTAGCACAGTTTGGTAACCCAGTCTACTGGGGTTAATGTAATCACAAGACAGCACCAAACTTATAACTCCAGCGACACATAGGCGGCCGACTACGGAGTGTCAACTCTGCAGGCTCAGGCCAGAAGGCAGATAGAAGGAAACCTACAGCTTCACAAGTACGTTCGGATGTGCTGGGGCTTCGGGACACCATTGGTTGATCTCCCCTTATCCCTGGGGCTCCAGGTGCATGGCTGTCCTTTCACGTCAGAAAACAGCTTACAGGTGCAGGTCGTGCTTGGGGGTCATCATGCAGAGAATGCAGGCGTCGACATGGAGTTCAGCAGGGGTCAGACTCTTGCTCTGAATCGCTGAGGAATCTTTTCTGGACCAGTGTGCCACTTGGACTCAGGCCGTGGGGGTCGTGTGTAGACTTAGTCAGTTTTGCGGTCCTGCAGGCAAAGTTTTGGTCTTTGCAAGTCAGTTTTCTTTTGGACAAGTCCGCTGTACATGGGAGATCAGGAGTCTGTATTGAAGGCAGGCAGTCCTCCCAGGGTTTTGGAGGTTGTTGGTCTGCAGGAAAAGTCATAGAAACTTGCAAAGTTTGCAGACTGGCTGGCAGGGCTGGAACCAGGTCAGTCATTTGAGCTTCTTGTCATGCAGGGATCTGCTCTTCGCTGTCCTCTTCTTCGTAGATTGCCGGTAATCCGAGGAGAAAGACTCAGGGGTGCCCCTAAATACTAACTTTAGGGGTGTTACAGGAGACAGAAGGTAGTAGCCAATGGGCTGCTTACCTTGAGGGTGCCTACACCCTTTGGATGCCCACTCCCTCTGGGGAAGGGGCATATCCCTAACCCTACTTTGTATGTTATTTTTCAGAGTTTTATATATCGCGAACTTGACCAGAAGGTATCAGAGCGCTTTACATTAGCACTAGTTGCATTACAGATGGACACATTCATTTTTGTTGGGCACGGGGAGATTAAGGGATTTGCCCAGAATCACAGGATGTTGAGGGTCCCTGCCGAGACTCGAACTGGTTCCCCAGTTTCGAGGTCGACCGCTCTAGCCGTAAGGCCACATCCTCTCCCCTATTGGCTAGAGTCCTCCAAAACAATATGAAGGATTCTGAAAGGACGGGGTGACTTCAGCTCAGGGCACCTTAGGGGTGGTCCTGGCTGGGAGGGGCACACCTCTTTTGCTGACTAATTTTCCCACCGACCTCTGCCCTGCCAAAAATGACGCTTGGTCAGGAGGGCGGCCATCTCCACTAGCTGGAGAGGTTCCTGGTCAGCATAATAAAGGATGGGAAGCCTTTAAGGCTTCCTGCTTGGGGGTAGATGTGAAGCCCACCCAGAGCAGGCTTTGTTTCTGATGTCTAAGAATGGCTTAGACACTATAGGTGCATACCTGTTCCGGCAGTTATGTCCTCACATGAGGTTTAGAGCACCCTGCCCTGGGGCTGTAAGGCCTGCAGTAGGTGTGACTTACCTATGCCTCTTGCAGTACTGGTAGGCATGGCACCTAGAGGTCTACTCTTCACTTTTATCTGCATCAAAACAGGCAGGCTGCTGTGGCAGTATGCACGTGTTTGGTGTGGTGTCTCATAGGGTGGCATAATACATGCTGCAGCCCTTAGAGACCCTCTCTGGTCACCAAGCTTTTACAAGGGACTTATCTGTAAGCCAGAGGTGTGCCAATTGTGGGAACAAAGGTACAGTTTTGAGAAAGAACAAAGACACTGGGACCTGGTTAGCAGGAACCCAGTGCACACTCAGTCAAAGGTGCATCAGAGTCAGGCAAAAAGTGGGGGGACCCATGGTAAAAAGGGTACTTTCCTACAAATGCCATGAAACAAGAAAATGTCATAGATTCCTCATTATGTTGATATAAAGTTAGTGAACGCAAAATAGACAAGATCTTTACTATTTTCGTGAAGAAGCTGTAGACGATACATTAACAATGGTATTTTATTCTCAATGGTTCCACTAGTCACTAAGGGCTGGGTGAGGTACAAACCAATGTTGATCTTGCTGGGCTGCACTGTGGTATATCAGCTAAGATTTCCAATAGTAATAGGTCGTGTCCCTCAAAAGCATTTCTTCAAAGAAGTATATATGAATATGGATGAACATATGTTGTGGAGAAAGACAGATCTGCACAATTACTAGGATTCTACACTGTCCTCCAAGAATGCAGTCTAAAGGATTCCACTCCCCCCCCCCGTCCATCCTTTGGTAATCCTAACCATTCCCTGAAACTCACAGAAGATCCCTTACCACGGTTGAAGAGGCTTATTACAGGTACATCTGACACAGCACTCTGTGAACATTTCATAAGCAAAAACGAACGCAACAACTTCAACAAAAAAAGCCTAAGAAGGCCTGTAATATGCACACTGCCCAAAATCCACAAGGATATCAATAAATCCCATGGATGCCTATTTGTGTCCAGATGTGGCTCTATACATCTGTTGGGACATACAGAGATATTTTCATCAACAATGTTATGCCTTTCACCAATTCCTACATTACAGACCTGCCTGATGTTATATGCATAATAGAGGATATGACACTTGAAAACCAGTGGAATTGCTTGTTACATTGAACATAGAATCCTTATACACATATATACCCCAAGTGGAAGCACTCAGCATAATTTGTAATAATTTACACAAAAAAACAAGCTCTAGTGCAAGTACCAGTGGACTTAATTGTAATTACCTGAGATTACATGCAGGCTAAGTTATTTTACATTTGTAGGTCACTTCTATTTACAATGCTAAGGCATCTGAAAAGGTTCTTGTTATGATCTCAATCTTGGAAAAAGCTTGTAGCTCATGTAAAAAATCAGCACATCAGTCCTAAAATAATCCCCTTCATCTACAATACAAGGGCGTGGAAAATAATAAGACATCTTCGTGATATTGCTGCACGCCACAGAAGAACAACTTGTCGTCTCTTTTCAACTGCTCAACAATTTGCGCAAATCTGAAGTTTAATTGCTGCAGCAAAAGAGAAAGCAATCATTAACTGGACAATACGATTAAGAAAGTAGATGGATTTCTAGGGTCAACACTTTATACCAAAGCAACAGATATAAATTTGCTCCTGCTTTGCCAAAGCATCTTTCTCGCACATTGCAAGGTGACCCTGCATTTCTATGTAGTTGCAGAAACTGAAAGTTCAAGTAAGACTTTCCCTGTAGGTTTTGAATCTCACACTTGGGAATATCCTAAGAAACCTGTGCACATGGCAATGACAGTGGATTGCCCCCCCCCACCCCCGACTGCGAATCACATTTCATTCCAAGACACATCATAAAAGCACAGACAGCAAGATATGTGGGTCTACTTGCAAACCCCATATTAACAGGGTTCAGAAAATCATAAACAGACGTTCGCAAAGATCACTTTGTACAAGTCTGCAGCCTTTTACCAATTAAACACAGTCATGACACTCTAGTATTTACCTCCTGTGTAGTGCCTGGGCCAAGATCCAAAATACCAAGGTTTTCCAATAAATATCTCATATAAACTTTACTTTTAGAAAGTGCATATATTACAAAACAAAATCTATCACTTTCTATTAGGAGCCATAACTTGGTACGATTCACAGAATCAAAGGCACATGAGAGATCCATAAACCACCTATGGACTGAGTCTGTCTTCGCTATAGTATATTTCCCTATAATAAATTGCAGGTTGAGACACTGATCAACTGGGGCCAGAGTGGGGCTAAACCCATATTGGGTTTTACATAACATACCCTTTGTCTCTGCCCATGACACAAGGGGATTGGTCTTTAACAACTAGCCTGAGAGCTATCTCCTTTCTTGAAAATGGGGACAATAATTGCGTCAGTCCAGCAGCACAGCCCACATTTGTCGAAAATGGCACCTAGAAGGTTATATTGGACTTAAATACATCAGCCGATACCCCATCCGGGCCTGGGGCCTTATTTGGATGACTAGTCAAAAATGCCTTTTTAATTTCCTGCAGCTGAATTGATTGAGAGAAGTGCTGCAGCTCCTCATCTTCCACCAAGAAATGGTTCTCTAACTCAGACTGTGGGATGTCATCATTGAAGACTCCTGAGAAATGATCAACCCACTCTCCTTCTGGAATCATTATATCTATGCCTAGTGGAGCGTTTACTAGGAAATAGGGGGCATTTATCACCCTCCAAAAAGATCTCGTATCCTTGCAACAATTTGCATCTACCAGCTCTTCCCAT
This sequence comes from Lissotriton vulgaris, assembly GCF_964263255.1. Taxonomy (NCBI): domain Eukaryota; kingdom Metazoa; phylum Chordata; class Amphibia; order Caudata; family Salamandridae; genus Lissotriton; species Lissotriton vulgaris. Next base: position 431,965,329 of record NC_141685.1, on the reverse strand, counting down.
GCCTTATCCCTGAGATCTCTCTTTCTCTTTTTTCTTATATCTCTATATTGATACCAGCATTTCATCCCTAGAATCAGGCCAGTTTCCGAAGCTTGCAAGGTAGCTTGCTCAAACCATCCCCTCCTTTGACGTTTAATAAGTGGCTCCTTAACTGCCAGCATGGAGTTGATTTTTTTGCATATCAACTGGAAAGCACTTAGAATTTCACAAGCTCACCGTTCTCTTTAAAGCATGCCGCAAAGGCACCATACTCGGTAATCAACAGTATAGACTGAAAGTTATTGGTCTCAATCTTCTCCCATTTAAATGTTAGGTCTTGATTTTTTGAGAATTCAATAGTTGGGCTCTTTAGGTGCTTATTAGTTTGGGGGTCATATGCATCTCTTGAAAGTAGGTTATGATCACTAAAACATCTTGATATCACCTTAAAATTTTATATAATAAAGGTCACAGTATGGGAAAATAAATACAATCAATGGTACTTCCTGAACCTTTAACCACAAAAACTGGGGGCTTTTCTTTGCCCTGACCTGTATCATCTTGCACTGCCATACTTAAAAAAAAAGAAATCATCCCAACTCTTACCTTTTTTGTTTGCAAATATTGTTCTTCGTGCCTTATATGATGTCGTTACATTTCCACAGTATTTATTTAATTTCCTTTGTTTTGTAATGTAAAGCGCTCTGTTGCCCTTAAGGGTCTTGTTCAAGCTACATAAAACTCCAAAAATGAATAAATAAGAATACATCGCTATTTTATTTAGTGAATCCCGACAAGGGGAAAGGACAAAATGTGTCATATCATTCCCTGTCATATTTGTAAAACCAAACACTCTCTTGCTTGGACTCACCCATATTAGACATGTCGGGAGGAGATTTTCGTGAACTGCATTCCACATCCCGTTGCATTTCTTCTACCAAAGGGGTATGTTTAGGGTCAAACATATTATTACACATGTTGATCCCAAAAAAGTTTCCATGACCCTTCACAGTGAAAAGCAAAAGTTGGTTAAAGGGAGAGTAATGTAATATCTTAACAGATAGGTTAGAACAGTGTACAGAAACTAGAACTGCACAACCTTCCCATGCACTGCCCATATTAGAATGGGAAGCATAGTTACAATGGTGGAATTAACTTGCCCAGCCCGTCAGGTATATGTGAATTGTGTCAATCATTCTGTTAGGATGAAAATGTCTTCGCTGTGTTGGTTATGCATTATTCCATGTAAGTTAGCATTCGCGACACTATTTTATGTTTGCTTTCCATTCTGAAACATGATCAAAACTAATCTTTCTCTGCCTGAGAAAGCAGCTTTTGGTAAGTTTTGTTCCTCCAAGGCTAGTCCTTGTTTTTTCTCTATGAATACACTGATCTTATTAGTGCATATCTTTCTCACTAGATAGAGACCTTCTCCCACTAGTCTAGCGGAGGGCACGGACGGAGCAACCTTGAGTAGTAGATAGTATGTGCCCGGCCTCAAGATCAAAACTTATCCTTCTTTACTTCTTTGTGTAGCTGCATCTGCTTGGAAAATTCCACTGGGGGCGGGCCTTCATTGGTTCTGAATTGTACATAATGTATGATCATGTTGGCTGATGTCAGTCCCTCTGCAGCAATCCTGGGCAGACTGGGCTCCACTAAAATGTATCTGAATAAATATATTGGTTTGTATTCTCTACTGTCTGACCGACTCTTCATTTGTATGGAAGGCTGAGAAGTGGCCATGAATGAGCCAGGTGAACCTAATCGAGCCAGTTCCTTCAGTTGGAGCCGGAAGAGGGACTCCATCGGGTGAGTGATCCATCCCCTCCAGCGGATGGGTAGGGAAGTCGAGGCCATCGTAGGGTCGGACGGACGGATAAGGGATCCCTGCATGAGAGAGTTCCTGTACTTGCAGCTGCCTCTTCTGTCCCGCCGGATGGTGCCTCCCCCAGTGGTCATCTCGACTGTGGTCCTGAATGACGAAACCCTTGGATCTGACCGTTTGGTCTAAAGAGTCAGAAGTGGTGAATACATTTGTTTGGTCTATGACTTGTATTTGATACTGTCTGAGGACTTTCTTTGGGATCAAAGCATGTGAAAAGTGCTTTGCCAGGCAAAATAATGAATTTGGGGTATTTTTTAAAATGCCTGGGATTAGTCGATTCTTGGTTTCTTGTCGTTGTTCTGCAGATGCTCGATTGGAAGAAGCTCAGCCGGCGCCTCCAGAAGGCACTTTGATATGTATGTGAAACATGGTCTTGGCCCTATTATGTTTAGTACATTATGGCACAAATATACGTGCCCGAAACTTATCCTTTTGTACTTCTTTGTGTAGCTGCAGCTGCTTGTAAATTCCATTGTGGGCGTGCCTTTATTGGTTCTAAATTGTACATAATGTATCATCATGTTTGCTTATGTCAGTCCCTCTGCAGCAATCCTAAGAGACCGGGCTTCGCTTAAGTGTATCTGAATAAATATGTTGGTTTGCATTCTCTACTGTCTGACCGACTCTTCATTTGTATGGAAGGCTGAGAAGTGGTCGTGAGTGACCCAGGTGAGCCTAATCGGGCCACTTCCTTCAGTTCTCTACCAAGTTCAGAAGCAGTTCAAAGTTATTGCTAGTAGGAATGTTAACAGGTACATCCATGGGTCTCAGATGTACAGGATTTGTCTGCACTGCAAGTGTATAATTGTCTCTAGAAGTAAATAACACAATGGCAGAACTTTGATATTCGTATCTAACATAACCATACAGTTCAGACTATCCAGGAAATTTGCTGCTATATTCGCTCTTTTAAAGTTCACCACATCACAGTCCCCATGAAACACCTTTTCCCTTTTCTCAATCCATTAGACTCTCCTGCCCATATTGATTATCATCATAAAGATCTATTGGGCAGTCTGAGGGTGTTTTAAGTCAATGAGCTAACGTATTCCTCACTTCTAGCCAGTTTTTTGTTTGTCCGACTTTCCGTTAAAGGTGGAACATTCCTCAAAAAACCACATAAGCTGTGCAATCCGCTGACCGTTCTAAAGGATCATTTCTCCCTTCAGAGCAGGTCGATCCACTAGGGGTTCTCTCTGAATATAATGAGGGGGCAGTATGCCCATCCCGCACTGTAGGTTTAGCAGTTAGATGTTGGGTGCTCACATTCGGTCCCCATATTGAGCAATTAGTTAGATTTTGAGATCCCTCACCATTGCCTGAGCATGTTCATATTTCACCTTGTTTGTCGATTATCAAAACTATCTTCTCAGGCCTCAATGACTTCAAATAGGTGGGCTCAAATCATCACATTTCTCCATAACTTGGGAGAAAAAGCCTGATTTCAGCTTGGAGCATGGATTCTGAAAAAAATAAATATAACATTTTGCTCTAGAAATTTTAAGTCATAGGCACAACCAGTGGATGATTCTGTGGAGGAGTTGCTCTTTATTTTTTGATGTCTGAAATATCCACCCCCGCTGTGTCCCTCAACTTCACTTTTTTTTGCCTTCATTGGTGGTCAGTGCATTTTCACCCAAGAGAGTTCATGCTTAGATTAATGGTTTCTCATCGATATATACACACGGGCTACAAAAATGACATTTTGAAATCTCAGTGGGGCCTCCAATACCAGCTCCATCCCCTGTTTGACCACGAACTACTGTTAATCCTACAGATGTAGCGCTAGCACTTCCTGTATTGATATGGCAAGGATTTGAACAGTTTCTTAGTTGCCGGTGGGCTGTAGACAGTCTCTCCTCCACCCTTCCAATTTCAGTGGTGGTTTCTCCTTTCGCAGGTAAGGTATGAGGAAATGGAGGATACAGAAAGTGTGGCCTTATCTTTCCCCCGTTTGAGTATAGAAGCGTCTCTCTTACCCATTTGTGTCTACTCCTAAGTCACAGCTTTCACAGCTTTTATGAGTAATTTTCTCCTGTTCCCCAATAGAGAGAGCCAAGTGGGGTGGCCTGGGCTCTAAAGGACCCTGTCTTCGCCATGGCACATTCTGCACTACGGGAACCCTACACGTGCTTTTAAGTGCAATCCTGGACCCGCTTTCTCCTGTCAGGGCTATTGGATTCTGGGCTTATGAGTCCTGGGTCCGTAGTCTCACCACAGCAGCAGCAGCAGCAGCAAAGAAATCGTGACAAACTCTAGTATTAAGTACATTTTATCTTTGGTATTCTCTAACTATCAAGGTGCTTTGAGCATTGTATCACCAGCTTTTTTTCTTAATTTTTTTGAAAAATAAATAATACAGGACTGTTTTATTCACTTATTTTCACTTATTGTCCTGAAAATCTATTATCCACATTTGTTTTCTAAACTTAATAATACCATTCACTAGGGGAATTTACTCACCCCCCCCCCCCCCCCCGCAGAGGTCTGCTTTTAACTTCGGCTTCTCTAATAGACTGTGTTGTGACACATTTTCCTTTCATCTATGTGACTGACTTATCAAACGATCCAGAAATACTCGATAAAATTAAGTTATTTCCTAATGATGAAACGTGGACTCAAGTCAATAGGTTTTGAATGTCAACTAGTTACAAGTGAACTAGCGCGGAGTGGAACCCCTGGAGGGTTTATAATTAGCAATATGAAACATTTGTGTCCCTTTCATTGCTAAAACACCGTCACCTCACCACGCTCCTACACATTTCTGTTTACCTTTCTTACATAACTGTTCACTGCTCTGCGACAAGCACTATGTCTTAATGTAATAATGTCTTTGTCTCTGAATAATAGAGGGCAAATGCTGGTTGCATCAAATATTACAAAGCAAAACCTTAAAGGCGACTTCGGCACCACCTTATATAAAGAGATAAAGGAGATAAAATGCCAGATGTTACAGTCCCAGATGTCAGGCTAGTTCAATCTTCTCCTCTTACTTGTTAATGTTTGATCTGAGAAGGCAGGCAAGTCTTAGGAGGACAGCATGGACTCCCATTCCAAGGAGTTTGTGAACAACACAGAATATGCTATGAAAGCTGGAAAGTCAATGGATACTATGTCTTACCAGCTCAATATGACTAGCAATATGGGATGAGCTAGATAAAGAAAGTGCAACTGGTGATCATTAATGGAAACATGATATTTCTGTGATATACAATGATATTTTTTGGGGCACCTAAAGATAGGACAGGTGGAAGAATAACTGAGTTTTTTTAGCTGAAGTGGTGGAAAAGGGCTAGTGGTAGCCATGGGGAGGTATTCCTGGACACAAAGGGTGGCCTGGGGACCAGAAGGGAGAAACAGTTTTGGGGGTTAAACAATGGATAACTGTGTCAAAACGCCTAATTAGCCTCCGCTCATAAAGTCAATGTAGTGATGGCTATCAGGAGGATCCACTTCAAAAACTGCATTTTGTAGTATGCATAGGACTACTACAGTAGTACTATTCACTTACAAACAATTTGTACTTCACAGACCTATGCCCAGACACATCCGCCCCTACCTCTCCTTCTTGTCTGTGCAGAGGAGTCTGCCACGTGTGCGGAGATCTCTGGACAAGTAAGTATACCTCTTTGTAATAATAGTGGAAGGGACAAGGGCGAGAGGATGGAAAATAGGCAATAATTACTACTAAATAGGAGGGGTTTAGGGACATTTAAGGAAAGGTTTGGGGGAGATATGCAAACATCCACACAACAGTTAGACAGCTGAAATTTACAACAGTACACCTCTAAAGTTACTCTAGCTCTAAATGCCAAAACAGATGCAAATCTACTTCTGCCCAGACTTGAAGTAAGTCCAGCACTACACATGCCTAAACCACAGGAACTGCCTCATCATCCAATAGAAAATAATATAGGCAGTGAACTATAAAACACCTCATAGAAACTAATGTTAAATGAAGTAAATTAGTACAACATTTAAAATTCGATATCTGTTGTAATTGATTAAAAATAAAATATATTTATGTTTTAAATGTAATAATCAATGTAAACAAAACACATTACATATAAAGAAATAATAAATATACGTGTTACCAAGTTTACTACATAAAAAAATAATATAAATGTTAGTATTTAAATGATTGTTTAAAATTAATATTTAGAAACATTTTATTATTATATCTATGTTAATGAATTACTTAATATACATTTCATTTGAGGAGTAAATGTGTTGAAAAATGTTATTTTATTATTTTCAGGTTAATAATAAATATTTTAAATACATTTACATTTAAGATAAGCAGTAAAACATTTTTTTAAATAAAAGACTTCATTGGATGTTCTCGTGCTTTCCTATAGGGAGATCTCAATCTGTGTTAGAGGTTCCGTCCCAAGTAGCGGACATATCAGTCAACTAGGTGAAACCTAAAATATAGCTGTAAAGTTACTTGTTAACTTTACGGTCAGAAATTTTGTTGCAGGAAACTCCATTACCTTATTTGAGGAGGTGACGAGCTGTGCAAGTCTAAATCATTTGGATATGGTTGATAGCAACAAACATGGTGAGATACACCTAGGTGCAGTAGTAAATATACACAAGTAAATATTCACGTGCATATTTACCATTGTGAATCGGACCCTAAGTGTCTAATATTCTGATTAAGAGGCTCCCTCTTCTGGATAAAGGTTTGCTAAGCTCCTGGTCAAAGAGACTATGGACCCAGTTCCTTCCATGGTGCCCAGGTGGAGAGCACTTTTGGGGTTTGCATTATGACAAAGCCTGGAATATCACTGGGGGCTGCCTTGTATAAACAACCATAAACCTAAGCAATGCTCTGGGATACATCACAAGATGAATAAAACAACTCCAGTGGAAAGGAGGTGGAAATATCTTGTGGATGCTTAGAAATAGGCTTATGTAATATCTTCAAAGTCTGTACAGAGCAACAAAAATATGTTTAGACAAGACCTTATAAAACATCAATTTAAATGAGAGCGCACTAAACAAAAATGGTAGAGCAAATGCATTACCCCGTACATTTAGATGCAGAGATCTCAGGGCTTTCTGGCATCATACTGTTCATTTGTAACTGCGATGCATACACCTACCCCTTCATTAGCTGAGGTATTTACCACATGTTCTATCAGAGGATTTCTTTAGCGCAGTCAGCAGTTATTAGTCTCAATACATATGATGGGGTGCAGTTCATTGTCACATTCGTGAGGATGATAGTACCAAGAAGTCACCTCAGATCGTATTGAAAAAGAATGTGTTCACATCAGTGCTTTGCAGAACACCATTACTAGTCAGATGTGATGCTTCCTCGCTCATATCCACTCCCACGCATCCACCCTTTAGGGTGACCAAGTGGGGTTTCCCACCAATTGCAAATAAGGTAGAACATGAACCGCGCCAGGTGAGTTTCAATATACTTATTGGCACACTGAACGTTCAAACATGGACATCTTAGATGTGGAATTAACACCAGCAAGTCCCAAAGAAGGGGCAAAACTAAGTATTATAAAATGCCCTTCCAAAGATGATGGTTAGTCCAATGTGTGTTATTGGAGTATCACAAATCAAAATGAAGAAGAGTTTCTTCCTGTGATGTCAGTTCCTGTTTCAAGCATATCTAAGACAGTGCTTTGAAGGTCATATTTTTTGCAATACAATATTTTCCATGATTTTGTGTCGTACTCAGTGCCCCTGTGATATTCATTTTTGTGCCCGATTTTGTCTCTTGCAGGATGAAACATTTTTTTAATGGATAATTCCTTGGTTTTGCTTCTTCTACTTAGCTGTTTCATCCTCCCTGACGTTTAGGAGTTGTTTGGTGTCTTAGTGTTTTCATAAATGCCACCTTCATCTTCAATCAAGAGTTACTAACATGGGCATATGAGATTTGTTTTTACCTTTGTGGATTTTTCCTCAAAGTTGTTACCCTCTAATTCTAATGGAGATACATGTTGTCTCACCTGCCTGTTATTCTGTGCAGAGTGGAACCATGGCTACTGGGAGGAGTCACACTTTCCTCATGCAAGCTAGAGGGGCACTTAACAGACATTATCAGCGTCCAGTCCTTAACAGTTTGTGAATGCATCATCTTAGTTAGCACTGTGGTACTATCTGCTCAGGACCTGTTACAACCACTGCATCTTTTAAAAACAAATTCCTACAGTTTAAAATGCAGAGAGCTCCATGGAGGCTCCCTATTAGAATAGAGGACATTTAAAAGAAATATTGAACCCACAAATAAATATTACAAATATTTTATATTACATTTTAATGTGCATTCATTTTACATGTTTATCTACATCAATAATAATTTAATTTTGGAGTATACTTTCAATTCACGGAAACATATTTAAAGTAATTACATTTATTTTACTGAAGTTTAATATAAAAATAATTTCTTGTTATGCATTATTAATTAACAAAAGGGATGGATACAAAGAACTAAAATTAATTTAGTTATAATTTAATTAAAATTATTGTTCTATTAATTTTAACTATGTTAAATAATTTCATTTAATTTAACATTATTTCCTATGGAGTTTTATTGTAATTCTCTACCTCAATTCTTTTCCATGTGAAGGTGTATCAGTACCAGTGGTTGGTCCTGTGTGATGCTGGAATTACTATGGTTTTCTTTTTTTAACTTACACTCGGACTTGCATATGAATACACAAAAACTAGTAAACAGTGTAAGTTACCTTTGTAAATAAGGCCCTTGAATTCTAATCATGTTTTAGGTATTTCTCGAAAAGGTGCACAATGTTGGAGCAACAACAATTTGCCTGTGCCTCAAACTGTAAATATAGACATTGTAATTGTATAATGTAAAAAATGCTTTATGTATCATGATTATGTTAAACCTCACTTGAAGTATCCAATCTTGAACTGCGCCCAAACTCCGCTCCATTGATGTGTGCATCACTTTGTGACTTCCTGACTAGGTTTGTGCTACATAAATTGGAATACACTTTTGAAACCCTTTTACTTTACACAGGAAGATTATTTCATGGTCATTAAGCAGGTGAGGAATTGTTTGTTCTAAATGGTAAGAGACTAGCCTAATAGTTCCAACCCAGAATAGGAGGGGGGAGCTTTCATCCTGCTCTGCCATACCACATAGAATATCATCAAAGTATTGTAGCTTAAGGGACAAAGAGGGAGAGGAGCTCATCTTCATAAGTGGAGCCCTGTGCCATCTTGGGATTGAAGTACCTTATATGAGGCTTCAGAGGCCCGAGCAAATGCTCCATAGAATTTGTGGTGCTCACTTTTCTGTAATGATGGGTGAAGATTAGTTAACAGACTGATGCACTCTAGGCTAGAAAAGCCCACCAATTTGTATTGATTCCTAGTTGCAGTGTGGATAGAGATCTAATACTTAAATCTCAGGTGCATTAGCCGAATGGACCTCGACAAACCCTCGGATCGGTGCCGGGGCAGGGGGTACGGGTTGGAAATACCCTCTATTGGGAATACTCTCTAACTGTTCCTTGAGTCAGGGTGCTAAAAGAAGAGAGCATACACTTTTTTACTTAAGCCTTTTCTTGATTGTTGTGTAGGTATATTTTTCCTCCTCAATATATCTTCCAGACGGATTATCTGAGCCCCTTGCAAAGAGCTTTCTGGTACTATTAGCCTTTCTATACATTTGTATTTAGTATTTGCCCTGTCTGTTGCTACTGTTCCACTTCATCCATGATCTCCTTTAGCTCATCCAAGTCATGCCAGATGAGGGACGGGTGGGTCATCATGTCTATCTTATCCACTTTCTGAATGTTGCCTTCTTTAATTCATTGGCTCAGTCGTATGTTGTAAGGGGTAAAGAGGTTCATTTCCTATTGCTGAACTCCCTGGTCTGGAAAGGTTAGACCTTTGCAGTAGGCCATGTATAATCCAGTCAGAAAGGAAATCCTCAATTGTATCAAACTGGTTGTTGGAAGGAAGTCTCCTACTTGTAACTTCTGTGTATATTCATGTGGAATTCCATCTTTTGAATCAGAAGCTCAGTCGCAAGATAGCTTGTGAAATAAATCATCAGTGTTGCATAGGATTTCATTACAAGACCGGAGGCTACATTATGCATTTATCCTTTAATAGCAACTCACACAGCCGCACTACATCATAAAGGATAAGTTCTAGAACAAACAGTGTACAAAGGATGTAACTAGGATATGATCTGCCTCTTTTAAAAGCGGCTCGCCAGCAGATAAGTCACTACTTCTTATCTCTCCTTACTTTAGATTGATTTGATTTATATTTCTGTACATTTATACTTCCTGAGCGTTTCTAAATATTATTATGCTGTTTGCTATGCCTTTTTACCCATTTCTTTGTCCTGTGACGCCTTAATTCTTATATTTTCTACTGCTGATATTGCTTTATGCGTCTTTGCCTTGACCCCGATGTTCCCTCATACCTATTTCCAATGCCCGATGTTCCCTCGTGGGTGGTGCTGGTTCGATCCCACTCCAACCCCCCTCCCTTGGACTTCCAATTTTCGGTTGTCCTTACCTTTCTAATCTCCCTGCGCGACCGCGCTCCGTCTTCCTAAACGTCCCTCTCTTTCGGCGCTTTCCAAAACGCGCTTCGCTTCAATTGCGCTTTGACTCGATCGCTTCACAAATGCGCTTTACTTCGATGCCTTTACAAATGCTCTTCGCTTTATTTTGAAGGAAAGGACATTAGCAACGCTCGCGTTGCGTGCCCCCTTCCCTAAGCCACTTTCCTCTTCTCCGACGGCTGAGCTCGAGCGCTCCTCGTATCCTGACAGTTGCTCTGCTTCAGCCGTCGGAGACACCCTGCTACGCTACGCTCATTAACTGTTCTTGCTAATTAATTAGACAAACTATCGATATTACTAAGATATTTTGAATTCTATTATTAATTCCCTACTGGTCCTATTATTACTAAAAACTCACCCCAGGCTCCCTATATCCTATTATTACTAAAAAATCACCCCAGACTCCCTATAATCTACCTACCCTACCCCATATAAAAAAAAAAAAGAACCTACCCTTTACATTTTGAACTTATCAAAAAAAAAAAAAAAAAGGAGGAGAAAGAGAGTTGGACTATTAACAGAGGAAAGGTCTTATTACTTACCTCATTAATACCATTTAGTTTCCCCTTATTTCTTCTACACCATGTCTGACATGGATTCTGAGGATGCCATGGCAAGCTCACCTGCACCTATTGCTAATTCTTTAAAAAAATTCCTTCAACAGGAGATTAAATCCTGTATGATGTCCTCTCTCAAAGAAGTCATGCTCTCTAAAAGACCGTGTGATTCCCAAGACCCCCCCCCTTATTCACGGCAAGAGACCCAGAAAGACTAAAAATTGTGAAAGCACTACCGGCCCAAGCGCCTCTCTTTGTATGGGAGGTCCTAGCACCTCAACTTGGATGGGGGGCCACCGCGCCCCACTTGAACCTGATGTCCCTCGGGACACTCCCTTGACAGGTGCCCATGGCGGCACAAATGTGTACGGTGTCCCTCGCGACACACTTTGGGATAGTGCTAACGAAAAAAGGAAGAATGTTGGTCTTGACTCCTCCTCATCCTCCTTTGATGATAATGCCTCCAAAGACCTTTCAGACGAATTCGTCTTCAACCTGGATGAGGTCCACCATGACTTTAACTCCCAACCTGACCCGGAACCCTCCTCTAAGAATATTATTCTCAATCCTGTCGGAGAGGAGATGTTCTCTCCCCTGAACATCTCTCACCCCAACAGTTCTAAATGGTTCCCGCAGGATCATGTTTCTAAATTCGTTTCTCGTTGGTTGAGAAACCTTTTAGACAGAAACACCAGGAATACTATGAGGTCTGAATCCCCCAGACCTACCATCGATGAGAGGGTTTGTCAAACCCCCAACCTAGATCCTAGTCTTATCAAATTCTTGTTTAAATTAGGGCGAGACCCCAGAAAAGGATTGGAAAGAGCCCTTAAAGGCTGCCAAGACCGCCTCCTGGACGTCTTGGGACCCCTTGTTAGGATCACAGACCTGAATTGAGAGCATTCCTCTTTATTCTCTGAAGTGCACGGTAGTTCAGAGGGCTGGGAAAAATAGCCTGGATGGAAGAAGAAAGGAGCCCAAGAAGTCTGGCTAGTTCGCGGAGAGTTAAAGACTCTTGCTTCAGAACAGACCTGATTTCCTTCCGGATCTTGGCAATCTTCTTGGCCGGAAGAAGGAGGAGACATTTTGTGGTGTCTAGAGTGAAGCCGAGGAATTCTATAGTTCTGCAGGGAGAGAGCATGGATTTGTCTCTGTTGATGATGAACCCTAGGCTCTCTAACAGGTTCATGGAGGTTTCTAGATCTCTTAGGAGGTCTGAATGGGATTGGGACATGATAAGAATATCGTCCAAGTAAATGATGAGGCGGATACCTCTCTCTCTTAGAATTGTAACGACACACTTCATGATCTTGGTAAAGCACCAAGGGGCAGAAGAGAGGCCGAAGGGAAGAGCTTGGAACTGGTAGAGATGTTCCTTCCAAGCAAATTGAAGGAAGGGTTGATGTTCCTTGTACATGGGAATCGTGAAGTAAGCGTCTTTCAGGTCTAACTTGGCCATCCAGTCCCCTTCCAGAAGGAGATCCCTCAGGAGGTGGATACCCTCCATTTTGAAATGGCGATAAACTAGGAATTTGTTGACTTCTCGAAGGTTTATTACGGGTCTCCAACCCTTGTCCTTTTTCTGAACGAGAAACAGTGTGCTTATGAATCTGGCATCGGACCAGGGAACCTCCACTATTGCGTCCTTTTTGAGCATGGAAGCGATTTCTTCCTCCACGATCTTTTCTTGATCTTCTGAGAGGACAAAGGGGCGGGGTAAGTGTGACTGGACGGGAATCTGTAAGAAATCTATCTTGAAACCCATGACGGTCTCTAAAACCCATGGGTCTTGGGTAATTGAATCCCAAACATGATAAAACTGTTTTAGCCTGCCCCCTACTATGGGAGGGGTAGAAGAAGGAGTAGTACTTACTTGTAGAGTTGGAGGTGTTGGGAGTACCTCGACCTCTTGAGCCGCGGTTTCTCGGGCCTCTTCCTCTCTGGGGAAAGAAGGGTTGTCTAGGGGGGTAGAAGCCCCTGCCTGTTCCTCTGAAGGATGAATAGGGCCGTTGGTTGCCTCGGCCGGAAGAGCGACCCCTTCTACCGGCCTGGCCAAAAAGGTTGTTGTTGAACACCCGCCTCAGGTTACTTTGGGCTCTGTCGAGGGCGGTGAAGGTGGAAACGTATTTGCCAATTTCTTTGATAATGTCCTCTCCGAAGAGGAGGCCCCTGGGGTTTTGGGAGGGCTCTTTTTCAGCCATATCACCTAATTTAGGGTCAATCTTGTTCAAAATGGAGGGTATCCACCTCCTGAGGGATCTCCTTCTGGAAGGGGACTGGATGGCCAAGTTAGACCTGAAGGACGCTTACTTCACGATTCCCATGTACAAGGAACATCAACCCTTCCTTCAATTTGCTTGGAAGGAACATCTATACCAGTTCCAAGCTCTTCCCTTCGGCCTCTCTTCTGCCCCTTGGTGCTTTACCAAGATCATGAAGTGTGCCGTTACAATTCTAAGAGAGAGAGGTATCCGCCTCATCATTTACTTGGACGATATTCTTATCATGTCCCAATCCCATTCAGACCTCCTAAGAGATCTAGAAACCTCCATGAACCTGTTAGAGAGCCTAGGGTTCATCATCAACAGAGACAAATCCATGCTCTCTCCCTGCAGAACTATAGAATTCCTCGGCTTCACTCTAGACACCACAAAATGTCTCCTCCTTCTTCCGGCCAAGAAGATTGCCAAGATCCGGAAGGAAATCAGGTCCGTTCTGAAACAAGAGTCTTTAACTCTCCGCGAACTAGCCAGACTTCTTGGGCTCCTTTCTTCTTCCATCCAGGCTATTTTTCCCGGCCCTCTGAACTACCGTGCACTTAAGAGAATAAAGAGGAATGCTCTCAATTCAGGTCTGTGGTATGGGGACCTTGTCTCTCTGGATCCGGATGCGAGAACAGAGCTCTTTTGGTGGCTGGAGAACTTAGACGCCTGGAACGGCAAAGCTATCTTCGGCTCATCCCCGGATTTTGTCCTAGAATCAGACGCCAGTCTTCATGGCTGGGGTGCTCGTTTGGGGGACCAGGACACCGGTGGGGTTTGGACCCTATCGGAATCCTCCCAACACATAAATTTTCTGGAATTAACGGCTGGCTTATACGCTCTTATGAGCTTCAAACACTCCATCCAAGGGAGGTCCGTTGTTCTGAAGATGGACAACGTTTCCGCTGTGGCCTATATCAATCGCCTTGGAGGGACGAGATCTGCGGATCTCTCCAATCTTGCAAGGAGACTTTGGATGTTCTGTCTGGAACACAAAATCTCCGTCTGACATTATCCCTCCCTCCTCCTTTTTACAACTTTGATATGTCTTTATGAAATTATCTACTGCTTCAATTGCTGTTAATCTCTTATTATACCCATGTTATAATTGTTTTTGAGATTTTATAGCTCTATAGGCTCTTGATTCTTAATCATCTCTTTCTTTCAGGCAATTCTATTTGACTGGATTTCCATTGAGGAGCTTTCCATTAAGATATTGGAGATACTGGAGTTCATTCCTCGATGTTTCTTCTTGATTCTCTCCGTTTGTGAAGTCCTTCCTGCTGCTGCGATTCTTTTAAAAGAGGCAGATCATATCCTAGTTACATCCTTTGTACACTGTTTGTTCTAGAACTTATCCTTTATGATGTAGTGCGGCTGTGTGAGTTGCTATTAAAGGATAAATGCATAATGTCAGCCTCCGTGTCTTTAATGAAATCCAGATTCTCTGGTCATGTTAATAGGAGAATCGCAATCTTTTAGCAACTCAATGTTTGTGTCCTCTGCACATGTGTAGGAGGCACTAACAAATACAGATACAATCCAATTGAATCACAGATATGCATTGAGACAATTATGAAACCCGGCATATGCTATTGATGCAATCAGGGCTCCGAATCTAACTCTTGACAGTACCCAAGTAAGATTTGTGCCTGACAATTTTGTCATCCTTTTTATCTCAGTGTTTGGTTTTTCTTTTATCTACATAGAGCATTGATAGAGGTGCCCCAAGATTTCAGCATCAGCATTATCGCAGAGAGTGAGAAGTAGCTCACAGAGCTCAAACCACCTCATTGTGTGCTTCAACCTGACTTTCCCTGGCAACATGTGAAATATCCAGAACCTACTCACTGATTGCCTGTGTCTAGTTTGTTCTTCTAGCCATGATTTTTCCCATATTGTGCATCTCAGTCATAACTGGGCAATGTAACAGCAAGTTAACCTTGCCCCTACTGTTTCTACTGGGCACCCCTTCCTGCTATTTTCCGATCGGCTTGGGGGTAACATATCACCTATATCCTACTGGATTCTCTTGCAAGCAAATTGAACTAGCCAGTATTTTCCCTTAATTTAATTGTTTTACATAGCTATAATAACAATTTTAACCATCTGGACAATAATAACCATGTACTCTCCCAAAGGGCCTTTTGTACATTGAATGATGAAATGTTCTGAGCCCTCCATCTCCTTCTTAACAGTTTTAAACACTTGCCTCACTCATGTGCTTTTCCACAAACATCATGACCAGTTTGAAATCTTGGGTTGTAATTCTGCCTTTTTAGGTCAAGCCTAGGCAGCACATATGCACTGTCTGCAAGACCTGCTGTTTTCAGTAAAGGGTCTTTAATTCCACCTGCTGCTTACCAGAGTTTGACTCCAGTGTCTCTCTTCTTTGCTGCCTCCAACTGGTTCCCACAGTCGATACGCCACTTTCGTTCTTAGCTGAGGAGCACTGGTAGTAAATGTAAATGTAAATGTAATTGAGCTTATATAGCGCACAGCTACCCGCAGTGGGTGTCCCGGCGCTTGCTTAGGGAACCCGTCCTGATATTCCCCTGTGTGATAGCCCCAGCGGGTATCCACAAGGTGAAAGTCAGGCATCCCGCCGCGAGGGGCCGTTGTGGAGATTAAGCAAGCTATTGCCCAGAGTCGCAGAGTGTGAACCCGTGAGTCGAGAAGGCACCGGAGCGAGAAATATCGAGTCCGTGGAATTTTTAGCCCAAGACCCGCCGAGGCGGGGAATTGAACCCTGGTCCAGGACCGATCTCAGCTTCCGGGTCTGCCGCCTCTAACCCCTGAGCCACACTTCTCCACTAGTACAGTTTACTTATGCTTTTATTGTTTATCTATTGTGTGGGAGAACTCTTTTTATTTTAAATTGTTTTCTGCCTCAGTTCATGTTCTGATGTAGGTGGTTCTGTCCCTGTTATAAAAATGTCGCTTCACTTCATCTATGCGTTCACCCCAAGGGAGTTCATTTGCAGGCAGTCTGCATTTGTCACACCGTTCATGGACACCAGGCTTCATGCAATTTTCATTTCATTTTCATTCGATGTATGTGTACAAATTTTGGCACATGTCTTAACACCTTCTAAATTTTTTCCTTCTCCCCGGCCCACTCTCCCTTCCTCTTCTTCCGCTCCTCCCTGCCATGGTCACACAGCACCCCTCGTAGACTGAGCAGGCTGTGTGCACCGGGTCTTTCATGGCAATCTGTGTGCTACAGTCTTGTGGCTGCTCTTGTTGTGTGCGAAGGTCTCTATAGGCAGAGTCTGTGTGCTGAAGATTCTCATGGCCATCTCTGTTGAGATCTGCTGAAGCCATGTGACACTCTTTGGCCATTCAGAGAAAACTCACTCTCTTTCTTCACCCTTACATCCGCCATTACAATTAACAAAATACTCAGCCACCAGGGCCGGACTGGGAACCAAAACTGGCCCTGCCCACCCTAGCGGCCCACTGGGGAAACGCCCGGTGCCCGCTACGGCAAGCCCGGCCCTGTACAGCCACTCTACCTCATCTGACACCCTCGAACACCTCATAATACATACCACCCCCAAATGATTCTGAACTTTACTGCACGCCTGCGGCGCTTCTCAATCCAGAACTCTTAACCGTGTATGTACATAACATGCCATGACATAGAAATGCTGTTTCAAAGTTCTGTGAATAACTTGTGTTTCTGTTACATTAAATGAATGGCACTCAAATTCGAAATAATTAGCAACTTGATTAGTCCCACTTCTAAGGAAGAGTTAGTAACATTCTTGGGGATGGCTGAGTATTATGACACATTGATTGAATTTCGCAGAAAAGACTAAGAACATGCGATCTTTATTAAAGAAAGGAGTTTCTTTACAGTGGACTGAGGCATGTGAGTTTGGTACGTTGAAGAGTTCCCTAAAAAATGCATCCTGCACACAGAGTTTTGAGCCAGGGCAGGAATCCATAATAATGTCTGATGCAAGTTCTAAAGGTCTGGAGGTAGTCTTCCTGCAAAAAAATAATGGCACCGAAAGCACCGTATTTTTCATTTCAAGAAGTTTAAAGGGGACAGAACTGAAATACTCAGTGATCGAATAAGAGGCCAAGGAGGCATATTGGGCTTGCAGTAGGTAAAAACGTTTGTGTGGGGAAGCAAATTTGTTGTGAAAACTGAACACAAACCACTTAAAGAGATTTAAAAAAAAAAAGGATTGGATGCGGTTTGTGCTAGGATATGATGCTGGGTAATTCATTTGCAGGAGTTTCCTTTTTACATTAATAATGTTCCTGCCACAAAGAACTGGGTGGTTGACTGTTGCGCTGGCTTAGTTATCACAAGCGGTATAAGTGAGAAGGATTATCTGCCACATGCATCATTATTGCCGTTTGCGATTTCTTAATTGCGAAAATTAAGGAATCGCAATTAAGAAATCGCAAAAGGCTATGCATCAAGAAATCGTTTTTTTTTGTGATTTCTAAAAATTCCTTAAATGCGATTCACAATTTGCGAATCGCAATTAAGGAATAGGAATCAATGGGAAGTCATTCTCAATTTGCGAAAAGATATATAAACAGATGGTATGGCCGTACAAATCTTATCAGCGTGACGTCTGGCATGCATGCAGAGACTTTGCATTGTTTATGCTTCTTCCTTTGATAAAGTGAAACATGGGAAAATAGTAGACAGCTGTGTTTTTCTATATTATGGAGGTTAATACTTTTTAACAGTACTTTGTACAAAAACCCAGCATGATAGATGGGGTGTTGTTTCTGCTGCAGGTGAGAAGATTTCCATGAGCTGCAGTTGTTAAGCTTGTGCCTTGAAAGCTGAAAAAGGAAAGAGTACTTGACTTATGTGCTTTAAACTGAGCACAGCCAAGAAAATATGGATGCTGCAGGAAGGTGTGAAACGAAATACCCACAACTAGGGGCATAGTTACCTGCGGTGCAGCTGGTCAATTGCATTGGGGCCTAAAATGTAGGAGTGGGGTCCACATACGGCAGGCTTTTGAGGTGGAGTTTTTGCTGCAATGGAAGTTTGCTGTTAGCTGTGTCAGATTAACTGAGCTGCAGGACTCAGACTCCAAGCAGCAGAATCCTCTGAAGCACCTGCAAGGGAGGGGGGGGGGCTGCGATGGTCTGATTGCGTGTGCACAGGTGGCCGAACAGCATGCATGCTTTCTTTTGTGTAATTGCACAGAGATTTATCACACCTAAGGTACTTGAGCATGATAGAAAACAAGTTAATCTTGTTTTGTATGTGTAGTTAGTAGCCTAAAGGGTCATAAAAAGATATTTGAAAGGTCACCTCACCCTTAACATCTCATGGCATGCTTCGTCATAGGCAACCTGTCATACTGTAGTACGACAAGTCCATTCCAGAGGACTCAACCAAATCAAATTGGGAGTTCTTAGCTGTTAATTTACAGGACAAATACACTGGTCCAGATTCAATGTTAAATATAACTAGCCGTATGCCCAAAGGATGTTCCTTTATTACAGGGTACCTATGGTATAGGTTAAAATCAGAATTGTGGTACAGAGGTAGACCATAATGGCTCACCTAAGCACTCAAAAATACCAACATGTGTCGACCTACTCTCTGTATCAGAAAAAAGTCACAAGGTCTTCGTCAGGGTTTCCCTATCTACTTTGCAAATGCATTACATGCAAATATATACATTATTGTTGTAATGCATGGTTACCTTATGACACATCATATGCGTGTTATGATATCCTTTTGCCTTATTAATATATGAATATTGTTTCTTATCTAACCCTGCAGGTTAATGTCATAATGGACGTCCCACTGGTATGAGAACATAGTCTCAATTTATCTGCATGTAACGCATGTGCAATGCAGACAAGGATTTCTTCGACACTGACAAAGACTATCAGCCTGATTCATCAAGCTGATATGCGCTCACAAAGGGCCAGATTCTCAGAATCTGGCCCTTTGCGAGTGCGATTTTTGCATTTGGGATTCATCATCCCAAATGCAAAAATCGCTTTTACCGAAATCGCATATTTGCGAGGAATTGGATTTAAGGAATCTCTAATAGAGATTCCTTAAATGCAATTCATCAACCATTTAGAAATTGCGAAATCGCAATATTTGGTCGCAATTTACCACCAAGTCTGACTTGGTGGTAAATTGCGAAAAAAGAGTAAAAATCACTTTAGTGCATTTTTTTCTTTTGCATGTTACACAAACACATGTCCATGTGTGTGCGCAACACCTGTTCAAATGTGCATTTAAGGGGTGCTACAGGGTGTCCTTTGGACACCCCTGGTACCCTTCAAATCGCAAGCTTATTTGCGATTAGCAAATTGCTAATCGCAAATAAGGGATACTCCCCATTCATTCCTATGGGCCTTTTGGCCCATAGGAATGAATGGGGAGTTTTTCCTTATTTGCGATAAGGCCCATAGGAATGAATGGGGAGTATTCCTTATTTGCGATTAGCAATTTTCTAATCGCAAATAAGGAATGTGTAGGAATCGCATATTTTTGTGCGATTCCTACATGAATACCGTTTTGCGAGTCTGGAATAGCGATTCGTTATGAAACAACGGCCCAATGATGAATCAGGCTGATTGTGATCTATTTCTGGCACCGAGCATAGGTCAAAGCATGTTTGACTTTCTGAGCTGTGCACCACGGGTACTCAACAAAGTGATTTCATCTTCAAAAGTGGCCTCGCTTTCGGGTTTTTTGAAGTAGTTATTTGATGTATCCATGACCTAACTTATGTTCCTCGTGGATGTAAGGGCCAAGGCCCTCTTTTTATAAGCGTAACATATGCATAGAAAGCAAGGTTGAGCGCCTGACTTCTCGGGTTGGCTGGAAACAGTAGAAATGACCGCGTAATGAGAATTGGCGTTTTCTTTAGGGCAAACTCTATATTAATTTCTAGTTTGAAACAGTTAGCGTATATGCATGTCCTTCCAGAGTTAAAAGAATGAATGCACAGAAGGTGAGGAGCAAAGGTGTCTGTGTATGTGACAGAGAAAGAGGTAGAGGGGATTATAAAATCAGAAAGAGGACAGGATACACAAAAGAGAGAGGAAGACAGCAAGCTTGTGGAAGTTCACTTTCACCATCAAATGAACACTCGGAGCCGGTTGTATATGAAATATAACTTCCTTTAATCCAGAGCGCCGGGGAACACGTCCTCTAACTGCAAAGATCGGCCGCTATCTGAAATGGCCATCCTTCCGTTTCCGGTCGCGGTGGTGCAGCGTAAAGACTAGACTGTCATTACATATCTCCCCCCTTTAGGCCCCACCAAAACTTTGGCAATACACGTATGTGACAGTTAAACATTTGTAATGAAAAGGAACAGTCTCACTTCTTGCTCATGGTAAAGCCCTCGAATCTCCTGGGCACTCTCACCACTCTGCCCGCTCTTGTTCTCTGGGGCTCCCTTTCCTGGGGACTTCCGAACGATCTGCTAGGGGTGGTCTCCCTTCTAGTTTCACCTTCCAGCCCCTTTCTATGTCCTTCCAGCTTTGCTTCGCTCTCAGTCTTGTCCTCCATACTGGCTCCTTCCTCTCCACTCGCTTCTCCAAAGCCTTCTGCTCTATTGCTGTTCAATTCACCGCTGACTCCTCCTGCTGAGGCTTCCTTCTCTTGTGCTCCTGCGTCTTCGCCTGCTTCGCGTCCTTCTTCTGCTGATGTTTCCCATTTCAATATCTTGCTGCATCTCCCCATCCTGTCCTTCTACCACACCTTGCCATCACTTAACAAAGCTGATCGGTTGTAGGGTTCTATTATCTTGAGGGGAGGCGTGAACTTACTCTCCCCCTTGCTCTTCCTCACCGCCACTTTTACTCTCACCCAATCTCCTTTCTCTAGTGTCACGTTGTGTGTACTATGTTTCTTGTTGAAGTGTTCGGTGTATATTTCTTGAGCTTTCTCCATATTCCTTTTCACCACTGCCGGTGACCACTTGCTTTGGACCACCAGGTGCTTCCAAGCCAGATTGTCTTTGGTAAATGGTTCTCTGCCTCTCAACACCTTAAAAGGGCTATAACCTGTGCTTCCTGGCATGATGCAATAGGCCCATAGCATTGTTGGCAGCTCCTTCTCCCAGTCTTGTCCTGCACTGATGGCCGCTTGTATGGTCCCCATGATCACTTGGTTGAACCGTTCAACCAGTCGATTTCCTGCCGGATGGTAGATGGGTGTGTGCTTCACCTCTATCCCATTCCTGACCATGAATGCTTTCCATTTGGCTGATACAAACTGGGAACCATTGTCGGATGTGATCACTTTAGGGATCCCTTCTTTCACGAAGATGGCATTTAAGAACGCCAACACTGCTTCTGTGTCCACCGTCTCCCTTATTTCCACCTTCGGCCACTTGGAGTATCTATCCACCATCACAATCGCGTACATTTGCACTCCGTCAATGTTCAGAATGGGGCCCGCTATGTCTATGGAAATCATTTCCCACGGGCTGCTGGGTATGGGGAATGTCCCTAAAGGAGGACGTATCATTACTTGTGACTTATCTGCCCTGCTGCATGATTCACACATCCTCCGAATCTCTCCACCTGAGAGTCTATGGCCGGCCACCAGTACGCTTGTTTCACCAAGGCTTTGGTTTTCGTTATCCCTTGGTATTCTTCGTGTAGGATGGTTAAGAGGTGCTCTACTAATTTCTGGGGCGGTATCACCTTGCTTCCTCTCAGCAAGAAAGTCGGATTCTCACCTATTGACAGTTCATCTGTTATCTCCCAAAACTTCCTCATCTGGCTGTCTAAGTGTGGTTTGTCCGGCCATCCATGCACCACATACCCTTTCACAGCTTCTAGGGTCTCATCCTGGGTGTATGCTTCCGACCACTCCTGCTCACTTAATACTTGCTCGTGGTCCTCGTCGTGGCCACCATGTATCCTTCCCATCCAGGGGGTTCTTGTTCTTCCACGCTTTTCTTGGCCGCTGCCCTACTCAAAAAGTCTGCGACTCTGTTTCTTGGGCCCGGTATATATTCCACTTCATATACATAGTTCAGGAGTCTTAATGTCATTTTAGCTATCCTGGGCATTGCATGCGCATGCCTGCTGGAGGTTAGCATCTTTACCAATGGCTTATGATCTGTGCGCAGCAGGAATTTTGAGTCCCACAGAAACTGACGGAATCTCTCCATTGCCCATACTGTGGCCAACATTTCTTTCTCGATTACACTGAATCGTTCTTTGTTGGGTGCCAAAGATCTGGATGTAAAGCATACTGTGGTGACCTCACCGGCCCTTGACTTCTGCATCAAAACTGCTCCCAATCCTTGGTCGCTGGTGTCCGTGGTCAAAATTGATTCTGCATTCTGGTCAAACCCCTTAAATGGTATGGCTTCACTTATTTCCATTTTCAAAGCATTGAATTCTGTTTGTTCTTCCTGGTCCCATTTGAAACCATTCTTTTCCTTTAGCAGTTGTCTCATGTGGTGTGTCTTCGTGGTCGCGAAATGGGGAACGAATTTGCTATAAAATTCGGCCATCCCTAGGAATGACCTGATGTTTTCCTTCTTGGTGGGGATGGGTGCGTCCCTGATCGCTGCTGCATTGGCTCTTTTCGGTTCGATGCCCCTTTCACTGATTTCGTGGCCCAGGTAGGTTACCGAACTCACTCCAAACCTGCACTCCTCCCACTCCGCCGTGAGTCCATTCTTTTTAAGAATCTCTAACACTTCTTGCAATCTTCCATTATGGTCTCCTTCCGATTTACCCATGATGAGGATATCGTCCTGAAAGAATTGCACACCATCCACTTTCTGGAACAGTTTGTGCATTATCTTCTGGAACACTGCTGCTGCAGACGCCAGTCCAAAAGGCATTCTCACGAATTTGTAGCAGCCGAACGGGGTGATGAAGGAAGTGAGGTGGTTGCATGAGGGATGCAGCGCTATTTGGTGGTAGGCCGATGACAAGTCTACTGTAGAGAACCATTTTATTCCTTTGGTCTTCGTCAGCATCTCATTGATGCGTGGTAGTGGGAACTTGTCAACCAGGATGTTTTTGGTAAGTTCCCTGAGGTCCACACATAGCCTCACCTTGCCATTAGGTTAATGCGCTACCACTAATGGTGAAAGCCATTCCGCCCTCTCAATTGCCTTTATTATACCGCTCCTCTCCAGTCGTTCTAATTCCTCTTGGACGGCTCCTCGGCAACGGAACGGGATGTTCCTGGCTCTGTGGCTTACAGGTCTTGCTCCCTCCTTCCGGTGAATCATGTGTGTAAATTTTGTCAACTTGCCTATTGTCCTGCTGAACACCTTGGGATACTTCCCTTTCCACCATTCTCCTTCTACCTTATGTGCAATGTCTGTGAGCATCACCTTCTCCACACCTCCTGGGTTCAGTTGGATGCCTAACGCTCCCTGGTCTCTCCAACCTAGTACCGAAGGGCCTTTTTCCGCCACATATAACTTGCATTAAGCTCTGCGTCCTCTGAATTCGAATTCTAACAGGCAATATCCAACCATTTGTATCCTTTGTCCTGTATAGGTGACTGGTCGTACATCGGATGTGGTCAGTTCTCTTTTTATCGCTTCCTGGAACTTCTTTAGCCAAACTTGTTGTTGTATTATGGTGATGGGAGATCCCGAGTCTACCACTATGTCTATTGTCACTCCGCCTATGTTCATCTTTAGCACCGGCTTGCTGTTGCTTTTGCAGTCTATATCCAATACCTGGTCGTCTATGTACAGGATCTCCTCCCCGATTTCCTCTGCACCTTGCGTTTCTTCTTCTTCATCGCTGCCTTGGTCGACGTATCTGACTGCTGCACCTTTGGGCTTGCGCCTGCATACCTTCTCGTAATGCCCTAATATTCCGCAGTATAGGCATTTGGCTTTGAACGCTGGGCATACTTTGTCATTCCCTGCGTGTGAGGCGCTCCCACATCGGTAGCTGTTCTCTTTCCTTTCCCATTTCTTCGGCGTGGCTCCCGATCTCTGGTGATATTTCTTCGCGTATTGGCTTCTTGATGGAC
This sequence comes from Lissotriton vulgaris, assembly GCF_964263255.1. Classification (NCBI taxonomy): domain Eukaryota; kingdom Metazoa; phylum Chordata; class Amphibia; order Caudata; family Salamandridae; genus Lissotriton; species Lissotriton vulgaris. The sequence continues at coordinate 431,941,088 of NC_141685.1, read as the reverse complement.
CTGTCGCTCTGTTCTTCTCCATTTTGCTACTGTCCATTACTCTGCACACTTTCGTTTTGCTCACCGTGTCCTTTCTCGCGGCTTCAGCACACCTCTTGGACAGTTCGGCCTTCTTCACCAATGCCCATACCTCTTCAGTGGTGCATCACCATTGGCCCATAGTTTTTCTTGCACGGCCGTATTTGACGTGTGCATGATGATTTGATCTCTAACCAGTTAATCATTTAGCGCCCCAAACTTGCACGTGAGAGCTAGTTTTTGTAGTGCTGCCACATATTCATCTATGGTTTCGCCGCTTTCCTCTTTTCGTTGGAAAAAATTGCATCGGTCTATGGCCATACAGACCTCTGGTCGATAATGCGTGTCTAAGTCTTCCAGTGCGTGTTGGAACACGTCTGTGTCTGCTGCCGGTCTGGTTATCTTCACTACGTTATCATACACTCTAATGCCTTCAGGCCCTAGATTGTGCATTAGTATTTTCTTCTGTCTTAAGCTTGAGAATTCTGCTTCGCCTTCCTCCTCTAACGCCGATAAGTAGTTGAGGAAATACCTCTCCCAATCCTCCCACGGCATTGTGGGGTCCCCTCTTTTTGGTAGAAACGGCACCAGGCTGGTGAGTGATGAAGATTGGGCACTCATTCTTCCGGTGTCTCTGGGGTGGTCAGTAGCAGCTTCGTCGTCGTCCGGTGGACTTCCAGGTGCTTGTCTATTCTCCTGTCCCCTTCGCTGACTTAGGCTGCCTTCGTTGCCACTTGAGGACCCATCGGTGTCCAGGGTTGCTCTGAAGCTTTTCCTGCCTCGTGGTGCGCTTGCTGGAGGGCTGGCCTGACCCTGTTATTTAGGTGGCATTTTGGTGAGCGAGGGCTACTCCCCGTGGGTGCGAGGTCTTCTGTTCCTGATGGCCCTCAGTGGTGTGCTGACTAGCCTCCTGCCTCTCACTGGTTTTCTTGGGCCTCGGTTCTCCTGCCCTGTGCCCTGTCGCTCTGCTGGCTGCACTGGTGGTGCTTAACCTGGCTTGGGGTGTGCTGGGTTGCACTGTTCACTGGCCACGCTGGTGGTGCATTTCTGCCCTAGGTTGTATACAGGTTGCTTAGCTGGGGTGCGTCCTTCCCATTTACTGCACCGCTGGTGCTTATGCTGCCTCCTTTGCTTAGCTGGGATATGCCCTTATCATTTGCTGTACTGCTGGTGCTTATACTGCCCCCTTTTGGATTTTGGGATGCTCACTTGATGCCTCAGGCCGTTCTAGCCCCCTTCAGGCTGCACTCAGCGTCGCTAGTACCTTTATGCGGCTGCTCACTGTGGCCGCTGTTGAGTAGATGTTCCCGCTGCCGCGCTCTGGTCTCTGCCCTTTCTCGGTGCTATATCCGGGTTTTGCACGCGAAGTGGTTCGCCGACTTTTTTCATTTTTTTTTCTCGCTCTTAATTGTCCCGCCTCGTCACCATTGTGGAAGTTCACTTTCACAATCAAATTAACACCCGGAGTTGGTTGTATATGAAATATAACTTTCTTTAATCCAGAGCGCCGGGGAACACGTCCTCTAACTGCAAGGATCGGCCGCTATATGAAATGGCCCTCCTTCTGTTTCCGGTCGCGGTGGTGCCGCGTAAAGACTAGACTGTCACTACAAAGCTGTAGTGACAATCCAAGAGACAGTGTGATCGTGTTTCAAATCAGATCAAATCAAGAGGTATTTGGTAATGATGGTATTTGTAGGGTGCACGGCTACTCAATAGAGTGTCCCGATGTAGTGGCTTGCAGACCGCTTTTCCAACAAATAAATCATAGATGAAAAGGCACAAATTAAGCAGCCACGTTTTTAAGCTGTGTTTAAAGGAACCTTTATCCTTAGTAGCATGCAGCTACAGAGGAAAGACATTCCAGGCCACAGCAGTCAGTGCAGAGAATAGGGTACCTCCCCATTTCTTCCTCTTCGTCTTTGCTCTTAGTCTTTGCTACCACCGCCAACAGTGCATCTGAAGAGTGCAAAGTTCTGGACCAACGGTTCTACAGGCTAGCACCAGGCTAGTCCCTTAAACTCTCTCCCGAATTGGCAGCCAGTGCAATTCCTTGAGATCAACATGTATGTGAGCTGTTTTTCAGGATGCAGAAGCCGGGCTGTGGGATTCTACACGAACTGGAGTCTCTCGAGCTGGTGCAATGGCCCCTGTATAAAGCATTGGCATTGTCCAGTCAAGATGTTATAAGGGCATGGACTACAATCTTTTGACAAGGAGATGGAAGCACCAACAGAAACGTCCTCAGAAATCGGAGAAGTCTGAAGCAAGTCCCAACTACACTCTCCACCTGTGATTTGAGGGACAAGTTGTTTTCAAACTCCAGCTCCGAGGATCTGGACCACTGTGGTAGAAGTCAGAGGGAAAGGAGCAGAGCTAGGCCATAATTTACTGCCCAAGGAAGGAGGAGGAAAACCAAAAAACAAAACTTCTGTTTTACTAGTGCTGCACTTGAGATTACTCCAGCACATTCACTGAAACATTGCTGACAAACACGCTTCATCTCTGCTCTGGGCGATAGAGATGTTACAGTCGCAGGTTAGGAGAATATGCGTGCCTGCAGCATATGAGACAACCTGCATGCCAAAAGATACAACCTGTACTGTCAGAGATGACATATAAACATTAAACAATGTTTGACTTAAGGCAGAGCCCTAGGGAACTCCTAACTTTAGAGGATTAGAGTCAGATTAGAATGGCGGTACAAAAGGGGGTGGTGATGGACGGAGCATCTGAACCAATCAAACACTCACATCCAGTCAACAAATCTGGGTTTAATCCAGCACCGTTCTTTAGCCCACTCTGCCACCCCAGTTCAGACATGGCTTGTACGAGGTCTCGAGGCTGTGGCTCATCGCGTCTCCCGTTACCAGGAAGTAAGACAGGGAGGGGGCGTGGTTGCGTTCCTATCTGGTGCGTTAAAGAGTGAGGAAAGACTAACATGCGGCCCTAGAAATTCGATTGAATAGGTAAGCTTTACATGAGACCTCCGTGTCATGTATAAATCCTTTTGGAAAGACTCCGAAATTCCTGTTTTCGAAATATTCACTAGCCCTCCTAATTACTCTTCTTTTAGATACGGGCAGCTGAATGATTCTTTCCAGCCGTTTTTCCTGATAATAAGGTAAATCACTGCCACACTAACGAGTCATGCATCATTTGTAACGTATTGTAAACCCATCCTTACCTAGTCCCCTCGCTTCCTCAGACTGTCTACGGAGCGATTTTTGCTGCATCCAACGCCATCCGACTTGCAACTTTGGCAAGGTAATCATAGTTTGTTGATGTAACTATTTGTTAGGAGCACATTTAGCCATGTGGCTCTTTTTACCTGTACAGCCCTCAGTGTATTTTAACGTAACCGCCGAGTGGTGCATCCGCTACGGCCTAACAGGGACTATCTGCAGACCCTCGAGACTAATTAGTTTCCTACTTTCTCTTTAACCCTAGGAGGTCAGCCCATCGGCCCCGTCCCACAACCTCCCTTCCCCCGTTTGTCCTGCTGAAGACCCGCGTTGTAAGGGCAATCCACCCTACATACCTTTAGGGTCGAAACGTAGACTGCTGCCTACCCTATCAACTCCTATCATTAGCAGGATATATACAGCCGTTTAGGAGCTTGATTGTATATAATGTATTGACTTTTGCATGTCCCGTGTGGCCCCGATTTATGGGGACCATCCTAAAGAACATATACATGAACTTTAATGTATGTTGTTTATGTCACATATTATTGAATACTGAGTCACAACTATTTCACTCAAGTCCTCACCCAGCACTCCCTCCCCTCCCCCCTCTTCCTATGTGGGCACAAAAATTATTGGATAAAATACCAATGTCTCTTTTGATACATAACGTTTAACCATAAAAAGGTTGATATAAGTGCGTTGTGAATAAAAACATTGCACTTACGATTTGTTCTTTCTTTTCCTTTCTTTTCCATTTGTAATTAAGTATTTTTTGGTATACTATATACTGATTGCTTCCTCAGGTCTGGGACCCCTCTGTCCATAACGACTATTCACCCAGGTCCCTTTGACTTTATGGGTATAACCCGTTTGTTTGTAACATATTGCCTAGCCAGGCATGAACTGCCAATGCATCTGCTTCAATCACACCAGATAGCGATGACACATGTTTGTTAAGAATGGACATCGTTTCCTCCATATTAGCATCAGCCCATTTTCGACGTGGTAAAGAAGGATTGCGCCTTCTACATCTGGGATCTTGCTCTAGTGTCCAGCTGAAGTGTATTATCAAATGATCCAACCAGATGTTACTCAAAACCTATGCAACCATTAGAAAAAATCAGATGAAGCAATGAATGAGTGGGTTTGTCGTCAAACTGCTTCAGAATCCAAGTAGACAGTGTCCAGGAGGAGGCGCGCTTGATGATCACCAGCCTTATCCAGATGTATGTTCAGGTCTCCCAAGACAGAGAAGTCGGAATACTTCAGGAGATGTTTGGAAAGACCATCATCTGAAGAGGACAAAAATTCAGTGACATTGCCGAAGGACGGTAGATTAATATGATGGCCAAGGACTTATTTGCTGTAGGAGAAAGGCAAAAGCTCAATGATTCAGCCTTTGAAGTTCTAAGATCTCAAAGGAGGTACATTTAGGGTATTTTTTACGTTTATGGCAACCCCCGTCCTCTCTTACTAACTGTATCATGATAGACTATAGAATAACCCTCAGGAAAAGCTTATGCAATTGTCAGTCGCTGAGCTATCATTCAACCAAAAAGCTTACGCAATGTCAGTCGCTGAGCTATCACTCAACCACGTTTCCGTGAGAAAGAGGATGTCCAGACAATCCTTCCTAAGAAGCTCATAGATGTATAATGCATTCTAGTGGAGGGACTGCACATTAACTAACGCTGCATGGATTATAGGAGTATTTGCAGGACTTTAACTAACATTCAAAAGTGATTGTGAAGAGTCAGTAGACAGCGTACAGCCAGGCAACCTAAGGGAACACAAGGAGCAAGCCAGCGGCAAGGGCGAAGCTGACAAGTCACACCAACCTGTGCATGGTGCGCCATGATTCAATGCATGAATCTTCATAGAGGAGTAACTTAGACACAGGCCCTGCTGAGAAGGGGCTTGGGCAGCATGGCTGCAGCTAATCGCAGGCCAAGAACGGACGGGTGCAGACAGGCTTGCCCAAGGCGCACCTTCGGCATGTTTTTGCATTAGAAGGGAATATACAGAGAAAATGAAAAGGTTAAGACAGAATAGACAGAAAGTGCATGTTTGTGTGTGTGAGAGAAAAAGATAGAGAATGAGGTGAGAAAAATGAGAAGGTTATGTGTGAAAGAGGGGCATTCTAGGTGAGACAGGTGGAGAGATGGGAGAAACAGAGTAAAGTATAGAGAGAGAAGGAGCTAGCAGGAGAACAAAGAGAGGAGAGGCAGTGCATGTGAGTGTGAGTGAAAATAGTACAGATGACCAGATAAGGTAGAATAAGTGGGTATATGTGTGTGAGAGAGAGATGATGATTGCCTGGATCTGTACAAGGATACCTTTTGGCGCACTATAAATCCATATAACAAAACATAAGATATAAAGCCATATAACATATAAAGCCATATAACATAAAATAATATATAGCGAGACAAAGAAAGAGAGATAGGGAGAGCAAAAGAAAAACAATGAATTTCATAAAAAGGGAAAAGATAATATAAGAGAAAATGAGTAAGAAATGCTATTGCATGGGTGTGTAGGAGAGAGAGAGAGAACATAACAGTGAGTAAATAATCCAAGTCAGATGGATGGAAGGATTTTGAAAGAGAGAAGCTACAAGATAGATTTGAGCACAAGTTATGTGCATCTTGTAGAGAAAAGGCTTGGGAGAAAACAGAATAGAGAGAGAGTTTTGTGTGTGCCACATGGAGAGAAGAAATAATGCATGAGAGGTGTGTTTGCATGAATGTGAGACAGCTACAGTGAGAGAAGGGAGAGAAAATGAGAGTGTGAGAAGAGAGGATAAAAGGTGGGATAGAGCATGCAAATGTGTGTTTTTGTAGTTGAGATCAATAGAGACACAGGAGAGAATACAAGAGAGAGAGATAGGATTGGGACGAATGAGAGAGACAAAATATAAGAGATACCTTGATGGTCTTGGTTCAATTGTAAATGGTAATCCATTATTCTTAGATGACAATTTTTGATGGACTGCATTGAAAAAAAAAATTTGTGGACTGGGCAAACATGTTGGTGAGTTGCAGCGGGACGTGGCTTTGTCGACGTGCGTGTGGGTTATCAAGACAAGGTAATCACCGCATTCAGAATAATGGGCAGATGGCACACAATGGTGGTCAGTAAAGAACGTAGACTTAAGAATGACTGACAGAAGTTGTAACATTTATTATTTGCGACATGTATGTTTCATTTTATGCAAATAAATGTACAGATAATTTTAAAATAATTTCTTGAGGTTGCTAATGCTAGAATTCTTCCTTATGAAGTAGGAATAGTTATGCTTCTGAGGCCGTGTAAATGGGGCAGAATCTTGGAAAATGGGATGTTGTTCCAGAGAGCAAGGTACTGAGGGAACTATTTCCTCGGGTAACTATTATCAAATGTTTCACCTTAGTACCGCAGATTTATCACTGCATCGAGAGGCATTTATTAAAAGTGATAGTTTTTAAACATGAATTTTGAAACATCCATGCCCAGCCACTGCAATGTGACAAAACCATTATTGAATCAAGATGCAAAGCAGTTGTCATGTCGGCTATAGTCCATTAAGTCAAACATAAGAGAGACTTAGTACAGCATGCATCCTCATGTATTTCATGGTTTTCACATTTGGAACAATAACAAAAATAGGATGGGTGGTGAAGAACATAATTGCCTAGGATCACATAACTTGGTCAAGTGGCCAAGCATGGCTTGATCCCAGGCTTTCTGGTTTCACACTGTGTAATTCAACCACTAGATTGGTATCCCTGTCTTACCTCTGTTTCAAATCAAAAGTTATTGCATTGTCTTTCACACTTTGTGTATGAGGTTAAAGTGTGGATAGTAGGCAGAAGCCATGTGAAAATTCAGCTCATTTTGGGCACAAGGTTTCAAAAGGATATTGAACTGAACCAGAGTCTGGCATATTTGCTCATGCCTTCAGTGGCTCACCCAACTCTATACTTTACCTTCGGGATTCTGTGCCTGTGTGATGTCTTGAAGTTCCTAGTAATCCCCAGGACCTGCATGTTTTGGATGAGCTAAACTGAGGGCTTGAATGAATGAATGAATGAAATAGAGTTTATAAAGCACGTAACTACCCGGAGGCCTCGTAGCGCTTATGAGCAGGCAGGCATATGTATTATAGGATTGTTATGTAGCGCTAAAAAGGTGAGTTTGAGCAGTCTACGGAAAATTTGCAAGTTGGGTTCCCTACGAAGAGTAAGGGGGAGAGAGTTCCAACAACTGGAAGCATTCAGAGAGAAGGAGCGACCGCCCCATCTGGATCTGCGTACTTTCCTGGTAGTAGCAGAACTTTCCTTGGTGTCCAAACTGCCCCCGGACCCCCCCCACCCCACCCCTCCCACAGAGGATATGTCACCAGTTAGACCAGCTAGCTCTACAGTGCCACTACCACCCCTCTGTATCTTACAGTGGTGTAGGTAGTTTCTGGCACCCACTGAATATGACAAACCTGATTCCTCGGGTATAGTGGAAAACAGTATAGTACTTCGCTCAGTCACCCGTGCTTGCTTATTCTCAGGAAATCAAAAGATGGCGATTAAGATGTTTCAATAAGTGGTTATTGCTGAAGCATCAGTCTTGTGTAAAACATATTTGCTGCGATAATCAAGAGCCAGAAGCATATAAAAGAGATTGCAAGTGCCAATATAAGGAATATTAGATACATTTCTTCCATAGTGCTAATAAGATGAGCATTAGCAGTTCAGATAAAACCAGTAGCACTTGCATATTCTTAATATGCGCGCCCTAAGTAATTTGCCAAAATGTACCTAGCCTAGATCGTTATGTGTAGCATGTATATGCATATATTTATGTATGTAGCCAAGAAACCTCTGGGAAAGAATCCGCCCCCTCACCTGATGGTAGAGAACGAAGGACCCTGTTTTTGCTCCGAGGATGACACCCCGCAAGGGATGTCAGACCGCTGCGTGTCAAAGATTAAGCATGCAGGACCCTATGTCAGCTTGGAAGGTATTCTCCTCTAATTTGCAGGGGAAAATAAGGGTCCTATATACTAGAGTGGTCACTCCAGGGTTTCTTATAGAATCGATATGTTTTGAAATCAATCATAAATGTTTTGAAAACAATCATAAATGTTTTTTCAAACAAATGCGATCATGCACTAAGGGCTGATGGCCAAGGATGAAAAAAGTGGTGACACGTATACAGAAATTTTTTTGTTATGCCCGGGGACATGTTTATGTACATCAGGTACAGGGATCATGATAGAATACCAAGAGCCTGGTATTGAAGAGAAAGGAGCAAGCTACTAGGCAAAAGGTCACCTGTTTGGAATGGTTATTGTCAAGGATAGTACAATATATGAAGATAGGGTATATATGACAGGACTAGCCTAAAAGATATGACATTGATACCTTTTTTGTATGTGAGGATATCTTAGCTATCACTGCTGCTGACCATCTGTGGAGTGGAGTGGAGTGGTGTGGCTCACTGGTTCAATTCCCGACGAGGCAGGGTCGTGGACCAGGGTCAGCGGACTCGATAATTCTCACCTCGGTGCCTACTCTAACCAGGGATCACACTCGGCAACTCTGGGCATTAGCTTGCCTCATCTCTACAACAGCCCCCCACATTCGCCGGGGAGGCTTGTTTTCACCTTGGAGATACCCAGTAGGGACCATCTCACAGGGATAGTCAGGATGGGTTCCCCAGCGGTCTACAGCGCCACGACGCCTCAGGGCATCAGTGCGCTTTACAAGACACATTACATTACATTACATCTTGTACCTCTGCTCTGTTGGAGGGGAACTTACCCTTCTGTCAAATGCTGAACATTGTGCATGCGTTTGTTTACACGCAGGCTTGGACTGCTGCTGCAGACGCTGACCATGCTTTAAGCATGCAAAGGAAGGTTGCATTCTTTATATCCAGATAGGTATGTGTTCTGTGAGCACTTGAACTTGGCAGAAGGGATTCTACGAGGCATGCGACGTCTGGTTTTTCTTTCAAGGTCTTGACAGATTCATTCAATTGTCTGATGACCATGTCATAACTAATTTACGGTTTTAAATACCGGTGAGGACTTCACAAGGTGGGCCCTCATGAGTGGATTTCAGCTCACTACTATTGGAAAACCCTGAAAGAGCCATTAAGTACTCAACCTCCAGTGTTGTACCTGAGATGCAGGGGTGGCACCAGGATTAGGTTGCCCCCGCCCTTCTTCGTCCTGAACAAAGACTTGCAGCAGAGGTTTAAGTCACCCTCTATGCACAAGCCGAGTCGAAACGTCGAAGCACCCCACTCACTAACTGCCTTTATCACATCCCATCCCATTTGCTTGATGTTTCATTTATGCATTTACAAAAAGTATATAAAAAATGTTATAAATGATTTGTTTGGGACAGGCCCTTCTGAACTGGTCTCTTTACCAGTCCATTGCCAAAGCCGTAAAAATTTATAAACTCTGGATATTTGTGACTATTCACTTTTCCCTACCCATCACGAGCACACCCATTCTTCTCTCTTTCTTTGAGCAACCTTTGTACCTTCTTTTTGTCAAATTAATGTTGATCTGTTTCAAGTATATAAAATTAAATATACTAAACTTAAACAATTTTTTGGCACTTTTGTGTTTGAAATTGACTGTACGTTTGGAACAATGCTATCTTAGACAGCAGGGTGTGTTGTTGCATTTATTTTTGGTATTTTTTACCAGTGTTTGACTTATTTAAGCTACACACACATGATAAATTATAATTTATTCTTCTCTAAAGCAGTCACGGACCACTTGTTACTTTACTGTGAGCATCGGGAAGCATGTACTATTTCATGGTGCTGTACTTTTTTTTGCATGTGGAAATTTTACTGAGTGTGTGTGAGTCAAGCTTCTACTCATATCCCACTGCGATGTTCCTTTCACTTGACCGAATCTGAAATCCTGCTTATTCATTGCATATAAGGGAAGAGTTACATGGTGCTTCTGTGTGCCACACTTGTTCCATGCATTTGAAGGAAGCTTGTACTGGCTGGCACTGCAGTGCCACACCTGCACCATATCTTTGAAGCAAGCTTGCACTGGCTAGCCCTGAAGCACCATACTTGTTCAATGTCTTTGAAGGGAGAGTGCACTGGCTGGCTCTGAAGTGCCACGCCTGTCCCATGTCTTTGAAGGAAGCTTGTACTAACTGGTCCTGCAGCATAACACTTGTTCCATGTCTTTGAAGGACGACTGGGATGCTCATGACCAGTGCCGTATTTTGTATGCATGTGAGCGATGGATTCCCTGCGTTCTTGCTCCCTGTGCTCTATTTCTGTGTGTTTTAGGCTTGTTTAAATGACTGTTTTACCTTTCCAACAAACCACATGTTTTCTTAAAAGAAATATATAATCTTGCTAAATAAAAATGAACATTTGTTAAGCCTACTAGAGATAGCATCATTCATATATTGGTTCAGCCCTTAGACAGGGCATCATAAATACAATTAGACAATAGGTCTGCCCTCCTCAGTCACTGGCTTCGTTGCCAATGTTTGGCATCACCTAAAGGAGAATTGCAGGTCTTTAAGAAGTTAGGAAGTCTGAATAACAGTATTTTGCCTGCTCACCATGTGTAACTCTGCATCCAGATCTCAGTAGATATTTTCTTTAGATCATTCCTCAGCAGCTCACCTGGAACCTAGTGCTTACTGAGTATGGAGTGTGCCAGCAGTTCTGAGGCCACTGCTAAGGGTAGAAACACTTTTTTGTTGTTGCAGTTTTATATAGCGCGAACTTGATCCGAATCGGGTCTCAGAGCGCTTTACATAGCACCAGTTATGTTACATGAGGACACATATTTATCTTTGTTAGGCACGGGGAGATTAAGTGATTTGGCCCAGAATCACAGGATGTTCAGCGTCATTGCCGAGACTCGAACCCAGTTCCCCAGATTCGAGGTCGACCGCCCTAGCCGTTAGGCCAACTTCCCTCCCCTAGAGCACCAGCCATCACTTCTGCCACCTTCAAAACATGCCACCATTTTGAAATGGTATTCTGCATCCTCTATAATGCTTTACTCTTCCAAGATGGCCGACCAGACCAAAGCTTTACTTTTTATTTTTTATATTGAAGCACATGTCCTCCACATTTAGTTGATATATTCTTTTCTTTCTTTCTTTCTTTCTTTCTTTCTTTCTTTCTTTCTTTCTTTCTTTCTTTCTTTCTTTCTTTCTTTCTTTCTTTCTTTTTCTTTCTTTCTTTCCCTTCTTTCTTTCTTTTTCTTCCTTGTGTTTTTAGGAAGCAAGTGGAATTTATTTTGATGCCAATACTCTTCCCAATAGACGTCCTCATAGATCTGACGCACATAGTCTGCAGTGCTGGCCCAAGTATGACTGGTGGGATATTATATAACCTAAGTGGACTTTCAGGCTTCAGTGCCACTTACCTCTAAAGCTTTGAATTGCACAAATGGACAGATGCACCAGAAACTCAAATGTGTCTCCTCACCATCTGTACCAAATCTACTCTTTCCTAGTGAGCGGTGCACGTTTGTGTGAGCAGTGTGCTTGTAAGAGTGTAGGATAAACAACATGTTTTGTATGTGCATTGTGAGATGTATGCCTGTCTGTATGCAGGATTAACATTGTGTTTTGTGAGTGCAGGGTAAGTGGTCTACAGGTTGAAAGTTGTGCCTTTGTGAGTGCAGTATTAGTGGTGGGCATACGAGAGACATGCAGTGTGATTTTGTGGTCATGCACTTTACAAGGGCCAAACCTAGTGGCTTTGGTCATGCTTTTTAGGGCTATAGATTTGACTTGCAGAACTGCGGAGTAGGAAGTGGAAATACAATAGTGTGTGTATGAGAATGGTAGAGAACTTTGATATGGCAGTTGCAGGCAATGTCGAAGAAGGTGTTTTTTGTTGTTTTTAATAGCGCTAACTAGACCCGAGACATTGGGTATCAGAGCGCTTCACATGAGCACCAGTTTCGTTACAGAAGTTCACATTAATTTTTCTGTTAGGCACAAGAAAAGTAAGTGATTTGCCCAGAATCATAGGATGTTGAGCGTCGTGGCCGAGACTCGAACCCGGTTCCCCAGCTTCGAGGTCAACCACTCTAGCCGTAAGGCTACATCCTCTTCCCAAGGTTGAAGAGCGTTGGGCCAGTTGACTGACTGAGATGCTGCCCTATTGGGGAGGCCATGTTACTTTGCTTACACTAAGCCCATGGCAACCCAACTACACAATGCCACAGAACTGTTACAAGACCATCAGCAGTCGTCTTAAGGAAGGACCAAGTTACACCACTGGACTAAAATAGTTGAAATATGTAGCCTGTTTTTACACTAATGTTCTTTTGTTTCATGAAACCTTGCTAATGCTTGTATGTATGAAAATGAAAGTTCTTTAAACTTTTCTTATGTAAATTACTCTTTCTGCAGTATAACACAGCTCTTTGGTACAGCAGTCTGAACCCACTGGGTCTTGTTCTTGTTTGTGCTATTGTAAAATAAATAAATAAATAAATAAATACATATGTAAATAAATCATAAATGTCCATCAATAGTAATCTGACAATATGGTAACCAGCTGGCTGTGACCTGAACTGCCACCCTGTAGCATATGGTGATATAAAAGTCAGTATTTATGCCCAGTAGTTGTACCCCAGCACGGCGTGTACCAAGAAGGAACACTACGTTTTACTAGCATCATTACTTATGTCTGCTGAACTTTTTTCCCTCTTCTAAGGTATTTAGTTAAAAACAATGGTGGTTTTTGATAGAAAGGCATATGTGTATGTCTTCATTTACTGTTCTTTGCAAGGCCTCAAGGTAAAACAAATCTGACTATTTTTATAGCTTTTGCTTTCATGAGCAGGCAAGCTTCCAGTAGTCCAAATAACTGGAATAGGATTCCTTCCTACCTTAATGTCTCTGAAATGAAATGCTGATATAAAGACATGCACCCTGGCCCTTGGAGAGACGCAGCATTAAGAAACAGCTCCAGCCTAATAAATGGCGCGTAAAACTGACGGGTCTCTGTTTCTTGATCTTCAATGAAGCTTAAAACTAATTCATAAAGAGGAAAAAAACAAATATCCTTTACTCTGGTGTTGGCTCTGACTTCCAATCAGCCACAAATCATCAGGCAAAGTTTGTAATAGAAAACATAGCATCCGTCAAATGACTGCAAAATGCTATCAAAATACGATTTACTTTCTAAGTAAATATTGTAAACCGTTTATTACCAGGTAGGGGGAGAAAGCAGGAATGCTGGTAAAGTATGTGAAAGGTGATACCCCCTTCTTTCACTGAGCTCAAGAGAGGTGCAAAGGGGGAATCAGGGGTCAGCTGTAAAGATCTGTCTGAGTGGCCAAGCTTCAGGCACCGTATAATTTCGAGCCAGAATAACTGTGCAATTTCGAATATTTCCCCATTATTAGGGGACTACGGTCCCATTAAAATAGTAGTGAACAATATCAAAAACTTTAGCAAACCAAACAGGACATTACTCTCTTAAAGAAGAAGATTTGGCACTCTTAGAAGTTGTAGCATTATAAATGCTTTACTTTAATTTGTGCAAATGGTTTATTTTAGTTTGTGCTACAAAACCAAACTCTTGCCGGGAACATGGTGATGTAAGTGCTTTATCGACTTAATATTAACACATGTTTTTTTCCAAAATGAAGGGTGTATTTTTATTTTTATCTTCGAGGACAGCCTCTCACTTTAGAAAAGAAAAAAGGCACTTATGCTTTCAATAGGGACTGTTTGTGAGAATATATGTATGCTGTTGAGGGTAATTTGCATGTGTACTTGCAGATGACAGCAAAGTAATTCATATTATACAAAGGTATACTTACATGAAAAAATCTGCGAACTTGAAACAGTGTTACTGGCCTAAATTACACTTGTGTTTTAAAACAAGAGTCTCACCCTCTCTACTAGTTGCATGCTTCATCATCGGGTCCCAACCTGGTACCCTAGAACCCAGGATGGGCTCATCCTCAGTGGAGGGGGCATTTATATTCCTATATTTTGGATGCCACTGTATAAGAATAAAAAAGGTTTGTAATGGATGCCTACAGATATAATTCTCCAAACATCCTTTGTGTCCAGATGTTTTCCGTTGTCTGCTGAAATCCCACTAAGGGTCCACAGCCTTCATCAGGAAACTAATGCCCCCTATCAATGTTTGTTGTTTGTCCTATCCCTAGCAGTCAGCTGTACGTTCCGGATAAAGGAAATTCGTAACATGCTGGTTTACTTAGCCGGAACAGTACAAACATGTACATTTAGTAAGATAACAAGCATTAGAAATGCAATAGGTCTCGCAGCATTAGAGTTAGTGCTTTTAGAATTGTTAATGGGTTTTTTTTGTAAATCTTTAGCATGAGGTTGAGGGTGAGTGAGGGTGAGTGAGGGTGAGGGTGAGTGAGGGTGAGTGAGGGTGAGGGTGAGTGAGGGTGAGTGAGGGTGGGTGAGTGTGAGTGTGAGTGAGGGTGAGTGGGGGTGAGTGTGAGTGGGGGTGAGTGTGGGTGAGTGTGGGTGAGTGTGGGTGAGTGTGGGTGAGGGTGAGGGATTGAGGGTGAGGGGTTGAGGGTGAGTGAGGGTGAGGGGTTGAGGGTGAGTGAGGGTGAGGGGTTGAGGGTGAATGAGGGTGAGGGAGGGTGAGGGGTTGAGGGGTTGAGGGTGAGTGGGGGTGAGTGAGGGTGAAGGTGAGTGAGGGTGAGTGGGGGTGAGTGAGGGTGAAGGTGAGTGAGGGTGAGTGAGGGTGAGTGTGGGTGAGTGTGGGGGAGTGTGGGTGAGTGTGGGTGAGTGTGGGTGAGTGTGGGTGAGGGATTGAGGGTGAGGGGTTGAGGGTGAGGGGTTGAGGGTGAGGGGTTGAGGGTGGGTGAGGGGTTGAGGGTAACGGCACGTGGTCTGACATGTCAGGGGAGTAATCAACTTAGAAGCAGAGTTCAAATAGAACCAATGTCACAAAACTAACGGAATTCCTATTTTTACTACGTGTTAGAAATGCCGCATGTCCCTTAGCGAAATGCCACACTGGCCGTGACCCGTATGACTGGCACCTGTCCAGCCTGAACCCATGGAACAGGGGTAGCAGCAGCCAAAAGTGTGCGCCGTCTGTCAAAAGAGTACATGCATATGACAGCCAAAGCCTCCCTCACAGCCGAATATCGCTTTAGAATTCTGTGGGCTGGATCAGGATTGGCTGAGGTGTCAACAATACTCAAATCACAGGCCGTCTTACACATTGGTGGTACCGCCTATTCCTAGACTCCGCCAGGCACTTGTAAAGCCTTTCAATCGGTTGATATTCGACCCGGAAGTTCTAAAATTATACATCCGTTAAAACTAAAACAGATCAACACACGACGGAATTGTTAAGCTGAAATCACAGGCGGTCGTGTAAGTTGAGGAGAGGTGGTGGCCCCCTAAGTAAATGCGCAGAAATACAGAGTAAATATACGTGTCTGCCCATGCTAGGTGGGTGGTTGAGTGCTCAATTAGGACGGGTAATGAAAACCCCAGTCGAAGAACATTTGCAGATCAGTGTGACTGAATGTTCTTAGACTGAATGAAATAAGAAGCGAGGAAGGGCAAGATTCAAATGCAGCGACCACTTCGGATGATTCTCATAATTTTAATAAATGACTGTTATATTACAATTTTATTGTCCGCTGACGGTAGTATTGTTATAGTAGCCCGATTGATACAGACACTGGGATCCATTCAGAAGATTTTTTGGGGGGTGGCGTGGGTTGAGGTGCTGTAGTATTGACGTTAATTGGCAGAAATGTGTACGGCGGTCAGCATTAAAAAGAACTGATTCCGCATGGATGATATCTGTCGATTTAAAATTAATGTGCTAGTTTGCCGGCATACAGTTAAAATGGTATTAATTTGGTCTCGTTTGAACTCTCAGCTGAATAGGAGTCGGCGGTGGCGTGCGTTTCAGTTTATTTTACATTATATTGGTAAACATGTGAATGTCGGGGTAAAATATTGTTTACACCTTCTCTCAGGATGTTTCACTTAGTACTGCCTAAACGCACTAATTTGCTTTGAGTTGATTAGCTGTCCGATTGCATGTTTACATTGGTTTTGCGTATTTGCGCAAACACTGTACTAGCTTTAAAACTACTTATTGGTTTTAAGATATACTGTAGACGTAATTATGTATTGTAGGGTACAATGATTGATTGCACGTTTTCTCAGGATATATTATTCTACGGGCAGGGCAGGGGAGGGGGCGGAGAGGGGAGAGGTGCGACACGGCAGGCAGGCAGGCAGGGGAGGAGAGTAGGAGGAGGAGGGGGGAGGAGAGTAGGGGAGGCACGGCCTAGCGGCAGGCAGGCAGGGGAGGAGAGGAGGAGGGGGGAGGAGAGTAGGGGAGGCACGGCCTAGCGGCCGTGCAATCAAGTAGTGAGGGGGCGGAGCTGGGGGAGGCTGTGAGAGAGAGTAGGCAAGGCTAGCGGCAGGCAGGCAGGGGAGGAGAGGAGGAGGGGGGAGGAGAGTAGGGGAGGCACGGCCTAGCGGCCGTGCAATCAAGTAGTGAGGGGGCGGAGCTGGGGGAGGCTGTGAGAGAGAGTAGGCGGCTGGGGGCATGTGCACGCGCATTTAAGCTCAATGCGCATGCGCATTGAGCTTAAATTTCTCGTGCACTGCAAGGAATCGCCACGATTCCTTGCAGTGTGGATAAAGAGCGGATAAGTGCCAATACTCTCGCCTTGCTCGATGCGCATGCGCATCGACAGGCGAGACCTAAAAAGGTGTACAAAAGATGTGTACATGTAAATACTTCACGCAGTAATTTTTTTGCTTCAACCCATTTTGAAAAACGAAAATGTCACATAATTTGTAAACATTAGTACACAGAGACACCACATTTGGGACGTAATTAATAAGTGGGTCACACATCACTACGAACATAGGTGATAACATTGGGACCACCTTGTGTTTGTAATATCTCAGCCAAAGGTTCAAAAGCCTCCCAGGAGTGAGGGGTGAGCATGCCCTTATAGCCAAACACTCAAAGCCAGGAATATGTGTAGACAATAAAAAACAATACATTGCTTCAAATCAGCTGGGAAAATGACCAGAAATCAAGGTTAAGATCACACTCAATCATCTATGTTACATACGACCTTAAGCGTGCCATGTCATAATTGACCTAAATACTCTCCCTGCCTTCTGTGTAGATATATGAGAAACTGAGTTGTTGGTTGAATGGGGGGGGAGGGGGGAGTGCCCCTTGTTCAAGCAACAACCACTATCTCTATCAGGATGAACCACAAAAGTCACTAAATTAACCTGAGCTTAACCCTTGGTAGCTTGGCACAGAATGCTGTAAACAAAAAGTGGATGAGAAGCAATGCACACAAGCAGCAATTTGTAGGTTACAAAGTTTACAGATGGATAATCAATCAATAGTCCTAGGTAGATGTCGTTGTTTGTCTTTATTTTACACATGCTTGGTATACATTCTTTAGGCTGTCTCTAAAGAATGTACACCAAGCGTGTGTGAAATGAAGACAAACAACAACATCTACATGTGACTTGATTGATTATACATCTGTAAACCTTGTAACTTACATTTGCTGCTTGTGTGTATTGCCTCTTATCCCCTTTTCTTTCATGTTTCTATTTGTGGTCACCTGGCAGCTGACCATTTGAGGTGGGCAATACCAGAACTTAAAATACCAATGACAGGCTTAGGTAGTGCAGTTGCCATTAACCTGGCTGCCTTTCTATTTGTTGATCACAGAATAATAATAATAATAATAATCCACATTTGTAAAGCGCGAACAATCACCTGTAAGGGTCTCTAGGCGCTGGGGGCCGTCGGGAAGATTAAGTAAGCTATTGCCCA
The DNA here is from genome assembly GCF_964263255.1 of Lissotriton vulgaris. Classification (NCBI taxonomy): domain Eukaryota; kingdom Metazoa; phylum Chordata; class Amphibia; order Caudata; family Salamandridae; genus Lissotriton; species Lissotriton vulgaris. The sequence goes on along the minus strand of NC_141685.1, from coordinate 431,923,044 downwards.
GAGTCACATGGTGCTGGGCTAATCTGCTGCCGGCACCGGGATTGAACCGTGATCCTCAGATTCCAATGTCAGTCACCCTGGCCACGGTGCCACACCTCTCCAATGCCTTCAGGCTGAAGTTAGATGCCATGTATAAAGTCTTTTTGCAGCACACAAACAGCAATAAAATGAAAACACAACACAAGAAAATTCCCAACAATAATTTTGAAAAATAGCATAAATTTCAATAAATTATTTGACACAAAACAACAAAAATCCAATTGGTAGAACCGTAGATATGCAATTTGAACGTTTTAAGTAAAAATAGTTCCTTGAAGCCCAAAACGTCAACTGTGTTTATCTGGTCACAACAGACTGGGACAAAGTCACAAGTTCAGGCCAACTGTGATTGAGCATGGGCCAGCTTCAGAGGCCAAATTAGGTCAGCTGAAGAAAGTATTTCAAATCATGGTTGAGGAGCATTGTCAGATCCTGTGCAGAGGATGCATTGCGCAGCAACAATTCTGAGGAGCTGCGAGGTCCTGCATCGCCATTGAGGACGCCATTGATGGAGAAGCTTGCAATGTGAATTCCTGCATCGAAGATGTGTCTCGCACCGGTTGATTCCGAAGAAGTTATGGGGTTTGTGATGTGGAGTCCTGTGCCTTTGTCGAGGATGGCTTCGACAAGGAACTTGCAATGCGAAGACCTGCGCCACAGATGTGTTGAACAACAGTGGTTCCAGAAGTCTACAGGCTGCAATGTGAAGTCCTGCATCTCGGATGCGTTGCGCAGCAGTGCTGATGCAGAGTGCTGGGAGGTGCTGTGCCACCCTGCATCTGTCCAGCTGGGACCACAGCTGGGCTGGCAGAGCGCTTCCAGGTCCACTTTCAAGGGGCCAGGACTGGGCTGGCACCACTTGAGAGAGCAGGGTCCACAGCTGGCAGAGTCCTGGTGCTGGGTACAAAGTTGTTGGAGCCTGTTCTATATTTGAGTATCTGATCAGGAGGCCAGCCAACTAGCTCTTCGAGGCACTCTGGTGGTCCTGGGTTCAAGATGTCGGTCTTGTTTTTCTCACTCAAGCAGGAAGGCATCAGGGCAGCAGAGTGGCGGTACTTCTTGCAGAAAAGCAGCACAGCAGTCCTTCTTCCGAGTCTTCCAAAGGTCCAGAGGTGTACTGAAGAGTGGGTCTGAGGGTCCCCTGTAATTGAAAGCCTACCTGGCAGCACAGCTGTCTGGTTTGTAAACAACAACTTGGAGACATTTGGAAAGTATCCCTGGGAAAGCATTCTGCCCAGTGCTTATCTTTGGCTTTGTGTTTTGGAACTCACAACGGCATTCTTTCTATTTGTTGGCTTTATTTGTTTTAGGCTGTCCAGCTTGAGTTTCTCCCTCCCATGGGCTTGTGCCATATTTACTGTAGTCTTCCACCAGTACTCGCTTTCTGTAAGCAAGCCTTTAGTTCTTGTTCTTATCTTGTCACATTTGCTGTGCATTCAAAGACCGAGGTCAAATGTCAGACACTGTCTTCCGAAGGAGCTTAGTCTTTACTTTTCTTTCTCTGACTTCAAAGTGAGAGGATTCATGTGACAATCATGCTGGCTACTGGGTGTGCTGCACAATGTTATATTTTTATCGCACACAACAAACAACAAAAAAAGTCTGTAAATTCATTGTGAAGATATTTCAGAACGTATCACAATTAGGAAAGTGCAATAGAATCACATCTTTTTTATTATTCTGAAGTATGTTGGAAACATATTTTAACCCCTTCGATGCTATTGACGGAACGGTTTCGTCATGAGCATCGGTTGGCCTGTGCTCATGACGGAACCGTTCCGTCATGAGCCCGTTGGCTCATTAGAACGTTCAGCACAGCGCAGGAATCTGCGCCGCACTGATGTGGTTAATACAATCAAAACAAATCCACACACTAGGTGATGGCATTTCCATGGATAATTATTTGTACTCTGCATACTCGTCAGTAAAACTATATGTCTGTGCAAATGTAATGGTGATTTTAATTGAGGATGTGTTGCCTGTAATGGCAGTGTGCTATCACATCATGCATATTCCACTTCCCCCTCCACACTAACAGTATGGTACTCCACTCTACCCAACTGGGCTCCACTCTGTACTGCTCTACTCTATGCCAATGTACACCACCCCATTCTACTCTGCACTACTCTACTCTATGCAATTCACTCCACCCCACTCTTCTCTACTATGCACTACTGCACTCTACACCATTCCAGTCTAGACCACTCTCCTCTTCATCACTCCATTCTACGCCACTCCACTTTTTGCCACTCTATTCTGCATTGCACTCTACGCCAATGCACTTTACTCTATACCACTCCATGCCACTCAAATCTACTCTGCACTACCGCACTCATTGCCACTGCTCTCTACACCACTCCTCACCACTCTACTCTACACCACTACACTCTACGCCAATGCACTCTACTATACACCACTGCATTCCACAACAGTCTATTCTACAACTCTGCAATCTCTGCCACTGAACATTACACCACTCTACTCTGCACCACTGATCTCTATGCCACTGCAATCTACTTTGCACCGCTGTACTCTACTCTATGCCACTCTACTGCATTCTGCACCAGTGCACTCTACTCTGCATCACTCCTCTTTACACCACTGCACTCTTCCTTGCACCACTTCACTCTACTTTCTGCCACTGAACTCTATGCCACTCTACTCTGCATTACTGCAATCTACATTACTGCACTATACGCCACTGCACTCTGTACCATTCCACTCTGCACCACTCTACTGTGCACCACTTCACTCTATGACACTGCACGTAAACACCACTCTACTCTATGACACTGCACTTTACTCTGAAACAATTTACTCCAGGCCAATGCAGTCTACGCCACTCCACTCTACACTACTGCAATCTGCTGTGCACCACTCCACTCTCTATCAACTGCGCTCTACTATATGCCACTGCACTCTATGCCACTGCACCATTCAACTCTATGCCACTCTATTGTACTCTACACCAATTCAAACTACTCCCTCTATACCACTTCATTCCACTCTATTATACGACTCACTGCGCCACTCCACTCTATGCTGCTCCACTCTATGCCATTCTACACTACTCCACACTATGCCACTTTACTCTGCAACAATTATTACACTCTACGCAACTCCCTCTACACCACTCCACTCTGTTCTAAGCCACTATACACTATGAAACATAATGCCACTCCACACTACTATACTGTTCTACACCCAACTCTATGACACTGTACTCCACTCTACGACACTCCATTCCCTCCACAACACTCTATGCCACGTCACTCTCGAACCACTCCATAACATTCTATGCCACTCAACTCTATTCCATGCCCCTCTACACCACTCCACAACACACTACGCCATTCCAAGACTTCTACAACACTCCATTCTACTCCACTCTATGACACTCCACTTTGCAACACTCCAGTCCACTCTATGCAATTCTCCTCTACACCACTAACTTTTAGCCATGCTGGTTTACAACATGGCTACATCATATCGGCAAAGCCAATAGCTCTTGCATAGGCAAGACCTATTGGCTTTTTTTGCCAAGACTTGTTTATACATAGTGCCTTCCTTGGAGTATTAGAAATTTCTAGAAGTTGAAGTGCTTGGAATTTCCTGACTCTCGTACCCTGGCTCCAAGCTGGCTGCAGGGACAATTCAGTGGTGACAAGTCCTTTGTGTGAAGGCAGAGCACAAACTATTCATTTGCAAGTGGGGCTGTTCCCAACTCCGCCTGACCCATCTTGCTAGATGATGGTCTATTCAGGTACACCTAATCCCTCTATTGTGTGACTGTCTGGAAGGAATTCACATAACCCAAATGCCAACTACACCCAGTCATGTGACCTAGGACAGGCTGCAGGCACCAAACGACAGGAAATGGCCAACTTTCTCAAAGTGGTATTTTTAATATTGTAATTTAAAATCCAGTAAAGAGGATTTTTATGACAGGTTTATAGATACCAAACATGAAATGTTTACCTGCTACTACCCAAAGGTTAGGAGTTAGTAAACGTAATACAGCAACCTAGGGATATCTTATGGGACAGGTAGGACTCACAGCAGTGAAAAATAAAGGTAGGATTTTTTCACTACCAGAACATGTAAAAGTTAAAAGTACATGCCCAACTTTTTAATTACAATGCACTCCACACTATGGGCTACCTAGGGCCGACCTTAGGGATGACTTATATGTAACAAAAGTGGTGTTTAAGACTTGGCAAGGCGGTTATTTTGCCAAGTCGAATTGGCAGTTTAATACTGCATACAGGCTGCAATGGCAGACATATATACCACATTACTAGGGTTGTTTAACACGTTAGCTGCTTCGAACGTTCCGCGCCAGTGCGGAACGTTCGAAGAAATGGGCGGGGCTGCGACGGCCAACGGTCATTCGCAGCACCAGCCAGGTAGTGCTCTCCTCGGCCGTTGGCCGACAAGAGCAAGGAACGGGTTAAGTAAATTAAATATGCCAATAAGGTGTATGCCAATATTACCATGTTTTGGGAAGTGAGCACAAGCACTTTCACACTGGTTAGCAGTGGTAAAGTGCACAGAGTTCGAAGGCTAGAGAAAACAAATTCAGAAAAATAGGAGGGTGAAGGCAAAAGGTTTAAGAGAAGACCACCCTAAGACTGACAGGTCTAACAATGGGCTATTCAGGTGATAACCTGTTAGAAGTATATGTAATTGTTTCTAAATTACCTTTCTAAACTCATTTAACACATTGAGGTATGTGCTTTCACAGATTAATTGATTTGAAACGGCCCTATTTGTGCCCTCAAGTACAGATTCCTGGTTGCTATTTCGAAATCTTTTCCTAGCTTTCAATAATTCTTTTGAGATAGTGTCAGACAGATGGTTTGCTGGAAAGGATATCAGTCTCTGCATCAAAGTCTTGCATGTTAGAACAGTTGTGCCTTATTTTGGGGAATTGTCAGTTTGGTACATTTTCCTTTAATGAACATATGTGTGCACTTTCAAAGTGTAACAGGTTTTTTTCATCAATACATTTGTTTAACAATCTTGGGGCTGATTTCGATAATGCCTCCGACCTTCGGTTGGAGCATTTAGGGCTGCATCGTAACGGGCCGGTCTCATTCCTTGCCAACTGCCTCATTTTGATGGAGGCGTCAGAAAGGAATCTGACCGGTCATTTCGGCTGCCTTCCAACAGAGAGCCCGTCAGAATGTAGCCTGTAATCTCAAAGGCATCTCTTTCTGCCCTGAAGACTACAATGCAAGGTTTCTGACACGGTTTCCATGCCGGTCTGTCTGACATGGAAACTAAGTCGAAAGCGTGTTAGAGGGGCCCCCAGCAGGGTACCCATTGGTGCACTGCCTTCGGTTGGAGGTCATAATTCTTGCACCATGTGGCAGGCACCTTGTGGCAGGGATGAACTGCACCCCCCCATTTCACTTTGGGAGCATGCATTACGGCCGGAATGCATTCTCCCATAGTGAAATATAGAAATGAGACCAAACAGTTTTCGGTCGCATCCTAATGGGGCGGTCAGGACTGACGACCGGGTGTCCGTCGGTCCCATGATCAACTTCCACCCGACTTCGTAATGAGCCCCTTAGTGTGTAAATTAATCTCCTTTACTTGTATAGTAAGGCCAATTAAGGAAATTTCTCCATTGGTAATGGTGTGAGTGAATCTGAGGTATTGGTTACGAGAATTGAGCCTGTTTACAAACTGGTTTGATGTTCGCCATGCAAAAATACAAAGACATCTTCAATGTAATGACATCTTCATCAATCTAAATTCGTGTTTGTGCAATGGATTATTGGCCCACATTGATTCTCATTGAAATGTGTGCATGTACCGGCATGAGAAACTGGGAAGAAAACTACTGCCCACAGATGTTCCATTCAGTTGAAGACAGACCCCGCTTATAAATTTAAAATAGTTCTTGGAAAATGCTACTTCTATGATGAAATATGATTTATGTTTTTAACCAGTATTGTGCAACAGATTTTTAATAACTCTTAAATCTCTTAAACTGTTCTCTTCTTGTGGAATACTGATGTAAAGTGATTCCACATAGAGTACTTTGCAGTAATTCCGAGTCAAATTTAAGGTCTTTTACCACATTCAACATGTTTTTATTATCTTGTATGTAAAATTGCATGAAATGAAATGAAAAATTATATTTATATAGCGCCAAACTACCCGGAGGCCTCGCAGCGCTTATAATGATTGCTAAAATGGGCTACCCACAGGTTAACAGGTATTTGTGTACAAATATGTTTTCAGCGCTTTCCTGAAAGCCATCCTGTTTGGGTTCCCTCTGAGGGCGAGGGGGAGGGAGTTCCAGAGTTTGGCAGCAGTATGGGAAAAGGAGCGGCCACCCCATCTGGCTTTGTTGATTTTTATTGTAGTCGCCAGATGCAGTGAACCGGAGCGAAGGGCTCTAGAAGGAACATAGGGTCAAGATGGTACGGATGTCCTGGTTATGGTGTTCCCTACATATACATGACACAAGGCCTTAATTTGGGGAATGTCCTACCTCCATCTAGTAGGAGAGGTGCTTCTTAATGAAGAAAGGGTATGCAGTGGGTAGGCTTTTCACCAGCAGCCTCTTGTTTGGTGTGGTGGGTTAGTGTCTTTAGAAAATAATTCATTGCTGTATGTTAGTGTCTGTAGGGTGTTGTGTATATCGGAAGGTTCCCCATTGTACCTGAGCAAAGTTGTTAAAGAGAATTAAACTTTCAATTCAAAACCGAAGTATAGGTCAATATTGAGAACACATTCACATTTATTTAGATGAAACAACCTATTTGCCGTCTCACTGCAGACAACTCCAGCTGCACATCCTAGAAAGCACTGTATACCATACTACACAGAGTCAGCCTTGCTCTAAATTTGATGGCTTCCTTGTCAATCTCATGTCAATGCTTCTTACTGGAGACTTTCCTCACTATTCTGTGTTTGAACCTCATCTGGAGCATAGCTTGTTTGCCCTTGCTTTTGATTTGCTAGGGTGTAGCCTTCCACTGATGATGTAATGGATCTATTTTGAATTTTAAATTTATTAAGTTGTTTAGTGTACTTTGGAACTGCATGGTTCTGTTTTCAGAATATGCTCAAATTTCCCTTCCAGCCCTTCATCCCAGTGCTCCTCCGTGGAGTGCCAGATGCTAGACACAGCCTAGGAGATTACACTTGATGTTGTCCCATTGCACTATCCATTGCTGCCCCTCTCCTTGGTGGTAGCTGTTATTAGCTTTAAAAAATGCCAGAGACTTTAAACTCAACCAGCATAGCCAGCAATGGTGACCAGCCATGCTGAAGGTATAGAAAACAATTTACAAACGAGATTTCTATGGTTTCAAGATAGCCGCAGTGACGCACTCTGCAATACGCATTACATTGTCATATCGCAGCAATGTACATAACAACACACCACACATTGCATCTCACAAGCTTGCAGTCATTTTGAAAGTAGAGAAATCAGTGCTTTAATTTCTTTGTTCTTTTTATACTTTTGAAATGGCAAGTCAAACATTTGCAAAATCTACTGCGTCACTCCCACAGCATTGGTAGAACAAGACTGATTGGCCATGCCAATGAATCAGAATAAAGGCTATGTGCTGGCGCAGAGCAGATGCTTTCCTAAGCCAGACCAAAAAAAACCTGGAAAGTGGGAGACAAGCTGCTGGTCGAAACAGATATGAGGAGAAATCAATCTGCCATAGAGAAACTAAGGGTTCCAATAACTCCGTTAAAGTCGGGAATCTATTCAAATATAAACTATAAAACAGTATAGCCTGTAAAGCTGTGTGCCACATGACACAACTTGAGACATATGACAACGATCTAACCTTCAGCAAGATTCCCTCCAACTAAAATCGATGGTTCAGCAATAAATGAACGTCTGTATTCAATTATATTCTTTGAGGCATTTGTGGCATAAGGCGAGTTCCCCCCTGAACACAGAAATCGTTTACCTTCCACTTTGGAAAAAGATGACCTACACGATATTGCGTGGGACAGGAATGTTTCATTTTTTTGTAAGTAGCAATTACCACACTGAGAGTAAGAAAAGAAATATGTATTGGAATCTCCACAAAACGTGTAAACATAGTTTTCCAAGGTTGCAGTATGCTGTATTATGCAGTGCGTGCTTTTAAGACTTGATTCGCTTTCTGAGTTTTAGGCAGAGTTTTATGGTTTAATCCAAAGTTAGCATCAAACATGATGGTTCTACCAATCAATGCTGCAGCAAAAGTGCCACAAAAGAACTCTCCAAGCATGGAAATGAGCATGCCTATTCTCTGTGCTCATATAAGTCCCTCCCTGTAGTGGGCTGGGAGGTGGGTGAGCCTTCCCTCCAGGATGATGCAGGGTGCAACATTGTAAGGTGTGGGCTGGGTGGCTCCCAAACTACATCACTCCTTTTCTTTAGCTGCTCATTGTCTATTTGTTCTGTGATTCATCTCACACCCTGCAGCACAAAAAGTATCGGAGCCTTTGGCTTGGGGCAGGGTTCGGCCGGAGACCATCAGTCTGGCTCCGGGAGCTGGAACTTGGCCCTGCCCTGGCGGGGTGTCAGAGAGGGATATGTGGCTCTAGGTAGAGCAAGTTGGATCTTCGGGCAGAACTAATCTTTCCATTCTCTCATTCAGGGGTGAGTCACCACCCGCCCTTGGAGTAGGTAGTGGGGACAAAGCTTCTTCCTCAATGGTATCCTGCTCGGAGTCTCCTTCCCAGCCTGATTGGGATCCACATTCGCATGCCCTCTTGAACCACAATATGTTCCCTGCCAAAGTCTGTGAGCCCCTCTTCACTAATACCATGGTCCCTCATACATCAGTGACTTCCAACACTTCAGGCTCATATGGTGTCCGGAACTTCGATCCTTGACAATCATGCAGTTATCTAGTGCATGCCGGCAGCTGAGCCCTCCGTGTCAGGGTTCACCGGTATGCTGTCCCCGTGGAGCTCGTCGGAACAGTATGTGTGATGGAGTGCAGCGGGTGGTGAAGTGGCATCTGGCGGTAAGTGTTCAAGAATCGTTGAAGGCATTCTTCCGCCTCTTTACCTCTCTCCACAGTGAGCCTTAGCACCCGACTGAGTATCCTCATGAAGCGCTCCACCTCCCGTTGGCCTGCGGCCAATGCCGAGTAATCTCGCGGTGTCGGTTGGCATGGGCCACCAGATAGTCTTGGAACTCCCTCCCTTGGAAGGGCGGTCCATTGTCAGACTATATTTCATCAGGAAGGCCCATCATTGCAAAGGTCCGGTCGAGAACAGCCTTAACTTGTGGGAAGATACCACTTCCACAATTGGGAACTTGGAATGAGAGTCTATTGGGACGACAGGGATGTGTCCGTTGGGGAAGCATCCAAAGTCTCTGCTGACTTGTGACCATGGCTCGCAACACGTTCTTCAGTAAGGACTGGATGAGGCGCAGGGTTGCTGCCGGTAATTGGACAGGAGTGACATGTTCGGATCGTGCTGTCGACCATGGCATCCATTCCAGAGAACCACATCTTACTGTGGAGGCGGGCTTTCGTCTTGGCCATCCCCTGGTGTCCCACATGTGTGAGACTGACCACTTGCTGCAGTAAACTTTGTGGAATCACAATAGCAGGACCTCTCAACACCACCCCATGGGGGCCCACACTGAGTTAACTGTCTTGTCTGTCGGTCCTCCATGTTCAATGCCCAGGCATCATTCAGGAAATGTTGCCACCTTCAGTCAGCTAGCATCTTTTGAACTCTTTTCAGATTCTCATCCAGTGCGGTCGCGGCCTCTATCTCCTCCAGGGTCAGTGCTTTGGGGCAGGCTTCCTGCATTATCATCCACACAAGTTCTTCAGTGTAATCTTCGTCGGTAGACAGTGCCATTTGTTCGGACATGATGGGTTGACATGACAAGAGTCGGCTGGGTTGTTGCACCCTGGTCGAAACAATACGCTTGAAGCTGCACCACCACCCATATCTCGTTTGTCGGCGGAGCTCGCCGTGTCGTTCCTGCAAACAAGGGGATCGGAGGTTTGCGATCCGTCACCACTCTGATGTCACGTTCATAGAGATAAAGGTGGAAATGTTGGCAGGCCTACTTGATAGCGAGGGCCTCCCTCTCTATTTGCGTATATCTCGTCTCCGTCTCCGACAATGCTCTGCTGGCGTAAGCCATGGAGACCCATTCTTTGCAAGATGTGTCTTGTAGGAGGACAGCACCCAGCCCGGTGGAGCTGGCATCGATGACTACCTCTCTGTGGCATCCTGGGTGGATGTAAGCCATCACAATCTTGTCCATCAAGCCTCCTTGGTGGCTTGGAATGACAAGTTGACCTCCCTTGCCCAGTTCCATGGCACCTCGATCTTCTTGAGGGCTCATAAGGGTTCCGACAGGGATGCCAGGTTCAGGATGAACCGGACGCATTACGTGGCCATCCCCAGAAAACTGCGGACCTCAGTCAGGGAGGTGGGCACTGGCGCTGAGTAGACGGCAACGGCCTTCTTATGGTTTGACTGAAGCCCCTCGGGGGAGAAGATGTAGCCGAAGAAATCAACTGATTAAGGTAGAAAAAGCATTTTGGCTTGTTTAGAGTTAGGCCGCTGTCTGCAAGGCATTGGAGCGTGCTCCTTAGGTCCATGTGGTGTTCCTCAAGGGTCCCTGAGAAGACGAGGATGCCATCACTCAGGTTGATAACCCCTTGTAATCCTGAGAGAGTCTCTCGGATGGCATTTTGGAACACCTCAGCAGCCGACGACACTCCGAAGCTTAGCCGTTTGTATCTCCTCAGCCCTACATGCCTGGAGAAGGTGGTTATGTATCTGCTCTCTGGGGAGAGTTCAAGATGGTGGTATACGGCATTTAAGTCGAGTTTGGAGAACCATTTTGCTCCATTGAGGTCCGCCACTATTTCATATATGGTGGGTGCTAGATGTCGCTCTCGCTTCACCGCCAGGTTGGGGAAGCGCATTCCGACGCACAGCCTGATGGCCCCGGTCTGCTTCGGTTTGGGGGCATTAACCAGAGGAAACCTTTTCTATGACACCCAGTTGTTCCAGCTTTCGTAGCTCCTTCTCGACCTGCGGGCGTAGGTGAAAATGCACCCTCCGATGCCTCAGTGCAGTCGTCGGATCGATGAATAGATGTGTAACTTTATTTGTTTTCCCTTGATTCGTCCAAGACCTTCAAACAACATAGAGAACTCCAGCAGGATGGCGTCCGCGTGTGAGTCATGGACTTGGCTGGCATTGAAGACCACCCCAGGTCTTCAGCAGTACGACAGCTGAGGAGGGTACCTCTCTTTCCTTCTGTGACATGGAATTTTGCAGGTATGCAGTGCACTTTGCTGGCTACTTCCACCTTGATCACCCCTCTCAGGGGAAGCAGCTCGGTCCCAACGTGCGTGTAGATCTTCGCCTTGGAAGGTGAAATGGGAGGCCGGGTGAGGGGCCTTCATAATGCTCGCTGTCCGTGACATTGACGGACGCTCCTGTGTCAATCAGTGTTCTACGGTGGAGCCTGCTACAAGAATGAAGCACATGGAAGGAGGTCTGCGGCGCTTATTTGCGCAGCTGACAAACAACACTACAAATACATCTTCCTCGTCCACTCCCATCCCATAACCTGGGCCTGGGGGGTGACATCTTCTTTCTCCACCGTGTCATCCATGGAAAGCTGTCTGATGGCAGCAGACACTCCGCACTGACCGGAGGTGGTTGCTCTTGACCTTCGCCTGCTGCATACATTTGTGAAATGGTTTAACTTGCCGCACCAGGAGCAAAGTCTTGCCCTTTGCTTAGCAGGGGCTTGTCGGGGGTGCTCAATGCCACAGTTTCCACAGGTCCCTGTTGTAGGCACCCTCAGGTTTACGCGCTGTGCAATTGGGTGCCTCTGAATGGTGTGTACCGTCTCCTTCTTGACTGGTGGTAGCCGAGGTGACCCGGACAGGGCTGGTTGCCTGTTTAAGGCCGCTTCCATTTCACCCACCTGTGCATTTGAGAGTTCATGAGACCTTGCCAGTAACAGTATTTCATCGAGTGACATTCCAGGTTGTCTCAAGATCAACCTGCGTAGCAGCACCGATTGGCACCCTTGTATGGTCTGTGCCCGTATTTCCTCCAGTTGTCGGGAGATGTGCATGAGCTGGCCAGCTTCCTCAGGCGGTCACAGAAGACATTGGTCAACTCAGTCTCAGCTTCTTTCGCCTAGCGGAGCTTGAACTGCTCAAAGTCTGGGTTGATTTGAAGATTGAAATGCTGAGTCAGTGCCTCTACCGCCGCATCGCAGTCATCATTGGCCCCAGTGTTCGAGAGAGTTTCGAAAAGATCGTACAGTTCCCCTCCTCCATAGCACATGAGTAGCTCTTGTTTGACCATTCTGTCTGTTTTTCTCATGCCGGTGAAGTAGTGGTCTAACCGACCAATCCACAAATTTCCAGCGTGGGGCCGCTGTGGGGAGGTCTGCAAGCTCACTGAATCGTGGTAGAGGTAACAGTGCTGCATGGCTACAAGGCTGTAGGGGTTGTGGTGGTGGCTGCGGGGCACCTGCTTGTGGGCCAGCAGCCCCTGCCTGAGCTGGTGTATTCATGTCTTTGTAACGTGACTTGCAGGCCTCTGGCTCCTTGTGACCTGTGTATCTGGCTTCCCGGGACCTTCGCTGTGCTCCCTCACCTGTATGCGCAAGATGGAGGGTGAGGGTCAGGACCGCACACCTCTGCCGGTGTCTTCACTTGGGCTCACAACCCTGTCAGTGTCTTGACATTGGCTTTATAATTAACTTTTTTTTTGGGTGGTGGTGCTCATGGGCCAGCATTTTACTTTTGCTTTGCTGGTTTCTCACGTGCTCTCTGCCACCGTCAGTCCTTGTGGTGTGCCTCTTTCACCCCTTGTTCGATGACTGCTGTAGTCGTTTTGTATTGATTATGCCTTTCATGAAAGGGGAAAAGTTGTGTGCCTCTCAATGGATTTTTTGTTGCTGTTGTGCTGCTCGATGCTGGGGTGGGGCACGCTGGAGCGGGGAAGCAAGAGAAACGGGAGCGAGGCCACGTGTCAGCGGCTGTCGCATGTGCGCCTGCTGATATACACAACTGACCTCGGGATGCTGGATGCGGCACACCTCCGCGGGGCGGACGCTTCAGGAACTGCGTCATTCCAGCTCGTAGGACACACTGTAGGCCATTCTGCTTGCCTCCACCACTTGGGTGTCTTCACAGCATGGAGGGGGCGGCAAAACACAGACGGGCCTGTGGCGACAGTCACTACACGTCGAACTCCGAGGCAGTTACACAGGCAGATGTCAGGAGCTCCTCAGAGACGCCAGGCTGGTTTACCTGCTGACTGTGGTGGAGGCGCAGGTAAGACCCACCTTGTCGCCAAAGTAGTGGGCCGGAAGGTGGGCGACCCATTACCACTCGGTGATGTCTAGGTATATGAGGGGAAATAAAAGAATACACCACACTTGGGTACTAGTATAAGGGCCAGGAACTCAAGCGGTCATGTGTCCATTTATTTATGCCCTTAGGGCGAGCCTGCACTCCAGGATGATGTAGGGTGCAAGATTGTAGGGTGTGGGCTGAGTGACTCCCACACTACACTCCCCTTGCCAGTCTAAGCACTCTACTGGAGAAAGGGTAATAATGAACACTGGGGTCTCCAGTTGGCAATGGCTTTCAGTTTTGTCCAAATAGGGACCCTTGCTTCTAATCAGAGTAAGGGGGCTACACTCCTAAATAACCTCTGCTCAACCCTGTGGTAGCTTGGCACGAGCAGGAAGTCTTATCTATGAGGCAGTCTGTAAAGCATTTCTGCACACATACAGTAATACAGTGAAAACACTTCAGATGGACACAACACAGGTTTTATAAAAAATAAGCGTTCTTTATATAGACTTAAACAAGACCTAAATGACAAAAATCCACAATACATTATTAAGAAAATGACTTTAATATGGTAGAAAAAGCTTAGCTCAAAGATGATGGTAAATGCGACACGTTTCTCTCTTAGGATGCGTCATGAATGAAATGAAAGAATATTTGTATAGCGCCTATACTGCCCGGAGGCCTCGTAGCGCAAGATAAACAAAAGGTTCACAGGGAGAACGATGTGTTGGTTCTTTGCTTCGGCCGGCATTTTGAATGTTCTGTAGCTTGCGGGTGAGGTTTTTGTTTATTCCGGCGTAGAGCGTGTTGCCGTAGTAGAGTCTGCTAGTGACGAGGGCGTAAGTGATTGTCTTTCTGCGCTCGAGGGGGATCCATTTGAAGGTCTTACGTAGGAGGCAGAAGGTGAGGAAACATGAGGATGAGACTGCGTTGATCTGGCGGTACATTTTGAGCTCGGAATCCAGGATGATTCCCAGGTTGCGTGTGTGGTCCGTGGGGGTGGGCGGGTTTCCGAGGGCAAGGGCCACCAAGTGTCGTTCTAGGCGTTGGGGTTTGGGCACATGATGAGTACTTCGGTCTTGCTGGTGTGGAGTTGTAGGCAGCTGTTTTTCATCCATTTGGCAATGGCTTCCATGCCTTCTCGAAAGTTGTGTCTGGCGGTGTTAGGTTTGTTGGATAGGGAGAGGATGAGTTTGGTGTCGTCTGCGTGTGACACAATGTTGGCGTAAGGTCTGAGAGGAAAAGGGGGAGGAAAGGGGGAAGTCTGACCCGCTGCGTTTTGCCGGAGAGGAAGGAGCTGATCCAGTTGAGGGCTTTGTCCTGGATCCCTGCGTCGTGAAATCTGCGTAATAGGGTGCGGTGGGAGACTGTGTTGAATGCCGCTGAGAGGTCGAGAAGGATGAGGGCTACTGTTTCTCCTTTGTCCAGTAGGGTGCGGATGTTGTCTGTTGCGGCGAGGAGGGCAGTTTCCATACTGTGGTTTTTCCTGAAGCCGGATTGGGAGGAGTCGAGGATGTTGTGCTCTTCGATGAATGTGACGAGTTGGCTGTTGATGGTTTCTCGATGACTTTTGCTGAGACCAGGAGCAGGGAGATGGGGTCCTCTGAGGGTTTCTTAAGGAGGGGGTTGACCTCGGTGTGTTTCCAGTCATCGAGGAACGAGGCGGTTTTGCCAGGGAGCAATTGATGGTGTGGTGTGGCAGAGCGTGGGTGCGATGGTATCGGCGGCTCTGTTGAAGATGTGTTGGGGGCAGGGGTCCGTGGGGGCCGGAGAGTATTGACTTCATCATATTCAGTTTGTCTTCGGTGGTGAGGGCTGTCAAGCTGTCAATCGTTGGTTTCAGGGTGCCTGGGCTGTTGGTGAGGGTTCCGTGTGTTCGTTGTCTTCGTCGAAGTTGTTGTAGATGCTCTTGTTTTTGTGGTGAAAGAAGGTGTTGAGTTTGTCGCAGAGGTCTTCAGAGTGAGAAATTTCAGTCGACTAGCTGGTGGGTTGGGCGAACACCTTGATGATGTTGAAGAGCTCTTTGCTGTTGTGTGCGTTTGTGGAGATTCTGACTTCAATCGCTTTTTTCTCGTTTCTCTGATGAGTTGGTGGTGGGCATTGAAGTTGTTGTCTGCTTATGTGTATTTGGTGTTCCTCCAGGAGAACCATCTGGCTTTCTTTGCATGGGTGTTGTTGTTTTTCTTGAGGGGGGCTATGGTGTTGGTGCTGTTGGAAAAACATCTGTGGAGGGTTCGGGCGGGTGTGGCACTCCTTTCTGGTGATCTTGTACCCCTGGGGGATGACAATGGCGGTGTCCAGTCCAGAGGAGGTGTTGGTCCAGGTTTTGGTGAAGAATGCTACTTCCGGGTTGGTGTTGTCGAGGAGGTCCCAGATTTTGGTGGCGTGTTTGTGGAGGGATAGGACGTTGAGGAGGATGCATTGCAGGGACTTTGGTTTGGTTGTGTTTTTGCTGGTGGGTTTTGCTGGGTCCGTGATCTTGGCGGTGCTGCAGGTGTGCCGGCAGCGGTGACAGCTGAAGGGTCTGTGGGTGTTGGCTGGCGAAGCTAGCTTGCAGTTGTTGTTGCGGCCTGGGTTGAGTGCGTGTAGTGCTGCTGATCCGTAGCTGTGGCGGTGCGGAGTTCCAGGGTTCCTGGCGCTGGTCGCGGTCGGGTCACAGATGGGCTTGCCTTAGGCACCCCTGCTGCATGCAACAGCCAACATTATGTAGGTAAGGGGGTGGGAGCGTGCAGCTGGTAGGCGGGGGCGGTGCCAGAGAGAAAGCCAGCGAGTGAAGAGCGGGAGGGCAGAGTAACCTGAGGGTAACAATACAATGGGCAGTGCACACAGAATACAAACCAGGCACAAAAGTTACAAGAAGGCAAAACAACAACGAGGCACGAAACAGAAGTACGAGAAAAGGAAAAAATACAGTGATGGCAAGAATGTCAGGAGGGGGAAAATGAAGAAAAAAAATACTTGGTGTCACAGAACGGGCTCGAACGCTGCCTGGGTTGTGCCAATGGGATCTGTGTCAGAGCAGAGCACCGCGGAGCTGCTGGGGAGAGGGCAGACCTCAGACTGGGTCAGAGGATGTGTGCTGTGGACCATTCAGGTGTGGGAAGCTCCCCAGGTAAAGATGGGAACTGATATCAGGGGAGGGGATGCCTTTGGTTGGATAGAATCTCTTAGGACATCAAGAATGGATGTGACTAAGCCCAATGGGATTATGGGTACTTGAGAGTTAAATCTGGTGCAAGTTTGATAACTGAAAGAGTGGGGTTTCACGTTCTAGATTTAGTCTGCAACCATCGGGCGTTGTCTCTTTTTGTCTGCATGAAAGTGTAAAGGGGAATAAGAATCATTAGCCAACTTACACATCACTGCTCCAATAAACCATGACTCCAAAGAACCACAGACTCTCAATCTAAAGTTAGTTAGCTTTTTACAAACCCAAGAACAATTGGACATACAAGCACCTCAAGACGAGGGTATAGAAGTACATTGGAACTAATACAAAGCCAAACCTACGGGTGAAATTAAGATGATGCAGCATACACAGAATAACCAATTCCAAAATCAGGACGCAAAATATGAGGGCTCCAATATGGAGTGTCCCCTTCATTTGAGGTAAAGAGCATTAGTCTGTCCCTACACTATCAATATTATGGCATCCCTACTTAGCGTTTCCCCAAGGCAAGTTCTGAAAAGGAGTCAGCACGTGAAGGCTTTCTAAGAAGTCCATTCACGTTGAATGGGTCACATAGCATAAAGCTACAGAGCTCATTCTAAGATGCTCTCTTGCTCATTGCAAGGGAGTGGACTCCAAGACTCTGTCCCTAACTCTAATACATGAACTTGTAAGAGACGTCCCACAGTGCTATGCAGCATCACCTCATACACACAAGCCACCTCCTTGAAGGTAACTTTCCATGCGGCAGCAAGGCTCCCAGGCCTTGGCTCGATGACCTCGATTCCCAGGCTCTCTCCGGTGAAAAAGACCACCACCCCACATTATCAGCATCGCCTTTCAATGTTAAAACAAAGACATTATTCTAACAAACTAGGATGAATTTCTCCACCTACAACAGAAACGTGAGAAAAGACAAGTTCTACACACACATGAATTTTACAAGCAAAACTAATATGAAACCTTCAGGGAGAAATACACGTTAGGTCTACAAAATACAGCCAACATAAGAAACAGCACGTAAATTCATAAAGCACACGAATAAGTGAACATTATTACTGAGCATGTTTAAATCAATGTATTACATAAGCACATGAATTATGAAAATCTTCATTAGCTAAATGCACAAGTCTACACATTAAGGTTTACATCTAGTCAAATGTCATTCTAACACTGATTTCTTCACATTCACACTTAAGAACCGCTAACATTTCACTTTCCAAATTATTACAGTACATGATCTAATGCATTGTTAACACACGAAAGGATTGTATGCAGGCGCGAACTACTCATAATTATGACGCACCCCTACAAACGACAGAGCAAATCTGCGGCTCTATCACAACCAATGACAATAATAGTGCTACTCGTACTGCCTCTCTTCATATTTTAACAATGCATTGACATAAGAAATTGTTATTTCACAAAAATTGAGTAGTATACTTTTTATTTTCAAACTGAGGCTAATGGGCAAATACCATTTTTTTTTAAATTGCAAAACAATTATGTTGCAAATGAATCACTTTTAATGATATGTTTTAGAGTCTTTTCTTAAGAAGACATTTCTGAGCGCAGGAAGGGTTTTATAGCCTTCTCAGGAATCTCATTAATATCCGCAGGAGTGAAAACATACCTCAAACTATGCTTGCAGCTTCCTGCATACACATACTAGGTCTGTTTCAGAAATCCACAGGCACCTGCATAAATATGGCTGTCAACATGATGACTCATTAAGAAATAAAAAAGGGCTCGTGTCCTGTCAGCGCGCCGCAGCGAACTCCCTTTCACTTTTCTTTCTGAATTGATTGATGCTGAGAACCTTTATGACCAGACTGACGGGAAAAGGCGTCGGCATGCTTTACAAATGTAAGGTTTGTACTATTCCTAACAATAACAGCGAACGATGACATTTGAGGAGCAGCCAGTGACACAGAAGGGTCAATTCAAGTGAGAACTTGTGTCTTACAAGCACAATACGTGTGACATGCATGCATACAACAGCATGTTTCAAAGAACCAAAAAGACAAAGTTGTTTGTATTTAACCCCTTGGACACGGCCCGAATTTCGCTGAGGTGCAAGGGGGGCGGGGGTGAGCGGGCGCTGCTGTGCTTGTGACGGAACCACACCGTCATGAGTCACGGGTGGCGTGTGCTCATGATGGCGTGGTTCCGTCACAGCCCCACCCGCTCATTAATTCGCATTAATTCACACAGGCGGGGAATTAATGCCGCCTGGGCGAGGCAGCAGCCGCATGACAGAACCACGCCATCATGAGCACAAGCCGCCCGTGGCTCATGACAGCGTGGGTCCGTCATAAGCAGGCAAGGGTTAAAAGAGTGCTGTATGTGGACTGCACACAGTTGTATAAAGTGCGAAAGAATAAATTAAGGCTATGTGTGAAGAAGCAGGTGCATCTTTCTGTGTCTTGTATACACAAAGGCAAATAGGTCCGGCGTTGACTGACACATTTGGCTTTATCTAGGGTTATTTTGTTTGTGTGCGGTTATGTATGAAGACACATGATGTGCAAGTGGCTCGTCCCATCAGCAGCGTTGTGGGAGCTGACGGTCCCTCGCCTAAGTAAAACAAGCAATGTCTAAAAGCATATATATATATATATATATATATATATATTGAAGCTCCTGTGTTAAACAAAACACGCCACACTCACAGGGGTGAAGAAGAGACAGGCGTTTATTCTGCAGCAGCCTGCTGATTAGCTACAGGGTCCATGAAAGCCTCAGAAGATTCAGAAGCTGAGGGTTCGTCTTGCAGGTTCCGACGCGTTTCGAAGGTTAAGTTCCTTCTTCTTCAGGGAAATGACGAACATCACATATGGTGCAGGTACGGGTCCAGTTAAATACATGACACGCCCCTAATGGCGGGCTGGGCTGATGCCGCGGTGTCTACTGGAACAGGTAGGCTGTCTTTATTGTTAGTGCATATTTCGCAGTCCTCATCAGGGATCCTGTGCTGCTGCTGATAATCACCCGCTCCGCACCCCCTCGCCTGCCACGATAACATCTGCACATGGGGAAGGAGTGGTGAATATCCGGTCTCCTCCGAATCTGTATGATTCCCGTTTTCAGGCTCCAAATCAGGCTGGTACTGTGGCGGTGCTGGGCATATGCAGGGTCACTGCGACGCTCCTTTTTCCGCCTAAATGTCCATGCACTCTTGAGGCGGGTGCAGAAACGGTGGCGGACCGTTAAAATATTGAAGCTCCTGTGTTAAACAAAACACGCCACACTCACGGGGGTGAAGAAGAGACAGGCGTTTATTCTGCAGCAGCCTGCTGATTAGCTACAGGGTCCATGAAAGCCTCAGAAGATTCAGAAGCTGAGGGTTCGTCTTGCAGGTTCCGACGCGTTTCGAAGGTTAAGTTCCTTCTTCTTCAGGGAAATGACGAACATCACATATGGTGCAGGTACGGGTCCAGTTAAATACAAGACACGCCCCTAATATATATATATATATATATATATACACTGAAAAAACCATAGGTTTCACACCAGTTATAGTTAGCTGGAAATTTTACTGACATAAAACCATTGAAATTCCCACGTTATAGTTAGTTGGACTCACTATAACTTGCGCGCCTGCAATGCACTGCTGATGACGTCACATATTACATGACTCATGACATGGTCAGTGACATCACTCATGACATCAATGATGACACCATCCATATATATATATATAGCAAAACAATGGTGATTACCGCTGGAGCGCTCTGCAGCGGGTGCGAGTGAGGGCCCAACCACAGGTCCAGAAATCTTTTTTTGCAAAGTTAAAACGCCGCACTCGGGAATTGTCAGTAGCTCTTCTTTATTTGGCAAACTCCACCATTAGTCTATCACACCGACGCGTTTCGGGCATGCGCCCTTTCGCACACCGTCATGAAGGGCCTATGCCCGAAACGCGTCGGTGTGATAGACTAATGGTGGAGTTTGCCAAATAAAGAAGAGCTATTTACTATTTTGAATTTTAATAAATGCACATATATTGCTCTGGTAGTGATTAATAGTAACAAGCACAATTGGTAAATGAATTGCTTTCACAAAAAACTCAACTATTTTGCCGCTGGAAGTGATAAATGGCTCATTCAAGTGTACTATATGATTATTTTTTTCACAGGGCGGGAAAAACTCTCTCAAAACCCTCCTTGAGCAGGGCTCCCTTGCTGAAATTCAGATCCAGTATTACATCTGGCTTTCAGCAGTGCCAGTTGAGTTTGTGGGTGGAACCAATAGAACAAGTGAGTGGAGCAAGCAGAGAAGTGGGAGTGGTCTCCGAAAAAAAAACACTTGAGCACCTGCACTTCATTTTTTACAAATTAAGCACTGGGACTATCTGTAAAGTTTTCACCACCAGTATGAAGGCTGCAAGTAGTATGATATTTAGACCTTGGTTACTGTAAGTGAAAATTCAGTCTTTGGACAAGCTATGCATAGAGTGTACACTGTTCTAAGTAGCAACTTTTTAATACTCTGTGATGTATTTCTCATGAGAGTTTCACTGTCTGCAGACAGTGTGGTGCAGGGTAAACTCCATCCATTGAGTAAACAGTGTTAACTGTTCCACTTTACTACTTATATCAACTTCATTTCTCATTGTAGGTTAAGTGACTGTCAGGGGTTTGATAAAGGTAAAAGCTGTCCATAGTTAGGCATTAGTTATGTAACAGGGCTTCATTAGCTGGACGAACTTGGTTTTCCCTGAACAGTTGTATACAGATTGAACACTGTGTTCAGGATAGGTTACCCTTTCATCTGTGCTTAGTAGTCAATATGAACTCAGCTACCCATGAAGTGTATGGTATAGGGTCAAAGTTGCACATAACACAAGCTAGCTTTACTTATGGTGTTTGTATGTAGGACACAAGCTTTAAGCTTCCGCTGTTTTCACAGTAACCTATGTTTTTTCAGTACATTTCAATTTTTTTTTTACGTAAAGAAATATTGTATTACCATACGTAAAGCCAACCCCCCACCACGCACAGCCTTCAGAAGTGCGAGGCAGGGGTTTGGCCACAGGACCGTATGTTTTAAACAGGGAGGGGGTCAGATGGTCCCCCTGGGAGCCTTAATAGGCCCTGAGGACCACATCCCAAAGGACTTTTTTTTCTTTATAAAAGGGTAGGGGGAAAAGAAGCCCCTCTCCCCAAGTCTTATTAGGCCTTGGGACCCCATCCCCAGGGCCTTTTTTTTTTATTAAAGTGAAGGGGGCCATGTTTCATTAAAACATACTGTGTAACAACACATGTAACAGGGAGTGTCCTCAAGGGAGGTTACAAGAAGAAGAAAGGCAGTACTGAGGAGGGACTACTAAGCCCATTGACTAATGAAAAGCCACAATTTACAAAGGACGGTCACAGGAGCCAATCAAAAGATGTGCGGAAGGTGGGTGGAGCTTCTTGCCCGTATCCTGAATACAGCATGTCTCAAAGTCAGAGCTCAAGCACTGCCTAGTCGAAACCTAAAAAACGAAAGTGCTATTGAGAAAGCAGCAGTCATGGGGAGGAGCGAGGGAAAACATAGCACCTCAACCACGTTGTTAGCAGTGGAGAGGAAATGATTAAGTCAAATCAATCTGTGCATGGTCTGTGCTCTAGTGAATTGACCAAAGACTATGTTTGGCCAGCACTGGCAAATGAAGGAGGCTGCAAAGAAAAGGGGCATTAAAGCAAACAAATTGTAAGCAATAGGCAGGCTCCAAGCCCTTTTTGTAAACAAGTGTCTCCCAAGTGCATGATCTTGCAAGTCCGACCCTAAAAAGGATTAGGTGTGATCACATAAATGTGTTGGGTAAATTACCTTTCACAATACACGACAGTGACTGCTGCTTAGGTACAGACTGGAGACTACCTCAAAATGTGTGTGCTTTGTGAATAACATGCAAGGTAATTCTCTCTCATGACATTAGGTAGTTGCATAAATCACGTGAAATAAGCATGACATTAGGTAGTTGCATACCTTATATAAACTTCTGCGAAGAGTAAGTACATAATTGTTTCCACAGTAGTGAAATCTGAGTGGAATAGGTATAGTATCAACAATATCCCCCAACATTTTTTCTTGTGGGTGACAGCATCAACCTCCTCCACTATATCCAATAACAAACTTCAATTTTCTTACTTCAAAGCATCCTCAAAATGTGGCGGCTGAAACTTCAATGTCAATCTCCTATTTCATCTCCCCTTGACAATTTGCATTGTTTCTTTTGGAATCAAGATGGCGCTCGGGTTAACTGGAAAGCGTCACCATCATGGCTTGACCAGGGTCAGACAGTGCTTCAGGGAATGCCCTGAGATTGAAGGCAAGCTATAGATTTCAACAGGGTTGTATGTTAAAATACATGCCATCAGTAATATTGACCTTTATGTCAATTTTAGCTATTGGCGTTGCTAATAAATAATGCAACGGCAATAGCTAAAACTTCAAGTAGTGCGAGACCTATTGCATTGCAGAAGCTTGTTTTTTCTGTTTTTAATGCACTTCAACCGCTGCATTACAGAGACAGAAAATGAGTGACCCCCTTCACCAAATGCGAGAAATATTGCATTGCAAATCAATCATGGCACCCGCTTTAGTGCAGAAATAGGAAAAAAGGACTTTCTTTACTTTTGAAGTTAAATTGCAAGTGCTGCCATTGTAACAAAAGTAAATAAATAGAAAAAAGGGCATGCGGCCGCGTTCAGCGATCGCAACTAACAGAAGAAAAGCACATCCACCATTATTCCAGCAGAAGCGTGGCCGCTTTGGTTAAATGTTTTAAAACAGCATTAGGGGAGAGTGTGTCCTGCCTGCAACAGCAGGCAGGAGAAAGACATTTAAGAAAATAGTGCTCTGAGGATGTCATTAAATGATACTGCGTAACAACACCTGTAACAGGGATTGTCCTCAAGGGTGGTTACAAGAAGAAGAAAGGCAGTACTAAGGAGTGACTACTAAGCCCATTGACTAATGAAAAGCCACCATTTACAAAGGACAGTGACAGGAGCCAATCAAAAGATGTGTGGAAAGTGGGTGGAGCTTCTTGCCTATATCCTGAATACAGCATGTCTCAAAGACAGAGCTCAAGCACTGCCTAGTCAAGACCTAAAAAATGCAAGTGCTATGGAGAAAGCAGCAGTCATGGGGAGGAGCGAGGGAAGAAATAGCACCTCAACCACGTTGGTAGCAGTGGACAGGAACTGATTAAGTCGAATAAATCTGTGCTTGGTCTGTGCTCTAGTAATTTGACTAGAAATTATGTTTAGCCAGCACTGGCAAATGAAGGAGGCTGCAAAGAAAAGGGACATTAAAGCAAACAAATGGTAAGCAATAGGCAGGCTCCAAGCCCTTTTTAGGTCTCGCGACCTATCAATGCGCACAAGCGCATTGAGCAGAGCGAGAATACAAAGTTCACGTGAATCACCTGACCAAACAAGCACGCGCATTCACGGCCGCACAGCACATCAAAGGGCTTCGCCCAGCGTGCGCTCTGCGGCTTCTCCTCCCCTAATTAATCATGGCTGGCCGGCCGGCCGTACTTTCAGTTTCCAGGCCGCTCTGCATTATCAGGTACGTGTTGGTGACGCATTATTTCACTTTGTCTCCGTGCGTGCATTTATTATTTTTCATTCTAGTGTCTTCGGTGCCCCTGCTTTCACTACCGTGCGTGTCCGATTTATTTTAGAAGCTGTAGACATTCAATTAAATTTTCAGAATGTTTAGTTGTTTGGCATGTGTTTTTTCCGTCTGGCCTGTGTCACTTCCACCCTTTTAAATAACAAACACATCTTGCTTCCTTCTTTTCTAAGCACACTGCAGGCTCATCTTGTTTTGTTGTTGGAAGTTTTATGTAGCGCGTACTCGACCGGAAGGTTAAAATCGGAGCACTTTACATCAGCACCAGCTGCATTGCAGACGGACACATTTGTTATTAGGCACAGGGAAAATAAGTAAATTGCCCAGAATGACAGAATGTTTGAACTGCTGCCAAGACTCGAACCCTGTAATTATCTTCAAAGTCGCCACTCTAGCCCCTAAATCCTGTAAGTCACAGATATTGATTGCCCCTCCCACCCCCGTTACAGCCCTGAGGCTGACTTCTCTCAAAAACAGTATCATAGTCGTGCAAGCGTGAAATCCGGTTTGAATTCGCCCTTTTGCAACAATATCTCCCTGCAATGGAGAGTGGGGAGGCAG
Source organism: Lissotriton vulgaris (assembly GCF_964263255.1). Classification (NCBI taxonomy): domain Eukaryota; kingdom Metazoa; phylum Chordata; class Amphibia; order Caudata; family Salamandridae; genus Lissotriton; species Lissotriton vulgaris. Next base: position 431,898,300 of record NC_141685.1, on the reverse strand, counting down.
GGACAGGCGAGCAGCTGAAGATCACGGCCCTCACTGCCCATCATCAACCACATGTCATAACTCTTAGCGATAAGGGCAGGGGGGCTCTTGGTACGATTCTCGCAGATTTGTTTAAGATTGCCACGGCCTAGCATATCCGCACCGTATGAGTCATTTAAATCAGCCCATGACGTTGAGGGCAGGCAACAGCAGCACCAGCCCCAGGCCTAATTAGTTATTAAAAGGCAGGCAGAGCAGTGTCCCAGCCGCCCGGCTCACCACGAGTAACGGGAGCAAGTAATTAAGTAGTAGCAGGCACGCGTAGCTATGCCATGCCCATTTACAAACCAAGCTGCTTTTTTTGTCGGGGAGCGTGGTGGCGTGATGGTCATCACCGTGGTGGTAGCTCCGGATCCACAAGATTTGAAGATGATAAGGCGCTGCCTGCCCAGTCTAGTAGCCCCTCCGACCCATACACTTATACACAGGATGCAGCTCAAAATCAGTAGATTACTTTTGACTAAACGAGTGTTATCAGAGAGAACAATATTCAGCAAACAAATTGGCAGCGGGACTAAAGGTTGCATACATCTAGTGATAACTACTTCTTGACTGCCTCATACTTTCTTAAAGAAAGAGCCTTCCAGAACGCGTTCAGCCCAGTCTTTCGCCACTGCTCATATAACAATGATGATTCATGGTTAGGACCTTGTACAGCCAATCCATAGTTCCATGCCCAGGATTGCGCACTGAAGCAGGTGTCTATGCCCCAAACGAATGATAAATAAATAAACACATAAACCAGCCTGCGGCGCAGTTGAAGGAGTGTGATGGTTAGTAGTCATGTTGTTACTATCATTGGCAGTATGGCAGGGGTAATGTGTCTTGCAACCAGCAGTGGCATTTTTACGAGAGCACCGGCACTTATTATTTTACAAATTAGGCACTGCTGAGCCGTGCCCCTCTGTGACCTTCTTTACCTATTAAAGAAAGACGAGTGCTGTCGCTAGGAGCTTAGGAGGTATTAACTCGAGCTCACTAATAGACTAACTTGGACGATGTTGAGAAAACAGTCCTCCGCATTCGCACTCATCTGATACCCAGTTTTACTGTTTTCTCTGCTGATAATGCCCATCGATGGAGCACAGTGATGTTTTGGTGAGCATGCGTGAAGATCATGTCTTTTTTAAACGTTACATTGGTGTTAATTTGTGCAGGGTTCTCGTTCACTAACACTTCTGCCCATGTTTCTTTTGCTTGCTTGCATATACACTTTTAACATGCATTTTTCTTCCTCTTTTTCAGCTATACTTTATTTTTATGGCTATTTTAAGTAGTTAAGCAAAGAAAACAAGCACTGGCGTTGCCAATAGGTTTCGCATTTGGAAAGTTGGAGCTATTGGTTTTGTAAATGACATTTTATATATATATATTGTTATTGACAATGCCAATAATGATATATAAATATAAAATGTCATTTACAAAACCAATAGCTCCAACTTTCCTACTGCGAGACCTATTGGCAACGCCAGTGCTTGTTGTATACAAGTGTCTCCCAAGTGCATGATCTTGCAAGTCCGACCCTAAAAAGGATTAGGGGTGACCACATGAATGTGCTGGGTAAATCACCTTTCACAATACACGACAGTGACTGCTGCTTATGTATAGACTGGAGACTACCTCAAAATGTGTGTGCTTTGTGAATAATATGCAAGGTAATTCTCTCACACCTTGAAATACTCATGACATTAAGTAGTTGCATACGTCACATGAAATACGCATGACATTAGGTAGTTGCATACCTTATATACACGTCTGCGAAGAGTAAGTACATAATTGTTTCAACAGTAGTGAAATCTGTGTGGATAGGTATAGTATCAACAATATCTCCAACATTTTTTTATGTGGGTGACAGCATCAACCTCCTTCACTATATCCAATAAGAAACTTCAATTTGCTTACTTCAAAGCATCCAAAATGTGGCTGCTGAAACTTCAATGTCACTCTCCTATTTTATCTCCCTTGAAAATGTGCATTGTTCCTTTTGGTCCTAGCACATCTCTTTAATTATGTGTCTAGTCCACTGAGCCTTCCACATGTGCAGTTCATTTATTTACCATCAGGTTTTAGGCACTCTGGGCTTTAGGTTCGTACAATGCATTCGGTAAGAATATTCTAGCATGTCGGGACGCAAAATACTAAATAGTAGGGGGTTGCAATTCGACCTACTCCATAAATAATAATGAGGTCAGTCGCAAATTGGGATCTACTACTTTTCACTACCATCTCAAAGATGACGGTCTGCTAGGATCAGCAGACCACCATGTCTGTGATCGCTTTTAACCCCTTCACTGCGGCGGCTATTCTGCCGCAGTGCTAAGGGGGTGTGGGGGCCGCACGGCGGTCCCGTGCTTGTGACGGAACCGCTCCGTCACGGCACGCGGGTGAGCTGTGCTTGTGACGGAACGGTTCCGTCACAGCCCCGCCCGCGCTAGAGAACGTTAGCACAGGCGCGGAATTCACGCCGCGCAGGCGCGGCGAGAGGGCCGTGACGGAACCGTTCCGTCACCAGCACAGCCCACCCGAGGCTCGTGACAGAACGGTTCTGTCACGAGCATGGGAGGGGTTAAATAAAGCAATGTCTTTTCTAAATGCAGCCCATTTTCTTTAATGGAAAACGGGATGCAATTAAACAATAAATAAAAACTTTCAAAAACGTTCTTAATGAGTAAGCAGTGGTCATTGGAACAGCCTTCTGTTGCAATCCATCTCACCCTACTTCAGCTCGTTAAACCTGGTCATTTCTACAAACTCGCCTCTGCTACTCGGAGGGAGTTTTCCTAAGCTTCGCAGTTGCTGCAGTTGTAAAAATCCCCTCAGCACTCACAAATGCCTAGGTGTGAAGCTGCACAATGCAAACTGAACACGATTCAGAGAAAATGTAACATGCAATAAATATAGGAATGCACAAATGTGGATTTACACATGCAACTTTTTTCATTTTTATCTACAATAAAAATTGTTTTCAAGGATTCTTGCTTGGGAATTGGGGTAGGACGTATCTTTTTGGAAGGGTGCAGTATTACCCTTCTCAAATATTCATGCTGAATAATTGCAGGAACAGTGTCCACCCTTTTGGCAGCTAAACAATCGTAAGAGGGAGTAGATCAGGGGTGTTAGCCTTACCTAAATAGTACAGGAGACCTGGAACCTTCCCTCCTGTGCATCAGGGATCATTTTTTCACAGGGGAGAAATAGAAATAAAATGGAGACTGGGAATCCTGGCAGAAGGCATGCTTTTTTTCTAGATTCTAAGTGGCATCTGTAATTCTGCTCCCTTGGTACAGCAAATTGGTCAGGGACACTTCCCACCAAGCACTTTAGAGGAGAAAAGCTCCATTCACATCAGGGAATAATGTATTCATTATAGCAGAATAATTTGCAAGAACTCTTCACCATGGTCCTCTGCCTGGCCCTCAGCTCAGCTATCTCAACTGCCCACAACTTTAGAGAGGGCACCTTTCTGTTTGGCATGGTATACCTACCTTCTTATTGTATTTAAGAGAAACATAGAAATAAAGGCTTGTTGGACTTTTGCTGTTGGTCACGTGTAACAATGTCTTTCAGTACATAAATATGACCATTTGTAGTAAACATGCCACACTTCGGATCCTCTTGAAGTGAAGTTTATTATCAATTTACCCCAGCATGGCAAGGAGCTGCATACACACCATTGTCAGGCCCTTCAATGTCTCTCACGTCCCCCAGCTCCAACATTCCATATTCCACCCCACATTCTATGAATCTCCCAGTATGGTGCTCCAACACGGACATATAAATGTCAACTCCATACATTATCTCACCAAACTATTCCAAGGCATTCTGGGTAACTCCAACCTTCATTTACCTACAAGCGCCTGTGGCCCTTGTTTTAATAAACAATACACCAGGTTTCTAGAGTTCATAGGATTCCATAGGTCCCACTGCATCCTTGGTCTTAATCCTTCAGCCATATCCTGTGGCAAATGATTATGATTTGTGTTCTTACTAGCCGGGAGTAGCTCGAGAAAGCTCCCAGTGTCTTGGGGGTGCTCCCAGGGTCACTACCACACAATTCATGCAGGTAAGGGGACTGGAGAGCTATGCTTAAGGGCAGCAGAGGGCGTGTAGGGGCTCAGGGGCCTTACCTCGGCTCCGTAGGGGTCCGCCCCCCCTGCTTCCGTGGGCTGCCACTTTCCTACTAATACCTAAGATGTCCACGACCCTGAGGGTCTCTTGTCAAAGCGGGAAGCGGGGGGACCCTCTGGCCTTACAGTTGTACCTTAGACTGCGGCGGGAAGTTGCGACCTCGCCTTAAACATGAATACATAAAACAACACGTCTGTGACAGCAATGGAGGAGAGAGTGAGTATCTTGGAGACGAGAAATATGCGAGGTATGTACAAGGCATGCAGCACGCATCGCTACAAACCGGGAAGGTAGCTCGGTGCGCTAATGCAGCGGACGCATACATCTGTGCTCAGATGTCGCATCCACTCCAGGTGTTGTTTACCTCCGTGGTCTGATAACAGCAAAGGCAAGATCTCCGCAGGTGACCGGTTCAAATGGGGCTGGATCTTTACTAGACTTTCATCCTTCTGAGGCAGATGCGCCAAGTACCATCCAGCATGCATGCCAACATTTGAGGACAAGGATGTGGGAGATTTCCAATAAAAAATCCCCATCGACTTCTACTGTAGAAAATGCAATTTCAGGCGGAAGACAGCTAAAATAAAGCCATTTTTGGCTTGAAAAATCAGTAATCTCCCACCTGAATCGGGTCTATTGGCATGTATGGTGATGCAACCCTAACGCCTGTTGTCTGCAGGGCTACAAAGCTCTAAGACTGTGGCAGCAAGCCCTATGTGATTGTTTTCGGAGCGAAGTACTGGCAGGTACTGACTGAGTACCTGCACTTCTTTCATTTGAAAGGCAGAGTAGCCGACACTTCACATTAGTATAGCCAGCACCCGCACTTCTGAGGCTCCATTTCAAAAACGGTTTCAAACTGACAGAAAACTATTGAGGATGTGTAAAATAAAATGCTGCAAAGTAATGAACCTAAAGCCAGGTTCCTGTGGAACCAGGTGATCTGAGTGGAATTCCGATTAGATGGTGTGATCCTGGGCGACACTCGCTACCGCCTAACCTCGCCATTTCTAGTCTGCTTTATACAAAAAATAGCTACACATAAAAACCTACAGATATCCTGACATTGATTCCAAGCATATTGTTTCCTTGTACTTGAATGGGTGCCCCGACGGTCACCATCCAGGCATGAGCCTAAAAACCGAAATATCAGCCCCCAGGTACATGGCACTATTCACCCGGCCTGCCTGTGCCCTACTAAAACCAATGCACTGGTTTCCCTGGCGCCGCTTCTACTCCACAACAAAAACAAAACAAGCGTGCGCACCTCGCGCTAAAAGTGGGAGGGGTGGGGGCAGAGCACACACAGCATTACCCTTGCGCGAGCGAGCCAAGGTCACCATGTGTTTGTAACTTAAATTACAAACATATGGTGTCAAGCTCGCTCCCGCAAGGGAATCGTCAAACGTGCATGTGATGCCATTGAAGGCAACGGAACGCTTGCACGTTTTTGGGACACAAACCAAAGCGATAGCTTAAGATCTTTTTCCAAGCAGCGCATGGCCGCAGCTAGGTGAGATCTAAAAAAGGAAGGAACTACAAATTTAAGGAGCCACCAACTATGCACGTCCTCCACTGGCAGCGCATAAGCAGGTTTGTCCTCAATAAATGTGGATTTCAGGTATTCAATAATAAGAATAATTTACAGTAGATTGCATCTCCTAGATGTTACAGATTTTCATATTACTACATTGATCAGGGGAGTGATAACAAAAACTATGGACCTGGGTATTATGCACAGCAACATACATCTCAATATTCTTGACTTGGTCTATCGTAAAAGAGTTAAATGCTTCCCCTCTCTCCAGATAGAACTAGGAATAACAGAGTTGTCGAAAACAATGTCCTTAACTTTTAAGTGACTTAACGATTTGCATCCCCTGGTAGTCTCATTTATGCCGTTTAATATATACAGAGATTCCATTTAAGTTCATTAGTGGTCCAGGTGGTTAGTTTCATCTTTCATCTGATGGCATAAATGCATCTCGAAACAAAACCAGCAGCTATTAATGATCGGACTACACCTCTATAGAACGAGCCATCCATATTGTTTTATCCTCTCGGCACCGAGTCTAATTTGTCACTAATAACACTGGTTTCTGCAAATTCCGTTTCTTTATCAAAAGTTCTCTAATTTCTTAGGGAAGAATCATCCTCTGTGACCAGAAGCAGCTGGGCTGAATTAAACGAATTCGATGGGTCTTCCTTTTGGATGAAGACATCTTGAACTGTCCACCGAAATGACCATTCATTTCACAAGAAATGTGTGAAACAAAACTAAAAGAAGACTTCTGGACACATCTGTGCATTTTTTATTTTGTGGTAGATTATCCACTATTATGACAATTCTTTTGGATAGAAAAAACATCCTGAATGTTTCACTTTCGTATGTAGCTAAATAATAAAAAATAAATTGGCAATGCCAACAGGACTGGCTTTAAAGGAATGTTGTATGCTAATGTGAAGCATTACACGTAAAAAGCATGGGAAGGGAGCAGAGAATGTGAGAGTATTATAGTACTAACTGTTTAATAAACCGCAAAACAACACTGCATCACACCAAATCATAACACGATACAACACCGTGTAAAGACACAATACTATCTAATTCTACCAGTACTCTATTACATCCCAGCACCACTACTCCTCTATACTAATATAACAATAGCAATTACTAAACCTGTCCCTAAATAGCCGACTAATAACTATTATTCTATATCAAACACGATACAAAGGCAAATTGTTGATAAAAATATATAAACCACTTAAGTCAATACAGCGCACAGTGACAGCAGCAGCAGTTATCCACACAACAATAAGCGTACAAGAAACCAACTCTTACCTTACAAAACTGGTTATTTTTATACTATTCTTACTTATAAAACCATAATATTGGGTCCCTGGTAACAATACTAAGGCAGGCCAACAACAAATGTTAATGTCTACTAATATCTGGCATGCAAACATGTAATATCACACGCTGGACATGATACATTTTCAGGATGTTTTGACATATTTGAGCAGGTTGTATAATGTTTAATTGCAAAACATTTACTAACAAATGTTTTATACAGTTAATTGAAAAGTATTTCCATACTAGATGTTAAGATACCTGTTTAGTTGAATGATGTCTGCATTACAGATTAGGATGCCATCCACAAAGAGACAATAAATGTTTATCAATTTAAATGGGTGTTTTTTAGTGCTGAATGGAGATGATTGACCTATGTCTCCCTCTGGGATTACACTGCTCTGCGTAAAATATTGGTGTGGGAGAGAGGGCTGTGAGGTTGGGAATTTACTTCAAGGCTTCTGTTAATGCTCTCTGTTTTGTTTCCTTTTTTTGCTCCTCTTTCTTCTTGATCTCTCTGCTCATTACAGAGTGACACCTCTACTTTGGCTGTGAGATCTTCAAATATAGTTGCAATGACAAATGTCAACACACCTATACACAAAACTATATAAAAGGTAAGAATGATAGGAAAAAATACTGCAATGCCAGAAACATGGTATAACCTCACTTCTCATGACGTCTTTCAGTATATTATAATAGACTATGAGGATGCCAAATAAATGCTTGAAAATATTATCCCTGAATATGAAAGGTCTCACCACCATGTTAAAAGAAAAAGATTATCGAATAGTGTTACAAACTCAAAGATGACTTTATCCTTTTACAGGAGACTCAAATTTAATGCCAGGAAGCCTGGAATATGCATAACCAATTGGTCCAAGAATCAATATGCTCCCCGGCTAATAAAAAGAAAAACTAGGTGGTAACCTTTATAACTAAGAAGGCAGTCATAAAACCCCCCAAGAATAATCATGGTAAAGACGGAAGATGGTTGATCACTAGACTAACAGTAGATGATGCTGATCTATGCACAGAGTATATATGTATTCCCCGACTGGTGATGAACTTTGGATCAACCTAATTAAAAAATATGATAAATACCAAGCGCTTCAAAATTTGTGATACTGGCCTCAGACCATGCAAGCATTTCAACTTAAGTAGAAACTAACTTACCTAAAGAAAGAATCCGGAGAATGAATGCAGAAGTATGAACGATACAATAGTCAAAGATCAAATTCAAACAGCCATTAAGAATTTCTTTACTGAAAATAATATTGGAAGTAGCACTGCAGAACTCCTAAGTGACACCAAGAATAACGGGAGTATTCATCAAGATTACGTCCAATAAAAGCAAAAACCTAGAGGGAGAAAATAATAAAATAGAACACAAATTGACACTTACCAAAAATAATAAAATCCTATACAACCTAAACCCTCTGAAATATGAAAACAATAAATAATAAGCAACAGAGCCCACATCTGGGTGACTAATGTAAAAGCAATTTAAAGCAAACAAATAGGCAGAATAAAATAAAAACGTTAAAGCCCTCGCAAAGCTTGTAAAATACAAAGAATGTAGACATCAATTTATCACTATCAAAAATAATCTGGGAAATACAAAATCAGATCCCCTAAATATTATTGAAAGCTTTAAAGACATCAATTTGAATTTATACAATTCATAAAAATCATCCTATTCAGAAGAATGTTATATCTACCTTGACCATCTACAATTACCCTCGTTAAGCAACACAACTAGCCAAGAACTCAATAAATGAATAGAGAAATATGAAATCCTCAAAGCAATAAAATCACTAAAAGATGGTTAAGTACCAGGCTGAACTGGCTTTCCTAAAAGGTTCTACAAGAACATTTTATGAATTTGTATTGCAGCATATGGGGAATCTATACATAAACTTTTAAGAAATGGGAAATATTGAAGGAACAACCTCAGAGGCAACTATAGTAGTTATAAATAAAGAAGGCAAAGACCCTGTGGAGTCAAAAAAAATAGAGACTATCTCCACTCTAATAGACAACAAAATCTATGCAAAAATTCTAGCCCGAAGATTAGAAACATTCTTACCAACACTAAGATATAATTCTCAGGCAGGATTCATTTAATGCGGCTATGCTATGACACCATAAGACTGTTCAGTTATATTTTAGAAAACAATAAGACACTGTCTACCCCCACAATGGCCATGACACTGGACGCAGAGAAGGCTTTTGAGAAAGTCTCATGGACCATGCTGCATTCAGTGATTCAAAAATTTAACTAAGGGGGAAAATGTTTTGAAGACATAGGGCCAGATTACGATGTCGGGTGGACCACCACCGACAGGCCATCGGTAGTTATCCCCCCTTGACATCCAGGGTATCGGTCCAACCGTCAGATTACAATACTGGTAGTTGGAGCGATTTGGGGAGGGGGGAGACCGCTGCCTCCGACAGGCTCAAAGAGCCTGTCGGGGCAGCGGTTGGAGGATAATCCCTACAATGGAGGTGGTACCTGCGGAGACGAGACACAGCCGTAGGAATTAGGATGTCAGTTTCCGACAGCCTTTTCATGGCCATGAAAAGGCTATCGGAGAGTGACCCCAGCAGGGCCCCCGGCCCCAGTGGGCCACTGCTAAGTGGCTAGGGGGCATATCTGGTGCCCACCCAAACATCCATGCACCCCATGGTGACTGGCGCACGGTGCATGGATGTTTTCAAAATACTTTTTACTATTGCGGCTTGTGCAACAGCAGTTTTCCTGGCCCTATGCACAAGATGCAATAGTAAAAAGCATTTTACGGCTGCCTGCATGGTGGTGGTATCGTAATTAGGCTATCGGGACCACCAACTCCTTCTCGAACGGTCTGGTGCCTGAAACCATGGTGGGCGGACGCTCGTCCAACCACCATCATAATGAGGCCGATAGTATTCCCTCTGTTCGCATAAGAGTTCACGAACATCTATCTGGAAAAACAACATGGTCACAAGTTACTAGACAAGGTTACTCATAGTCATCCTTCCTTTTTCTACTTAGCATTCAACCATTAGTAGATTCCCTATAAAATATTTGGGTATCCTTTTCGAGAGGGACCTAAGAATGACACTGGAACACAACGAGCACGCAACGATACAGAAAATCAAGGACAAGGTAGAGGGGTGGTCCCCCAGGTTCACAACATGGTGGGGAAGGATAGAGGCGATCAAAATGATGCTCTCACCAATGGTCAACTATTTGCTAACAATGCTCCCACTGACTAACACAGAGAGCTTCCACAAAACACTTGACAAGTTACTAAACAGCTTCCTTTGGAGGGGAAAGAAACCAAGAATAAGCCTACACAAGCTAAGGCTATCTAAAGAACAAGGGGGCCTGAACATAACGAATTTCAAGCGATTCCATACAGCATGCATAGCTAGACAGGGACTACATTGGCTAGACCCAAGAAAGGAATACACCCCAGCATGGCTATCCTTTGAGCGCGGCCTACTAAAGGGCATGAACCCCATAACTCTCCTGACAGCCACACGACACCCAGCAATGAGGGAGAACCCCATCCTCAAGAACACTAAGACAGCTCTACTGAGCGTCGACAAAACACTAGCAACAAGCATCAGGGGAGGCCAATTTGAATCCCTCTGGCACAACCCTACCTTAAAATACAGAGATAAGGTTCTGGACATGCCTGTGTGGTACGGACAAGGCATATCCACGGCCCACGATCTAAGACAAGGCGAGAACACAACGTTTGACACACTCAAGGAAGCGCACAACCTACAAAACATAGAACTATACAACTTCCTGAAAATAAAAGTAGCTATTAGGAAGGCAAACCTCACAAGCCAGACACCTTCGCTCTTACAGCTTGCAGCCAATCTCAACAAAACAGGACACCAAATAGCACACCTCTACAGAGCCCTACGCCCCAAACACACCAAACTCAATGACAAAGTCACAAACTTCTGGGGGACTGTAGCGGGGAAGGTACTAAGCGAAACAGAAAAGGCTGAATTGTGGAGATCGACCACTAGGAAAAAGATAACTGCCTCACTAAATCAGACCAAATACTGGTTAGTGCACAAGGCTTACTGGACACCGGCCCGCCTATCTACCCTGGGGATCCGAGAGAGCGACACATGCTGGAACTGTAACGATGGTAGGGGGGATTTAGAGCATCTCTTACTCAGCTGCCCCCAGATCAAGGACTTCTGGGAAAGAACGGGGAAGCTTATCAAGGACATCACTGGTGTAGCCATACACATAGATTTTCCAAGTCTAGTCCTGGGTTTTGCATCCCCATCCATCACAACGACAGAAGACCGCGACCTCATTGACCTACTGTTAACGGCTGCAGTCAAAATAATCCTAAGCAACTGGAAGGACACCACAAAAGCGACACCGCAGGCATGGCTCAACTGGGTCACTTTCCTAAGAGGGGCGGATAACATCACAGCGAAATACACACCGAAAACACACAGGCAATCAAACATGTGAAGGCCTTTAGACCTCTACCTTTCATCGCATAAACCCCCCTAGGCGCAGACACCAGACACTAGACAGCCACCGAGGGACACACCACAGGGACCGACACTCCAACAAGAGGAACCGGCTAGGAAGTACACTCTCCTATCTCCTACCTCTATCACTCTCTTTCACTCTATCGTCCGGGGTGCTATACCCACCAGGCAGATCAATGGGGGGAAGACAACGCCAAGCAAAGCTCGGATAATGGACTTCCGCTTCCTTCTTGGACTAGTAGATCTATCCGACCCCACGAACCATGGCAAGGAACGAACTATTGCAGGACAATATTACTATACCCCCCCCCCCCCCCCGGCGCCTTCTTTTTTTCTCTTTTCTCTTTTCCCTCTTTCTTTCCGCCACTCATGTATGCTCCATGTAAATATATATTTTTTTACATACAATAAAAAATTACAGAAATCGGGAAAAAAAAAAAAAAAAAAGTAGATTCCCTATGCTCTAGAAACAACATCAAAGGGATTACATTCCAATCTAAGACGAATAGTAAAACGTAGCTGCTTATGCAGATGTTTCGATGCTGTCAGAACAAGCTGAAATTGCTATCCCAGAACATCTTAAACATGATTAGAACATCTGCAGAGGTATCAGGATACTACTTATATCAAAATAAAACAATGTTTTCCTTTCAAATAACTTATTCCATCTACAAATAACAGAAAAAAACAGACTTTAATGGGACCCAAAACAAAATAAAATATCTTGGTATATGGTTTCAAATTTCTCAATAAACAGCTGATATGGTGGATACAAACTGATATAGGCGACCTCCAACCCTGGGTTGAAGTCAAGAGGGATCTAGAAAAACCACTAACCTCTATTCTTTCAATGAAAAAAAAGCATATCCCTCTCCTAGAACATCATTAGGGACAGAATTGCAGACCTTAAAAAATAGATAATAAACTACCGAAAGACTCCCTATGAGGAAACCCACACATCAAGACTGAAGAAAATGTCCAATGTAGGAAAATGGGCAGTGAAAGGAGTTTTATAAATCAAAGAATGTGGAGAAGTGTGGCTCAGGGGTTAGAGGCGGCAGACCCAGAAGCTGAGATCGGCCCTGGACCAGGGTTCAATTCCCCGCCTCGGCGGGGCTTGGGCTCAAAAATTCCACGTACTCGATAATTCTCGCTCCGGTGCCTTCTCAACTCACGGGTTCACACTCTGCGACTCTGGGCAATAGCTTGCTTAATCTCCACAACGGCCCCTCGCGGCGGGATGCCTGGCTTTCACCTTGTGGATACCCTGCCGGGGTTATCTCACAGGGGAATACCAGGACGGGTTCCCTAAGCAAGCGCTGGGAAACCCTTTGTGGGTAGCTGTGCGCTATATAAGCTCAAATACATTTACATTTACATTTACAAAGAACCTAGGATACCTGGAAAACACCACATCCTTTACAAAACTACAAGAAATATACCATCAGTCTAACCTAGACTGGTACATTTTTCTCAATTTTAAAGCATGACTACTTAAACAGAAAAAACCGCACCCCTCAGTATTCATACTCCTTTTAAAGAAAGTCTCCTCACAAGTTCATGCAGCAACACGAATATATAAAATCTTAAACGTAAGAAATAGTAACAAAGAGTTCAATCCAATTTCCACAAGAAGTAGAATGGCTCTTGTTTTACCTTCAATATACAATCACCCTCAGAGAAGACATGGATGGGCCGATATATGGAGGTACTCTTTTAAAATAGAAACATCACTCATACTACTGCAGTACAACTGGAGTCTATATAGAGCTTTCTGGGCAACAGATAAACTGTTTAAAACTACCCCACAAGAAAGTGATGAAAGACTAGAATACATGCTATTCAATCAATCAATCAATCACAGGATTTGTAAAGAGCGCTACTCACCCGTAAGGGTCTCAAGGCGTTGAGGAGGGGGGGGGGGGTCGCTACTGCTCGAACAGCCAGGTCTTGAGTTGTTTCCTGAAGGAGAGATGATCCAGGGTCAGCCGTAGGTGAGAGGGGAGGGAGTTCCATGTCTTGGCTGCCAGGTAGGAGAAGGATCTTCCTCCGACTGTGGATTTCCGAAATCGTGGGACGGTGGCGAGGGCGAGGCTGGCGGATCGGAGCTGGATGGTGGGTGTGTAGAACGTAAGGCGGCTGTTGAGGTACTTCGGGCCCGTGTTGTGGAGAGCCTTGTGTGCGTGTGTGAGGAGTCTGAACGTGATCCTCTTGTTGACGGGGAGCCAGTGCAGGTCTTTCAGGTGGCCGGAGATGTGGCTGCGGCGAGGGATGTCCAGGATGAGTCGTGCTGAGCTGTTCTGAATGCGCTGGAGTCTTTTCTGGAGTTTGGCTGTGGTTCCAGCGTAGATGGTGTTCCCGTTGTCCAGACGGCTGGTGACGAGGGCCTGGGTGACCATCCTCCTGGTTTCGGTAGGGATCCATCGGAAGATCTTTCGGAGCATGTGCAGGGTGTTGAAGCAGGATGATGATACGGCGTTCACTTGCTTGGTCATCGTGAGGGAGGAGTCCAGGATGAAGCCCAGGTTGCGTGCGTGGTTTGTTGGTTTGGGTACGCTGCCCAGGGTAGGGGGCCACCAGGAGTCGTCCCAGGTGGAGGGAGATGGTCCGAGGAGGAGGACTTCCGTCTTGTCTGAGTTCAGTTTCGGACGGCTGATCCTCATCCATTCTGTGACGTCTCTCATTCCTTCCTGGAGGTTGGCTTTGGCGGTGGCGGGGTCGTTGGTGAGGGAGAGGATCAGCTGGGTGTCGTCGGCGTAGGAGATGATGTTGAGGTTGTGTTGTCGGGCGATGGCTGTGAGAGGGCTCATGTAGATGTTGAAGAGGGTGGGGCTGAGTGAGGGTCCTTGCGGGACGCCACAGATGACTTCGGTGGCCGTGGAACAAAACGGGGGAGGCCGACTCCCTGGGTTCTTCCGGTGAGGCATGAGATGATCCACTCCAGGGCCGCTCCTTGGATTCCGATGTGGCTGAGGCGCTGTACTAGGGTGCGGTGGCAGACGGTGTCGAAGGCTGCTGAGAGGTTTAGGAGGATGAGGGCAGCCGTTTCCCCGTTGTCGAGCAGGGACCTGATGTTGTTGATGGCTGCGATGAGGGCGGTCTAGGTGCTGTGGTTTGCTCGGAAGCCGGACTGTGAGGGGTCGAGGGACCCGTTAGTCTCGAGGAAGGCGGAGAGTTGTCTGTTGACGGTCTTCTCGATGACTTTGGCTGGAAAGGGGAGGAGCGAGATGGGGCGGAAGCTCTTGAGGTCTGTGGGGTCCACAGTGGGTTTCTTGAGGAGGGCGCTCAGCTCGGCATGTTTCCAGCTCTCCGGGAAGGTGGCGGATGCGAAGGAGCTGTTGATGATGGTCCAGAGTTGGGGTGCGATGATGGGGTCGGCTTTGTTGAAGATGTGGTGTGGGCAGGGGTCAGTAGGGGAGCCGGAGTGGATGGTGTTCAGCTGTAAAATAAAATCAGAACATTCCCGGATGGAAATAGTATAAACTATAAACAGCATTTTCACACAAAAAAATCAAATTAAAGCATAATAATGTGACCTTGGGGCCTTGACACAACACCCCAACTTAAAAATCTGAGAACGAAATACCTTCCTCTAAGGTCTACTAACAAAAGAATCAAAACCATTCTTTGTGAATGGAAAAACTCAAACAGAATCTCCTACCACGCATGGTGGGCATAAGTCTCCTTCTTCAGAAGCACAGACAATTCCATATACAACAACAAATTCCACCTCAAATCCTCAGGTAAATTATGGTATAAGATAGACAAATGCATACAAAAATCCCCCCCCAATAGCGCAACAACGAAGTATAACTCAGCACGTGAATTCCATACTTTCCAAATATCGGCAGACTCTCTCCCACAAAATCAAACTAAACCTCAAAACACAGCCAACCTAATCACCCAAACCAATATATATACATCACAGAAATGACTCAGTCAGTCAGTCAGTGAGGCTTTATTTCGATAAGACATATCTTTAAAAGCATTACATAGTACATCAACTTAAAAACCACAACATCTAAAATGCTTCAGCAGATCAGTTTAAAATAATATATATATCATTAAAAATACATTAAGAAGGTCTAATTAAAATGACCATAATTAAACAATTTCATTAAGCCTTTTAGATCTGATCGACCATGCCCATCTTTAAAATTTTGATAAGCCACACACATACAAGGGCCGAGGGTCAGATATCAAAATTCGCATTGCAACAATATGATGTCTGGTGCCTAGGTCCGTACATAATGGTTTTAACCACCTAGTTCTCGGGGATTTATATGCTGGGCATTCAAATAAAAGGTGGGCAACAGACTCTACCCTAGACATACAAAATAAACAGAAGGGTGAGGCTTGAGACTGAATTTTCCAGCGTGCAGTCAATTCGCCCACTGGAAGCATGCCTACCCTGAACTTAAAATACAGAGCCCGATCTGTGGGTTTTAAAATCATATCAAGATAGGGTACCCGCAAAGGCACGTCCTTGATCCTAAGAAACTCAGTGGTTGCTCTACTTTGTTTGGGGTCTGAACTTTTTATACTGGATACCCAACTCCAATAGATGTTCTTAAGGACAGCTTTAGGGGGAGCAGATCTAGATGCCCAAACATCCCTGAGCCCCAATTTGTCAAGTAAGAATTTAACGTCTTTAAGCCACCTAATTCTGGACCATCCAGGCATCGACAATACTTCCAACAACCCATCCGCATAGTTGGCTAGTTCCGGGACTCTCCATAGGCGGGCCCAAAGTAGTAACGGGCGGAGTTGTGCCTGGTCTTTGATTGAACGGCACCCCGTATCAAGTAGCAAAGGCAGCATTGGGGTACTCTGAGGGAGGGCCGTCAAATCCTTCAAGAATTTATTCTCGGATCTGGATAGCTGATCAATATTAAGCGGATACCTAAGTGATCAAAGTCCGCAACCCTTTCCAAAGGCACAAGATTCAGGACAGGTGGGCGTCCAGGTTTTTGGGGGGGTTCATCACCAGATATTTTGTTTTGTCAGTATAAATTATAAGCCCCCTACAGGTGCAGAATGACTGGAATCTATCCAGAAGGCTCTGTAAACCCACAGGGGACTTAGAGATGAGGAGGGTATCATCAGCGAATAGGAGAGTTGGTATTCGCTTGCCCGCCAGGGAGGGTGCGTCAGCTGGATTTTTCAAAAGATGCTCCACCACTACGTTCACATAAAGTGAAAACAGAGACGGGGGCAAGGACGCATCCCTGGCGGACGCCCCTATTCACTGGAATTCTAACTGTCTTCTGGCCCTGGGTACCCCACCTCACCTGAGCAAAGTTTCCAGTATGCAGCCTCACCAATAAAGACAAGATATATGTGGGCAACTCCATTTTGTATAATACCCCCCACAGACGATGCCGGTGCACCAGGTCAAAGGCAGTTTTTAGGTCAATAAAAGCCAGATAAAGACTGCCTTTGCCTAGTACAACTACCTTCCAATATATGAGCAGTAATCTGAATGCCTGCTCAATGGTTCCTGTACGCGTCCTAAATCCTGCTTGGTAATCTGAAAGGATATTATTATCATCAACCAACTGCAGCACTCTCACAAGAACCACCTTTCCTGCAACCTTCTGTGTAGAATCAATTAGGCTTATAGGACGGTAATTGGCAGGGTCGTCCCGACACCCCTTTTTGAAGATTGGGACGACCTCTGCACCCTTCCATGAGTCTGGAATTGCTGCAACGTTATGGATGGCATTGAGTAAGGATGACATAAGCCTCGCCCATTCACGGCAAATGAGGCGGAGCAGATCCCCCGGTATCCCATAAGGGCCTGCTGCTTTGTTCGGCACTAATGATTTTATCACGTTTTCCACTTCCTTGACTGTGAAGGGATGAGCCTCGCTCTCCCCAGTGGGGTCCATTGGAGATGGTATAGTCGGCCCCTGCCTGTCATCTAGGTGGGAGGTATAAAGAAGAGAAAAATGATCAAAACACGTTTGACCAGTGATATTACACGTTATGAGGGTGCTGTCAGGCCTATTCCTAGCCCTTACTAGATTCCAGAAACCACTAGAATCCCTCCCCGCACTAGCTTCCTTTAGGTCGCACCAGAACTGGTCCTCCCAATCTTTCCTGGATTCGCTAATGGCAAGTTTATAATCCTTCCTAGCAACCCGGATCAGCTCAGGGCCCTTGAGTTTAACTGCTACAAGAGTGCAGATTTCATATACCGACATTTTTTAGAATACCAACCCGGATTACCCCTAGGTCTCTGGTGCTCCCTTGCAGGAGGACCCCTACTATGTGTTATAAATAGGTTGCCCAAGGCATTAATAGTATCACAAAAGAGTATGGATACTTCTGGGGGGTCCAAGGTTGTACTGTCCATTTTGGACATGGCCGCACCCATAAGGGCCCCAATATTCTGGACCTTCCCCTCCTTCAGGACAACCTTACACCATTTAAGGCGCCTCCCGCAGTTAGATGGACAAACTTCTAAGGTTGACCGTAATACAGATGGTTCCTGCAGACCATTTGTAAGCGACCACAGAGAGTGCAAGATCAAGGATAGCGGATTTTGGTCGCTGTCCGCAGTGGGCAAGACTTCCATGTCACGCATACAGCTCCAGAGCTTAAGGTCAAGTAGGATGTAGTCTATCCTTGAGGAATGGTCTACCCTGTTGAACGTTTGGGCTCCGGAAGGGTCCAATGGTGATCTACCGTTCACTGCCCTTAGACCAAATTCCAAAGTTAAGGTGAGATTGTTAAAGATGGAATACCCCTCCTGGCATCCTCATCGGAGATACCCAAAATATCCTCTGCCGCAAGGGGTTCAAAAGTACAATTGAAGTCCCCCGCGATCAGGACATACATGCTATCACTACACTGTCTGAGTTCATCTTCAATCTCAGTAACGATCGGAGATGGGGAACCACCTTTACAGAAATGACTCCCCTCTTCCTGATTCTTCTTTTTGTTCTCCAGCTAAACACCCACATTGTGATAACTTGCAATGTATGAACTCAGGAACCATTAAACGTCATTGATCAGCACAATTCAGCAGTGTATGTATCAAGCACTTGTTAAGTATTGATGTAGGACTAGTAAAACAAAGATGCAACATCTAATTTAGGAATATTTCATGTTTGTAATCAATGCATTGCACTATGTATAATATAGATTGTGTATCTTACGAAACGTTAATATATATGGCTGAAAAGTAAGAAATGGCTGGTATTGCGTTAATGAAAGCACAGTGAAGGAGGACCTTCTATCGCATTCCCTTCTTGTAGTATCACTTGATATGCAATTTCCTTTTGTTCATATTGCTCATGAACTATATAGCCTTACTGTTCCCAATCTGTAGATTAAGGAGGTCAACGATAATGTCTATGCCCTGAATTAGTTGAAAACATTAATTGGAGTAGTGCAAATTTGGCAACACCTTTATATGTCACAAATACATAATATGAACGTTCACTTAGGACATGTTTCTTGCGTGGTCTAAAGTGCGACATTATTACCAAAGTGCTTTCACTGTAGGATTAACGAATGAACTCATACTGTGCGCCTTAACGCATTAAATAAACCATCCTTACTTTGTAGACATGCACTCACTAGATATTAACACGCATTGTTATTTGAATAATTGTAATTGTAATTGTAATCAGCATTCATAGAGTGCACTGTGACCCTACATGTATCCTGGTGCTTGAACACGTGAGGCCAGCTAAACTCTGAGTATATTAGAAATACATTATTGTACTAGCGCTAGAGAGAGAGAGCCTGAGAAGAAAACCTTTGCGAAAGAACATAGAGAGTGGGAGTGTTAATTGAAAGTTCTATTCAGCCATGTTACAACCTAACCTGAGTGTGCGGAGACGATGTAGTTCCCATGTCCAGTGAGGGATAACTTGTGAATGTTGCAGTCTGCAACGTGAGAATGGAAGAGGACAATAGTACCCCTATGATGTGTACAAATGGGTGTTGCTCTCTGGATGCAGATGGAAATGACTGTTGTTCACACTGTCTGAGTTTTGACTACTTTGCTTTGGACTTTTAAAGGTTCAGACCGCTATGCTCCCCTTTGATTCTTTCCTAAGTGTGGCTTATGCTAACACTAATTTCCCTGACCCAAGACGACGCTTCTGCAATGCTGACTGGTGCAAGGATTTCTGCTCATACACAGAACTGTGCACAGAGACCTAGGACATTAGTGAATTGTGGTGTACCAGAAACAGGGGAGGCTGATATTAATGGGCGTAGGGGGTGTTGCCCTCCCAGCTTTGGAGTGGAGAAAAGGGAGAAAATGAACACCACCATGGATGGCTTGCTCACTGTTGCTTGGTGCTCCACTCGACCACTTCTACTGATTCAAAACATTTTAATATGTAAGTAATTGTCGTCGGTTTTTTTTAGGTCGGACCCTCGGACGAGAGTTCCTTCCTAGCAGGCATGTGCTGAACTGAGCGAGGAAGTATCCTCGCCCTCGAGGCACAAGCGAGGAGAGTGACGTCAACCTGATGGGAGTGGCTGCACCAAGCAGCAGTGAATGGGTTTCAAATGGGGCGCTTCTGCCGTGGCCCAGGGCGCGGTCAGCAGAGCCTCATTGACTTTAAGGGGAAGGGGCGGGGCTGGCCAACAACAGCAACACAGTGCAGTGGATGGGAACGATTGCTGCAGGCAAGACGGGACCCCTCCTTTCATCACCTCGTGAGTTCCCTCACCACTGGAAATGTCCGAGCCGGACGAAATTACAAGCAAGCACGCTCCAAGTCACAGAAGCGGCGGGCCACAGACTAAAACAAAAGGTAAACTCCATCTCCGTTTGGTTGATTTTGTATCTAGTACACTCTACTTTTCCCTCTCTGTGTCACCAACAGCAACAGGCGAGAGATGCGCACTTAAAGGAAGGCCTCGGGCCTCGGCTGCGTCACTCCTCTCTCCACAGACTCATGTTTGGACAGGGTGCCCCACTCGCGTAGCTAGGGGGGTAGGGGGGGTGGGGGGGGGGGGGGCGGTCCGCCCCAGGCGGCACTATTTTGGGGGCGTCCGCTCGGCACTGGTGGCCCGTTGCGGCGGCCTTTGTAATTTATTTGGGGACACTAACTGAAACTACTGTCAGTCACAGTAGTGTCAGTGTCCACAAATAAAGTATAAAGGCCGCCGCTATAGACCACCAGTGCCACGCGCGCAGTCCCGCGTTTGTGTTTGCTGATCCGTCCAAAGGCCGTCAATCATGTAGCGCAGGAGCGCTACCAATGACGGCCCTGGAAAACGTTTGGCCAGCCCTCGCGATGAGAACGTAGCAGTGATGCGTCACGCACTTCACCACTACGTGCTCTCGTGAGGATTTAATTTTCGCCTGGGGCAGTGGCAGTGCTGCTGGTCCTGGGCGATTTGTTGGCTGGAGGCTGCTGCAGCAGAATTGCCTGCCATAGAGTCTTGAGTGAGTTAAGAGAGCTCATTGCTAAACGTTTTCAGAGAGGTGGCTGGTTCCGAAGACTCTAGGGTAGAGGCCCCCAAAGTCTCTGTCCCCGCACCTGTCTTGGCAAGAGGGGTAACTAGGATTTAACCACCGCCACCCCTTCCACTTCTCCCTTAGACTGGTAACAGCAGCTGTAACATGCCAAGGACGGATATCTTCTTTCCTTCTCGCAGGCATCATACGTTGAGAACAAGAAATGCTCAATGTGAAACCAAACGATCAATTATGCGGCTCTGGGTGGGATAGAACGTTTGGCAACTCATACATAAAAGATAAACAGTAAAAGATAAACAGCTATTATACTTGAAGTGATGCATAGTTAACATCCGCACCCTGGTTAGGCGTGAGCGTCACTGATCAAGGGTATACTAAAATCCGACGTTGTGCCTGAGAACTTTGCCAGGAGGCCGTCCTTCTGCTCTGACGTCGCCCACTCTCATCTGCTGCTCTGCCTAGCAATGACTCGTACGGTAAAAAAATACTTTAAAAGAGTGACATTGAAACTTTCATTTTACAGCCTTACAGGGAACACTCACCGAACTCAGGGCTGGGTAGCTCCTAAAAAACGCGCTGGCAAAGTCAATAGGTATGGCTTTTAAAACGTGTATGATCACAAGCACGCATGCACAGGCACACTACAAGACAGCCACAGATAACACAAATGCAAGCAGCACACAGGGCCACAGACATACTGCAGGCATTCCTGAATGCATATGGTGATGCATCATTGGATACACACCTAAGTGGCTACAAAGATGAATCGTTGCATACATGTATGACTGTATAGACTGACAGGTATAGAAAGATAATTACACAGCTGTGGGTCGGTGTATGGATTTATGCTTAATTGTGCAGTAAGAAAACTTGGATATGGAGCAATGAATAGATAAAAGGAATGCATCAGTATCAATGGGTGAATGGAATAATTGGCACAAATGTGTGGATAGATGCTTGGAAATGGGTGAATAGATGGATGGAGGAGTGGTTTGGTGAACAGAGAGATGAGTTTGAGTGTTTGCACTGTAAGTGGGTGGGTGGACGCATCTCTGCCGGTATTGATGGATTCAGGTGCAGGGCCAGATGGATAGATGAATGCATAGGGGCAGATGGATTATCGGCAGCCCTGCCCTGGTGCTGCGTCCCAGCCCGAGTCTCGAGTCTCGGCAGTGACTCCTGGCTCCCTTCCTGTGCCCTGGGTAGACTTGGGGGTATCGATTACAGGCTCAGCCCACAGGCGGCTCTCAGCTCCCCACAATTGGCTGCACTTCCAGCCCATTAGGAAAATGAAGCCCTCTCTCCAGTTTGCCGAGCGCCTATCAGTTTTCTGGCAACCAGAGAAATCATGCGATGGGTCACGGGGGGCTCGCAGAAGCACAGGGTGCAGACATTTCTCTGTACTGTACTCACCCCACCCTGCTCTTGGGATACCTTTCTTCCCCAACATGTGCTATGCTCACAGTGTCCTATGCTATCTTGTGTTTTGTTAGAAAGGTTTTAGTGCTTACGACCAGGAACTGAGTCGCCTCATGGCACTAAATTGTTTTTCTTTTGTAAACATGTCATGCTCACCGCCGCCACTCTTCATCCCCTTCCTTATTCCCTGGCATCTCTCCCTCACACCCTGCTCATTCTCTTTATCACTCCCTGGTTTCTCTCCCTCCCTCATATTGACCCTCCTCATTCTTTTCATCACTCCCTGACCTCTATCCCTCACACCGGCCTTCCTCATTCTTTTCATCACTCCCTGGCCTCTCTCCCTCACACCCTGCTCATTCTCTTCATCACTCCCTGACCTCTTTCCCTCACACCGGCCCTCCTCATTCTTTTCATCACTCCCTGGCCTCTCTTCCTCACACTCTCCTCATTCTTTTCATCACTCCCTGGCCTCTCTCCCTCACACCCTGCTCATTCTTTTCATCACTCCCTGGCATCTCTCCCTCACACTGGCCCTCCTCATTCTGTTTATCCCTCCCTGGCCTCTTTCCCTCACACCCTCCTCATTCTCTTCATCACTCCCTGGCTCCTCTCCCTCGTACCAACCCTCCTCATTCTTTTCATCACGTCCTGGTCTCTCTCCCTCACACCTACCCTCCTCATTCTTTTCATCACTCCCTGGCCTCTCTCCCTCTCACTAGCCCTCCTGATTCTTTTCATCACTCCCCGGTTTCTCTTCCTCCACCGCCCTTCTTCATTCTTTTCATAACTCCCTGGCCTCTCTCCATCACACTGGCCCTCCTCATTCTCTTCATCACTCCTGGCCTCTCTCCCTCACACCCTCCTCATCCTCTTCATCACTCCCTAGCCTCTCTCCCTCACACCCTCCTCATCCTCTTCATCACTCCCTGGCCTCTCTCCCTCACACCCTCCTCATCCTCTTCATCACTCCCTGGCCTCTCTCCCTCACACCCTCCTCATCTTCTACATCACTCCCTGGCATCTCTCCCTCACACCCTCCTCATCCTCTTCATCACTCCCTGGCCTATCTCCCTTACAGCGGCCCTCCTAATTCTCTACATCACTCCCTGGCCTCTCCCTCACACTGGCCCTCCTCATTCTCTTTATCACTCCCTGGCCTCTCTCTCCCACACCCTCCTCATTCTCTTCATCACTCTGCCAGTCACCGGTGTATTCAACTGTGTAGCCTTGGACCGCGTCATGTATGTGCATGTAACTTGCATGATCGAGGTAACTATTAGCGGCGATACTACGTGTCTCTCGGACCTCTTTCAAGTGCTCGCCGTCCTTTTTCCCCAGCTGCCCCCCCCCCGGTCCCCCAGGGGCGGCAATCTGAGGGATAGCCCCGGGCGCCACAAGCTGTAGCTACACCCCTGGGGTGCCCAGCTTCTAGAAAGTAGCGAGGCTGGTTTCTGTGGGCGCATTATACGGGAACCGAACATCTCTCAACAGCAACAACTTCAAAAAAATGAGTTGCAGTTATTCCGCCGTTGTTTTCAATCCACTAGTGCAAACTTGTGACACAGAAAAAAAAGTGCCGTTTTTGAAAGGAGATATGTGGAAGTGTAGAGCCCCCTAGGCAGCAGAGGTCGAAGAGCAGGGGTGTTGGGCATGGATTTATTTTAATTGGAGACTCGGATCCGGAAGCTTCCATGCTAGACACCTTGAAGAGTTCTCACTAATGCGCTTGTCATTATTACTAGTTTTAGGCTATTATTGAAGTGCCCTAAACAGCATACTTGTGGATCGAGTGCAGTATCCGTATCTCTGCACCAGACCCAAGTAGCCATCTTTGCCTCTACAATCCTTGTCTGCGGGGCGATTGCAAGGGAGTTCCTATATTCTTATTTTAGAAGTTGTGTGTCTTCAAGCCAAGAGCTTAGTGATGGTACTACTTCTGTCGTATCTTGATGATTCTGATCCTTACTGTAAATGGCTGTAAAATCCATCCTGCGGTGTGCCAGACTCTGACACACCCCTGGCACAGTGAGTGCGAAGAGATGGGTTTGAATCACAAGCTTCCAGTGTGTTTAGAAGGCAGAAAATGAACATGAAGGGGTCAATTCTAAAATGTGTGTTTTATTAGTGTTTTATTAACACAAGGCACATTTAACCGTTGATTAGATTATGTGCGTCTTTCTTGCTCCTAACTCACTCATTACCTGATACCTAAATGCATTAATCTGACTCAAAATGCGTATTTATTTGCGGCATGATACAGAACAGATAACATTAGCAGAGTAAAACATGACATATAGTTTTCAAACTGATAGGGTGTGCGACGTTACATAATTACATTTCTTAATTACCTGTAACACATATAACTCTTAAGAA
Source organism: Lissotriton vulgaris (assembly GCF_964263255.1). Classification (NCBI taxonomy): domain Eukaryota; kingdom Metazoa; phylum Chordata; class Amphibia; order Caudata; family Salamandridae; genus Lissotriton; species Lissotriton vulgaris. Next base: position 431,873,518 of record NC_141685.1, on the reverse strand, counting down.
TATTTTTGGGGCCATTTTGATGAAGATCTTTTCAAAGATTACTTACAGAGGGTACAGTTCCCAGAAGGAGGGTACATCCTGCCTGGAATAACACACAACTATAATAAAATGTTGTCTACTGTGCCTTCATAACTTCAATATTTGTAGGTAATTAACATGAAAAGTTTACTGTAAAATGACCAATGGGGCCTGCTTTTACAAAGTTTCCTGGGTGCTAAGATGAAGAGTAATTGCTGACCATGGGCCGAACGACCAGGAAAGGATCACTGGCTGTGCTCAGCTTAGAACGATATGAGGCAGGTATTTATTTTGCACCCACCACTTTCTAAGATCACCAGCCTCCACTGACCAGACACCTCAGTACCTAGAAAACCGCAACCAGCTAGCATCAGTGTCACATTAGCTCTTCGTCCTATAGCAAAGTAACCAATGATTAGACAACCTAGAACATGCCACTTAGGACCATCTCAGGAATGGTGGGAAGTGAGAACACTCTTTTGTTATACTCTCATACCAGTCCACAACAGGAATAAAATAAGAGACACGATAAGGTTAGAATATGTATTTTATCGACGTGATCTCATGCGCAGTATTTTAGTCAACATAAGCAGACATATGATTAAAAATAATATGGTCAGCATGGTTACAACTCCATAAAATACAGAAGGAGGAATCATATTACAATGATAGTGCAAACAGGTGATATAGCACCTAGTTTAAACACCCTCCCTATATAGGAACTATATATTATAAACTAAAGAAGGTCTCTTGAGCTTGTTTTGGGGGACCCCATTACCTTTCCGCTCAGTAAGTGTAAATTACATCTGGATCAGCAAGTCTCTCGGCATCCCTGGAATCGTCAAAGTGTGTGAAATTATGGCAAGTGTGCTATGATAAAGGCACCAGAATCTTGCTCGGCTCGCAGCTGCCAAAATGTTGTGTCTAGAATGTGTTACACGGACATGCCGATAAACAGGCTCATATGTTATGATAACCTTGACGCCTCAGCACTCACTGTACAGACTGGGGGCACGATGTATGTTTAGAGATGTCATAAAACAAACCTTTCTCATGTATAGACATTTGTGAAAGCTAACTTGCAAAAACAACTATGCAGTGTTGTGTGTAAAAAGCAGCAAATGGTAAAATGGCGTGTAAACTTCTAATAAGCCATGCTAACATAACATGAACGCAAAAAGAGGCCCTAAACCATACTACATGACATCTTCCAACTTTTTCTTGACTTGTTCTATTTTTCCTTTATTGACATTCTCTGATTCTTTTAAATTTTTTAGGGTGCAGAACCATCCTTTTAGCTTGGACTCTGATTTAGGTGATTTTAGACTTGTATAAAGGAGAAAGTCGGAGACTCTTCTCGGAGCATCAGATACTATTGTTAATCTAATCCTGGTATGCCTAAACTCCTTTAGGAGTTCTTATGTGTGCTGGTAATGCACATAGGCTGCTCTTGTGGAATGAGCCATTCACACATACCATGCCCGCCAGAAAGGAAACTCCCAGTTTTCTTCTGAGCACATTCGTTTTATTTTGCCACCATCAAGATGTCTACGCCTACTTGACCAAGAACACTTGTGTAAAAAAAGTCAAATATGGAGGGTGGACGTTCTCCTACAAAAGGCGGCCAGGTTGTGGTAACCTTCCCCTTGCTCTCTGAGCAGAAGAGAACGAACTTTTATTTCGGAAAAAACTGAAAACATGGTTAATCTATCCTTCTTTTATTCTCTGTGCAGAACTATCAGCGCTGGGATGCCTACAGGAAGTGAAGTGCTTCATCAATGCTCATAGAATAGAATAGAATAGAATAGAATAGAATAGAATAGAATTAGTTGCGGCCGGCATGACTCGCGGGTGAGGAGGGGATCGTGCAGGGAGGGTGTAGTGCAATTTTAATTATATTTAAAAAAATAACTTACCTTATCCAGCCTGATTCGGGCCTGCGTCGTCTCTGCTCCTTGCAGGAAGCAGGCAGCCTCCCTTCCCTCCCCTAAGCCAATCACAACACTGCAATGGCAGCTTTGTGATTATTGGGGACAGCGCCCAGCCAGGCACCTGTGGCGAGGCCATTGTCGCCATGTAGGCTGCATGTAGTGCGCATGACTGGTTTGGTCAGCCCCAGAGGGCCGATCAAACAGTCAGGGCCCGCAACATTGGGCTAGCCACTCCTCCTCTGCCCTGTTGCAGGACCACCCACACCCAAACAAACCCTTCTGCTTTCTGGCAGTGCGAGAAGCACCACCATAAAATGGCATTTACACCATTTTCTGTTACCGCTTCTCGCACTGCGAGAAAGCAATGAGGAGCCGCTTCTCCACCCTCATGGAGGAGCCACCCCTGAATAGAATAGAATGTCTGCTATACAGTGATGTTCTACGCACACAGCACTGCCTAGACCCGATCTCTCGTTCCTTATATCAATTCTGAAGTTAAAGTCATTGATTAGGTCATAAATAGTGATGGGAAATGACGCCGCTAATGACAAGGTATCTCACTCACATGGTATGCCCTGACAATTTTGCAATATTCTTTAGTGAATTTCCTTATTTACACACATGCATAAAGATAAACATTTTTGTGACAATTTCACATTTCACTGGGATATCTAATTCTGATATAATTACCATACATCGCTCTGCCTTATTTTCTGTGGGACATATTTTACAAAGGGACCTGCTGCCTAGTTTGCCATAGGAAATAAAACAGGTAAAAGCACTTGTTTCGTGAAACATGGTGATCTAGACAGATGATTTCATAAAATGTTCTCTTCAAAAATATTTGCTGTGTCGTTTTTTGCAGTGCACACACTGGAACTTAATTCTAAGAAGGCGTTTTCCAAAGGGAGTTTGCAGGCGCCAATAAAATTCTTGTTTGTGCTTCCAGTTGCATCATTTTTACACCTTCAAAACCAGGCCGCATGCGGCGGAGAGAACAAACGTGGCTGCCAAAGTGGGGCATTCAGACATGGAATACATTTTTCATAAAACATTGATTTCAATAACATTTGTTTTTCCACCAGGCAGTAAATAAATAACAACATACCTAGTCCTCCAGCGTGTGCGTCAATGAGCGAGGCACCTACTGCAATTCCCTCGGGGAGGCCCAGCTCTTTGGCCGCCTCTGGCGTTAAACCACTCCCAACAGAAGCTCCTGGAGGCAGGACCTGCTTTCCTGGGCAGACACAAGACAAACAGACATCAGCCAACAGGATTTACAGGAGTTTTCTGCAAAATGGAAAAATTTTACCTCTTGTAGAATGCGATGTTGTACGGTGAATAATAATTGGAAGAAGAAGAAAAAGATAACAAAAGTAATTCAAAATAAAAATCATAATGATAATTATTACAGTGATACCAATAATAATACGGAGAACTTTAAGAAAGATAACAACAACATATTTGCAAACCCTGGTTATATAAACAGTGCACACTACTGCAGAGAGTCATTTTAAGACACTCATATTTATTCACATTCACCACATGCATCAGCAAAACAGGCCAGGCCGAGTCAGTTTATTGCCACTTCTGCATAGAGAGAGGGTTTATAGCACTATTCTGACCCCAGTAATGCTCCTAGCTCATACTTAAGAGCCTGGGAAGGGAGTGGGAGGATAGGTGAGAAATTTCGGGGTTTTGGAGAGAAGGGAAGTGGCAGCGAGAAAGAGCCAAAAAGGCCTGTTAGAAAGAGATGGTGGATCTCGATATGTCATGTTGCATTAATTTCTTGTAGCCCAAAAAGAGTAAAGTCAACACCTGTTTTTCAGGGTAGACCCTGAGAGCGAGGGGTAATAATGGGTTATGTGCCACTGCGAGTGACTACCATTCGTACAGTCTTTCTCCTTCGGTTAGTAGTTTCCAATGTTTGTTACCCTTGTTTTTAGCTGCAGGAACTCTGCTGCTGGTTGCTTTGACTGCTAGCTCTGTGCAGACTGCGAGGGTTACATGTTCTTTAGCAGCACATGTGGAATCGTCTACCTAGGGCCAGACAGGCCTTTTTATTACCAATGGGCATTTCCCCAGAGGGCTGGAGCCCTTGGAGGCCGGTTTTGAAAGCTCAGGGCTGCTCCTGGTGCCTCGGGCACCCTCCCCAGCTCCCGATGATAATTGCAGTAACCACAGGAAGTCATCAAGAGAGAGAGGGCCGGGGAAGAGGGAGGGAAAGGGGGGAGAGGGAGACAAAGAGGGGGAGAGGGAGAGAGAGGGGTGGGGGAGTAGAAAGTAAGCAATCAGAGAGGGAGGAGAGAGAGAGGTTGGATGGAAAGAGAGATAATGCTTCAAAAGACGAAGGGACTGGGGCCTGTTTAAGTATTTTTGCCAGGGCTGCTTCTGGTTCCCCAATCCAGCCCTGCTTCTATCTGCTGGTTTGAAAGTTGGCAAGCAGACATGGGCTGCCCGGACGGCAGGGTGAGTCACAGGAGCATCACATCTTCCTAACCCAAGAAGGACGGCAACACTACCTGTTGGTTATGAAGCATGGAGTGACAAAATAGCTGAGTAACTAACTATCTTGAAGACATCATTTCAAGAGCTGTTGTGTTGCAATGCTTCAGTGTTTACTCTTCCGTGGTCATTGCTGTCCTCCTGTTCCCTGCTTCGTATCCTCGTATGTCTTTCTGTTCTTTTGTGTCTTCGCTCTGTTTTTGGTCTCGTATGTGTATGACGGCCAGTTGCATACTGTGCTGCTTTTTACTCTAATTGAGCCCTCCTCCAGATCTTCTCTGTGCTGGACAACTCCTTGTTGAAGCCTGCCATGTTTCAAGCTCCTTTGTTTTAGAATGTGTTTGGTGACAGTGTAGACAATCAGTTTACATTCTGGCTTTGATTTTTAGCTTGGGATATAATTCTAATCCTTGCTCAAATGGGAGTTTGGGTAGGCATTGGAACTTTGGGCCTTGAAGTAAGGGCTACACCACGCAATTTCCCAGCTACAACTTTGGCCAGGTTAAACTTGTCAAAATGTATCATGGGAAAATGTGGAAGAAAAATGCAAACATGTGAAAATCAATGAAGTACTCACTAACCCCATGTAATTCCACATTTTCCCACACAAACTCATATGGCTGAGATACCCGCCACCCCCTCTCAACACAATCCCCAAGGATGGGAAACCGGAAACAGTTCTGAACTTTTGGAAGACGGGAGGGAGTGACCCTCCCGGCCGTATTTATTAAGATATGAAACAAAATTAAAACATTAAAATAACAGTTTCATATTATGTACAATTTCATTACCACATTGCGATGTTTGGCTAACCTTAACATATTCTCTAATACAAAGGTTCTCCTAGCCGAACTAACATCCTACAAAACATTAACTTGAAATCTTGAAATTGTACATCCTAACGTTTAAGGGCCAACGGCAAGGTCGTAACCGGTGTCAAGATCCCTAAACCAGAAATATCCCCCTCACTTGTGAGGGGCGACCGCACAGAGGTGTACCTCAAGTGCAACTACCAATTTCCCTTGACTTGACGGGGGCCCCAATAAACTCGACGCCACTTAAAGGTCGTCCGAGGACTCGTGTGAGGTATCTAGAAGGTAGCGTAGACCCCCCCCTAAACCCCACACAACTTACCACATCTGCCGTCGCAGATGTCCTGGCCCCGGGAAATTCCCCAGGAGGGGGCTGTAGCCCCTCCTACCCAGGAAGGGGCCTTGACCGCCTTTCCTTTCCTTTCGGCGGCCCATCCTTAGAAGGGACCGCCTCCCCGTTGAGGGGCCAATGGCCACCTCCCTCGAGCGCTCCCATCCGTAATGGGTGACGCCCACTCATAGGGATCTTCCAATTAGAGCTCACCGATCATGACCTTACCGCCCGACCAAAATAAATACGACAATTCTAAACTAAATGCCTAAATTACTTAAAAGACAGTAACAAAACCACTTTATTAAAAGCATGCTTACTGATCAAATACTAGAGCAGGATTACTTTATTTACAAAACATACCACACATTGACCATTCTTTATTGCATATTTGAAGTTATCACGATAATAATCCCAACCTGCAAACCGAAATTAGAGTTACCACATCAAACTTTATTCAAAACCACTTGCTGTCCTCAGGGGCTGGTGGGTGGGTCAAAATTGGCTCTTCGTTCCGTCTCGAGCTCACGTGCAGCGAGGAGGTGCAGCTTCAGAGCACAGGAACAAGAGGATGCTTTCTTGGCTTGTTGCTCCTTTTATCCGTCTTCAGGGCGGGCGTAAACCCGCCCCTGCCTGCCCCAAGGGCGTGGCCGGCCGCGTCAGTGTCTAGGCCAGCCCACTCTAGGGCGGGAAAAGGCGCGCCCCGGCTACGCCGCTTCGGGCATACCAGCCGAGACTCGCCTCCCGCCCAAGATGGCTTCCCGGGGGGATCGTGGCACTCCGCCATAAGTTCGGGGCGACCGAATGGTCGCCCCTTTCCATATGGCTGAGATACCCGCCACCCCCTCTCAACACAATCCCCAAGGATGGGAAACCGGAAACAGTTCTGAACTTTTGGAAGACGGGAGGGAGTGACCCTCCCGGCCGTATTTATTAAGATATGAAACAAAATTAAAACATTAAAATAACAGTTTCATATTATGTACAATTTCATTACCACATTGCGATGTTTGGCTAACCTTAACATATTCTCTAATACAAAGGTTCTCCTAGCCGAACTAACATCCTACAAAACATTAACTTGAAATCTTGAAATTGTACATCCTAACGTTTAAGGGCCAATGGCAAGGTCGTAACCGGTGTCAAGATCCCTAAACCAGAAATATCCCCCTCACTTGTGAGGGGCGACCGCACAGAGGTGTACCTCAAGTGCAACTACCAATTTCCCTTGACTTGACGGGGGCCCCAATAAACTCGACGCCACTTAAAGGTCGTCCGAGGACTCGTGTGAGGTATCTAGAAGGTAGCGTAGACCCCCCCCCAAACCCCACACAACTTACCACATCTGCCGTCGCAGATGTCCTGGCCCCGGGAAATTCCCCAGGAGGGGGCTGTAGCCCCTCCCACCCAGGAAGGGGCCTTGACCGCCTTTCCTTTCCTTTCGGCGGCCCATCCTTAGAAGGGACCGCCTCCCCGTTGAGGGGCCAATGGCCACCTCCCTCGAGCGCTCCCATCCGTAATGGGTGACGCCCACTCATAGGGATCTTCCAATTAGAGCTCACCGATCATGACCTTACCGCCACAGGCCGGATAGTTGACCGGCTATCCGGACCCCCCACAACACTCCTACCTAAAGGTCATGTCTTAAAGTCTTTAGCCAAGCTATCAAGTCTCCTATGAGTAACTCGATCCCCACCCGGGACAAATGAACACCATCCCCCAAATACATACTGTCACCAGTAATACAACCATGCGAAATAGAATGCAGTGTATTGGAACGGAACAATCTACTCACTTTGTTATTAATTTTCCTTACTGAATGATTCAGAGCAGAAACAGAAATAGCCCCCCGCCATACTTTTCGTGGGATCATATGGGACCATGCAATTGTGCACCCTGGAACTCTCCTCGCTAACCAACTTACAGTGGAAAGCATCGCCTCAAGAAGAAGTCGTCTACCAGTGGTGACCAAATCATTGCCCCCGAGATGTACTATGACTATAGACGGCGGTGACCTCGTCCGCCCTAGCAAACCCTCGAAAAATGATTGAAACTGGTCAATACAGAGTCCGCCCCTTCCGTAGAAGGACACACTGTACCCGTATTCCCCAGCCACGTGAATCATGTCACCTGCTTTGAATACGTCCGCGGCACGCCTCACGTATGAGTGGCCCACGACCCACACCTCCTTTTTCACAGCCGGTGATGTCTGACCGCTGGCCCGGTGTTGGGTCGACTGCATAGTCCGCCCCGCCTCGTAGGCTTGCGCAACTGAAACCAAACAAAACAAGAAGCGTGAGTACATCATTACAGCTTCATAACATGTGCAACCGCACGTACCTTTTATAACAATTGGAGGACCAACGCCCCACACGTTTAACTTGTTCGACATTCAGACCCCTGGCTGTAGCCTCTGTAGCAGCCCCTATCCGAAAGGAATGGGTCCCAAACTCGCCCGGGTTCAAGCCCGCAGCGGCAATCGACATCGCAAGCACCCGCTGAAACTGAAACCTCGTCAGTGGGGTGGCGTCAGCGTGTCTCAACAAGGTCCCCCCCCATGATGCCACCCTTTGTGCTAAATATTCCTCTACACAACTCACAGGGCACATGGAGGACCCGGGAATCCTTTGTATGATTATGCAATCACCCATCGCACCCTGATCGGTCTTGGACCTGACGAACGAGACAGTCATTGTCCCCCCTCTGACCTGAACGTGCTCTCGGCACAGTCCCCCCATCACATCCTGCTTGTTCCTTGCCACTAGTTCGCTTACCCGCATAGCCCCATGGAATGCCAGCGTAAAAGCGGCTCGGAATAACACTGTTTCATACCGGGATGAACACGTTGCAGGGAGTATGGATAATAACAGGGCCAACCTATCCAAACCTATCGGGCGCCTTTCATCTACTCTGCGACCCTCTAGGCGTTGCCACCCACGTAGCGCTTTTTGCACAACAAAAGACGCAGTCGGGTCCTGGATCCCATGAGCCCTTGCCATGAAGGAAATGGCGGCCCGATGCCTCTGGGCCGTAGCCACTGATTTGCCTGCCTGATGTAAAGACAGCAGAAATTTTACTACTAGCTCTTCCTGGCCCCAAAGCTCTCCCCTAGCAGTCCCCAAAAAGGCCCAATAGGCTCGGAACGCCCCTTCATATGCCTTCCTTGTCCGGGGTGCTAAACTCTCTCCCACGAGGTTCTGTAGTTCGGGGCACCGAGAGACCAGAGAGCTTCGGGAAAGGGTGCCGCCACCGGGTCCGCTGTGGGCAGAAAACCCCAGAAGGCCTGCATACGAAAACGAGAAAGCGCATCAGCCGCTTGATTCATTACCCCCGGCACATGTCTTGCCCTAAATAACACGTTTAATTGCAAACACAATAACACAATTTCCTTGAGCAATCTCAGCATCCATTTGCATCGTGCTGCCTGGCTATTGATACACTCAACCACGGTCATGTTATCGGACCAAAACACCACAGAGTGATCTCTGAATCCCTCAGGCCAAGTTTTCAGGGCCACCAGAATGGGAAAAAGTTCAAGAAAGGCAATGTTGCTGGTCAGCCCACACTCATGCCACCATAACGGCCATCTTTGAGCCGACCATTGTGTGCCGAATATGGCACCAAAACCAATGCTCCCAGCCGAATCTGTCCACAGCCCCAGCTCTTCGGAGGACACCGCCGGTTTGTTCCAGACAATTCGACCATTGAAGTCCGCCAGAAATGCCAACCAAATGCGCATGTCCTGGCGAACCTCAGCCGAGAGCCTCGTGCGATGATGACCCTCCTTCAGGCCGACCATGGCTTGAGCGATCGAGCGGGAGAAGGGGCGGGCCATCGGTATTACTCTTAGGGCAAAATTCAACTGTCCCACCAATTGTTGTTATTGATGTAGCTTAACCTTAGACTCACTTATACACGTTTGCAGGCATGCCCTGAATCTTAACACTTTGTCTTCTGGTAAACGAAAACAACCTTCTTCAGAGTCGAGCTCGATCCCCAGAAACTCGAGGCAAGTCGAGTGACCCACCGTCTTACCTGGTGCCAATGGCACGCCAAACTGCTTCATCAAGACACAAAATTCAGTCAAAGCCTGTCCACATGCCGGATCCCCGGCTGCCCCCAGAAACAAAAAGTCATCGAGATAATGCATAACATGTTGAAACCCCGTCTTCTTTGTGAAGACCCATTGCAGGAAACAACTGAACTTTTCAAAATAGGCACAAGATATAGAGCACCCCATCGGCATACACCGATCCATGTAATAGTGACCCTGAAACATGAAACCAAGGAGACGCTGGTCGTCTGGATGTACCGGGAGCAACCGGAACGCTGACTCAATATCAGATTTTGTCATCAGCGCACCGGGCCCCAGGCGATTCAATATGGCTACGGCCTCATCGAAGGATGCGTACCGCACCGAACACACTTCCGGGTCTATCGCATCGTTTACGGAAAGACCACGTGGGGCTGATAGATTATGTATCAGCCGAAACTCACCCGGGTCCTTCTTGGGGACCACCCCTAAAGGGGAACAAACAAAGTTAGCAACTGGTGGCACATTAAACGGACCGGCGACTCGACCTCGAGTAACCTCTTTCCCGATCTTCTCCTGTACTACGGACGTATGTTGCAAGACCGATATTTGGTTTTTACATTTCGCTATACCCTGAAACTCCCCCACTGGAATGCGGAAACCATATGAAAACCCGTTCCGCAACACCCCAGCGGAAGCGTGATCCGGGTATTCGCTGAGCCAGGGAATCATTGCCATGGTATCAATCGGGGTAGGTAAAGGCGCCCCTCGGACTATATCAGACCTGTTTGGCGCCTCCTCTACCCCCGCTATCACCAGTTTTGGCTCTGCACATGGACTCAGGATGGGATGCTTGCCCACACCCACCACATTCGTGCCTAAATTTGCAAGACCCCTGGGGCCTCGTACATCTACCCCTGTTAAAGTTCCAACAAATCCCCCTTTTACCTGCGTTGCCGATCGGCCTCGAGTGGTTGTCGTAACTCGTACCTGATCGAAAGGGCGTCCCAGCATATTGGCGGGAGGATTCACCCACGCTACTCCCTACCAATGGCAACTTCAACATACCAGTATCTTCCATTTTGGACCAAGACACAGAATCATAACAATCCCAAGTTAAGTTTTTATCATGTTCTTTTGCTTTTCTGAAAATATTATCGTAACAGAACCATTGATTGCCCTCGTGTGATACAGAATACCCCATGATCCGTGACTGATAAATCGGCAATTCGGACAGCAATTCGGGCCTACGTTCACCCATGATGGATGTAAAAATCCCCCATGCTCTGCCCCAAGTGCCAATGTTTTCATTTACCTTAAAGGCGGCCATCTTTGCGCGCCAAACACTCGGATGCATGAGCTCCTTCTGGCTCTTAACATGCTCCATCTCATAATGATCGGTAAGCAACGAGAAGATGTTTATATACTCATCTGCCCATATCTTCTCTTTAATTGCCAAAGGGACATGTTGACCCAACTTTTCCCTTCGTGAGGGTGCAGACTCATCCCTTGCAATCGGCAATGGCCGCTTACCTGAACCGGAAGCTGTATCTGCGACTGGACCTGTTCCAGGTGGCTTCTCTACTGCCGCAGCCGCTTCCCTTGTTTCACGCAGTTGTTTCATCAATACCTGCGCGTCGTCAGCCGTGGCGCCCTTGCTACCTTTACCCAACCACGCTGCTAATTGTGCTGCCAGCTCGGGCGGCATATCCTCCCCGGTCACGGGGGTGACCACCACGGGAATCGGATTCCCCTCTTCCGGCGCCGGAGTTGGTTTTTCGAGTGGGGTACAGGGAACCGGGATGTCTCCCCCAGCTGCTCCCCTTCTGGGCCTCTTGCCTTTTCCTCCCGGAGCTGCTCCTGCCAAAGGACGTTTCGGTCCCCCTTCCTCGTCTTTATCCGCCATTCGCCTCTTTAGGTCGGTCACCTCTTTCATAAGAACACGCAGCATCTGTTCGGTAGTCATTCGCTTTCCCGCTTTCTTGGGCATGCTCCAAACCGAGTATCTGCAAAACAAACAAGAAAGATTACAACGCTCAAAATTGGCTCTTCGTTCCGTCTCGAGCTCACGTGCAGCGAGGAGGTGCAGCTTCAGAGCACAGGAACAAGAGGATGCTTTCTTGGCTTGTTGCTCCTTTTATCCGTCTTCAGGGCGGGCGTAAACCCGCCCCTGCCTGCCCCAAGGGCGTGGCCGGCCGCGTCAGTGTCTAGGCCAGCCCACTCTAGGGCGGGAAAAGGCGCGCCCCGGCTACGCCGCTTCGGGCATACCAGCCGAGACTCGCCTCCCGCCCAAGATGGCTTCCCGGGGGGATCGTGGCACTCCGCCATACGTTCGGGGGGACCGAATGGTCGCCCCTTTCCAAAATACGAGGTATTTGCCACACTCTGTAAATATCTCAGCCTGGGTTACTGCTACTTACTTGTTGCATTAAATGCCTACTTGAGGTCTGTGGCAGAAATGTTGCACAGGTAAGGGTCCCTCTTTTCAACTTTCTGATAACAAAAAGGTAAAGGTGAACCAAGCAGAAAGGCCAACAGTAAACAAAATGGAATTGATATCTTGGAGCTGCAGCAAGATATGAAAAATGTGTTGATTGTGAGAGAGAACTCCTGGAATGATAGAGAAAAATACACGAACCAGCAGCTGGCAGTGAAAGACTAGGGAAGCAGGGAGCCTACATTCATGCTCCACTACATGGTGGATGGGATAGAAGGAAAAAGGTTTGGATTGGAGAGGGTTTGCTTGATACATACATCATCTATCTATATATATATATAATAAAAACGAATGTATATCTATCTGTTTGTCCTTTATGCATTACTACACCATTCATCCGATCGGCATGTAACTTTGGGAAGTTGTTGAGTACACTCCTGCGAAGGTTTCTGGCTAAAAAAAAAAAATAATTTAAAAAATAACAATAAAAAAAAAAATTGTTAAAAGTTGTTGAGTACAGTCCCGCGAAGGTTTCTAGCAAAAAAATAAAAAATAAAAATTGTTAAATATCGCCCCCCCGGCCCCCAGGGCCCTCATAATCTTTCCAATACTGAACATTTACAGTTTCCGTGTGACTCGCTTTTGCAATGACCATCAACAAAGCACAAGGACAATCGCTGCAAGTGTGTGGACTAGTTTTGGAGAATCCGTGCTTCTCACATGGACAACTGTATGTGGCCAGCTCACGCTTCGGAAAACCTTCTGATTTATTCGTGTACGCACCAGACGGAAAAACAAAAAATACCGTTTATCCACAAGCACTCGAATAAATAAACAGAATTAAAACAACACTTTAAAATGTTTTCCATATTAAAATGAATACGTTTCAATAAAAATGACACAATGTAAATTGAATGTTATCATAACAAGTTTCCTTAAATTTCCTTTCTTCTGAGATCGCAGCAACGCGCGACGGGTAAGCTAGTCTATATATATAAAAACGAAAGTATGTCTGTCTGTTTGTCCTTTATGCATTACTACACCATTCATCCGATCGGCATGAAACCTTTGAAAGTTGTTGAGTACACTCCCGCAAAGGTTTCTGGCAAAAGACCAAAAAAAGCAAAATAAACCGAAAAATTTGTTAAATATCGGCCCCCCAGGGCCCTCATAATCTTTCCAATACTGAACGTTTACAGTTTCCGGCCCCCCCAGGGCCCTCTTAATCTTTCCAATACTGAACGTTTACAGATTCCGGTGCAACTCGCTTTTGCAATGACCATCAACAAAGCACAAGGACAATCGCTGCAAGTGTGTGGACTAGATTTGGAGAATCCGTGCTTCTCACATGGACAACTGTATGTGGCCAGCTCACGCGTCGGAAAACCTTCTGATTTATTTGTGTACGCACCAGACTGAAAAACAAAAAATACAGTGTATCCACAAGCACTCGAATAAATAAACAGAATTAAACCAACACTTTAAAATGTTTTCCATATTGAAATGAATAACTTTCAATAAAAATGACACAATGTAAATTGAATGTTATCATAACAAGTTTCCTTTCTTCTGAGATTGCAGCAATGCGCAAAGGGTAAGCTAGTTGCTTTCTAAATGGCAATGGTGAGAACCAGTGTGTGTTTACATATTGGTGCAATAAGAGAATAGTGGAAAACTAGCTCATCTACACAGTACACTCATTTGCTAAGTGTGCAACTATCAAATTAATACAGTGATCCCCCTTAACATGCTTTGGAATGGTGCTGAGACTAGATGAAATCAATGAAAACATAATAAGGATTCAGACCACAGAATGCATGAGATTATTTTAAACCTTTCCAGATTAAAATGTTATCCAAACATCCTTGGCCTTAGCGGCAAGAAGCATTACTCACAAGAAAGTCCATTATTTATTTTCACACATACTGTTATTAGTAGTTTGAAACACATTTCAAATACTACTGACCTGATGCGCTCTTTGACAGAGAGAGTAGGGTTCATTAGGACATTACTTCTGCCATCCAAACAGTACTCCATCTGTCAAATTTTGAGACGAAAGCCAGCACACAAGCAAACTTTGTACCTTGTTAAGATCAGCCGTAACAGCACTTTCCTCCAAGGGACAAAAATGTTGGTGGGTGGGTGCCGTAGGTTTTGACGGCTGTCCACCAAACTTTTAAACCTTCTTTGTGTTTCAGAAACAAATTTGTTTCTGAAAAATAGAAAACTAATGACCCCCAAACCCTGGGAGCTTTCTCCCAGAGTGTGTGGGTAATAATTAGCTTTTTCGGTCCTTAAATCCCAGGTTTTACCTGGTGGTGACAGACGGAAGAAACAAGGACCTACCAGTCACTTTAAATAGGATGGGTAGTGTAATGCCCTTCCTCTGATGACTCTTACTCCATCAGGCTATTGGAAGAAGCCTTCCATTGACCGAGCAAATAGGGGCGCCATTGAAGTAAAGCTTAGGGCTCACCCATCTCTAAATGAGGCGGACAGACCTAGTTTTTACCGGACAAATTACACAGTTATTTTTACGACAGAGCACTCTGTCTGCCAAGCTCTAAATCAGGTCCCACGTAGTTATTCCTTCTCCACATTGCTTTACTGTCCAAGTGTATTATAGCACTTGCTCACCACAACTGAATATCCCTTTTCGAGTTTGACTGTGTTGTATTGCACAATGTGGGTTTCTTCTCTTTGTGCTCCCTCCCACTACCTCATAGTCTGCTCTTACCACATTCTCCTTGATATGCACTGCCAAGCCGATGAGAAACCATGTTGTGTTTAGGTTGGTCCCGTATGATCTGGTGCAGAGCTAAAAACACACTGGGCATGCTCTCTCTACCAGCCTTGGTGTGTTTTTCCCATTTGGGCCAATCAGATGTTTTGTGCATAGAGTTTCTGATTAAAACATTGGACAAACGTCCTTCCATACACAGACATTGCTAATCGTTTAGTTAATATTAACTAGCACATCTTTAATCATAAAATATGAGGTGTACACTTACATCAATCATCGGGTTATACCCTGGCTCTTTCATTAGCCCTCTTTCCCTATCTCCATTCCGGATTTATATTTTACGGTTACTTTAGGTCTCGCCTTTTCCATTTCGTAGGAATGGAAAATGGAGAGAATTCAAGTGCTCAAAATACTCGTCAAACCAAGGGTTTTTCTTTGAGGTTTTCTTCGAGTTCATGTGAATCACGTGACCAAACAAGCACGCGCATCAGCCTCCCTCCCTCCCTCCTAATTGCATTTTTTCACGGCCACCACCACATCAAAGGGCTTCTCCCGGCGTGTGCTCTGCGGCTTCTCCTCCCCTAATTATACATGGCTGGCCGGTGGCCGGCCGTACTTTCAGTTTCCCGGCCGCTCTTGTTCTTTGTTTACCTCATTCCGTCCATTTGCAGTCCCTCACCTTTCATGACTTTACGTAAACATTACTCGATAATATTCCTTCTCCCGCTTTCTCCCTGGTGTTCTTTTTCTGCGTCCCCATTCCTGCCTTACCCAGTTCCCATCTCATTGTCTCCTCTACTACCTGCTCATATGCCCCTCGTTTCCTGCACCCTTTACTCCCTCCTCCCCCTCCCCTCCATCTCTCGCTCTTGCATATGCAGATTTGTCACCGTCAGCTGTGATGAATACCATTATTTCCCCCCTGTCTGTGTACAGTTGGCTTGCACACAAGTCTCTTCATGCCTTTGCCTCCCAGGGGGAAAGCTGGAGCCAGCCTGGGAATGGCATCTTTAATAATGACAGAAGTTCCTATTGAAATATAGCTTGCCACGCCGCCATGGCTTTATATCCTGGGCTGGCCCACTGAATTAAAAGTAATATAACACAATTGCCAAGGCTGCAAAAACAGAAGTGGCAGCGGGGAATGGATCTTTTAAATAACGCGAAGGGAAAAGAGATTAATCTTGCCCATTAGAGCACAGGACACAAAAGGATGGTTTAATACCCTGATTGCCACAACCCTCTCCCAGAACAGCCTGTTATTAAGGACCGGGTGTAACCTGCTCCTTATATACCAGTGGGAGAGTGAAACCATGCCAGCAAGCAAAACAAGTCATTGAATGTTATCGTTCATGATTATAATTGCCGAGAAAAAGAGAATTGTCTGTGCTCACAGTGTCTCCTCCAGCGTGCGGTTGCAGTCGCCATCTCTCATCAATTTACTGGCAGCTCGTATAGGACTTTAAATTGTTTTGCCAGGAGTTCTTAATAAAGCATAAGGCGTCCAAGGATCAAAGGCCTAAGTGTAATATTACGATCAGGTACCGTTTCATTTTTGTATTTGGCAACAGTGCGTGTAGATTGAATCAATAGCGAGCATGTATTACTATGAAACCTTTTGGGTGTGATTGTTTTAACACTTCAACCGTTTGCACGTTGTGTGCCAGGTGCTTGCACAGCTGGCACCCAGGCCGACTTGCAACACTCTGTTTTGCATAAGTGCTTCGTGCAGCCTCATCACACACAGTTGCACACTGTACTATTTGTGTAATGTGCTTAGTGCAGCAATGCAGATATAAATACATAGGGAAGTGAGCCTCACAGAGTGAAAATCGTTCCCTTGTAAGGATCATGTGATTAGGGTAAGCAAGATACAGAGCTAACACTGCACTATTTGTATCCTGATGAGCGTGGGCGGGCAGGCTGCAAACACTGCAGGGATTGACGTAGACGAACACACGCAGCATTGTTATTGCATCATGTTAGAATAAACGCAGCTTATCTATTAGTATCATGACGCTAGTGTAAACACATCACTGTGTGTCTCACGTGCTTAGTGCAGCAAGGCACATAGACATACTTATGTCAAGCAACCACACACACTCTGCGGGCAACCTCACAGCCTGTATATGGTTCCTCATGTGCACCTGGCCTGTGGTTATGGAAAGCAAACACGTAGGTCACCCCAAGGACAACATGTTTGTAGCATGTGATTTACATAGACTGATACACAGGCAGGATGTTAACACCGCACTATTCGCAGAAGGAGATTATATAAAAGCACTCTCATATCATTGGCATGTGGTCCGCTGACAGATTCTAAATTCTCTGCTATGTGTGTCCATACTGTGCTCAGGTTGGGTAGACCTACAGGCCTCCTCCTAAAACTGCATTATTTATGCCATATGCATAATGGAGACCGACTCACAGATTTACATTAAACACTGCCTTGCTTGTATTATGTTCTCTGCTCAGGCAGACACACAGACAGGCTGTAGGCTGCAAGCAGTAGACTATTGGATCATGCACTTTTCATATCATGTGTGTAGTCCAGGCATTGATACAAACTGGCACCAAAGAGAGTTGGAGCTGAAATGGTGACGTCGCATTATGCTGGCACCGCCCTGCGCTCTAACAAATGGGCCTATGTGCTCCTGCCCTGCACCATCTGCTGGTGGCGTTCTAGGCAGCAAAGTGGAGTTGCCTCACACACCTACACTCTTTGTATGAAGTGAGGGGAAGTTACATCTTAAGGCGGGAAGGAGTGCAACACCTCAGGATTTCCTGTTCTGAGAAACTTTGCATTCGAGAACCTATTGTCGCGTGATACTGTTCATTTACTTGCACCTTCTTGTGACTGCCTGAAGATGCTTATCAGCATTATCTAATGAAAAGACCGACAAGGAATCTAGCAGGCCCCTGCTGCTTCACACCCTCATCGCCGCTCCGCCCCCTCCCCTGCCTGCCGTTAACTTGTGTTATATGTTTTGAAGGAAATATAATTTCGAAAAACCCCGTCCAATGGACTGAATTCATTTTCGGCGTTGAAAAAGACGGCCTTTAAACCTGGGGGCCGGGATATCGAACGCACTTCTCTTCAATGGACTCGCTCATACAAAATGTATGTTAACTTATCACTTATCGTCCATCAACTTAAGCTATTTGTATGTTGACTACTAAGGGGCGCCTTAATCGGTAGGGGAGACGGGAGGGCTGCAAACACATACAGCAGAGAGAGGGGCCTCAAATCTGCAGGAGCGCACCCCCGGAAGCTTTGCTGCCATAACTTAGTCGAGCATACATTGCACGCTCATTTCAGTAACGCTACCCTTGTGCTGGGCTGCGCTGCAATCAGAGTGGTTTACGGGGGGTTTCCAATGCTTCCTGCACCACTCAAAAATAATTGGAATACTAACCAAATTATAGAAATAACGCATTCTATTTAAAAATCAACGGATATCTTAAAAAAAGGACAAGGTATCTTGCTCTCTTCCCGCCTCCCTTCATACACATATGCCACCCCTTCACCCCTTGCCGCGGATCTATCCCCACCCGCTGTCCTTCTCCATCCTCCGTCTGCCCCTGGAATTCCTCACCAGGATTCTGCCTATTCCACCACCACCGCTCCTTCAGCAGCGTTTCAGCAGCGTCCGTTACCAGGGCAACAATCAGGTTGAAGGGCCGTGTGCACTGTGGTTGTGCCGACATGTAAGCTCGAGTAAGTACGACCCAGGCTTAAACTTATATTGTAAAACTTCAATAGCGAGTGTCTTCATATTTTTAAGTGTGTATATTTATTTTACATTTCATAATGTTTGATTCCATTCCTTTTTTAACTGCACAGCGTTTTTAATATTTGCGAACAGAAGTGTTTTGGTTGTTACTACGTTTATCAGAAGGCTATACTTTTGTCTTT
The DNA here is from genome assembly GCF_964263255.1 of Lissotriton vulgaris. NCBI lineage: Eukaryota > Metazoa > Chordata > Amphibia > Caudata > Salamandridae > Lissotriton > Lissotriton vulgaris. Next base: position 431,854,792 of record NC_141685.1, on the reverse strand, counting down.
AAAGATGGCTACTTCGCTGATGTCTGACTTTACTTTTTGCTTTATGCAAACGTGCCATTATGCATTGAGCATTTTTGTATTGCCATTGTGCAAGCGCATACAAATGTATTTTTTTTTTTTATTCATCACACACCCTCACATCCTCTCACCCTCACAAACCCTCACCCTCCCTCACACCCTCACCCACCCTCACCCACTCTCACACCCCCTCACCCTCACAACCTCACTCACCCCCTCATCCTCACCCCCCCTCCCAACCCTCTCACCCTCACTCAGCCTCACACCCTCACCCTCACACACTCTCACCCTCGCACCCCCTCACTCACCCTCACACGCTCACACACCCCCTCACCCTCACCCTCACACCCCCTCACCCTCACACCACTCAGTGCTACAACACATATATGTGTGTAGGTGCAAATGCAATGTTCTTGGATTTTCGTCACAATAAAATACACTGAACATAATCTTCACAAAATGTATTTACAAACGTTTAAGCTATTGTCATTATAAATTACAATAACTTTTATTTAAGTATTAATTATTTACAAAATTAAAAGCCATTGTTATTTGTAATATCAATACATCTAAGTCACGCAAATACAACACACATTGCATTACAAATGCTATAGGTGTCACATTTGTGAAAGTTAAAACTATTGACATTGTAACTGACAAAGCTATTAATTTTGCTATTTTCAAAACCAACACATAAATTAAAAAAGTGTCATTTACAAGACCAATCGCTCAAACTTTCCGAATGAGAAAAGTTAAAAGTATGGGCATTGTAAATCACAAAACAAAAAAATAAAATGTAATTTAGAAAACCAATAGCTCAAACTTTCCTACTGCGAGACCTATTGGCAACGCCAGTGCTTGTTGCTTTCTGGTTCTGTAATGAGTCCTGCCTCCTTTGATTTGCAGCTCCTTCTTTTCACAGCCGCCATTGCTCATTTAGTACAGTAAATATGGTTGAAGCGGGAGTCATGTTTCCTGTACTTTGGAAACTCACATGGATCCCATTTACAGAAGCACCAAAGCACTTCGGTATTAAAAAGCAACTCAAGTTGCCTATGTTACTCAACAGTGTGTGCTTGATAAATCATTATTGATTCATGAGCTCCCACAACCCCCCATTCCTTTTCTCTACACTAACCAGCGTGTGCAGAACAATAGGGTGTCTGTTAGGACATAGTTCATTTAGCCTAGAGCATCATATAGTAGGGCTGCTAAAGGGCTGCCTGTAAAGGAGTCTAAAATTGCTTTCACATTTTGCATTCATTACAATCTACAGCTGCACTGTGTTACTACCACCATGAACCCCACTCTAATAAATCAATACATTTGACAACTGTAATTTAAGAAATATACTTTCACCAAGGATTATGCAACATATGCAAAGGATGGGGACTTCATGTTGCAGAGAACTGTGTTTCCTCACTGCCACTCAGGGCTGGCCTATCACTGAGAGGCAGCAGCAAAATATATCATCTGTTGCTCAGCAGCTTCATACCTCATTATCCACAGCATAATGCCCTGCTCTGGGATGTCTGACAGCAGGAAATGTGATCCATGTCGTGGCTTCAGTCAACATAGTAGTGAAACCAAGTGAAGTTGGGCAATTGTGCCTTCATTGAATGGTGAAGTTTCACAACTGTGTGTGAATAGACATTTAACTTTCACCCTACCCGTTCCCTACTGTCAAATGCCCCAATGAAGATGGGTGGACTTAATGTTGCAAGGAACTGTGTTTTCCACTCTCACTCGGGGCTTCCCTACCTATGAGTGGCAGCCACACACGTCATTGAACGTCACATGATGACCTGCAGGGGAACTTCCAGCAGTGGGATCTAGTGGGGTCATCAGTCAAAAGCATAGTAAGTGGTGTCTGAGCAGCATATTCACAGCCGTGGGGAGCATTTTAAAGTTTGCAAAGCTGTTGAAGTTAACTAAAATTCTTGCATTGTTGTGAGGTGCCATAATTTGGCAACTTGCCACACTGCTATTTTAAACGTGGAAATACCCATCAGAGATTCAATCTTACAAGAGTGGCTAGCCCCTACCCTACACTCCAGAGCAACCTGCTTGCAATCAATCGTGCATGAAGCAAAGACTGTACAATCTGCCATGGATCAGTGGAGTTCAATTGTAACAAGAAGTTAAGGTTCGAATCACAAGTCAAATACATCTATGAGCCTGCATTAGGGCAAGAAGGGGGACTGAAGCATTCATGCAGAACGTATGGTTTCTAAAGATTTAAAATAATATGTGTAGAAAAAATGGAAAGGAACCTGGCATCCTGCCTGTAATGAGCACCAGTAATAAAGAAAATATTGTTATCTATAAATAATAATAATTTTCTGAAGCGGGGACAATTCACGATTGTCCACCCTATAATAAGTTGGAAAAATCAAAGATTGGCATAAAACAAGAGTAGGTAAACATAGTAAAAATGGTAGTTGGCGGTGGTCACTCCAACCCAACACCTACGGTCAGATAAACTTACTTTACTGAAAAAATAAATATTGATTTGGAATGTGGACCTTTGACAGACAGCATTGCGCGTCACAGAGGCAAGTTTTACCTCAATTAAAATTGAAATAGCTATCACATTTTTGTTAGGGTAAAGTGCACCGTGGATTGCAGGTAGGTGTCACTACATGCACAATTTAAATTACAAGGAAAGTAATTTAAAGCCTTTCTTAATACCATGTGTATGGAGTAACCGCATGGCATTGCTTGAATAAAGACTAGGGGCCCAATGTAGGTAATTCTAATTTACTACTTCTTAAATACCGAATTTTACCGATTCGGTATTTAAGAAGTGGTAAATTAGAGGGGGGGAAATGTAGGTAATTCAGAATCGGTAAATAACGAATCGGTAAGATTCTGTATTTACCGATTCTGTAAATACCGAATCGGTATCCCCCATTGATGCCTATGGGCCTTGAAGCCCATAGGAATCAATGTGGAATACCGAATCGGTATTTACTGATTCGGTAAATTCCGATTGTTGCAAGGGTGCAGGGGGTGTCACTTTGACACCCTCTAGCGCCCCAATTCTGGACTTGTGTGCCATGTGGCACACAGACATGCCCTAAGGGCATGTCTGTGTGTCACATTGCACAGGTGTGCATGCACAGATGTGCATGCACACCTGTATTCGGTAGGATTGGCTGGTAAAATACCGATTCATAAAGCCCTGTGGCACTCTGACATGTGCCAGCTATATCTGCATTTACAGAATCGGTATTTTACCGAGTCTGTATTTACCGATTCGGTAATTTTACCGTATCGGTAAATACAGAATCGGTAAAATACCGATTCTGTAAATGCATGCCCTACATCTGAAAAACGTAATACCGGTCGGAAACAGCCGAATTCGGCGATTACCGGTATTAGGGCACCTACATCGGGCCCTCACTGTTTTGCAACCTTTATTAGGCTGACGAAAGCGAGAAACGTCAGGGCAACATTCCCTGTCAGTGGAGGTTAAAGATGCACGCGGTTAGATATTCTCATATTAATGAACGAGCCCTGGGCAGAATCCAGAGTAATGGCCCAATGAGCACCACACCAAAAATTAAAAGTCACCAAAATGCTGCAACGCGTCTTCATTTAATGTTTTTTTTTCTTTTTTACTGATTTTCATTAGGCAAAAAAAAAACTTTAAAAAGGTTTAGACCAACTTTGTTGTAACGGGTTGTCTTTTGACGAAATGGGAAGACAGAGTAAAGAAACGCGTTGTTCAGACTGTCTTCTGCTTCAAAAGGGAAAACATACATTATCTCTGTTATAGCATTCTGATACAAAACGTGAAATGGAAAGAGCACAAGCTTGCCATTCATATTTATTTCACTGTAATTATTTCAGCATTTGTGTCACGCTTGATACCCTTGTTGAGGATGCAAAAAGCCACGATTTCCTTGGATCCAAGGAGCCCATTTGGACTGGTAGGTTTGCAAAGATGTTAAGATGTAGACTAGCCTAGAGGAGAGATATTTGTTAAGGCCCTTGATGTTCAGAGGTAAACTGCAAACATGGTCTGGATAGGTTTTAGTGCACAAGCAAGAAGTGCTGTGGAGAGTGTTAAGGAGCTCTTCTTAACACTGCATTATATTTTAACTTTATTAATTTACATGAATCTTTAATATAAAATAGCTTTACTATTTTTTTCCAAATTTATTAAACTTTTTAAACTTTTCCCTATATTTTACCATGGGGAGATCTCTGTAAATCTCCCTATGGTGAAGAGTAAAGTAAATTAAACTTGGAAAATTATATTTAACACGGTTATGTTATATATTAATGTATATTATGTTATAGTTATTTAAAATGTAGAAAACAAAGAAAATATGCCACAGCACTATTAACCTAATTTTGAATTAAACATTGAATTATTTTAAATATAATAAATTAAATTATTTTTCTGAAGTGCCAGTAAAAATGTCCAACCTGAAGTAAAAATCTATTATAAATATTTTAATCACAAATGTTACATTTATTTAGTTATAAAGGCTTACTAAAATATGTAAAAATTCTTTTTTTTAACATTCTAGATAATTTATTAAACATTACATGTATGTTTAAATATCTTAAAAAGTTTAGTTCAAGTTAACATTATTTCCAATCAGGGTCCCACCCACATTATTTTTCATGGGCGTGTGTTGTAGTATCAGTGGTTGGCCATGTGTGGTGCTGGACTCACTCCAGTTCTGAGATACAGTACATATACATTGTTTTTAGTCCTTTTTGCCACTAGTAACTATAGATGTGCAGTCTGCAAATATGAGCAGGGTTACGGTTTGGTTGGTGAGTGCGTGTCCCTCCATAGCCCTTCCTTAAGCCACCCCTTACTCCTACCTAAACCCTTCCTGCTAGTTGTAAATATTACTAATTCAGCCACTTCTCCCCGCTGCTCTCACATATATATCAAATTGTGCAGAGAGTCCATGATTGGGGCAGATATCTCTGCACAGAAAAGATAGGACAAGCAGGGGTGTAGGTCTCTGCACGTACAAAGTTCAAAGTTCAAAGTTTTTATTTTTGTCACGGTACTCTATTGAGGACCACAAAATAAAATATACACTTCATACATTTCATTTAATACATTTTCAATGTCATTTTCATAAACTTAAAAATTCTGTAACAGACATATTCATTAGGGGGGTTTTTACATAATGATAAAAAGTCCTTTGAGTTAACAATCCTACAGGACCGATAAATGGGCTTAAGACATGTTAACCTTGCATTTACTATTTCTATATTTGGGCATATAAAGAGTAAATGTTCCAAACTCTGGTTGCCCCCTTGACAAAGGGTACAAAGAGCGGAACTGTCTGGACTCCATGAAGAAGTAAAAGTTTGTACCGGGAGTGTTCCTAGGCGCAACATCATTATTGCACGCCTTGCACCATGTTTAAGAGTATACTCTAAATAGGGCTGGCTTTGTTTATATTCCTGGGAGTCTGCATAGATCTTATATGAGGGTAATTTATCGCAATGTAAGTGATCAATGTCGTAGCTCAATTTGGGGGTGAAGTTTTTAAGAAAAAGTTTGAGTTGTGCGGGAGACCACATAGACAGAATTTCCACACTGACTTTTGCCCGCTGAAAAGCCTCTCGCATATTTTTTGAAAAGGTAAAATTGGTAGAGCTGATATTGAATGACTCAGCTTTTAGTAGGTTTCGTAGAGTGCCTTCTTTAGAATGGATAAGGTTATAGGCCCACCTTATAATACTAGCTACGGCTGTAGCATATGCACTTGTGATGGTACATTCCAGTCTCAGTGCCTGTACTGGGGTAGATGTAGATATGTTCAGTAGTTTTTTAAATATTTTTCCTTCTATTGAGTCCATATATGTCCATTGTTTAAAGGGAATATATTCCGCAGCATAAGACAGGACCGGTGTAATCTTAGCTCGATAAACTTGTATTAGTGCAAACAAATGCCTATGTCCAGTGGCTGAATATAGGCGAGACAAGGCTCCAGCATGTAGGTCACTTTTCTTTTTTAGGTGATTGATTTGATTGATGTTGCTCATATTTTGTGAGAAAATTCTGCCCAGATATATATACTCCTTTACCTGTTCTAGCTTCTCACCTCCCAACTTCCATTCGTACCTCACCCTTTTCTTCTGTTTTGAGAAAGCAACCACTTTTGTTTTGTTGATATTTGGATTTAAAAAGTTTTTTCTGGAATATTGGTGTAGGATATCTAGAAGATTTTGTAGTCCGAAGGGTGTTAGGTCAAACAAGACTATATCGTCCGCGTACAACAGGGAATGAATACGTTCAGTGGCTATCTTTGGTGGAGTGCAAAGTCCCTGTTGTAATTGGGACGGTAAGTCACTTAAATACAAAGAAAATAGGATTGGAGCCAAAAGGCACCCTTGTTTCAGGCCATTTGATGTCCGTATTTTCTTCGATAGGCCCTTTTCACCCCCCATTTGGACACGGCACCAGGTGTCACTATGTAGGTTCACTACCAGATTTAATAGCGGTTCCGGGATGCCCATTCTTCTTAGCTTTGACCACAAAGTCGGTCTATCCACCCGATCGAAGGCTGTCGAGTAGTCGATGAACGCTGCATAAATTGATTGTTTTTTCCCTGATACATACTTATCTAGAATGGTTTGGAAGATTGCTACTTTGTCGGTGACTGAGTGGTTTGGACGGAATCCAGACTGGAACTTAGGAATTAGACCTAATGTAAATGCCCAATTTTTAAGCCTGTCCAGATTTTCTGCTGCAAAAATCTTCCCGGCAGCGTCGATGAGGGCAATTTGCCTATAGTTTCCCGGTATGCTTCTTTTTCCTTTTTTATAAATCGGGATTATAATGCTTCCCTTCCAGGAGTTTGGCATTTTGCCACTGTCAAATATATAGTTGAATAGTGGCGAGAGCAACAGTCCCCACTCTTTATGGTCAGTTTGATAGACCTTGATAGGTATCTGATCGGGGCCAGATGCACCCGTACTCCTTGCCTTTCTGATATTCATAGCGACAGACGCTGCCGACGTTTTGTTGATTTTAGTATCATTTATTCCCACAGTTTGTTCTTCGACCTCGTCATTATTGTTAGACTTGTTCGGTTTGTATAGCTCACAGAGATAAGTATCCCAATTTTCTTCAGAAACAGGGGTTGCTTCCAGCTTTTTTTGTCATTCTCGCAATCAGGGCCCAATATTTGCGTTGGTTGTTTTGTTTAACTGCTAGTTGGATTTCGGTCCAGTTAGAGTCCTGTTTCTGTTTTATCTGTTTCGTTTTTCCTCGTCGTATCTGATTCTTTAGTCTGTTAATTTCTTTTTTGTTTATAGACGAAAAATTCAGATACTGAGCTCGAATCAGCCTATTGAGTTGTTTTACGACTGGTTGGTTCCAGTTTTTATTCTTACTTCTCCATTTGCTTTTATCTGATCTAGTGTATTCTAACTTACTTTGTAAAGTTAGTCTGAGTTTATTTGTTAAATATTTAAAGTTCTTTATAGGGTCATCCGAATATATGGTAGTCAGCAAATTGGTGTCGGAGATTAATATCCTCAGATGTTCCAGATTTTCAGTCCCCCAGTAAATTCGACTCCTCATTGTGTTAACTTCCGTTTTAGTTGTTTGAAATATTGGTTGGTTCTGAAAAGAAGGCTGTGTGATCCATTGAGTTGATAAGAACAAAAGGGCGTGATCACTTTCCTCACTAAATAAGATCGAAAGTTGACTCATTTGTTCCTTTGCTTCGATATTACATATAAGATAATTAAGAATAGAGGGAGATCCGTTTCCCTGCCTTGTATACGATGCCGGTTTGTCTCCGTTGATATTACCATTTAATATTGTCCCGTTAATACTGGGGAGAAGTGATAATAGTGCACGTCCTCTTTTATCTGATTTGGTTCCTCTTGGGAATTCAGGAAGTGTTGTTTCAAAAGATTCCTCTTTGAAAAGACGAGCCCATTTCTTTATCTCGCAGTTTGAGATCTTAGCATTCAGGTCTCCCATTATGATATATGGCAAATAGAATTGATCTTCAATGATGTGAGTTATGGCCTCCATTTGGCGGTCAAACAACAGATCACTGTTGTTGCTGGGGGGTGCATAGATATTAAAAAGTAATATTTTTTCTGGTATAGCTGACGTTTGAGTCTTGAGTGATACTTTTAAGCATAGTAGATTATCTGTGTTTGTATCAATTATTTCCTGTGACCAAGAGTGATCTTCTTTTAATAAAATTGCCAGACCACCCTTGGCATGGCCCCTTCTAGATCTCTTTGCCAGAATTTCATATACGTAGTATCCTTTCTGTGTAAAGGTATTATTTAACCATGTTTCCTGAAGGGCGATGATATCTGGGAAATCTTTAGTTGCATGTTTCATTTTTATATCAGTTTTCCCTGCCAAGTTCCAGGACAGTAGCGTCAAACCTTTGCTAAACTTGGTATTGTTGTGGATTAACCGTTTTTTTGCTATTTAAAGTTTGTGCTAACCATGCCCAAGATTTTATTGAATTCTCAGTTTTACTAGAGCTTAAGTCCCGGGACCATACTGACCTCTCACCTCGTATTACTTGTATTTTGAGTGAGTCTTTTCTCATAGTATTTGTTGCTGGAACTCCCCAATTTGAAGTGTTGTTTTCTTTACTACTGTTAATTTGTCCTAATATACTTTTGTTTTGATTGTTGGTTTTAGGATCTACTACATAGATTACGTCATAGCCATTCTTGTGTAGAATTTCCTTCTCTCTAATTATTATTCCAGGCAGAACTGGAGAAAAAAAAGATACCTGTACCAATTTATCATTTTCTTTTTTTGGAAAGAGTACTAGGTCGATTTCTTTGCTTGTTAGAGAGTTAAGGGATGGTATTTCTTGTAAAAGATTGATTATTCTACTCCGATTAAACGGCATCTGATCAGTGGGGAATAATTCTTCAATAATTATGTGTTTAGATGGGATTCTTTCCCTTGATTGCGAATTGTTGTCGTGTATTTCTTTTGTATCCAAGGTATTTTGCATTGTTGTTCTATTTTCTGTCAATGGACAAAATTCATCTGCTTTTGGATTTAAGAGTTTTATCAATGGTGTTTTTTGGATTTCTGGAGAGCTCACCATGTTTAAGGGAGTGAATTTTTGAAATTTAAGTTTATTCCCTTTTTTCCTCTGTATTCTTCTCAAAGGTTTTCTCTTCTTCTTCCCCTGTGTTTTTTCCCTGGTATTACTTTTTTCAGACTTTCCTAGCTTGGTACATTCCTGCTCAGCAGTGGCTCTGGATGACTCTGCTTTATTTTCCCCAATAGTCTGATCTGGGTTGATGTCAATTACTTTATTCGAAAAAATAGGATAGTGCTTAGTTTTGATTTCGGTGATTTTTTCTAGATCTTCATTGAATAGTTTTTTAAGAGAATAGGTGATAGGATGTTTTTTCCTATTTCTTAATTCCTTGGTTTTAGTCTCGATTATTACTACGTCGTTCGTTTGCGAACTTGCTTCCTGTTGATTTGAAGTCATACTTCCTATTTTATGAAGGTCGATTAATTGTAGAGAGTCGACAGCTCCAGATTGTTTCGATGTAACTTTAGTTTGTTCTTTTTTCTTCTTTTCTTCGACCAAGTATTTAAGTATCCCTATTTGAACGTCTAAAGTGTCGTCAGAGTTAGCTAGGATTTGACCAAGGTGAGTTAGTACTGATTCCAAGATTTCTTGCAATGAGAAAAGTGCTTTTGACAGGGGAGAGGTAGTATTTCCAGAATTTAAGTTTATAAAATTGGGGTCAGTAAGGTTGGCATGATTAGAGAAAAGATTAGGTGACTTTTCTGGTGAGCTGGTTAGTGGATGTTTTTGACTTAATAATAGTATTTCTGATTTTTCTTCTTCTGACATCATATTATCATTTACAGACACATCGAGAGGTAAATCATTTTCATTGACCTGATTTTTTATAGGTGTTATAGATGTTATTTGAGACGTATCTAGAAATGATTTTTGACATTCTTCGGAATGAGAGATATTTACCAGCTTACTTTCTAGTGTTGTTTGTCCTTGTTTATGCAGTTTTTTATCAGGAAAGAGTAACGAGTCACATTCAGCCTACTTTATTGAGGGATCCAGCTTATTTTGGTCATCAATTGGGTATGATGATGGGTTCTTTTTCTTGGAAAGAGTAGAGAAATATTCACTTATAGCTGGAGTACTTGATATTTGTCCAGGTTTCAGTGCTTTGTCCACAGATTTTCTGACAGCTGCATCTGTCCCCATACGCCTCATATAAATTGTTCGTGATCGTAGTTTTTTTAAAGCTCTCATATTTGGGGTCGGAGATGTATCACCGTTTGTGTTCAGGGTTAATCAGTAGAGATAGGGATATATTTTCAATTCAGGTTCAGAGTATGGCTGGGTAAGATCCTCTGATATTAGACGTAAGTGGGGTGGCCCGTCCCGTCCTCGGTCGCCCTCGGACGGCCTCAGACGGCCCGCCCTTTGTCCGGGCTTCGTTCCGCGGTTCGTCCCGCGCGCGTCCCGCGTTGCGGGAGGTTATTTGCTTTTTTCTAAGTTTCGTCGATGGGCGTGACCGTGGGCGTGTCGCCTGGGGGAAGAGGAACCAGCTGGTCCCAGCTGGGGATTCTGGTCCTCGCAGTCCCCCAGGCTAGGCGCGCTGTAGTTTTTCACCCAGCCTCGACCCTTCTGACTCCAGCTGGGAGCGATAGGCAGAGCGTGCAGATTGCAGCTCTCGCTCACACCAGCGAGTCAAGGGGAGGCGCTCCACGGAACAGTAAAGGCAGAGAGCGTCAGCTCAGGCACAACAGCACAGAGTACGATCAGCAGGTTGAGATAACAATCCCTCGCCAGGCACAAGCAAACAGCAGTTCAGCTGATCCTTTTTCCAATGAGTGGCACGTACTTTGTGAATAGCATTTTGTAGCATGTTTGTAGTACTAATATAGGACTACCAAATGTACTACAAAGTGCCGTTTGTGAATAGGCCCCTGTGTGTTTAATTCCTGGAAATAATTTTTTTCATTTTTAATAAAAGTTTTAAATGTAATTTAAAGTTTTTTCATATGTTAAGTTTTAATTTTAAGATACATTATTTAGTTATACATTTTTTATAATTGTAAATGCTAAAAAATATATATGTATATTGAAAAAGATAAAATAACATAATTATTTCTTACTTAGTTTTTAACATAGTGTGTTCCAGAGTACCTGTCAGTGGTCTTGCATGGTGCTAGATTTAATCAAAAGGTGGGCTGGAGAACATTTACTCCTGTTTAGGGCTGAAGTAACTTTAAGATCATTAAAATTCACAAACTGTTGTTCCTACTCTTTACTGGGTGTGTATTTATATTACCATGTCCCTTACTAAACTATTCCTTACTTATCCCTAAACATCTTCCACTTTTGAGTAATTATTCCCAATTTTCCTCCCACACTCCCCTGGTCTCTCCCACATTTACGCTGAAAACTTATTTTAACATGTGTGGAGTTTTGCACCACTTTGGTGGCGATCTCTGCATAGAAACGACAGCAGAGTTGATGGTAGAGATCTCTGTGTGAAGGTTTGTGAATTGCATTTTCTAGTACGTGAGTAGTACTGTATAGTAGTACTAATATAGTATTACTCATATACTTCAAAATGCAGCTTGTGAATAGTCCAGAGTATTTTGGGTGTTAGTCTTTCATTGGGCTACCTCGGAACCACAGATGGTCATAGAAATGAAGTAAGTCAGACTTTATTTTTGACTATCAGGCTATCCTTCAGGGTTCATGGGCCAATACTGAAGTATTTGATTCTCTGGTTAGTAGTCCCAGATGCAACAGTGACAGAACAGACAGCCACAAAATCGCTGCAACCCCGCTTTCATCCAATACTACTCCTATTACTACAATAGCTGGCTCTACGAACACTAGTCCCTCAGAGATAGCTCTCTCACAAAACAACACTGAGGGGGGACAGCTCAGTCCTATTAGTAGTGGTGGGCAGGACAGCATTCCATCTCCTGGCAGGAGGATAGATGGGGATGGTTTATCGGATCTGTCAACTCTTCTGCTAAGCTCTCAGCCACTGGTGTATTCCCAGGTTTTCAAAACCTTAGAATCATGTATTCTGGTTGATCAGTGGCCAAGGAGTCTAGGAGAGACCAAAACACTGGACTGCGTGGCACTGAAGAGACCAAATTCTAGCTATCCCCTTGCAGACAACGATATTGGAACTAAAGGCGGGTAAAAAGAAATGCTGATCCATTAGAGACATTTTTCTCATTGTCAGAGGCTTTGGATAGTGCTTCAGATGAAGACAATGGGTGAAGAGAGATAAGTACAGAGAGAGGGGTTATGGATAGTGAGCAGTTCATCAACTTGCATCCTCATGTCTTGTTATTATGGGGGAGTTTGACAGACGAAGAAATTAAAAAAATTTTGATGGATATCAAAGCATCATAAGGAGAATGGGGAGATGCTGCAGACAATGGTACCCCAGAGGATGGGGACAGCGAAGATGGGGTGGCGGAGGACTGCTTAATGTGGTACTGTTCAGTGCACCATCTCATAACATCTGCCAACATCTTGGATGCCCGCAGTATAGTCTACAGAGTACAAGAAAGGCACAAGGGCAATCAGGTGCGGTCATAATCCTTCACATATGACCTGCAAACAGGAACCCAGTCTCAAACACAGATCCAGAATCAGTCTGGTAAGGTAGCAGAATGCCCATCTCTCGCCTCTGTGGAGAACTCACTTTTGCACAATGAGAGTGGTACAAGAAGGATGCTGCTGAGGTTAATTCCACCTACTTGAATACATGACATTGTCCGCAAACTATCTAAACAAATGGCCCCACTGGGGAATCGCCTCACAAAACTGTAAGATAAGGACTGAAAGACAGGAGGAGGCTACTAGTACTATCCAATGCGATCTAGTTTCATAACAGAAAGCCGCACAAGACCGCTCAGATTAAATGGACCACATTTAAAAACAGATGTGTCACAATAATTTGTGGGGCTTATGCATTGAGGAGGGAGCCAAAGGTGGTGGTTCAAGAGGTTTTATTGTTCAACTGTTCCTGCGCTCCTTTCCTGACCTTCAAGATTGGGACACAAATTGTCAAATAGGTCACAGAGGTTCCCTTTTCGAAAATCTAAGGGCACCCAATGCAACCAGCATCCTAGGGCAATTTTAATTTTCATTGTAAATTTTATTTTTTAGCAACCTCTGTTCCAAGCTGCATGACCACAAAACGCAACAAGAGACGGAACGTACAACTTTTTTGTTAAGTCAGATTTTTGTCATCATACGGTGCAATGCCGCTGGCAGCTTCAGCAGTGTATTCCCAAATTTCAACGATTGGTGCACAGGTCTATCTTCAGGAGCCCACCTGATTAACGATAGTTTATGGGACAAGGTCCTAGTTCTGTCCTTCTACTGAAACTTTTCTTGTAAAATGGGGAAATAACGAACCTCTTGATAAAGTTTGCAATTAGGATGACAAAATTGACATGAACCCAGTTAACCTGATCTGGTTGAAATGAAAAGAGTCATAATATTGATTAGGATATATTCTGTCCTTTCATGTGTATGGATAATTTGTGATCTCTTGTTGGAAATGGCCCTTTTTGCAGGGTTATCCCCAAACCTTTTGCTTCCTCCTCCCTTGTTTTTCCTGACCTGTGGTTGTTGGCAATAGGACTCTGGGCACTTTACCACTGCTGATCAGTGCTGTATAAATTGTTATTGTGATTGGTTATCCATGATTGGCATATATGTGTTACCAGGTAGCCCTAGTAAAGTGCACTGAGTGTACCAGTGCTGGTGATTCAAATGTTACTATAGGGCCTGCCGCACTGATTGTGCCACCCACATGAGTAGCCCTAAAATGGCGCCTCAGGCCTTCCACCGCTGTGCCTGTGTGCAGTTGCTAACTGCCATGCTGACCTGACCTGTGTCCACACTGGCCTGGCCTAACCCTTCCCTTTCTGTACACATTGGACACCCCTAAGGAAGGCCCTAGATACCCCCATGGCAGGGTGTAGTGTATGTGAAAGGTAGAGCATGTACTAGTGTGGGTGACATGCTCTGGTAGTGAATTTTAGTTTTTCACTATTGAAAGGCTATCTTGCCCATAGGCTATAATGGGGAATGCTGTGTATAATGTTTACCTGCATACCTCCCCATAGGAACACAGTAGAAAATTGAAGTCTGGTATCCCTGAACTCAGAATTTAATAACACATCTTTTAGGAAGGATGGTTTTTAAACCCGGTGTTTGAAAGCGGCACTTTTAGAAAGGGGCTGCTTTCTTGTCTGACCTTTCTGTGTGCCTTTGGCTGTTTGTGAATTGACTGTCTGGTTTGTGAGTGACAGGGCTGGGGGATTCCAGGAGACAGAATGAGTCCGCCCAGTGGTGAATAGAGAGATCTGCATCTAGATGGTAGGGAGGAGTTGCACCTGGGACTTGAAAAGGACTGTGCCTGCCCCCCACAGTGCTGGCTCAACCCCCTGTGGTCGTCTGATGTCTCTGCCCTGCCCTGTGAAAGGAGAGAAGGAATCCTGTCAGCAAAGTGCTCCAGGGCTGTGCTTTCCCTCAACAATGCTGGCTCCACCTCCTGTGGGGCATCTGATGTTTCTGCTCTGCACTGTGAAAAGGAAGAAGGAGTTATGTAAACAGAGTGCTCCAAAACTGGTTTGGACTGGGCTCAGAGCCCTCCTGCACAAAGGGAACAAATACTTTTTGGGGTATAAGTACAGGACCCCAGACCACTGAACTTTAGATCATCCTGGAATCAAGAAGGAACCTCTGCCAAGGAGAAAGCTGAAAGACTGAAGAGAAAGGACTGTCCTGCTGTGTACTTGTGGGCTGACCTGCAGTTGTTTTGCTGCCAAGGAGAGGGGAAGGACTTTGCTGTTGCTGTGTCCCCTTGCTTGAAGAGATCTCCAAGGGCCTGAGTAGAGCTGGCTCCCTGTTAAGAAGTCACAGGAACAAAAGGACTTCACCCCCAGCTTCCCCCTTGAACTCTACTGAGAGGATTCTGTCCTTCTGAGAGTGCTTGGTCCAGTTGTGGTACCTTGGGAAGTTGTACCTGTTGTTTGGGAAGCTGGATAAGGAGAAGCTAAGACAATCTGCAAATTTTCATGCGTTGCTCATTTGCGGAGAGCATTGCCGACAGTGCGAGGAAATTCCCGCCTCCGTGAAGGTCGAGATCGTTGCAGCGCCTGTTGCCACTACAAGAACTAACGCATCCTTCACTTGCGAACGCATCGCTCCAGTGCGGGAAGATTACCATCGCTACGAGTATCGTCGCAGAGCCTGTCGTCGCTGAGTGAGATCGCCACACCACTTGCTTGCGGACCGCATCACGTCGCTGCGAGTGTCGTCGCATAGCCATCGAGGGGCCGCGAGAGGAGAAGATCGACGCTGAGCTGCGCATCGCCGCCACACCGAAGATCGTCGCCGTCCTGAAAATAGTCGCATCATACCTTTGTGAGACGCTTCCTACGAAACCTGCCCACTGGAATCCATACAAGGTATCGTCTCCCTCCTCCTACAGACCGGATTCGTCGCAACACACCCGCTGCGTCCAGCGGGGCTGTCGCATCGCCTCCCCAGGGTCTCAGGAGTGACGCATCACTTGTTTTTCAACTCTGCAGCTTTCACTTTGGAACTTTTGTCGCATCTAAAGGCACTTTTGGCTAAACATGACGCAGCTGTGGATTATTTTGACGCAAACCCTAGAACCCTTTTAAAATCAGATTCTTGAACTGTGTATGTTGGATTTTTGTCGTTTTGGTCTTGTGTAGTTTAGATAAAGATACTATATTTTTTTTAACTGGTGTGGAGTCCATTTGGGGTGTTTTCACTGTGTCACTGTGAGTGTTGGTATAAATACACATTGCCTTTGATAAGCCTGTCTGCTCGTGCCAAGCTACCAAGGGGGTGAGCAGGGTTATCTAAAGAGTGTATCTTCCTTACCCCGACTAGAAGCAAGGGTCCATATTTGGACATTGGTACCTACCTCTGCCAACTAGAGACCCCCAGATATAACATCTCTTTTCTGATTCTAAATTATCTTATACTTTTTCTCACTTTCAGACATAATGGGGCTGGGAGGAGTGGGAGGATAGGCTCTAAAACATATAATAGGTCACGAAAAGGGGTTTAAGAATGTTTTTCTATGGTTCTTCTTTTTTCTATCTTTTTTCTCCTGTGTCCGACTGTTTCTTGCTGGAGCACATGATTAGCTTTTGGACACCCTTTCTTGTTTTTCTTTCCTATAATTTTCGCTAGGTGTGTTTGGGAAGGGCTGCTTCTGTTTTCACAGGAACTGGGAAGTAGGGGGTTTGTGGGCGTTCTTATGCCTAGGGACGTGTGGGTGTTAGGGGGTGCATGGAGGAGTATAACAAGGCAAACACAAGTTTATATTTCATTAAATCAGAGGTGCAGCTGTATTACACAGATGAAAGATGTTGTTTATTCTCATTTCTATATTGAAACAAACCATCTGATCCCGCCCTCTTGGGAAGAAACTAATATCGTTTACTTCATAAAGTAAAATAAAGATTCTCTCAATTACGTGGTTGGGTTGACCCTTTACAGCATGGCTTTGTTCCTATGAGAGATGCCACTCTTCAAACAAAAGTAGTCATTGCTGTTGTTTGATGTTCCTGCAGAATTCAGAGTTTCGTCAGGGAGGTCCTGCTAGACACAGCAAAGGTGTCTGACAGGGTCTCCTGGTCTTTTCTTTGGTGTGTCATAAAAAGTTTTGCAGTGGGCCAAAAGAGATACAAAGTATACAGGTAACTTATCAGAACCTCTTTGCAAGAGGATATCTACGGGAGTGCAATCTGATAAGTTTGAAATTATGCAGGGCAAGCGCCAAGGCTGCCCTCTATCACCCTAACTGTTTATCCTATACTTGGGGCCCTATATTAGGATGCTAGCCCAGTCTACATAGTATGTTGTTCTAAAAGGATCCACAAGGAAGGGTGTTGCTTATGCTGACAAAGTGACAGTCTTTACATCTAATCCAAATATGGCATTAAAAGCAATTGAATACGAAGCTAGCAGACAGGGCACATTGTCTGGTTATGCATTAAACATAGGAAAGATTCAAGTTTTATATAACTGTAAACATCCTGCTCCAGATCCTCGATTTGTATCAACAGCCTCATACCTCGGGGCTCAGATTACAGCTAATATTGATGAGGTACTTTCCTTGAATTCTATCCCACTGATGAATAACATTGTGCTATTGCTCTTTAAATAGACACATTTACCTATTGGTATTCAAGGCCTCTATAATGTCATTAAGAAGTTACCTTTACCAAAAGTGTGGGGGGGTTTCGGCCCTAACCTATTAGGGTCCCTAATTCTTTTTTCATTGAGATGGACAGAAAATGGTTCCAATTATTATGGCAAAATAGGAGACCAAGCAGAGCTCTCTCCCAGCTGCAAGAACCATTAAGGGAAGGGCATTCCCATGCTCGAAGTTTTATTTTTGGGCAAGTTTTTCGACGAGGCTTTCACAAGTTATTGGCCTCTTTTCTAACATCTGACTTCTCAAAGATTTTTATAGTGATTTAACATCAGTGCCAGGGTTTTTGAGCTTTTAACTTTAAGAGAACAATATTTAAGACCCTGCAGGTATATTTGTGTGTCTGGAATGCTGTATCTAATAAATTACAGATCCCTAGAATTAATAAACAAATCGCTTTATGGGACAATCCATGTCTCCCCAGATTTTCTTCAGACCGGTTAGTCCATACCCGTTCTCGTACAAAACTGCAGACAGTTGGCCAACTATTTATAGCTAACTCTCTACTCTAAGTATTTACAGATCATGGATTACATTAGAGGCCATTACTATTACTTTTTTAGAAAATCTTGTGTTTTCAAGAATTACGGGCAAAGTTTATGCTCTTTGTTCGGAAAATGCAACCAAATAATATACAAAAATGTGCAGGTTAATGGTCCTGGGAGCTTTCCAAAATGGTTTTACTTATGCAGGTACAACACAGTATTAAATTAAGTCATACGTTTTTGAATGATTCTAAGCTTTAAATTCAATATTATATATTTATTCAGGACATCTATTATACTCAAGATAGGACACAAACATTGGGATATTGGGTGGATTCAAAATGTCCTAGATGCTATAGCAACAATGCTGATACAGTGCATATGTTTATCAGATGCCAGGTTTTACAGATTTACTGCCAATTGCAATTGGTAAAACGCGAGCTTGGCCAGTTGTTAAAAATAGAAAATATTATGACACCTGAACTAATAATGCTAGGATACTATGAAAAAACTCCAGAAATGTTCAAGGGTATTGTCGTTGCCGTTGTTGTTCTCACTAGATTACAGATTGGAAGACTATGGCAGTACGGTAACCCGCCAGAGGCGGAAGAATGGTGGTATTAATTTATTGATCTGGCAGGCATAGAATTGGCCATTATAAATTGTAATAGCAAATGAAAAAATCTGCAAAAGATCTGGGAACCTATGTTTGATTTTTTAATTACTTTGAAAAGGCAGGAAATAAAGAACCCTTATGCCTAGATGCTTACATTTATTTGCAGTATTCTTCCAATCAATTACGTGTTTTTTATTGCCGTCTTGAGTTCTCTGTGTGGAATATGCTAAATTTTTGTTTTCTTTTAATCAATAAAAAACAAAAGGATTTGGAGACTCATCATATACAAAACAAGAAAGAGAGATAAAGGGTGTGAGAACGATATGTGAGTTTTCCAGTGCACTATAATCCAGCGTTTGATGACTTTTAAGAAGATGGCACAGTTTATACATGAGAATAATAGTTCATGTTGTGACAGTCCATGTTAATTAAAACTATGGAGAGGCTTTTGGGGATTTAGGACTCTTCATTATTGTCTTTTGACTTTCGAATAATTGGTTTGTATAATTCACATTTCATTGAATAACACGTGCATTAAATACCATTTGTTGAAGTGCAGTGAATCCCACATATTAAAAATTGATTTGTAATGTTTCCAAAGTATGACGTTGTGTTTCTCAAGGATTAATGATGCCAATGGCCACAATCCTGACAGGGACTTAAAGGCACCCCAAAATGCATCAAAACCAATAAGATCTTATATAACTAAATATAACCATTGATTTATATGTTGTTTATGTGGCAGATCTCCAAACAGCCTTTCTTTAAGTCTTGATTTATACGGCACTGACATTGTTAATAAACAAATGATCACTTGATGTATGTAAATGGTTGGATATCCATTCTTCAGGCGTTTGAGCTTGAGCAGCTTTGTGTTGGCGGAGGGGGCGGTAGGTATACTGGTGTCTGTCGTGCTGGCAGTGAGCCCGAGTCTGAGCTCCTCCTGATCTTTTGAGCTCCCCCTGCACCGGCACTGGCAAAGGGCACAGTGGAAGCACAGAGGAAGCAGAGGTGAGCACGGAGGAGAGCTGAGGTGAGCAGGAGAGAGCTTCACCCTCAGTCCCAAGCAGGAGGAAACCAGAAGTGAGCAGTGCTTTAAAGCAACTGCACCCGGCCTCCTTCACCACCCACCACCACCTAGCACCTAGTACCCCAGCACCCAGCACCCAGTAACAGCAGAAGTAAGCGGAGATAAGGAGGGATAAGGAGGGATAAGGAGGGGTGCGGAGGGGTGCGAAGGTGAGCGGTAAGAGCCAGAGTTCTGCTCTCGCTTCTGAACACTCAGCGATAAGGAGGGAAGCAGAGGTGAGTGGCGCTCCTCTCCAATCGCGGCCTGCACCCTGTACCCCGCATCCTGCACCCTGCTTTTCTCAGCACCCATTATCCAGTATCCAGTACCCAGCGACACGCCACACCATATAATGACGTCGGGTCGGCTGTGTGGGACATTGTCATGACCCCAATTAAAGTGGCGGCGAAAGAATGAGGAGAGTCTAGAGACTGGGGATGATCTTCTGCATAGCAGTGTGAGCAATCCTATAGGAGATAAAGCTCGGGATCTAGCCAATTTAGCAGTACTTTCTTCAGATATAACTTCTCCTGCAGACGCTCGATACTCTGGAGCCCGTAACAGGCACAGTAGCAGGACTAGTCAACCACCCATCACAGGATTTTTCAAGCAGCAACAATCTGTAAATAAAGATAAGGATAATGGACAGCAACAGCAGCATCAGATGCTAATAGCGATCAAATACCTGAGATCAACACAATGTTCTTGCATGGCTCAGGCTCTGACTCAGGGTGTAAGTTTGATTGTCCTACCTTGTCCAGAGACAAAAAAAGCCAGCAGTGAACATCAATTAGCAGTCAATAACATTGGGATCTGTCCTACAGCGGCTACTGTGACCATCTCATCAACAACACCACAAACTGTATGCCTGCTTCTGGTAAAAGCTCAAGTTCACACTTCTATGGCCTCTATGGCTTCTATGGAGAAGTGTGGCTCAAGTGGTTGGAGCGGCAGACCCTGATGCAGAGGTCTGGCCCGGACAAGGGTTCAATTCCCCGCCTCGGCGGGTCTTGGGCTCAAATTTCCCCGGACCTGACAATTCTCGCCTCGGTGCCTATTCCAATCATGGAGTCCCACTCTGCAACTCTGGGCAATTGCTTGCTTAATCTCCACAACGGCCCCTCGCAGCGGGATGCCTGGCTTTCACCTTGGGGATGCCCAGTAATGGGTTATCTCGCAGGGGAATACCAGGACGGGTTCCCTAAGCAAGCGCTGGGACGCTTTCGGGCAGCCATGCGCTCTACAAATCAAATTTCATTTAATTTCATTCATTCATTATGGCAATATCCGATGGGCGAAAAGGTACAATTATGCAAATACCACTAGGTTCTAGACAAAACGAAACCAATTCTGTGATCAATATATCGTCTGGCCCAGACCAAAATTCATGTGACGAGGTCTTTATGTCCCCCCTCGTTCGGATACCCTCCTTTGCTTTGTCTAAGTCAGACACCACTAGGGGTTGCAGCATTATGATACTAGAGGCATCCTGCAGCACAGATGGCAGTAATAATTTACTCAAAATGGACCCACCAAACATAATTTTTGAAACTAGTATCATCATCAATGACAATATGTCAACCTTTGTCCAAGGTAAAATTACCATAGAGAAGTACCTTCTTTAAATGGCTAAAGCAAGCTTGTGCAAGCTGATTCTTTGTTCAATCCGCTTAGTTCAGCTGACTTATCACTGTTAGCCAAATATGATTAACATTTTTGGGATGGAACCTGTGCTTTAGAAAATAAACTAAAAAGCCCGGAAAGTGGAATATGGAGACTGTGGGACCAGTAGATGAAACTGGAAGTATACAGGCAAAAACCATGATAAGAAGAAAATCAACAAAAAATAAAAATAGCTCTAATATTAGTAAAACTCAGCAACATAATATAGCTCCATCAACAAGGAATGTTGCAGTAAGTGAAAACCAATCTCCAAAGGAAGAAACACCATCCAACTTGCCACAGAAATCCCAGGTCTTGGATGAGGAAAACAAATCTATGGATCTAACATCGGCAGATGAAGTTAATGCCCTACAAATTACTCCAAACCAGGCATTAACCATTAATATAAACTCAGATGGTCTAACTAAAAAAACAAGAAAAAGGCTGAGGAAAGCTCACAATAAAATAAAAAATTCCAAAAAAATCTAAAATCATAGACTTGCCAACTGAGCTTATTACGAAAGATGTCAACCCATCTTCAAACCCTTGGAATCTCGTTGGAGCAAAACTACGGCTGGCCCAACTGGGCTGGCCCCAATACGACCTTCTTCCGAAGTGTTCCATGACTGCACAAGGTCGCAAATTACTGCAACATCCAATCTACAAGTGAGTGGACAAGATCAGGATCAAAAGAGAATCGATCAACGATTTGAGGAGCAAAATGTTGTTAAACGGGAAAGTGCTAACAATGTTGCCTTTTCAGAAAACATATCAGAAATCATATCAACCAACATCAAGCATGTAGTATCCTCAGAACCAACAACTGTGGATAACATGTCCTAGGCAATGGGGCCATTCGTGAGATGCAGCAGTCATCTCAGATCACTGTTAATATAATAAAAGAAAAATTTAAGAATAATGAATTCTCAGATACAGCTATGAAATTAGCATTTTGTCCATGGTATACTTCAAGAGGTCAGCACGATATTTTGAATCGTGGTAATATTTTGAAACTGTTAAACGCAATTCCTGACCTTAAAATGTAACATCGGAAGACTTAGATTCAGTTGAATTCAGACAAGATCATAACAAATGCAACAAAGAGATGACTCTTACAACTTGGCATCGAGAAGACATAGTTAAAAAAATGTTAGCAAATAAAACACAATTTGAGAAATGGGGTATCAAAATATAGAAAATCAGTGAAAGTCAATATCATATTCTACTGATCCCAACATTATCGACTAACAGTCCAGGCTCAAGGGACCCTGCTATAAGTTCAAGATTAAGAGGTCATTTCAGGGTTTTGAAAGGAGCCTCAGGGTGACCGACTAATTTAGATCTGTCATCAGGGATCAAGATTACAAGCTGCAACCCGGGCACTCGTATATGTGAAGACATGAAGAAAGATACAGCCCTCAGTGATTGATGGAGCTGGCTCCCGACAATACTAACAAAAGGGAGAGCCGACATGCACGAATGATGCTTAAAGAGCTCAAATAAAGAGACAAAACCCTTCAATATCTGCTCGTGGAATACAAACGGTCTGAAAGCCCTTGTAGAGGATCCTGATACAGTAACCTTTTTGAGGGACTTTGATGTGTTAATGTTCCAGGAAACATGGAAAAGGAATCCCTTATTGGTTATTTTGAGTATTGGAACCTCGCATCCTATAAGGCTGTCTTTGGTCGTGCAAGTGGAGGCCTATCTATCTACGTTTCTTTGAGTTTGGACGTAGAACATTACGAAATTGACTTTCAACTGGCATGGCTTTTGTGTATCAAACTAGCTTTTAAAGAACCCATAATACTCCTAAATGTTTACCTAAGTTCAAAAAACTCTGACAAGTCTTTTCAATGTACTGCTCTATGGGAAATAGTCAAAGTACTGTATCACGACCACTTAGACCCAATGATAATTATTTCAGGAGATTTTACTAGGCATCTCCTTAATCGAAACTGCGCTAATAAACCAACCAAAGGACTGACACAGATGAGCCGTTCCCAGCTTAATAAATATAACCTTGTGTTACTACAGGATGATGGCTGTTAGACGGGACCTGGAGGGTCGGCCGAGGACAAGGGGAGAGGTCTCCGGGGAGAGCCGTCTCCAGCGATCGTACAGACAAGTAACTTCCCCCCCACAGAATAGGCACCACACAAGGATAAGATTTAACGTTCTTTATAAGTAATCTCGAAGTACGGTAGAATGGTACAAGGAGGTCTGGACTCAGGGGTCCCCTCGATTCTAGTCTCTTGGATGGGAAAGGGGTAGCGGGACAGTCTTACTACCAATCGGGTAGTTACGATGAGATAATGGGTAGCTCACAATCCTCGAGCTCGGCGTTCTTGGAGGACGGGTTGCGGCAGCGCCAGCAGATCCCGGAGTGGTCGGAGGTGGCAACGGTCCGTGGCAGCGCCAGCAGGTCCCGACGAAGATGGTAGTCACAACGGGTCGCGGCAGCGCCAGCAGGTCCCAACGAAGATGGTAGTTACAACGGGTCGCGGCAGCGCCGGCAGGTCCCAACGAAGATGGTAGATTGCAGAAGGCCGCGGCAGCGCCAGCGGCAGGGTGACAGTTTCACAAGGCAGGGCTGCGGCAGCACCAGCAGTCCGTCAAGGATGAGTTCTTCTCGGTGTCTCTCGACTCCAGGATACAACTGCCTTCCTGCTCTGGAGCTGCCCCAGTTATAGGTCTGGCGCCCTTTGATGTCCGGACCCTCGCACTTGGAGGTCGGGAGGTCCGGGATGAGGGAGTCCAGACACCCAGCAGGGGGGTGGAGCCAGCGCCCGGGGAAGCTAGGGGCGATCGGCACCTGGCGGGGGAGAGCCATAGACACTTCTTTCTCCCATTGACCTGCCAAGTGGTCCGTTCACCTCCTGGGTGGATGGTGGTGCCGGGCTGTCGGGGCCTGGCCAGGCCCAGGGTTGGGGTCGAGCTGAGGCCATGCGGCCTCGTGGTGCAGTGTCCAAGATGGCGGCCGGGCCGGGCGATGGTGCTGGCGGTGGGCCGGACCGGTAATACAGAGATGTCCGGGAGCAGGGGTCCCGTAGGGGACGGGTTGCGAGTCGCATCGGTGGGTAGCACCTGGAGAGCCGGTGCCCGGGCCCTGTCGTGCGGGGAGGGAGCGAGCCCTTCATGTGGCCTGTCCAACATGCGTCCCCCCCAGCTGAAGGCGGGGAGAGTCACCCATCTTCTTGGGGACTTTCCTCGTCGAGGCGGAAAAAGCGTGACAGGCCATCCGCGTTGGCGTGATCCTTGCCAGGGCGGTGCTCCATAGTGAAGTCCATCCCCTGCAGGGAGATGGACCATCGCAACAGCTTGGGATTCTCCCCCCGCATCTGCATTAACCATTGCAGGGGGCGATGATCTGTTTGCACCCGAAAGTGGGTACCGAAGAGGTAGGGCCGGAGCTTCTTGAGGGCCCACACTACTGCGAAGGCCTCCGTCTCGATGGTGCTCCAGCGCTGTTCCCGGTCCAGTAGGCGTCTGCTGATGAAGGCTACTGGTTGGTCGACTCCCTCGGGATTCAGTTGGGAGAGGACGGCCCCAATGCCATGGTCGGAGGCATCAGTCTGGACAATGAACTCTCGGCTGTAGTCGGGAGCTTGGAGCACAGGGGCGGTGCACATGGCGGCCT
The DNA here is from genome assembly GCF_964263255.1 of Lissotriton vulgaris. Taxonomy (NCBI): domain Eukaryota; kingdom Metazoa; phylum Chordata; class Amphibia; order Caudata; family Salamandridae; genus Lissotriton; species Lissotriton vulgaris. The sequence continues at coordinate 431,830,025 of NC_141685.1, read as the reverse complement.
TCAGCTTCTCGAAGGCTGCTTGACAGTCAGGAGTCCAGTTGACTATTTTTGGTTGGTTCTTGGAGGTAAGGGTCGTGAGGGGCCCCACAATGCTGCCATAGTCCTTCACAAACCGCCGGTAGTATCCGGTGAGCCCCAAGAAGGCTCGGACCTCGGTTTGGGTGATGGGTGGTTGCCAGGACTGGATGGCAGCGATCTTGAGCTGGAGGGGGGCCACCAGACCGCTCCCCACTTGGTGTCCGAGGTAGGTCACGGACCCCTGGCCAATCTGGCATTTGCTGGCCTTGATTGTGAGGCCGGCCTGTTGGAGGGCCTGCAGGACCTCTCGGAGGTGGTTGAGGTGGTCTGACCAGTGGCGGCTGTATACTGCGATATCGTCCAGGTAAGCGGCGCTGAAGTCTTCGAGGCCCGCCAATACCTGGTTCACCAGTCGCTGGAAAGTGGCGGGAGCATTTTTCATGCCGAATGGCATCACTTTGAATTGGTAGTGGCCATCCGGGGTGGAGAAAGCGGATCGTTCTTGGGCCCTGGGGGTGAGGCCGATCTGCCAGTACCCCGCTGTCAGGTCGAAGATGCTGAGGTAGCGGGCAGCCCCCATGCGGTCGATCAGCTCATCTGCTCGGGGAATGGGGTGAGCGTCGGTTCGGGTGACAGCGTTCAGACCCCGGTAGTCAACACAGAATCGGAGCTCAGGGGTGGTGCCGGGGGTAGCAGCTTTGGGGACCAGTACGACTGGGCTGGCCCAAGGGCTGTCCGAGGGTTCGATGACTCCGAGGGTGAGCATCTTGGAGACTTCGGCTTGGATGCAGGCACGTACCCGATCTGGCACGCGGTACGCCCGATGTCTGATGGGGGGGACTGTCCCCCGTGTCCACGTCGTGTAGGTACCAGGGGGTGACCCCTGGGGTGAGGGAAAAGAGAGCTGCGAACTGCAGCAGGAGCGCCCGGCAGTCTTGGCGCTGCTCTGAGGTCAGGGCATCTGACAGCCGGACCCCGTCTACCGAACCATCCTTTTCACGTGTCTTCAGTAGGTCAGGGAGGGGCTCGGAGTCTTCTTCTGTCCCACTGTCAGTAGCCATCAACAGGCTGAGCTCCGAGCGCACAAAGTGAGGCTTGAGTCTGTTAGCGTAGAGGACCCGGAGGGGGTTCCGGGAAGATTCCATGTCGATGAGATAGGTGACGGGGCTCTTGCGCTCGACCACCTTGAAGGGCCCCGTCCACTTATCTTGCAGGGCACAAGGTTCGGTGGGGGACATCACCCACACTTGCTGGCCAGGTACGAACTCTATGGAGGAGGCGTTCTGATCGTACCATTTCTTCATGTCCTCCTGACTGGCTTCAAGATTGGCTTTGGTGATTTCTCGGAACCGCCTGGTCTGATTGCGGAGGGTCAGGAGGTACTTGTAGACGTCTGGAGGGGTCTTCAGGGGGGCCATCTCCCAACCTTCTTTGACTAGGCTGAGGGGCCCTCGGACAGGGTGCCCATACAAGAGTTCGAAGGGGCTGAAGCCGAGGGACTTCTGAGGGACTTCTCGGTAGGCGAAGAGGAGGCACGGGAGAAGCACATCCCACTGGCGGCGGAGGGGCTCTTCTAACCCCATAATCATTCCCTTGAGTGTACGGTTGAACCGCTCAACCAGTCCGTTACCCTGTGGGTGATAGGGGGTTGTGAATCAGTAGGTGACCCCGCACTGCTGCCAGGGATTTCATGTATTTCGAAATGAAGTTCGTGCCTCTGTCACTGACGACTTCCCGGGGGAAGCCCACTCGGGAGAAAATCCCCATTAAGGCTCGGCCGACCACCGGTGCGGTTACAGTTCGAAGAGGGATGGCCTCGGGATAGCGGGTGGCATGATCCACCAGTACCAGGATAAAACGATGTCCTTGTGCTGTTCGGGGGTCCAGGGGCCCCACAATGTCTATTCCCACTTTTTTGAACGGGGTGGTAACCACGGGAAAGGGCTGCAGGGGTGCTTTGAGTTTGCGGCCACTCTTCCCGCTGGCCTGACAAGTGGGACAAGACCGGCAGTGGTTGAGCACGTCGTTTCTCATTTTGGGCCAGTAAAAGTGGGTCACCAGGCGGTGGTAGGTTTTGTCCTGACCCAAGTGTCCGGCCAGGGGGACATCGTGGGCCAAGTTCAGCAGGAAGTCTCTAAAACGGAGGGGCACCACTAACACTCGACTGGCCCCCAACTCGGCGATTCTCTGCTCACTGTACAATAGATCATTGTCCCAATAGATCCAGTGGGCCCCGGTGGTATCTCCCGCGCTCTGGGCGAGGGCTTGCTGTCGTAGTCCCTCGAGGGAGGGACATGTCTTCTGTTCCTGACGGAATTGCTCCTGTGTGGGTCCCCCTTCTTGACGCCACTGGGCCAGATCTGGGAGATCCTGGGGCTGAACAAGTTCTTCTGGGGTTGGTTCTGGGGGGTCGATGGTGTCGGCGTCCCCCACTGGAGCGATCGGGGGAGGAGGTGCTGGCCATTCTGGTTCTTCTGGTCGGGGGATGGTGCGGGCCGCCATGGACCGGGTGGTTACGCACGCCCAGTCCGGAAGGCCCAACATCCCCAGGTGTTCTCTTCTTTCTACGGCGGCCCAAGGGGAACTCTCAAGATCGTTCCCCAGGAGGCAGTCCACGGGGGCATCATCGCGGACCGTCACCTTCAGCATGCCGGATACTCCTCCCCACTCGAAGGGGATGCAGGCCATCCGACACATGCTCTCTGAATTGTCGGCTGATCGGACGGGGCAGAGAATGTTCGGTATTATTTGTTCGGGGGTCACCAGGTGACAGCGGACGGCCGTCACACTGGCCCCGGTGTCACGTAGGGCTTCGGCCTTGCGCCCATTGATGCTCACCCACTGACTATACTTTCTGGTGTTGGCGGGTAGGGGAGCCCGCGGGACCATGTCTCTCCCCCCCAGGCACGCCAGGACCATGGCGGCCGGCTCCCACTCTTGTTGCTCGTGTTCGTACTCTTCCTGGTCCTCGGAGACCTGCTCTTCTCCGAGGGCGGCGGCTGCTACCTGGCGGGGCCTCAGAGTCTGGTTCTGTGGACAGTTCGGGTCATTGGCGTAGTGACCGACTCGCTGGCATCGGTGACACGTGACATTGGCTCTGAACCCAGGGCGCATCGGGGGGTTGCCCCTGTTGGCCGGGGGCGGGGTGCTGGTGGCAGGAGTGGCCGGGACGGTGTCTTTCCCCCGGCCCTGGCCTCCTCCTCCTCCTCGGGGGCGGTGATGGCCTTGGTTGTTCCTGTTCTGCTCGTTCGGGTCACCCCGGCCCACTCGGGTGCTCTCCCATCGGTCAGCCTCGGCGGCGAGCTGCCGTGGATCAGTCATTTTACTGTCGAGGAGGTGCTGCCTGAGCTCGACAAAGCAGTTATTGGAGAGGTGCTCCCACACAACAAGGTTAAAAAGCTGCTCGTAGGTCGTTACGTTGCTCCCCTTGATCCACCCCTCGAGGGCTCGGCTGAAATAGTTCACATATTCCACCCAAGTGGTACCCGGGATTCGGGTGCATTCGCGGAACCTCTGGCGGTACATTTCGGGTGTCAGCCCATATCGAGTGAGGAGGGCCGCCTTCATGTGATCATAGGACGTCATTTGGTGATCCGGGAGCTGTAACAGGGCATCACGGCCTTCGTTGACGAACCTCCCCCATAGACTGGCTCCCCAGTCACTTCGATCGATCCGGTGGGAGGACATGGCGATCTCATAGGCCTTGAACCACTGCTGTATGTCGTCGTTTCGGTAGAACTCTCGGACGACGTCTTTGGGAATGTGGACCTTTGCCTCTGAAGTCCCTGGGGTGCGCGGTCGCTCGGGCACCCCCAGGTCCTTGCCCTGCTTACGTAGTTCTATTTCGGCTAGTTTGCGCTCGTGTTCATATGCCAGTCTTTTTTCTTCAAGCTCTCTTTGTCTTTGTTTTTCCTCTCGCTCTTCTCGGAGCCGTAAGTGTTCTAGGTTCAGTTTTTGTTCCGCTAGTTTTAGCTCTCCATCCATTTTGAGCCGTGCCAACTCTAATTCATGTAGTCTGGTTTTCTCTCGCTCTTTGATCTCTTCCCGGGAGAGACCTGCCCTCCTTTCCTCGGGAGGAGCGGGGTCAGTTTCCGGGGCTTCGCTGTGTTGGTCCCGGGGACCAGCGGGGTTTACCTCCGCCCATGCTTCTAGGGCGTGTTTAAAGTCATCTTTGGTGCTCAGACCGGTGGTAGCAATGCCCAGTTCTATACAAAATTGTTTTAATTCTCGATGGTTGTACTCCTCCAGCTTGTCCATTTGGAATTTCTCTGTAGACCCGCTCTCTTGGGCCGGCATTGTGGTTTAGTCGTGGGGTGAGTTGCTTTCTGTACGATTACGCGTTGGTTCGGATCGCGCCGCTGGCCACCAATGTTAGACGGGACCTGGAGGGTCGGCCGAGGACAAGGGGAGAGGTCTCCGGGGAGAGCCGTCTACAGCGATCGTACAGACAAGTAACTTCCCCCCCACAGAATAGGCACCACACAAGGATAAGATTTAACGTTCTTTATAAGTAATCTCGAAGTACGGTAGAATGGTACAAGGAGGTCTGGACTCAGGGGTCCCCTCGATTCTAGTCTCTTGGATGGGAAAGGGGTAGCGGGACAGTCTTACTACCAATCGGGTAGTTACGATGAGATGATGGGTAGCTCACAATCCTCGAGCTCGGCGTTCTTGAGGACGGGTTGCGGCAGCGCCAGCAGATCCCGGAGTGGTCGGAGGTGGCAACGGTCCGCGGCAGCGCCAGCAGGTCCCGACGAAGATGGTAGTCACAACGGGTCGCGGCAGCGCCAGCAGGTCCCAACGAAGATGGTAGTTACAACGGGTCGCGGCAGCGCTGGCAGGTCCCAACGAAGATGGTAGATTGCAGAAGGCCGCGGCAGCGCCAGCGGCAGGGTGACAGTTTCACAAGGCAGGGCTGCGGCAGCGCCAGCAGTCCGTCAAGGATGAGTTCTTCTCGGTGTCTCTCGACTCCAGGATACAACTGCCTTCCTGCTCTGGAGCTGCCCCAGTTATAGGTCTGGCGCCCTTTGATGTCCGGACCCTCGCACTTGGAGGTCGGGAGGTCCGGGATGAGGGAGTCCAGACACCCAGCAAGGGGGGTGGAGCCAGCGCCCGGGGAAGCTGGGGGCGATCGGCACCTGGCGGGGGAGAGCCATCGACACTTCTTTCTCCCATTGACCTGCCAAGTGGTCCGTTCACCTCCTGGGTGGATGGTGGTGCCGGGCTGTCGGGGCCTGGCCAGGCCCAGGGTTGGGGTCGAGCTGAGGCCATGCGGCCTCGTGGTGCAGTGTCCAAGATGGCGGCCGGGCCGGGCGATGGTGCTGGCGGTGGGCCGGACCGGTAATACAGAGATGTCCGGGAGCAGGGGTCCCGTAGGGGACGGGTTGCGAGTCGCATCGGTGGGTAGCACCTGGAGAGCCGGTGCCCGGGCCCTGTCGTGCGGGGAGGGAGCGAGCCCTTCATGTGGCCTGTCCAACAATGGCCAAATACCTACATTAAAAAAACAGACCAACAAGCCATCATTGATTATTCCATCATCTCTGGTACACCTATTGGCTGCTCCGCCTAAAAATAGAACTTAATAGAGCTATAACGCCGACTTTCAGAAAGCCGAATAGAGTATCAAATACTTTGAAACTTCATAAACTAAAAAGGCTCAGAAAACAATATAAAAAAGAAATATGGAAAGCCAAACAATCCTATTATGAGGGAATATGGTCCAAGCTACATTTCTCATGTAAAACTCAAAACCCTATTCTGGGGCATAATAAACAATCTTGAAAATGACAGCAAAATAGGGAATAGTGCTAATATCACTGCATCTTGCTAGGCATCTTTCATTTATAATCTTTATGGTGCACCCCCAGACCCACAGCTTGACATCAATACTGATTGCCAAAAGACAAACAAGTCAAACAGAGTAGAAGGTAGAAAATACGGTAATGTCCTGCATATTCCCCAAGCTGGGACAGAAGTTAAGGAGTGTTGTCCTATAGAGCAAGTTAAAAAGGCAATAAGCAGGATCAGATTGAATGGAGCACCCGGCCCAAATGGAATTCCAAATTCAATTTTTAAAGCAAATATTGAGCATTGGCCAGAGGTTTTAACGATTCTATTTCATGATGTTATTAAATCTGAATCAGTTCCTGAGTCATGGCAAGGAAGCATAATTTGCCGATATACAAAAGTGGCCCACAAGACAATCCTGCAAATTATCGGCTAATTGCCCTAACAGACGAGAGGCAAACATCTTTGCGAACTGCTTGCTTGAGGGCTCGGAAGAATGGGCCACAAAAAAATCTAATTCCAGCTTTTCAAACCGGTTTTAAAAGAGGCGAATCAACTATCACAAACTTGACCTTACTGACTTTATTGGGCGAAAGGGCAAAATACATAAAGCAAAAGTTATATATCTGTTTTGTCGACCTTAAAGCCGCTTTTGATTTTGTTCCCCGTAATCTACTTTGGGCCAAACTTTTAGAATGGTGTATCCCAAACTAATTGTTTAACATGATCAAACCTTACTCTGGACTACGGAGTTCACGGTTCGATCCCCGGTGCCAGGTTAGCCTAGCACCATGCGACTCTGGGCAATAGCTTGCTTAATATTCCCGAGGGCCCCCAGTGCCGGAACACCACTTCGGAGGTAGCTGTGCGCTTTACAAATACTGGTATTTCATTTCAAAGTTGGAGATGGCAGAAGTACAACCAGCCGAATAGAAACTATGACTGGTCTGAAACAAGGTTGTGTTTTGGCTCCATGTCTTTTTAATCTTTTTATGGCCGACCTACCAATACATTTTAAAGAAGTTAATGCTCACTCATCTACCTTCTTAGGCAAAGACATCAAATACTTACAATACTCTGATGACACCATACTGTTAAGCCATTCTGTAATAGGCCTAAGAAGACTGGTTTATTCTTTTAATCATTATATTACCCTTAATGGTTTGCAAATTAATACCAAAAAGACAAAAATAATGACGATAAGTGGTACAAAATCAGATAAGAAGAATGGAAGATCAACGAGTTACACATTGAAACCGTGAAATATTATAAATATCTAGGAATAACATTGGACAATAATATGTACTTTAGACAGCATTTCAATAACCTCAAAGCAAAGGCAACAGCCTTGTCCTTTGCTTTTAGAAAGTTGAGGGATAAGTTGTCATGTCCAAACCATGAACATTTATTGAAGGTCATGAAAGCAAAGCTGATTCCCTCTTTGGCTTACGGCTCAATGATTTTTCGTGGTAAAGATGCGAAAATTCTTGATGACCTACAAATAAAAGTCTTCAAATCAGTCTTCATATAAGTCACAATAATGTCAGATTAGAATTTGGTCTGAAAAGGCAAACTGTGGTACGGCTATCTGCCTTTCTAAAAAAGTTACATTCTCTATTTTGCTCAGAACTGGGTACCCTTGCAAACCAATGCTGGCAGGAGATATCAAGGTATGAGCATGCTAGGAGTTGGAAAGCCTATTTAAGAGAGAGTTTACATGATTTTAAGTGCCCATCATTTGAAGAAGAAGTTAGGAGCAAAGCAGCTTTTAAACAAACATTAAATTGTTCTGTTACTCTTTTATCAAGTCTTCTAGACAAGGATGAGCTAAAAAAAAAAGAATCACTCCTGGTCAGTTATCAACTCATTTATTAAATTAGAACCTCAATCATACCTGACGACCCACTTAAAATTATTTCTAAGGAATACGTTTATGTTATTGCGGTTTGGGAGATACCCGACAAATGATGGAATACCCAAATGGGAAAAAACTGGTCCACAAAAATTTGTAGGCTATGTGGTTTCCATGACAAATCTTTGATACATATAATAACTACGTGTCCCCAACTGCTAGAAGAGCGGAAGAGTCTGTTGAGACCCATTTTTAACGAACTTGGGGTGAGAACATGTCGACACGCCATTATTATCTGTCTCACTGGGAATATGCCCCGCTTGACCCCACAATTTGTAAAGTTTATTTATATTGCTGAAAGAAAACTATTAACCAAGACTGATAATGAATGTTAAGACAGGAACGTGTCGTTAAAGATTTTAATGTTAAAATGATAATTAGCTTCTAAAAAACAAAAACAAAAAAGTTCTATATACAACTCCGAATTGAAGTTTTAAAAGGTTTTCTGTTATAGTGATTGGATAAACAAATTTCAGATTTATGATAAATTGTTTTTAAAAATAATTTTTTTTTACCTGTACCTTGTAGGCCTGCCAAGAAGAAAATTATTTAATTTTTAATAATAGTATTTGGAATTGTCTTCCAGTCATTAGCACAAATGCACCTTATTCATTGCTGCTCTCTATTATTGCTGCTAACTTTTCAGTATAAAGCTGTATATTTTTTCAGCAAAAAATAATGTTCTTAACCTATAGTGTTTTATCCTTTATTGTAATGGATTTTTTTATTAATCAACAAATAAAGTAACTATCTATGACAAATTGTTTTTAAAAAGACATTTTTTTTACCTGTACCTTGTAGCCCTGCCAAGAAGAAAATTATTTAATTTTTAATAATAGTATTTGGAATTGTCTTCCAGTCATTAGCACAAATGCACCTTATTCATTGCGGCTCTCTATTATTGCTGCTAACTTTTCAGTATAAAGCTGGGTTTTTTTTTTCGGCAAAAAATAATGTTCTTAACCTATAGTGTTTTATCCTTTATTGTAATGAATTTTTGTATTAATCAACAAATGAAGTAACTATCTATCTATCTATGGTTAGGTATCCAGGTAGATAATTACAAGGAATTCTGCAACTACTGATCACCCCGGATGGAAAAGAAATACAAATGCATGGATATGCCCAGCAAGCTATAGAGTACACGCAAACTAATGTTCCACTGGTTCTCATCACAGTAGTAGAGTGTGTCAATGCTCAACTACTAAAAACACAGGCTTATGTGCCACTGACTGCTTCTATTTAAAGGATGCTGGCCATTAATGAAGAAACCAATTAGTACGATGACAGATGATGTTGTCGATCCTACAACGGCCCCTCGCGGCGGCATGCCTGGCTTTCACCTTGTGGATACCCTGCTGGGGTTATCTCACAGGGGAATACCAGGACGGGTTCCCTAAGCAAGCGCTTAGATGCCTGCGACGTGGGTAATTTGCGCTATATAAATACATGTACATTTACATTTACATTTACAAGTGTCTCACCAAGCTCATCCAAAAATCAAGATACTTAACTAAAGGAGCATATATACAGCAAATAAGAAAAACCTCTTTCCTGTAAAGAAGTAAACATATGGCAGGACTTGCACATGCATGGTTTCAACTCCCCTATATTTACCATGGAAAAGACAGGGATTGTACATGATGCAGTATGGGGCAGATGGAAGGGGTCTAATGAAAGCATACGCTCATCCCCAGCTCATGCCCAACTCATGCTCTGCTGACTTTAAACATAAGATGATAAAATTATCTTCCACAGCACATGTAATAACAGGGCCCGTACAAACACACATGCTCATTTATCATATAATCTTTAGTTGGCATTCGTATGCTAATCACTTCTTAAGGAACACATAGTACTAATCACGATGTACCTTGCATATTCTGGTACTTTAATCATTACCATGGCAGCGAAGAAGGCTGAAGAACTGATATTTGTTTAGCCAAATGAAATACATCTCGTATGTAAATGTAGATGGAGTTGCAACTGTTGAACAGTCCCTCATACTCAATTCACAAGTCATAGGAACCTAGGTTCAGATGTACGTAGTTTTAGAATAGCGATTTCCAAATAGTGATTTTTTTTCTGAATTGCTATTTGGGAGTCGCTATTCTAAATGTATGAAAGTTTTCATTTGAAATGAGCAATTCCTAATGGGTCGCATTTTAATCTTGCTTGAAAATATTAATGAGGTAGGTTGCAATCTGCAACCCACTAGGAATTGCCACCTTCACAGGAATGGTGGCCTGCTTGGGTCAGCAGACCACAATGTCAGTGATTGGTTCCTAATAAAGCAATCTAGTTTTTTTTATATGCAGCCCGTTTCTCTTAAAGAGAATGCATTTAAAAATAAACCTTTCTTGTTTTTGTTTGTTTAAGAAGACATAGTGGTCCATTGGACCACTGCCCCCTCTTAAGTCTTAAACACTTTTTTTACATTCACAAAGGGAAAGGGGACCCCTTCCCATTTGTGAACCGGTTACCAGTACATGCTTGTAGTCAATAAAGTATTAATGATTTACGACTGGAATCTGGTTGCCAAACATTAATACATACCTTTCCAAAATTTGGAAAAGAGGTCCCCTTCTAAATACTAAAACGATATTTGGTCACATCGCAAATTGCGATACGATAACATTCAAAATATTCTGCGAATCAGCCCATTTATGAACCCAAAAAGGCTTAGAACGTCGGGCACCAGATACGCGAAGTCACTTTGGGAAGATACACCAGATACGCAAAGTCACTTTGAGAAGCGAAGTCACTTTGAGAAGATACTCCAGATACGCAAAGTCACTTTGGGAAGTGCTTACGCGAGAATTAAAATGGTGGTGTTGCTTTTAGAAGATAACTAAATGACATTCCACTGCTGGTTTCTTTATACTAGGCACAGTATATTAATATTCACATAATTTCTACCACAGATTGTACCAGCCTGGATCACCATCATCCAGGGTCCTGTAAGAGTTGCTTCAGAATAGAGAAGAAAAACATCAGCTTGAACCCCTAATGTCATCTACATTCGCAGAATGATTTAAAATTGGGCAGTCTCAGGACTAAAAAAGAGCTGATATATGTTTTGATCATTGTTAATTGATATATGTCTAGAATCTAAATATCTTTAATCAGCTGTACTTCAAAACCACAGTCAAACCGTCCTGAAAAACAGTAATGCAAATCCAAATGAACGATGCACAAGCAAAATTGTAACTATTAGTTATTTCTCATTACGGAATAATATTTAGCCTTTATTTTGCTATAAACAGTAAAATAGAAGATTGTTACATATGATGAAAATTTCGCAACACTTAGGATTTACTAGGAGTTCCTTACAACTCATGTTGCAGTACCAAACCACCGAGAGCTGCAGATACTGTGGATAATGTGATAATTTCCGTGTGGAGTGTTATCAGACCATTAAAGGTACACCATTAAAGGTACACCATTAAAGGTACGCCTAAGAAAAATGGAACTGAAAAATGACTAGAATAGTTGGTTCTGCATTCTTCCCCATGAGCCCTTCCTCATTTCATGAGGTTTGGTGAGGTCAGGAAGTTGAGTCCTAAGGATGCTATGAAGAGGGTGACTAAGGACCTCATTTAGAGTTTGGAAAAGAGGGTACATGGGTACATGGTGGATTACTCTGTCCTCAAAACTGACGGTCTGTCTGCCCTGTTTAGAGACTTGTCAATCATCATGTTTTTACCAGTGGTGCCCCCTTCCACCCCAGGATTAGTCAGCAGAAACTTTACACTGATAGCCCGAAGAACTTGAGCCCTTCGTTGTAAATACATCAGACCATTCCCCCTATTTAGAGCAAATGGCGTTCAGGGCACCAATGAAAGCCTGCTGGTTGTTAACAGAAAAACTGAAAAATTACCCCTAAACATGGGAGAAGACTCCTGTCACACACATATTATATGTGCCAAATGGATAGTGCCCGAAAATTGGTGACCACCACTTTAAAGATTCTCGATTTTTCACCAAGTTTGCTCTTAGGTTGAATGTCAACCAAAGCATCTCTAAAACGTATCACTCATTTCAACGTAGAACAAAGAAAGGTAAAGGGGGACTGCCCCAGTTACAGTACATTTTCTATGTTTTTAACATCATTTCCTTTTTATGTTGGCAAGAGGGTGAAAACTGATGACATCAGTGATGCTATAATCATCACAAAATGTCCTAAAAATTCAAATTATTGGGATCAAATCTGGAAATTTTAAGTATACAAACAATAATAATATTAGCATGCACTCAGCATCGAGTTTTCACATTCACAGACCCTTGGCATATTTTTACCTTATCCTTCCAATGTAGGAGGAGCTGCCAATTCCCATGTAACCATAATAAGAGACCGGGCCGCATTCACTGTAATAAAGATATGCTTATTTCAATGTTACAAAGGCCAGTAATTTTCTCAGAGTGTACCCAAAAAGCTAGAATTGGGTCTGGTACGCGTTCCACCTGGGCAAATTAGCTAATGGGGTGAACGATTCCCTGCCAGAATTTGCTTAAATGGGGGTATGCCCAAAACATATGCATCCAGCCACATCGCACTTAGTGAGTGGACCTCGTGCGCAGTGGAAAATTACTCGACCCTTTTTGCATGAAAATGTGTGTGATGAATAAAAAGACCATTTATAATAATAATTCAAATGACGGAAATTGTCAACTTTTATTATTGAGAGCCTTACCTTATTGTTACTCTCCCTTATCTGTTGGGTTAACATGATACCTATCTCAATATCCCATTTATTAGGTATTGTATGAAAAAAGGTAACCTGAAATTAGCGGTTTAAAAATATGCATCAACTACCACTACTTTTATACCCAGGGCTTAAAAACTGCTGCAGTATTACAGAAAACTGTTTAATTTACTTAATGTGCTCTTTTGAATAGTGCTGGCTATTCCCTGCTTAATAAATCATTGAGTATATTTCAGTAAATAGCAATAAGAAAATGTTCAATCCTGCAAAAACATGATTCTGCCATCTTTTGATTGGTTCAGGTCATATAAAGAGAAATGGGGTCAATATCAATTTGTCTGGTGTACGAATGAATTGATCAGATACTAAAACACATATAAGAACTTATATATTTAAAAACCCCATAAATAGCATCGTAGATCCATAATACACCTAATATGTCTGTTTCAAAATTAATGTAAAAAAAAATCTTGTAGGAGTCTATCTGTATTGGCACAATCCACTCTTTGTTGTTAAACAATAGCTTGTTCATTTGTCCTCCACATTTGCAGTTATTTTATTAGTATTTGGGATCAGAATTTCGATTAGGGAGTGGTCAGCAAACACATTCAGTATTGGTCATGTCTAAACTGCAAGAGAACAGAAAAAGTGAACACTGGCTACAAATTTGTCTTTTCAAATGTGCATGATTAAATTGTCTCTAGGGACCCATCAGACCCGACTTCTGCATGAGGGCTTTAACTAAAGCAGCAGTTTTAAGCTTGCTAATTTATAAGGCTTGCGCCTGCGTTGCACTGCGTAGCACTGTCGTGCAGCGAGAGCCCTTTTGTATGAGGTTCTAAAAGCTGCTCACACGCTCGTGCGTGTGATCAGGCTTTTGCTGCCTGCCATTGGGTTTTACATTTTATTTAAAATAAAAATCATGCACACAATTGGGCAAAGGCGGGCGCATGTCTCGCCATTGCTACGCCCATTCCCACCGGTGGCCAGCACGCACAGCAGCACGTGTTCACCTCGCTGCTGCGCTTCCTCCCCTACTCCTCTGTGGTGTGCGCGTGCCACTGCTTTGTTTTGCTTACCAATAGAAATATCAGCTTCTTGCACAGTAATGGGAAAACGCTCTGAACAATGAATTCTGAGATGTCGGAAATATTAACAGGCTTGGAGTCTACTATTTATTTAGGAGGAGCTTATAAAGCCCACTTATGCCCAAGGGCGTCCTGGCGCTACCTACTGACTCCAGAACGGGAAACGGGGGTCTACTCCATAAATAACCAGGTCTTAAGCCCCTTTCGGAATGAAAGGAACTCTGAGGCATTTCTAAGATGCACCGGCAAGTTGTTCCAGGCTTTTGCTGCACAGAAGGAGAAGCTGTTTCCTCCTCATCGGGCCTTTTTTATTCGTGGCACTGCCACTAACCTGCCTTCGGCCAAACGATGCGCTCTTCCCGGCACATACCACTTAACACACCTGCTCAAAAACTCTGGGCCAACGCCCATCAAAGCTTTGAAGATAGTGCACAGGGCTTTAAACTGAGCATGTCTTTTTACAGGCAGCCAGTAGAGTTGCCTGAGACCCTTGTGCACTGAGGCATATCTGGGGATCCCTATCACAATCTTGCAGCCGCGTTTTGAAGCAGCTGAAGTCTGTACCCATGTTTTTTTTTCAAATTCAGGTACAGACTATTGCAGTAGTCTAAATGCAACAATATAAGGGCAGTTACTGCGGGCCTGAATCCCTCAACTGGAAGGAAACATTTTATTTTCCTTAATATCCTAAGGATATGGAAACAGGACGACACTACTCCTCTAACCAGAACCCCGAAGTCCTAATTTTGGTCCACAATCACACCCAGATTTTTTGCTTTCCCAGTGGCTACTGGTAGAATTACTAAAAGCCTCAGGCCACATATCAGGGGTCCATATGTTAGGATTGTTTCCAAACATAATGACCTCGGTCTTCCCGGAGTTTAATTTAAGGCAATTGGAGGCCATCCAATCTGCCACGTTCTTTAGACAATTGTGACATCTTGCTGCCATATCCACTTGAGACCCTTGTTGTATAGATAACACAATTTGTGTATCGTTTGCATAAGATGTAAGTTGCAGGCCAAAGGATCTTATCAAGGCCGCTAGTGGGCTGACATAGATATTAAAGAGCTTTGGACTCAGGGAGGACCCCTGCAGCACCCCGCAAGGGAGGGCAAAAGGCTTCGATTTATCCGACCCCAGGTCAACTGTTTGTATTTTGTCGGTCAGGAAGGACTTCAGGAGACTCCAGGCTGAGCCTTCCCGCCCTGCCCCTGACAACCAGTCCATCAACACCCCATGGTGGACCTTGTTGAAGGCTGCCGACAAGTCCAACAGAATCAGAACAGCCACTCCTCCCTGGTCCACAGCCGCTCTTAATTCATCAGTGGCCTTGATAAGAGCCAGCTCCGTGCTATGTCCTAAACGAAACCCAAATTGCGTAGGGTCCAGTGCATTAGTCCTCTGAAAGAACGCGCCTAGTTGTTGGTTAATAGCCTCCTCTAGTATCTTGGCCGGTAGCGGGAGACGTGATACTGGTCTGTAACTAAAAAAGCAAAGGGCTATCAGTTCTACCACAATATCTTACCAGAAGGAAAATAAAACTAATCTATTTGCGAACAAGGTGGGTCTCTCTGTTTTATAATGGTGATATATATAGGAGGTGCATTTCAAGGATTTAGGAAGGCATCCTGCGATCCTATGAATCGGCCCCATCACATGCTTGACCCTGACCACTCTCCCAGAGACATGCGCCTAAAGCAGCAGGGAGCTTCAGAACGAGGGTGAGGGCTGCAGTGGGGACTCGAATAACATGGGAGAAGCCTTTGTAGGTTATGGCGAGAAACGGTTGACAGCCACTCTGTAAAGTGTTTTGCTGTCAGGAAACAAAGCTCCACAGTCCACAATGAGAGTTTGCTTCTTGAAAACAAGAACACAGTTCCAAACATGCAGGGAACTTTCTACATGCACACTGTGCTCGTGACATAGCACTCAGTCTCACACAACGCAACGTCACACTAGAGTCACAAGTAGGGGAAATGGGCAAAGGTTGCTTGTATTAAATTGGGCAGGCCGACCGTCACTTGGACTTGATGGACCTACGGTGATTGGTGAACGTGCCTTCCGGTCATAGGTTTACACCAGCGGAGCCAGTGGTGGCCTCGTCAGTGTGAACCTAGTACTTCCAGCTCTAGACAGAGTTGGGGAACTGGAAGTTGGACATTCTCTTGTTTTTGGTAGGCACAGAGATATTGAGTGATTTAGTTAGAATCACAGGATGTTGAGCCAACACTGAGGCTCGAAACTGGTCCCCCAGCTCCAAAGTCTGCAGCTCTGGCCGTAAGGCCACATCCTCTCCAATAAAACTATGAATACACAATTTTGTAATTTAGTGGAATGTGTGGTATAGTTAAGAACTTAAGGTTCATATGTCGGATGCTGAGTTATGTATGCATCCAGGTTTGATTCCCAGTTGGCCAGAAAAGCCCTTTATCTGTTAAAGGTCCATAAAACGAGACGTGTGGAGAAGGGCGTTCTAAGAGTTATAAAACTGTGACTGACAGCTTGTATTTATTCAAGTCAGATATATTTGCTTCTATCATCGTTATTTCTTAAGATAATAAGGATAACTACGCACTTATATAGCGCACAACTACCCGGAGGCATCTCGGCGCTTGTACGAATACCGCCGAGGAACCCTTCCTGGCCTTTCCCTGTGAGGAGCCCACTCCTCCTGGGTGAAGTCAGGCATCTTCAACGTTGTTGGGGCCGTTGTAGAGATTAAGCAAGCTATTGCCCAGAGGTGCAGAGTGGGGCTCATGATCAGAATAGGCACCGAGGCGAGAATTATCAGGTCCAAGGAAATTGAGCCCGAGACCGAGGCGGGAATTGAACCCTGGTCCCGGCCAGACTACTGCATCAGGGTCTGCCGCTCTAACCATTGAGCCACACTTCTCTACTTGTGATATTGAGATTTTAATGGTAACATTAAAACTACCGGGATTACAATTAGCAGAAGACAGAAGAAAATCCCTCTTAGTCAACAGCTCACGCAACTTGGGACAGCTTGAGAGGTCTGCACCAACATGGTATTATAAATAACGATTTTTAAGTCGTGTTTATGACAATACATCTAGTGGCACAATCGGGGTTGTGGCCTTCGGATCACAACAGATGTCAGCGGCGAGCGTTAACCCGCTCAAACAAATTACTCATTCCTGTACACCGAGTGTGAATGACCAGTTTAAAAATTCAACGGGTCACGTGCACTAGGGCTTTAGGTTGTGAGGTCAGTGCTGCTCTAAGAGAACAACCGGGAAAATACTGGGGGGAAGATTCACCAAGTAACCTTTTTTTCCTCGGCGCGCTCGTTTTGCTTAATTAAATGATGCTTTGTTTTAAAGCCCGTGACATTTTGCAACTTTCAAAGTTGCTCACCGAGAACATAAAAAACAAAACAGATATGAGTAGGCAGTAAACAAGGGGGCACGGTGAGGACACACTGTTTTCTGTCTGGAATATATTCACTTGTGCTACTTAATATAGGTTGCATCTCGCGGACACAACTGCGATTCGTTAAAAACATATATATTTTTAGGAATCTTAAGGGCCATATGTATCAAAGCATTTCCCCATAGACACAGAATGAGCAAAACTCTGATACATCTTGCCCTTACTCTCTCTCCGTGGTCTAATAAAGCTACCGGAAAAGAACAAGACATTAACATAAATATTTATGTTAATGACTCTGTTTCACCAACTTATAGGCATTAACATGCACATTTTAAACAAGCATTTGCAATGCAATAGGTCTCGCATTAATGAATGTTTGAGCTACTGGCGTTGCTAATAATAATGCAACACCAAAAGCTCAAACTTTCAGTAATGCGAGACCTATTGCACTGTAAATGTTTTTGAGATGACTGTGTGGAACTTGTCAGGGTTACTGTTCATTTCTATGAAATTCAAATTTGTTGAGTGTCTAATGTAGATTAAGATGCCACCTGATGGTCTCCCAAATAGATGTGTTTTTTTCTTTGCGGCCATGTCTCCTGTAGGCAGATGATGTGTCGAGGAATGCAAGTGTGCCCTTGATTAGTATAATCTTATTAATACCCAGGTTCCATGTTACAGTGTTAATGATGTTGATGTGGAATACATTTTTTGTTCTCTTTATGCTGGGAATAAGTCGGTTTCCTTTGAGACAAACTTATTTCGACCCAGTCCCAGTAGGCAGCGTCAGGTGTTTGCAGGGATGTGCTGCTGTAGGCAGATGTGACCATTTTACCTGCACTGAATTTGGAGATTCTCGTAACTACATAGAGCCTCTTTAGCAGGCCTTCTTTGGAAGGGTTTTAATTGAGGCCAGTAGAATGTGTGGGTATTTTTATTCTTCCATTGACCTAAGGAGAATTCCCCATTCTGCGAATTGTGCTTTTTCCTTCTTTGTAGATGAGGAGGCATCTCACCAGGTTACAATGGTAGATGCTCTTTTTGGCTCCACAAAACACAGTTGATGGACAGAATGCAGAACAATGTCTTACATTCACCCCAGTACAAAGTTCTGGGCCTAAATCCATCGTTTTTTTTTGCACCCCACACCACCCTAGGTCAGACAATGGCTATATGCAAATCATACCATAAACAAATGGAGAGAGTAAAGGGATTTAATCCACCGGAGTGGACGGAAAATACTCCTGGTCACCTAGGCTAGGTATCTATATAACAGAAAGGAGGAGTACCACCAGAAAAGGCTCAACAAGCGATTTAGGTGGGATGGTTTACTAGTGAAAAAGGAAGAAAGTCCTTCTTTGGTTTTAATAAACCCCTCACTCACCGACCTAGTCGGTGACATGCTTCATCATCGGGGCCACCTTGACAGCCGAGTGCCATCAAGGTGTGCTGCGACACCTGGAATACAGTGGAGCTGGTATATGAGTGATGAGTGCAAGAAAAAAGTAAGTGTGTTAAAAAATGTCCTGGTATGTCTTATAGGAGAAATATTTTATTCTTAAGACTACTGGACAATATTAAAAACGTGTATGTAGATACAATAATAGGTTATTTATGACCATATGTATCTGTAAATAAGTGGAAGGTCTACATGTTTCAAACCGTAACGGAAAATGCTGGTTTTTCTTCAGGACCAAGAAAGAAAATGGGTGGTCAGGGTACACTAACGCCCTGCCATACCTATATTCCTTTGTTCCCTGTTAACAAAAATAGTTATAGGGTGAAAAAAGCTGTAACCCGGGGGTGGTTACGCTGAAAGTAAAAATGACTCCTAATGACTCCTAATTTAGGGTCATTAGGCTGCATTTCCTTTCATAAATAACCTATTATTATATCTACATACACGTTGTCGCAGCACACCTTGATGGCACTCGGCTGTCAAGGTGGCCCCGATGATGAAGCATGTCACCGACTAGGTCGGTGAGTGAGGGGTTTATATGCAAATCAGCCTTGATCCTGTGCCTCATGGGAACAGTCCAGCCCGAACTACCAAGCCATGTCTTTCCTAGACCGAAATCAAGCATCCAAGGACCGGTTTCTGGCTATCAGCCTTCTTCAGCCTGGATAGCTTGACTCCAGTGGTGTGGAGAGCCTGGGACTCACGTCTGAGCATACCCAGCCCACTCGGGGTGAAAATTGCGAAAAAAACACAGTTGATGGACAGAATACAGAACAATGTCTTACATTCACCCCAGTACAAAGATCTTGGCCTAAATCCATCGTTTTTTTTGCACTCCACACCACCCTAGGTCAGACAATGGCTATATGCAAATCAGCCTTGACCCTGTGCCTCATGGGAACAGTCCAGCCCGAACTACCAAGCCATGTCTTTCCTAGACCGGAATCAAGCATCCAAGGACCGGTTTCTGGCTATCAGCCTTCTTCAGCCTGGATAGCTTGACTCCAGTGGTGTGCAAGCCGGGCTGAAGACGGCTGGAATGCCAGAAACCGGTCCTCGGAAGCTTGTTTCCGGTCCAGGGAAGGCATGGCTTGGCAGTTCGGGCTGGACTGTTCCCATGAGGCACAGGGTCAGACTGATTTGCATATAGGCATGTCTGAACTGGGGTGGCAGAGTGGGATAAAGAACAGTGATGGATTAAACCCAGATCTTTTGACTGGGTGTGAGTGTTTGATTCGTTCAAATGCTCCGTCCATTACCACCCCCTTTTGTACCACTTTTGGCCGCCATAACTGTGGCAGGGTATGCTTAGACATGAGTCACTTGCTCACTTTGCCACTGGATTCAAGCAAGCCGGGCTGAAGACGGCTGGAAATCCAGAAACCGGTCCTCGGAAGCTTGTTTCCTGTCCAGGGAAGGCATGGCTTGGCAGTTTGGGCTGGACTGTTCCCATGAGGCACAGGGTCAGACTGATTTGCATATAGCCATGTCTGAACTGGGGTGGCAGAGTGGGCTAAAGAACGGTGATGGATTAAACCCAGATCTTTTGACTGGGTGTGAGTGTTTGATTGGTTCAGATGCTCCGTCCATTACCACCCCCTTTTGTACCCCTTCTTGGCTCCACAGCAGTGCTAGTGAATTGAAACCAAGGTATGTCATGGGTGGTGATTGAGGCCAAGGATGGAATGTGTGGTGGCAGCACTAGAGTGCTTGTTCTATTGTTAATGTCCACATTGCCTCGAGATGTATACTGTGGAGTAAGTATTGTTCTCTGATAGGCAGCTTCATCTGTGACACCACTTGTTGTTATTGCGCAAGACGCGGATACACTTGGTGGTTCCCCTACAAGGGATGCCATTGTGTCCCAGTTCTATGATGGAAAAAATACTTGGGGCATTCCATGGGCTGCATTCCTTGTCTTGGGAGAAGGCTGATTCCCCAAGCCTGCTCCACTTCCATCAGGGCTAGTCTCTTGTTCATCAAGCCACTGTGTGAGGTCTACACTGTTGACTTTTGGGACTGAGGAGTTTGTTTGTCCTGTGATCTCCTTATGTTCAGAAGTCACCAGGCCAACGTTATTCAAAGGTGGTCCCGAAGAAGTACCCAGGTGGCTAGTCTGAGTTGGCCTGGTTCCCGTGCCCTTAGCTTGCATTAAATTAACAGCCGGTGTTGGCTCTGCATCGTAGGGCGGGTCTGAGATCTGGAACCTGGTCCGCTGCCTACTCTGAGTGCCCTAAGGGGTCAGTGAGGATCACCATTAGTCATTGGGGGTCACTGGGCCAGAGGGAGGCCCTGCACAGCCTAGAGTTGAGTCGGTTGATGCATAAGCTTGGAGATAGTGCTTTAGGCCTTTTCCCCGAATAGGTGGTTGCCTTTCTGTTCCTCGGCGGTCAATGAATTGGTTGTCCAGGCGGCTATTTTGTCAGCTGTGTTACCTTCAGATGGGGAAAGGGCGACATTGTGCTTCTTTTTGAAATACTGGATGTTTAGTGGTTGAGCTTTTTTCTGCGTGCTAATAGTGTGGACCCCCTCTCTAGTTGATAGTGCGACCATTCTCATCATCTGCTTTTTAGGTCTCGCCTAGCGATTCAGAGCGCATTCGCTGCTGGCTCTGCGAACCTCCTTCTAATCGAGGAGATTTCAGAAGTGGTGATTAGAACTCGCCTCTTCTCTTAATTCGTTTGCATCATTGTATATGCTAAATGATGTCTTTCTATTGTAAAGGAGGCTTTTTAGTTTCTCCTTATTACCACCCTGTCTCTTTTTGGCTCCGCCTACCCGGACTGGATCTTTTACTTGTGGCCTGACACGGTCTACTTTATAAGTTGGTGAGCACTCTTTTAATATTATTTTCAGTGCAGTCCGCTTCGGTGTGCTTGTTTCTTTATTGAATTATTTTCTCACAACAGCTCTCTGTGAGCGGGGCAGGATTACAGGGCCTTGGTTGCTCAGTGTTTGTCCCAGTCTCTGAAGATTTGCTGCAAGCTGCTCGCACAATTACAACGAAGGCTGGTATTCTTATTATAACTGCAAATGTAGCCATAACTGAACCAACAGTGGCAAAATAACATGTTATCTTAGTAAATATATGTAATGAGCGATGGATCGAGAAATTGCTTTTATTTTCAGATCGGTCCGCTTCGGCTGCGCTTTTTTCTTTATTTAATTATTTTCTCATTCTCGCAATGGCTGGCCTTAGTTGCTCAGTGTTTGTCCCATTCTCTGAAGGTTTGCTGAATGCTGCTCGCACCGTGTGTGCAAAGGTACATTATTTAAAAATAGGGATATCACGACGCCCGACGGAACAGTTCTAAGCTTGTTGAAATGCGGCGCTGATGGCCTCCAGTTCTCTGTCTTTCTAATGAGAGCAAGAAGCACAGAACAGATTCTCTCAGACTTCTGAAAAACTACTAGAAAATTAAGTGAGTTTGTAAGCGTAATCGTCCATAAAATAGGTAATGCTTAACAGGTAGCAGCCATTATGACCCCAGAATGCCCTCGAGTGGATGCGAAGACGTTCACCAACACAAAAGTACTCATCGTATCAAAAGTGCCTTTATATAAGGCTTACGTTCCCCGACGAGGAGCTAGAGTGCTTTCAAAAATCTTATTGAGTGTTCAAATGGGAACAAGATCCTCGAGCCGCTGCCTTTACTGTTGGACACAAACTCAACTGGTCATGCACAAGCACATATTGAATTACTTGTTGCCCACAAAATGTTGTTTAGGTAATGCCTTAACTTTGCAGCGACACACGCCGCGAGGCGATATTATCACATGCTTGCAAACACAGTACATTAAGATGCACATAAGCATGAGAAGTGAAGTTATGAGGCGGTTGTAAAAGAACCCTCGCATGTGAGGTGCAAAGCGAGACGCACAGTGCGTATGCGAGAACTTTACAAATGGGAAAAGCTTGCAGCGTGCCAAATGCCAAGATGCGCATGTGTGTGTGTGTGTGTGTGATATAGGTACATGCGCCAAAAGCCCGACATGAAGAGGGAAACACACACGGACAATGAGCATAGTTAGATATATAGTACAAGATGATGTCTGTGGGTGGTACTCAGAAGTGTGGTGTGTGCGATCAACACAGTACGAGGCCAAGGGAGATACTTGCAAACTGTGTGAGAAACACTTGTAAATGAGTACACTGCATGAGTTCACAAAAGAGCAGTGCGTGAGATGCTCACAAGCACAACAAACTCAAGTATGTGGGAGACTTAAACACATGAATCATATTGAATGTAATGCTTGCTACGGTGTGTGCTCCTCACAAACACGGGAAGCCTCGTGTGGAGTATGAATAGAAACAAAGGGCTGTGGAAGCTCATTAACATGGGAAATTACTGTGAGGTGCTAACAAACGAGCCCTGTGTGAGGTACTGTGTGTCTTTTATGACACAGGGGAACCCTACTGTGAGAATACAAACGTGTAGCAGAGGCTCATTAACACAAGCATTTGCAATGCAATAGGTCTCGCATTTATTCGAGTTTAAGCTATTAGCATTGTAAATGACAATGCCTTTTATTTATGTTTTAAAAACAAAAATAAAAGGTCTTGGTATATGCAATATCAATAGCTCTAACTCATGTAAATGCAAGACCTATTGCATTTCAAATGCTTGTTCTAATTAGAGGATTCTATTCTAAAATCATCCTGCAATAAGTTAAAGTATCCACCTATGATTAACTCTCATCCAAGGGAGTATATAGCTATAAGTTAGCCATGTAGGGTTTGTGGGTCTGTGGATGGATGGTCGAAAAGAAGGTTTAGGAGGCTTGACTAGTGACTGTACTAAAGTCACATATAGACATGATATGCTGTGACTGCAGTAACCAGATGTGGAGTGGTGTGGCTCACTGGTTAGAGGCGGCAGACCCGGGAGCAGAGGACGGCCCGGGACCAGGGTTCAATTCCCAACGCAGCAGGGTCATGGACCAGGGTCAGCAGACTTGATAATTCTCACCTCGGTGCCTACTCTAACCAGGGATCACACTCGGCAACTCTGGGCATTTGCTTGCCTCATCTCCACAACGGCCCCCCACATACGCCGGGGATGCCTGGTTTCACCTTGGAGATACCCAGTAGGGACCATCTCACAGGGAAAGCCAGGACGGGTTCCCCAGCGGTCTACTGCGCAGAGATACTCCTTCGGGAGTCGATTCTAGCGCATTACAAACACACAATTAATTAATTAATTAATTAATGTGTCATCCAATGACTACACCCTTCTGATTAAAGTGTTCTCTCTTTGAGGTTTAGTATGGTATGGTCTGCCTTTAAGCTCTTGTTTCATCCTTGTTTTGAGGTCCAGGTCAGCTGTTGCCGCCAATGTCCCTCAAAAGACAGGAGAATATCGAGGTAAGAGAAAGGGGAAAAAACATAAAGAAAAAAGGAACTCGGCTATTCTTTCGAGTTGGTGCTCCCTTGGTTTTCCATTAAGTGCCAGTGGGTTCCACGGTATGGGACTGCTCTCGGTCAGTCAGTGAGGGCTCTTGTCACCAATATCCTGTGCTCTCCTAGTTTTCATGAATTCTCATGACTCCGTTTTCCTCAATGGGGACCTCATAGAGACTTTCTTGCCTCCTACCCCTTCACTGGGTCTTATACCATTGGGACAGAGGTGGGGAATTAACACTGGAACACCACATCTCTGTCTTATCCTTATCACAAATCAGTGCCCTTGGACTGTGCTCTCCCCTCCATCCTCAAGCATCCGCTTATGTGCCTTAACAAAACATTTGTGTATTTATAAATGCTGCCTCTTCCTCCTCCTTGAGCCTAATGCAGGGGTTAGTCTTGGTTCACTCACCCACATAGCCACAACTCTCCTGAACTGTGACGGCCATGCCCATAGATCTCAGCAGTGACCACCACTCCTCCGAACAGCTGTTGTCCTCCTCTCTTTCCTCTCTTGCGATGTCAGCCCATCTCTACACTCACTCTGTCCTGCTCTGGAGTATCGATGTCTTATCTTCATCACTGTGTTGCCTCTTCTTACCTCTGTCCTGTTTCTTCGTGATCTCATTTTCTTGCTTTCCATCTTCATACATCCCTTCTGGCCCTCCGATGACCTTTTGCTCCACATGGCTCTACCCCTTTTTTTCTGTGTGGGGAAGTCCTTTGTAAGTGTTGATGTATTCTTTGAACTGCATGTTATCCCCTCCACGTCTCCTAACAGTGGTCTTTCCTTTTTTTTAGGTGCCGGCAACGTTAAGCATCTATTATCCAGGGATCCCCGTTTGGAACAGGTAAGTGGGATTTTTCTATTCCTGCCCTCCGCACAGGGTCGTGAAGAATCCATTAGTAAAGTATAACAATTGTAAATCATATTTTTTGTACTCCTTACCCTGTTTTCTACATCTTCACATTTAATGTTGAGTCTCATAATGCCTTTAGTGAGCATAACAATGTCTGATGAAACAGGCTTGTTAAACCTCAGAATCGGAGACACTTTGTTCTAAAGTTGAAATTGGACGTCTAATTTGAAGGAGTTTAGCATTTATCTGCTAAATCTTGGTGCTCAACAAGAAGGTTGTCTCTACTTTCACCAACTTGATCTCCTTTACCTCTTTTCAAAATTGGGTTGAATGAGTGGGTTCTGGCCTTTGAGTGAATAATTAGATAAGGTTTACTATCCAATGTCCTGTTGGAACTTCGTGAATTCTACTGTACTGGTTTGTCCCGAGATTAAATGGAGATTAATGTGAGGCACAACTAGAGAAGAGTGAGTGGACCCAAAATGTGATCTGACTTTTCATTTAGATTTAAAAATTGCTAGAGTATGCCAGAGACAGCAACATCGCCTGAGATAGAGGAGGTATCATCAGCTGAAACCAGTAACCATCATTCCCCGGATGTTTTGAGAACTCCTATCTCTTGTGTGTTTTATAATGTAGGAACTATTACACAAAGCATCAGAGCTTAATAAGGGAAGAGTTTGAGAGATGTGAGTCAACCATTTGCTTTGGTCTGGCCTCCAACATCTGTATAGTACTTTTTACTGAATCCTCATTATTGTTTGTATGCTTCTGCCTCGACCACCTAGGAGAACTTTTTTCGGCAGGTACTGTTTGTGGACTTTAAGCTGTTTAGATGGAACCTATAAATTCAAGGGAAGGCTGAGCCTCCTGTTTGTAAATAAAAGATATGCATAATTTGATATTAAAATGGAAGATCCTTTGGTTCTCTGTGTTTTTACCACCACAACACTTAAAGAAGTTTGCTACACTGGGGGCGTGGTCTGCCGAGCTGCGGAATGGCCGCGAGCCAAGCATGCTCCGCCGGCCGAGAATAAATCCTGAACTTATCTGGGCCATCGGAGAGGAACTGCAGTGCTGAAAATACACCGGAACGCTGCCTCGAGACCAAGGTTCCGCGCGATCTGCTGCCAGAACACCGATCCAACCATATGGTGGACGAACGGCCCAGACATAGAAGATCGAGGCTGGGCCTATCTCAACTCCTGAAGGCAGATCGGCAGGGCACAGTAATAGAACCTGCGGTTTCCCACACGGTGTGGGACGCAGTCTCTGAGGGGGGTGGCAAGTCAAATCCCAGGCACTAAAGGTACAGCCGCTGGCACGGAAGCGCTGGAAGGGAGGCGCTCAAGGGCTGTGGAGCACAGAAGGACACGGGGAAGAGCGAGCGCAGCCTTACCTACAGTACATGGCAGTAACCTGGCGTGAGCAGCTGGCGAGAACGTGGAGCATAAGGAGACTCAAGATCCAAGACCCAGCGCGGCTGGGTGTGCGTGAGGTGTACCTGTCGGCAGAATTGTGTGCACGAGCAGCCCCTCATTGGTTGGGGCATCACTAAGCTTGTGGCCCGGGCACCATATTGGAGTCAAGCAGGTAGGCCCAAGTCAAAAGGAGGGCCGGTAAAGACTGCAAGGAGAAGCAGGAGGGACCCGAGGCTGGAAAGGGGTGCGTGTCTGTTGGGACAGGCGATGGATTGACCCCCCCTAGGTGCGTCTAAGTGGTGGGAAGCGTAATTTGGGGGCCCAGCGATCGTCTCCTGTTAAAGTCAAGCATCCAGCCAATATCAACAATACAGCAACCCCAACTAAAACGAGCTTGAGCGCAGAAACAGAAAGAGCTACCGCGACTTGGTGGGGGCGGCATCCGAAAACCAGGCAACAAGGCACACATATTTCCTAATTGGACAGTGCCCGTTGGCGGACTATATCCATCCAGGGCGCCCTGTTAGATACTGGGTCTGACCTTTAAAAACCAACACGGGGAGGAGGTGCATGGCTGGACTGAATGCAGGGGGCGTAGAAGGAGACAGCTAGAGTTGACCCGCGGCGGTTGCTGCAACAATCTGGCTTACCTGCTACTGAGGTGCACGGAAAAGGTACCAACCAACGATTACTGTTGGGTGCAGTGATCAAAACAGAGACCCTGTGGGCACAGGTTGAAAGTGAAGGAGGTAGTGTAATGACGCAGATAACATCAAGGCCCCAACGGTACCTTTGGTTGCGGTCAGCACTTATCCCAGGTGGGGTGCACGAAGAGGAGTGGCACAGATATAATGTGCTAGGATCGGATCTGGGTTACACTGTGCGCCAGCACCAGTTACGACAGGATATTCGTATATACGACATACACTCCCTGAATTGGGGAAATGGGCAAACAAGATGCTAAACAGCCAAAGCTGAACTTCGACAACAGGGCTGCGGAATCAGATCCGGAAGCCAGCTCGGAGAGAACACCCGAATCACAGGTGGAGGATGGAGGAGAGGACCTACGGTCCCTAATGCTAGAAATGAGGTCAAGCTTACGGAATATTGACACTAAACTGGATGCGCTCACTACTCAACCGGATGCAGTCAAAAACAGGTGGAGTCACATGAAACCCGCCTGGACATGCTAGAAAATCGCAGCTCGGACTTCCATGAGTTCCAAGTTGAAAAAAAGGAACAGCTGCTACACATGGACAAAGTGTTAGGTATCATCCGAGCCAAGAACGAGGCCCTGGAGGCAAGGTCCCACCGAAATAACTTGCCCATTAGAGGAATAACTGAGACGACGGCCATCTCCAAGATGGAGACAAACATCTCGGACCTGATTCATGAGCTCTTCTATCCACACCTGTCTGCTGTGTTTGTGGTAGAGAGGGTTTATCGCTCACTGGGTCCCAGACGCCCAGTTGGAGCCACACCAGGGCCCATCCTAGCTAAAATCTTGAACTACCAAGACCGCAATCTCATCCTACGGCTGGCTAGGGAAAAAGGGATAATTTCGCACAAGGAAAACACCATCTCCTTCTATCCAGATTTTACGCCGGCTGTGCAGGCGGAAAGTAGGGATTTCCTGCCTGAAAAAAGTGTCATGCTTCAAGCTCAGATCCCCTACTCATTGCTGTACCCTGCCAAGCTCAAAGTGATACATGATGAGCCTTCTCATTTCTTCACAGATGCGAAGTCTGCTTTAAAGTTTGCCAAGCACATCGGGGGAAGAGGAGTAAACAGGGCCACGGTTCTACAGACTCACGTGCTGACCGCCTAAGCGATAACGATTGACATGGGTATCGTACTGATATGTAAACTGCATACTTTGTTACATAATGGACTGGATCTGGGCATCACAGTTCATTGCCTTTTTAGATTTCAGTGGGTATTTTTTGCCTCAGACCTGGTTGCTACGGTGTGTTGGTAATTATCCATATTAGTAGTTAAATAAGCTGCACTCTCCGCAGTGCTCCTAGCCACCCTGTTCACAACAGGGGAGTTAGTCGGCGGTACTGCGCCCTCATGGGAGAGCTCCCAACAAAGGAATTTCCTGTGAAGTTGTTTGGGGCGGCATTTCTACAACCTGATTGGGGGGTTGGAGTGGGAGGTAGGTTGGAAGGGAGGGTTTTTGTTATGTTTAATGCCAAAATCATGCTATGCAGACTCAAATACTTCCATCAGGATGTTTTGCTCTTGAACCGTTCTGTTTCTAATGTAATTTTGAGTGATGCAGGGTTGATCACCACATGATTTGGCTCAATTTGTTAACGTGGAACATCTGTGGGTTGAACAACGGTAGAAAGTCAAGATTAGTCCACTCATATCTCATACACCACCAGATAGATGTATGCGTGCTGCAGGAGACACATTTAAACGCTACACCTTCTCCCGGGTTGAAGCACTGTAGATGGGGTTCTGTGTACTCTTCCATTTATTCGAATTGCTTAAGGGGGGTGGCCGTGTTGATCAGAAGAGGGCTAGATTGGAGAGAGAGTGAAATACAGGTAGATCCCGAGGGCAGGTGCATTATACTGCATGGTAATTTGGGAGGGTCGTGGGTGGTGCTTGTTGCTGTATATGGTCCGAATGTTGATGCTCCAAGGTTCTTCCAAGACATATGGGCTAAAATGAGGGCAGCAAACTGTGATACTATTTTTTGGGGAGGGGACTTCAATGCCATACTGAATGATGAAATGGATAGGAAGGGGGGGTCTAAATCACTACACCCTGCAGCCAGTGCTGGCCTGAATGCCATTATCGAGGATGGTGACTTTATTGACATTTGGAGACACAATCACCCAATGATTAGGGAGGGGACGTGTATTTCTGAACATCAAAAGGCCTGGTCCAGGCTAGATTTTTGGCTGGTGTTTGGGATGTGGCCCCATGAGTCAAAGAGGTAAAGCATCTCTCAGATCCTTGTCAGATCATGCACCCAGCCTCTTAACTCTGAAGCTGCCAAACTCACCCCACCTATGTTTACCTGCCGGCTGCCACAGGAGGCCCTTCTAGACGATGTGTTCAGAGAAGAAACCAGAAGTGATATAACCGACTATTTTACCCTGAATGAGGGATCGGTTACCACCCAGGCCTCGCTATGGGAGGCATTCAAGACAGTAATCAGGGGTAATTGCATAGCCCGTCAGGCGGGAGTCCTAAAGTCAATACGAGGCACGCTTGCAATGCCAGAGAAGCAAATCAGAGAGTTGGAGACGCAGTTCTATCTTAGGGGCGACTATAAGATAATGGCCCAATAAAAAAAAAAAGTGAAGCTGTTGGAGTTTGAGGAGGAGACACAGCTAGAGGTAAAATTTTTAGGGAAACATGCTCAGGCCAAGCACACAAAACACAGTGATTACAGGCCAAAAAGAAATCCTTGATGCTTTCTCCCACTTTTACTCTGAATTATACACTTCCCATCAGCCTGCAACTCCGGAAGGCCTGCAGCCTTTCCTAGAATCATTAGAACTTCTCTGGCTAGGAAGGGGACATAGGGAGTACTTAGACATCCCTTTTAAGGTAGATGGATGTAGCCCAGGTCATTCAAAGCTTGCTTCTAAATAAGATAGATCAAAGATAGATATGTTTATTTGCACAATTAATTAAAATCATTGCAATTCATACAAAAAGGACATAAAAGAGCACTTTCCACTCTCAATTAAAAAGTTCATGTTTTTTATAAAAAGAAAAAGGAAGAAGTTCATAGCTAAACACAGTAGAGGTTCATGGGGGACATCTACTGGTAAAATTGAGTTTATCTTAATCATGAATTTTACAAATCGGGCGCAACCAAAAAATTCGAAAGGGGAGTAGGATTCTACAGATGCACAAAACGTGTATTACATTTTCTTCCCCATTGCTGCAAAAACGACACTGAGAGGGCGTATCTGCCTTATACTTTCGTCCATACTTATACGCCATCCGCAAAATTAGGCCAAAACGTAGTCTTAATAGCTGGTGTTTCACCTATGGCTTCATAGAGGATGACAGATAATGCAGTATGGTTTTAAGATCATAATGTTTTGACGCCAAACTACCATTGGATAGATTTTTCACAGCTGATGCATCGTGTTCCACTGAGAGGAACTTTGCTTGTTTTCTTCAAAACTTTAGCAACCACGCCTACGGGCTGCGAGCTTGCCCATAATTCTTGAGCTTCTAGTGCATCCTAGCAGAATATTAAAATGTATTCAAGGAAGTGCTGGGTTGTTTAACAGTGACCATATACAGCTCTTTAGTGTGGAGTCATGAGCCATTTTAGTTTTTGCACAATAGGCAATGAATCTTGCTTTCATGATCCAATGTTGGGAAGACATGCAAAACTCCATACGGATTTGGGCACGAGAGGTCGAGTTGGATAGGTAAAATACTCTGCGAAAACAAGTTGATTGCACTCTATCCAACCAGATGAACATTTTATCTTTAAAAGTAATGGCGCCAAAAGCTATAGTGGATAGTAATTTGGCACCTATCTCTCTAATTAACGGAGTGCAGTCTGGAGAATGCAGAGCTTTCTTAGTTCTTAGGAAGGCCCCCACCAGGCTGCGAGCCACACCTTGCATTGGAGCGATTTGCGGACCTGGGCTCCCTCTGTGGTCTATCCAAACTCCAAGATATTTATTGATGGGAACTACCTCTATAGGTTTCCCAGCGATGTACCAGGGGCGCTGTCTTGCTCAATGCCTCAAGACTATCATCACCTTAGTTTTAGAAATATTAATCTCCAAAGCATTTGTTTCACAATATGATGCCAGGGAATCAAAAAGTCATTGAAGGCCCACCTGAGTTTGATCAAGGAGAATCGTGTCATCTGCGTATTGCATTGACTGGATTTTAACAGATGCGATTCTTGGTGGGAAAGCTCGAGAACGGGACAGCCACTCAGGCAAGTCTGCAAGGTACAAATTAAAGAGTAAAGGAGCCAAAATGCATCCCTGCTTTAGGCCTCTGTTGGTCATGATTTTATTGGTTGTAGACAAACCAGCGGAAACTTTTATTTTTACCCAGGTATCGGTATAGAGAGCAATAAGGGCATTCAATAGAGACTGCGGGATGCCCCATTTGAACAGTTTTTCCCAAAGCCTGGGACGGACAACGCTATCAAATGCCTTTCGAAAATCAATAAATCCCAAGAATAGCGATTTTCCCTTTGTTGCAAGAGTATTCTCAATTATGTGGGCTGAGCAGATCAGATTGTCCGCGATGTGACAGCCCTTTTGGAAACTGGTTTGAGTGAAAGGTATTAGTTTACGGTCTTCCGCGCAGTGGGTCAATTCTTGTAATAAGACGCTTGCATAGGCCTTCCCATTGACATCAAGGAGGGCAATCATCCGAAAGTTATCGGGATTAGACCACTGGCCTTTTTTGTAGATTGGGACGAGGAGAGAGCCTTGCCAAGAATCAGGAATAGGCCTGCCCATTCTGCCTGCCTCAAATAGGGGGCCAAGAGTGCTGCCCACTTATGAGTAGAAGCTTTATATATCTTTGTTGGTATACCATTTGGGCCCAGGGCCCCTCCTGGGCGCATTTGCTTTATAATAAGTGCAACCAGTTTAGGGGCAATCTTAATAGTGGGTGGCGTTCCAATATGGGGATTAAGGAGAATAGAGCTGTGATAATTAGGCCATGTTTCTTACAGGCTCAACGTAAAGTGCTGCTAAATAAGGCTCCGGGGTCGGATGGCCTAACCACTGTGTTTTACCAGACTTACATGGAGGAATAGGCACCACGCTTGACTGCACCATATGAACAAACTCAGGCATCTTACCACCTTCAATGCAGGAAGCAATAATATTAACATTGTTGAAACCTGGGAAGCCGGAAAATGAGTTGGATTCCTACAGACCTCTGTCGCTCATAAACGTAGATGTGAAAATATTGGTGAAACTGGTCGCAAATAGTTTACAACCCCTTCTTCCGCTAATTGCACGCCCGGACCAATCGGTCTTTATCCCGGGGAGATCTATATATCACAACCTCAGAACCTTTTTCACAGTTGTAGACTCCCTTTATCCTGATGTGCAGGCAGCTGCAGTTTTTCTTGACGCTTCTAAAGCGCTTGACATGCTCGAATGGCAGTACTTGTTTCAAGTCTTGGAGTGAATGGGGTTCAGCCCCCTGTTTCTTAGCCTCATACGACTGCTATATGCAGAGCCATCTGCTCAGATAAGGAAAAAGGGAATGTTGTCACAGCCATTTGCCATTTCACGGGGGAAGAGGCAGGGTTGTCCCCTGTCCCCACTACTTTTTGCAATAGCCATGGAATTTCTTGGAGTCCACATTAGACAGCATCACACAGCCAGGGGGATTGGATTCAGTACAAGAAGCCTTTTAATATCCCTCTATGCTGACGAGGTCACATTGTATGTCACTGACTCTGTCATTTGTCTCGATATCCCACTGTGCGAGTTTATCAAATTTGGAGGCCTGTCCAGCATCTCCATTAATTAGAATAAATCAGCCATTTTCCCCCTGACGGATACCACTACCCCTACTTCCACCGAATTTCCCCTGCAGTGGGCTGACGAACCGATAAATTATTTGGGGATATGGCTCAGCCGGAAATTGCAGGACATATCGGATATGAATTACAGGTGGGCCATACCTGGCTGGAAGGAAAGGTCACTGCATGGGCTGGGCCCCCTCTCTCCATAGAGCGAAGAATAGGGTTAGCTAAAATAGTATTGCAGCCCAAATTACTTTACCTATTCGTCAATATACCACTTACCCTCACTCAAGCCTTTTTTTTTAAAACTCTTAGATCCCTGCTTGTGTCGCTAGTCTGGGCAGGTGGGTAGGCTCTAGTCTTGTTGGAAATTCTTACCCTTCCAATGCATCTGGGTGGCGTAAGAGCACCAGATATGCAATTGTATGCCTTGAGTGCGCAGGTGCAATTCCTACACTACTGGGTGCACCTGACACCATTTTTACCCCACACAGCAGTGGAAACAGATGCCCTCGGCACACATCCCTCTGCAGGTAGCATTATACCAAACCTGCAAAAGACCCCGAGATGACAGACACGGTCAACACCTTGAGGTGGGCGTGGGACGGGCTAAAGAAAAGAGCGCATCTTTCCATCCTCTATGCCCCATCCATACCTTTGCCACACAATCCAATGTTACCAGCAATGGTAGAAGGCACTAGCAGACCACAAGCACTAAAAATGGGTATCCGCCTATTTGCAGACTTATATCCAGAAGAGACATTTAGACCCCCACCAGAAGCTGCAGAAGACAAAGTTGTGCTATTCTCTGAAAATGTTTTGTAGTACACGCTCAGGGCTACATGTAGAGCATTTCACAACACTTCCCCGAGTCCTCCACCCACTCTGCTTGTTTTAGAGAATGTCATTAAGTCAGAATCTCCGCGTAGATTAATCACACGCATTTATAATAACATGCAACACTCAGCCCCACTGAAACAGCCACAGGCACTTCAGGCATGAATTGAGGAACTGCAAATGCCACTCATGGAAGAACAATGGGCCTACTGCTGTAGCCAACTCACGGCATTGTCACCCAACTACAAGCTTCGATTAATACACTTTAAATATCTCCACAAGTTTTATAGGACCCCTGACAAATTGGGTCTAAAGGAGGATGATGGTTGCTAGAGATGTGGCTCTGCTTTGACTTGTTTTTACACATGGCGTGGAGCTGTCCACAGCCTTTGTCATTCTGGGCCAACATATTCACAACAATACACGAGATAATAGGCACACAAGATTTCCCGGACCCCTTACAGGGGCTGTTGTGTTATGTAAAAGATATGCCAGTCAAGAGTCGGAAGCTGCGTGCTATGCTGCTTTTGTTCGCTAAACGCTGTGTGGCCAAACATTGGGGGAGGAAAGGGACTCCCAGTATAAAAGAATGGCTGCAAGACGTAACATTTGGGTATTCGCAATTAACCACTTTTTGGAAATGAATGCCATCAGTGTCTAGACCTAAAGATATATGGGAGCCATTTGTGCTATGGGCTCGGGAGCAGGTCAGGGAGGGTAGAGAGGAACAAGAGATAGCAGAAACTACGTTGACAGGTACAGCGAGGTCCGTAGAGAATTGAGCTATGTGGGACGTGGGTTGTTGCGCAATGGGTACCATGGATACATGTAACCTGTCTAATGGCAGTAATAAGACAGGATGTGTGAGATGAGTTGGACCTCAAGTTTTTAATCTACTGTTCTAAAATGCCTTGTGTTGGGATGGCTACCCATCACCAGCAGACACTTGGTGGAGAATGATGCACGTCTGAATCACTAACTGTAATAATTGACATACATGGATGTATCGATTAGCAACTGGCATGTTGTTTGTAATGTTTATAATATTGTTTGAAAATACCAATAACAAAAAGAGAAAAAAAGGAGTAGCTACACTCTTCCACCCAGAAGACACACTTTGACCTGGAAGGTTAATGTTAATTGGGTCACCACTTGTCTGTGGATCAGTATCCTTGTCAGGAAGTACATAATCTGAATTCTGTTTCTAAATATCAGATTCATAGGACAGGTTATCATTCTGATTTTGAGGAATGATTTGAGTTGTGGCCATACTCCCTGATGGCGTCTGGTCAGAATTTTTTGGGGTTTTAAACTCAACAGCATAAAGGTCACCCATACTGTTGTTCTGCAATCAAGCTCAGTTTGAAAGATAGTCTGGTCTCTGATAGATTATCATACCTTGAGGAACCGGCAGACCTTATTTACCGGCAGACATCAGATGCGCCCCCTCCCTGAACACCTTCAGGAAGACCCTCAAGACCTGGCTCTTCAGCTAAACAGTTCTATGGATTTCCCACACACCCCTCAGCGCCTTGAGACCCTCAGGGGTGAGTAGAACGCTTACAATACCCCTAATTGATTGATTGTACCAAAGCAAAAACCTTTCTTGATGTAACTTTAACTTTGGCTTTTGTTTTTCACTTTCTTAAACTGAGTGACCACAAATAGCACTACTTTTCCACTCTTTACCTTGGGTTCTTATGAATATCTATGGGTCTCCAAATTAGGCTTATATGCTGGCATTCCAAGAGTTTTAGGAAATGATTTGCACAGATGTTATGCTATGTGAAATATAAAGTGCACTATCACCAGCGAGGGTATCCAAGGGCTGTGCAAGTGTGTGATTGCTAATTAAAAAGCCAGGTCTTCCACTTTTTGTGGAATTCATAAAGGAAGGAGGAAGCTCTGATGTGGAGTGGGACGTCATTTCACCCTTCAGGGGCAATGTAAGAGAACACCCGTCCTCCTGATCTGGTTGTGTGTATGAGTGGGATCAATCAATCAGGGATTTGTGAGGTGCGCTACTCACCCGTGAGGGTCTCAAGGCGCGGGGGGTGGTCATGCAGCTCCGACTCACCCAAAGAGCCAGGTCTTGAGGCTCTTCCTGAAGGTTTACCGAGTGGGGGAACATGTTTATGTTGAGCAGGAGTTTGTTCCAGGTCTTTGCTGCGATGTAGGAGTTAGCGCTTCCACCTGTTCTGGCTCTGTGGATACGGGGGTTTCAGCAAGGGCAAGGTCTGCGGAGCGGAGGCTTCTCTTGGGTGCGTGGAAGGAGACTCTTTCATTGAGGTATTGGGTTCTGGTGTTGTGAAGGGATTTGTAGGATTGAGTGAGTAGCTTGAAGGTTGTTCTCTTCTAGCCACTGGAGGTCTCGTAGGTGCTGGGTGATGTGGTCATGTCGGGGTATACCGAGGACGAGTCTGGCAGCTGTGTTTTGGATGGTCTGGAGTTTTTGGAGCAAGGATTTGTTGATTATGGCATAGAGGGTGTTTCTGTAGTCCAGTCTTCTGGTTATAAGTGCATTGGTGACAGTCTTTCTGGATTCAGGGGGGATCCATTAGAAGGTCTTGCCGAGGATACGGAGGGTATTGAAGCACGTGGAGGAGACGGCGTTGATCTGTCGAGTCATGATGAGGGAGAAGTCGGGTATGATGCTGAGGTGTCGTGTATGGTCAGTGGGTGTGGGGGGGTTGCCGAGGGCAGTGGGCCACCAGGTGTTGTCCCATGCGGAGGGGGTGGGTACAAGGACAAGGACTTCTGTCTTCTAAGTTGAGCTTCAGGCAGCTGCTACACATCCAGGAAGCGATGTTTTTCATTCCTTCCTGAAAGATTAGTTTGGTGGTGTCAGGTTCCCTTGTGAGGAAGAGGATGAGCTGTGTGTCGTACTGTAGGATACTATGCTGAGTCCATGCTGTCCGATGATGGCGGTGAGGGGGCCATGTAGATGTTGAAGAGCGTAGGGCTGAGCGAAGATCCCAGGGGCAGTCCGCAGCTGATCTCTGTGGGTTTGGAGAGGAAGGGCAGGAGTCTGATTCTTGGGGTTCAGCTGGTGAGAAAAGAGTAGATCCAGTCGAGCACGGTTCCCCGTATGCAGTGTCGTGGAGTCAGTCTGTGAGTGTGCAGTAGGAGATGGTGTTGCAGGCTGCAGAGAGGTCTAGTAGGATGAGAGCAGCTGTGTGACCCTCGTAGAGGAGGTTGCTGATGTCTTCTGTGGAGGTTAGGAGTGCAGACTCAGTGCTGTGGTTGCTACGGAATCCGGATTGGGAGGAGTCAAGGATGGAGTTGGCTTCAATGAAGTTTGTGAGCTGGATGTTGACGATCTATCTTCTCAGTTACTTTGGCTGTAAAGGGGGGAAGAGAGATGGGTCAGTAGTTTTTGGAGGTCCGTTGGGTCTGCAGAGGACTTCTTGAGGAGGGGCTTCCCTTCTGTGCATTTCAAGTCATCTGGGAATGTGCTGGTTTCAAAGGTGGAGTTAATGGTGCATCGTAGTTCGGGTGCTATGGAGGCGGCACTGTGGAAGATGTGTGGCAGGCAGGGGTCTATGGGTTCTCCTGAGTGAATGCTCTTCATGGTCATGGCAGATTCTTCTGTGGTGACCGGGGTCCAAGCACAGATGGTAGGCTCGCTGGCGTTGCTGGAGGTAGGTGTGGTTTTGGTATCTAGTATGTGTTCATTGAAGTTGTCGTAGAGGGAGTTGATCTTGCGATGGAAGTAGGAGGCAAGTTTGTTGCAGAGGTCCTGGGGGGTGTGACATGTGAGGCTTCACTGGGGGGGTGGGTTTGGTAAATTCCTGGATGATGCTGAAGAGTTCCTTCGAGTTGCTGGAGTTGGCAAGGATCTTGTCCTGGATGAAGTTTCTTTTGGTGGATCTGATGCGTCGCTGGTATTCTGTCATGGCGTTCTTGTAGCTGGTCTGTGTTGCCAGTGTTTTGCTTATTTTCCATACTTTCTCAAGACAGATTCAGGTGTGTCTGGATTTGCCAGTGTTTTGCTTATTTTCCATACTTTCTCAAGACAGATTCAGGTGTGTCTGGATTCTCGGAGGTCAGTGGTGAACCAGGTGGCTTTCATGGGATGCTGTCTGTCAGAGTTTCGGAGGGGGGCGAGTTTGTCTGCGCAATCAGTGATTCATCTGTATGGTTTGTTAGCTGCAGAGTTGACTTTGGTTGTGGCGGGACGGGGGCTGTGGTTGAGGGTGAAGTTGAGGTGCACTTCAGTGAGCTTGCTCCAATTACTGCACGGGTGTGGTGCAGGTTTGTGAGCGGTGGGTTTAGCGAAGGAGAAGTGTATGCAGTGGTGGTCCGTCCAGAGGGGTTGCATAGTGTGGCTGAAGTGGATGTTGTTCCCTTCTACGAAGATGTGGTTGAGGGTGTGTCCTGCCTTTTGGGTGGGAGTGCTTCAGTCCGACGTAGGCGAGGTTGTCCAGGAGGGTGCTGGGGGTGGGGTCGCTGAGGTTGTTGAGGTGGAAGTTCAAGTCTCTGAGTAGTCTGTAGTCCATGGAGGCAATGGCTTGGGGCGCGATGAGGTTAGTGATGGTTGTGGTGAACGCGGCTCATGATCCAGGAGGTCTGTAAGCGAGGGTGCCACGTAGAGTTGTTCTGGGGTTGGTCTGGATCTGGAAAATGGAGATCTTCCGTGAGGGACGAGGGGTCGTTCGTGCTGGATGTGGTGAGTCGGAGAGAGTTTTTGTGTGCGATGTCAGGTCCTCCTCCCGGGTGGTTGAGGCGGTCCTTTCATCTGGTTCTTGTATCCATCTGGGATGGCGGTAGCGGTGTCAGGGGCAGAGGTGGCATTGGTTCAGGTTTCTGTGAGGAAGGTAACAGCTGGCGACAGGGTGTCAAGGAGTTCCCAGATTTCTACTGCGTATCTGCAGGGAGCATACATTGAGGAGGAGTGCAACTTAGGGGTTTGGGTATGCTGGCATCCAATGGGATGTATACCAGTAGGAGTCTTGTGGAGAGGAGGAGTCTGGATGGTAGGTGGAAGGAGATGCAACTGTTCTAGTAGGTAGGGCCTAAGTTCTGTAGTGTCTTAATTGTGTTTGTGTGAGAAGCTTGAAATTAATATATTTCTGTATCAGGAGCCAGCTCTCTGAGGTGTGTTCTGATGTGAGTTCTGTGTGGAAGGCTGAGGATTAGTCTGGCAGCCGAGCTCTGGATCATTTGTAGTCTTCTGGTGAGTTGCATTGTGATCCCAGCATAGAGAGCCTTTCCGTAGTCCAACTTGCTGGTGACTAGGACGTCACTGTTGGTTTATCTGGTGTTGCTTTGGAGCCATTAGAAGATCTTACTCAACATCTTCAGGGTATGGAAGCAGGATGCAGTGAAGGTGTTGACTTATGCATCATGTCCAGTTTGCTTTTGATGTTGATTTTGAGGTTCCTGGTGTGGATGCTGGGTGTGGGTCCAAGTTCAGTCGGCCACCAGATGGAGTCCTATGGCAAGGTGTTCTTGCTGAAGGTCACTACTTCGGTCTTGTTAGTGTTAAGCTTGTGTCAGGTGGATTTCACCCAGTAAACAACTTCGGTCATGAAGGTGGTGAACTTATTTCTTGTGTTGGGGGGCCTTATCTGAGCGGGAGAATATGAGTTCCTTTATTGTTGACGCAGGAGAGGATGCTGATGTTGTGTGCACAGATGGCGGTAGCCAGAGGGATCATGTATGCTTTGAAAAAAGTGGGACTGAGCGATGAACCTTGAGGTGCTTCCCTGATGAGATTGCGGTCTTCGAAAGGTGTAGGGTGCCAGACTGACAGCTTATGGTCTATACATTAGGAAGAAGCAGATACATTGGAAAGCAGGTCTTTGGATGCCAATCTAATGTGGACCCTGAGGAGGATAGGGTGTGAGACCATGTCAAATGCTCCTGAGAGGTCCAAAAGAATGAGGGGTGCAGTATATCCTCTGTCAAGGATCATGCCATGGTTGTATATGGTGGCAATGAGTGCCATTTGTGTACTGTGGTTGGGCATAAGTACGGACTGTGTGGCTTTGAGGAGCTTGAGGTTGCCGAGGAGCTTAATGAGGCATCAGTTGATTAGCCTCTCTAAGACCTTGGCCGGGCATGGTAGGAAGGAGGTGAGTCTGCAACTCGAAACCGATGATGACTGGACAACTAGAAAGGTCAAACAAAGGGTGTGGGAACACAGGAGCAACATTAGGTGCCATAAAGCCACAACCAAGATGAGTGATCACTTTTTACAAGCAAAGAATACCACTAACGATCTACGATGGACAATCATCGAACAACTCAGCGATGGCCCTAATATTGCTGACAGACTCTTTGAAAAGGAGCAGAGATGGGTTTATCGCCTTGGGACCCACGTAAATGGTCTAAGCGATGACATACCATGGGGTTCAATCCTGAAGTGAATCATTTCTTGTCTTCCTCTGATAACTGTATACACCCATGAATTCTGTATACATTGGGCACCGCAACGAGCGCCACGGCGCTCTAGTTTCTAAACAGTGACGGGTGTATTGACATCGGCTGGCCACACCCACTGGTATACTCTACGCATGCGCGCCCAGACCACGCCCAAACCCGGAAATGCGAGCGCTGTTGACTCAGCTCCCGCTACTGGAGAAGTGTGGCTCACTGGTTAGAGGAGGCAGACCTGGAAGCAGAGGTCAGCCCGGGACCAGGGTTCAATTCCCGGCTCGGTGGGGTCTTGAGTCCTAAAATGTCCATGGACTCGACAATTCTCGCTCCGGTGCCTACTCGATTCACGGGTTCACACTCTGCGACTCTGGGCAATAGCTTGCTTAACCCCTTTACTGCTAAGGCATTACTCTTCTTTCTCATATAATTTCCATTGAAATCAATGGAAAGTCCATGACGAGTTACCCTTGTCATTAGCGGCGAAGAGGTTAATCTCCACAACGGCCCCTCGCGGCGGGATGTCTGGCTTTCACCTTGCGGATACCCTGCTGGGGTTATCTCACAGGGGAATACCAGGACGGGTTCCCTAAGCAAGAGCTTAGAAACTGCTCGGTGCTTTGCGCTATATAAATTCCTGTACATTTTCATTTACATTTACTTATACCGTCCCTCTTCCACCGGGTCGGTATCGTCGAGACTCGGTTCAGAGGGTTCGAACAGGTGTACACACGGGTGCCTGGCGTCGAGGGCGTGAGTGTTTCCTTGTCCGCATAACCAGCACAAGCTAGGTACTTTTCAGGCTTCTTTTAACAGTTCGTCCCTTTGTTTGTTTTCTTGCAGGATGTGCCAAATACGATATCACCCCCCTCCCGCGGTGTATGTGGTGACATTTTCTCACCTTCCAAGTGAGAACCATCGCATTGTTATTCCGTAATTATGGGGATAATGGTCACTGGCCCTTGGCCCATTGATCTGGTAGTCACACAGAGTCAACATATTCATGTTCCTTTAAGTCTCACTACCCAAGCCTCCATCCTCCATAGTGCCACGTATTCCTTTTTTGGCGCATGAAATCGTACACGCGCACCAGGAGCCACATTCGCTGTTGCCCTTTGGGACTGACACTTTGTGATAGATCGGCAGTACACGGAACTGCTATCTTGTATTATAACTCAATACATTCCTATAGGCGGTGTCACTTAACTTTACAACTAGTTTAGTATTGTGCACTTGCCGGTTCACATGAACACAAGTTACAGTGTTTACAATGTAAATACCTCAGAACAAGAACTAATTGTTTGTTTGTCTCTCTATGTTTGTCTGTACCACTTGCTTCCATAGGTGCATTTTATTTTTGAAGTCTCTAACCCAGAGACAAGCAGGGTGCGTGCCTCCCGTTTTTTTGTTCGGTGTGGCCCCCTCCTTATTTGCACTTGCACAGACGAATTTTTACTTTCACGTCCCTTGGTAGGGTGGGCCTTAGTGTGCCAATACCGCCGGAGTTTATTCACCATAGGTCCTGACAAATGCCAGGTTATTTATACCAACATTTGGCAGAAACATGTTGACCATCACCTAATGATATTGATAACAGACCATTTATTTAGTTGGCCGTGTTTACCAACACATTTTCTAATATGTCTTTGTTGATCAGTTATTAAATCAATTTTTGATACAATCGAGGCATTTTTAACCTCACCACGACACTCTTATCACGCAACCCTCACTTAGCCCTCACTACTTCACATTACACGCTCCGCAGTAAAATCTGGCGTTGAAGCACACTGGGGTGACATTCGGTCACACCCAGTGGGCCCCGATGATGAAGCATGTCACCGACCAGGTCAGTGAGTGAGGGCTTTACAAACAAACCTAATCGGTGTTGTTTTCTCTCTTGTGCTCCATTCCTTGTGTATTTCTCAACCAAAGTTACACTCTTTTGTTGTTATTTTTCTAGTCATTGTGGGGACTAAGAGTGTTGCTCCTTCCCTACCTCTCCTTTTGTTGATTTGTGATGACTGGAGTGTGCCAGGAGGCGTTTTAGTCCTGGCTCCTGGTTTTAATTACAAGGTAAAGTGAGTGTCATAAGGAAGTCCCACAATTTGAAGATTGTCTTGGTCATATAACCACAGACTAGTCTACATGAATCTTTCCTTGCATCAGTTGATTGCAGGACCAAGATCTCCTCAGAATTCATGATTGTTTTATCACCATTTCTGATGAAGTCTTGGGAGACATCAAGCATTTTTGCCTGAAGAAGGCTGTTGGAACAGTTGACACCACCGAAACACGTCGCGCTGCATTTTATAGCACTAAATCGAACTGCTTTGGTCACCAAGATATAAACTGTATATAATGATGTGTTGGCCATGTCATTATTGTTTGATTAGTGCGCCTAATGACAAAAAAAACTTTGTATGTCTAGCACTGTCTCCCACTTTGAATTGTAGAAGTATTATTTCATGTATGCAACCTGTTAGAGGTGATAATTGATGTATGGCATAAAAATTACTTCGCGGTTTTTAATGGTTTTGTATGCACTTTTGTAATAGAAGTTTTTAAAATATACAAATGAAAATGGCATTCAATAAATAAATATTTTTAATTTAGCTTTGGTGATTTTGTGACACTTACGGGTGAACATTGTATGTTTGTGCATGGAAGTGATATAAACGAGTGGTAGTGTGCTTTATAATATACATTCCAAAGGGAAATTGTGGTTTTGACTTGATAGTAGAGAACACGCCAACCTATTTCAGTATTCACTTTTATTAACAAGCACTGGCACAGCCAATAGTTCTCGCCTTTGGGACCTTAAAAGTGTTTAGTTATCCAGCACAATATCCTTGGTGCAACAACATCAACTGTTGCATGGTTAAACACCCATAAGGTCCAAAAGGCGAGACCTATTGGCTATACCAATGCTTGTTTAGGACTTGTGCCTGACCAGGAGGGTGGATGTATGTTAAGCGTGTATGCCATGTCTCTGCTCTAGTGCTCTGCTCATTTATGATCTGAATTAATTTGAGGCGAATATGAAGGTTTTTCTTTTTTACTAATTTTAAAAGCATCTGTGTTTGTCGCAGTGTGCTTTCCGCCTGCAGCCTGGCTATTAAATAATGATACTTTTTACCTTAAAGGCCCTCTGTGGATCACGAGGCTGCTGCTGCAACAGACCGCCACCTTGTGGGGCAGTGCTGCTGATAACGCCTGGTCCGAACAGAGGGGGCAGCAGTAAATTATTTTGGTATAATAATGCAGATTTTTCTCCCGTGTGTGGAAGGTGATGGAGGAGGGGGCTTGATGCCTAATTCTAAAGAGTTCTCTTATTTGCTATTTCTCGACCGTGTGGTTCTTATGTAAACAGCGCAAAATGAAAGGAACAGAATAGCGGTCAGGCTGGTTAAGTGGTGCCAGATATGGAGAGATCAGGGGCTTATGATAAAATGGCTAAAGAGATGATATAGGGGTGGTGAGAAGGAAAGAGCGAAAGTCTGCAAGGGTTCTAGGGGTCGGTAGAGTGCCGGCAAAGGGTAGAATGGAAGGGGAAACAAGGGCGAGGAAAGACCGGGAAAGAGCGAAGAGGTAAGTATTTGCATTTATATAGTAGCGCTTACTAAGTAGCGTAGAGTGAGTGAGAATGAAAGGGAAGATATAAATAGAAGAAGGTAGAGTTAGAGGAGAGAAATCAATAGCAGGGGAGCTGAAGGGAGGGAATGAAAGAGAAAGAAGAGATAAATGGACAAACGAGTCTTTGGGAAAGAGTGGGAGACAGCGAACTTGCGAGAGATGAGAGAGGGAGATGTCAGAGTAGAAAGAGAGAATGAAAATGAAAAGCGAGAAAAAGTCTGACATAAGATTCCATGAAAGAAACTAAAGAGGAAGCAGAACGGAAACAAAAGAGAGGGATGGGGCAGAAAGACAGAAAGGTAGAGAGTGAGAAAGAATGGATAAAACGGAGAGACGGGGGCAGAGAAAGACCAACTGAGATCAATTAGCAAGCGCGCGTGCCTCGCGCTGCAGTGGGAGATGGAGGCCGCGTGCTGGAGAGAGCAGGCTGCTCTTTTTAACAAAGCACATACTCGTGCTTGTGGCGCACCGCTGCACACTCCAGCAAGGCGTATTCCGCCACAAGCACGACTATGTGCTTTGTAAAAAGATCTGCACAATGGCTAAAAGTCTCCAAAACAGGACATGCGCACTGCGTAGGCGAGACCTAAAAATGAACCACTTACAAACCCTCGGGTATATTGATTCATCATGTCAACTGCTGCAGCTTTCATCAAACCTTCTTAGACGTAACTTGGTTTCACACCTCTGATAGCAAAGGTCCGGCTGTCTGTCTCAAATAGAGGCAGCTGTAAATGAGGAACCATCAGCTCCTGCATGTGGCAGCTCCTCTTCTGCCCCACTGTGGACTCACCCC
Organism: Lissotriton vulgaris; assembly: GCF_964263255.1. NCBI lineage: Eukaryota > Metazoa > Chordata > Amphibia > Caudata > Salamandridae > Lissotriton > Lissotriton vulgaris. Next base: position 431,785,837 of record NC_141685.1, on the reverse strand, counting down.
TGACCATCAGATCACCAGCCAATCAACGTCTGAAACAGGTGGCATAGCTACCTATGAGGAGAGGAAGATAACTGGACCTCAAGAGGGACTTCAGGAATACTCTGACTCTACTCAAGTGGGTGTAGATTCATGTAGCGAAGTGTCCCTGAGGATGAGATATGTGTGCCGAGTGGACTGGGTGCCTCATTGCTGCTTTGCCACAAAAAGGCCTTAGCACAGGAGTCACACTTATTGACACCCAGGTGCTGATCCACCTCCCACAAACCACCATTACATGACAACTGACACTACTAGCAGGTGAACTCAATGACCCATGGCTACCACCGAGAAGCCCAACCTTAAAACAAGGTCAAACAAATGCCCACAAGATTAGCACTTCGCTGAAAGGACTAGTTCCTGGTTGTAGCTGTGGTGGTGTGGGGGGAGGAATGGGGGAGAAAAAAAGAGAGCTTAAAGAAAGGAGAGAGAGAGTGAGAGAATATGTGTGCGCACCATTAGTCAGGTTTTGACGATTTATAGAGGAAAATAACATCGTCTCACAACCCCGTGAAAGTTAATTTTCATAGTGAGTGTTACAGCCCTCATATAGGGTAGTTAAAGTTAAGGCCTATGACATCAGTACATCACTTACGCTGGAGAAAAACTGAGGAGCTGGGCCACAAATCAACCTGTGCCAGACACATCAACACTCGGTCAATAATGTGATAGAAAAACAAACCCTGGTGCCAGATGGGTCTGGTCAATTTGTAAACCTAAACACCCTTAAGGCACAGAAGCACAATAAAACACACAATTTAAATGACTAATTAAAATCACTGAGAAGCTGTATTTCCACAGAACATTCAGCAAGAAGCTAATACTTATCAGAGTTACTGTGCACTGGCTCTAAATCATCTGGAAATATGTTCAGTGCTGAAAAATATAAAGACAGCACTGAATCGCTGACATGCCATCACATTACTTTAGATTTCGGCAGTCACTCGTTGCTTCATGTCTGTCTGTCTCCCTCACACACCTGAGGCCATGGTAATATCACCGCTCTGTCCGAAAACTATTTTGACTGCTGTATGACACAATACTGACGCCAACTCTATCGACCTACTATTAAACTGCACCCAATACATCATCTACCACTACATCGACATGGCACTATTGTATTTCGGATAGGTTCCCATATTAAACTTATCTTTACTTACCTTGCGGTGAAGTGGTTCGGTCTCTGTAATAATATTGACATACAATAAAAGAACTGTGATACAGTGGGGATATACTGTGTTCACTCTTTGTGGGATGTGATTGGTTCTTGATTCCACTTGCATGGTCGGTGTGGACGTTTTCTAGCACTGAACGTACTCGTTGATTTATTTGGTCCTTTCCTCCGCAATGAGTTGGAGGGCCATTATTAGGGCCCAGTGGCCCTTTAACGTCAATTTTAACGGTTCCTCCGAGTCGCTAGATGACGCCCTGTGGGTCGGAGTATATGAAGTCGGTCTTGCCGATCTGTCGGTCCTCTATTACCTCCGCTCCATTCCGCTTGGTAATATGCTAGGATACCCCTTGTGACCATAGAGGCAACATAGTCTTTATCCCCATACTTCCTCTCTCAAGGAAGTATAAACGTTACGGACGAATAAACTTCTGGCCGGACTCATTGCTTCCATAGGGCGCCTGCTTTATGCGACTGTTATGACTGTATTTTGTTTGATTTATCTGCGTTTTACCCCTATATCCTTCCATAACTTATTGTGAAACACTCTAATACCCCCGGTGGTAATGTTTGCGCTAAAGAAAACTTTAAAAATAAAAATAAAATAAAAGTGAGGGCCATAAGCCACATTTTGCTAAATACGCCAATTTGTCTCCTTTTTTCCATGACTAGAAACGTAATAACAAGAAAGTTTGCATGGTTTTACTCCTCTTGGCTCCTCATGGTTAGGGATGAGCAGTGAATTCATCTAAGGAATAACACAAAGGTCTCATGGTGTGTAATGGTTAACGGAGCAAACTAGGGGTGTGTGCAACTGATGAAACTTGATTCCACAGCTTTTAGTAGTTGTTGTAACAGGCTGGTTTTGTAAGTCCAGTGCCACATCCGGTGCCTCTGTCACTCCCCGAGGTTAACTGCAGCATGCACTGGAGGAATCACTAGATGCAGAAAGAGCGGGAGGGGAGGTATAGAGGAAGCAATCAGAGAGAGAGAGAGGAGAGCGAGTTGAAGAGAGGGAGGATGGATGGGTAGATGGATGGATGTAGAAAGATTGTACAGGAGACTAACAGAGCAGGGCTGTTCTGAGCGTTTTTTCCACCTCTGATTTTAATTCCCAGCCCGGTTCTGTTTGTATAGGACTTGCAAAAGAAAATGGATTCCACGTTTTTCTCTACAAATTGAATTTAACAACTTTTATCCATCTAAAGGTATACAACTGGAAAATAGCTACTGCTTTTGCAACGAAATCTTTGCAAAATATAGCTCTGTGCAACATAAAATAAACAAACATCTCTTTAGTATGAGTTTCTGCCACATATGGATGATAGTGGAAGTTTCTGTTTACTGAATATTGACTTGGGTGAAGCACAGGCCCCCATACATGCTGGGGATTGCTGGTTCTAATCTCAACAATCTGGCTACGGGCGGCAAAGTCGCAATATCTATACACTTACCAACTTGGCAATTGTTTTCTAATTTGCATATTATTAGTTTTGTTTTAAAGGGCTGCTCTAAATGGCCTTAAGATTAGTGAGGAATAGTTTTGCTGCCACGAAGAACTGCGGTGGCCTAGAGCAGCAAAGTCTCTAACCTATGACCCTCTTATCCTTCCACATGCCCCATCTTCTTCACCACACTCCTGAGCCACACCTTGGTCAACTGTTGATTTTGTGGAGCGCCCTCAAGCACTGTCCCTCCCACGTCCCTGAATGTGCTTGCCCCACCGCTGCATTGGCCCTGCTCCACTCCCCGACACATTGTACCTGAACAGCACCATGGGTGTGGCAGGAGCACCTGCTGTTTAGTTCCCTGCTGCAGGATGTCCCACCCACGGAGCACCTGACATGAGAAGATAATCCCTGTTTCTTGGCCAGGGATGAGAACAAGTGCTTTGTGTAAAGTCAGATGAAGTTGGAAAACTTCATTTACCTTCATCAAGTGCGAAATTTACAAATGTACTTTCAAATTAAATTCTTTGCATACCTCTCATACTGGACCTCTTGCCCTTAAACTCTGTTTTTGGAGGGTACCCGATATTTTGCCAATTAGGTTGTCCAGTGTATCTCATTTCAATTTTGGAAGCCCGAGTTATACTATGGTGGCAATGACTTGAAGGTAATACATGAAAATATCTTGAGGAAGCAGGAAGCCTTTTTCATCAACTATGTGATGGGCTATAACCTGAAGCTCTAGAGAAGAGGGGAACATGCACAGCCTTAAGGTACCAGAGTCCTTGTCGGCAGAGGTGTCCTAAAGAATAAAATATAGAACTGGTGTCTTGGTGCATAAGAAAACATGTGAGTTGTTGCTGAGATTGCAACGTCGGCTAGGATCCAGAACTGGAAGGGCAGTCTGTTGAAGTGAGAGCAAAAACCATGTCACAAACTCACCCGAGCAAGTGGGGTTATGTTACCATACTCTATGCTTTTTGGATTTATATAACACATCTACCACATCTACCATAGCTACTGCTTTGTAGTGCCGTAGATGGTTTCCACAAAATAATGTGCTGCATAACATCTTTGTGCAGTGGAAACCATGGTCCGATTAGCTAGGTCCTGCAGTGATTGCCTTTCTTCTCAATGTTAATGCCTGTAAATCTCAAATCAGGGAAAATCCAGTGCTGCAGACACCTGAAGATTGTTCAGTTCATTTTTGATTTCCATAGAGACCCTCTTGTAAACCAAAGTCTCAGGACTAATCTTCAAGAACAATAAAGGTCAATGGCCACCCCATCTCACCTCCTTCTTTGCGATAGCACTCTGGCACACCCTGCTTCCTAACTGAATTTGTGCCAATATTGCCACTATAGGGCTGCTTCATGCAGCAGACAATTTTAAATATGTCATGAGGATCTCATAAGCCAATGAATCAATGGGGAACAAACTTCAGTACCAGTATTACAGATAGACCTCGAAATGTGTTTCATCCTAGTCGGCAGTCTTCCGCTGAGACTTCAGTCTGAACTCCCAAGATCCTCAAATGCGCAAAGGTTTTGCATTGACCTTTTGATGTTATCATCTCTGCCACTTCAGACCCCAGTGTAATATCCCAGGGTCTTCTCTTATTTCTGACCTATGCTTTCCAGCTCAAGCCCCAATCAGTGCCACCTTGTACTTCACTCCTTCAATCCTTTCATGGAAATACTCTGATGCCTCTTACTTTTCACAGCATATTCAATTACCATAATTTGGGTATCAAGGGCACAGTGCAGGGTCACTGTGAGAAGCGAGTACTTCACCAAACGACTTCTCATTTTGTGAGAGGGCCAACTCTTGAATGGACCCCACATCATGCACGTCCCTCTGGCCAATGTGCTGTAAGGCTGCTATGAGCTTCAAAAACTCCTCATTTGATTTCTTCACTGCCATTATTCCACATAAGGTAGGGTGGACTCTAACAGGGCCTCGCTACAAACTACAGACTCTTGTCCAGGGGTCAGTCTTTGGGCCTCCATTTCAAGCATCATCCAAAGTCAAATATCAGGCCCCCAAGTCCCTTCCGCAGGGCCAAATGAAGAGCCCTTATGCCTTCATGTAAGATGAGGATATTGATCTCTTGGGTATTCCCTACTTAAGTGCTGCTGTCCCAGATGCTGGTAAACTCACCACTGTTCGGAAAAATTAGTCCGCTTCTCTTTCAGCGGGGGACAGTCCAAGTGCCTCTACTTGTGCCCCCTGGATAGCCAGGAGTTTATCAATTCAGTGGTCTCTGGTCTAAGGGTGTACCTCACTCAACTCACAATTCCACCTCTTCCAGGCCTCTTTGTGAATCCTGGCAATCTATGCAGGCTGAATTGCGGGGCCGCAATTGGGAGTTTCAAAAGAAATCAGCCATCTTGCGGTTGGGCCAGTTTTACTTGTGGAATGGCAGCTCTTATGAGCAAAAGGAGGTATCTGAGAAAGAAAGACTTGGCTGTCCTGTTGTTAATGGTGTTGAATGAAGCTGGCATCCAAATTTGCTTACTTAACAAACAATTCATTTAGTAGGAAGAGACACCATGTGCTGTGGTGTGTTGTACAAGACAAAAAATATATAAATTATGGATGAAATGTAGGGGCCCAGTGAGTGCATCTATCTTAGGTCAAGGATTTGCCAGATGAGCCAGGTGGACAGAATCTGCAAGGACATGATTTAATTAGAAAAGAAGAACATAATTTCTGTGTTATCAGCATGAATGTGGCAGGATTTGTCAAGAACAGAATATACTACAGTGTGATTATAAAAAATTAAGAGAGGAGAGAGCAATTTCAGAGACTGGGGGTGAATGAGCTGCCCTGGAAGGAGTGGGTGGGGAAATGAACAACAGGATACCGGACAATTAGACCCTGGCGCAGTGTTTATATCACTTGGTTCTCTACCTATTAGCATGCATGCTGATATGGGTATAGTACATAATGATATTTTTTTTTGTACTCCAAGGGAAACCAAAACTTGCAGGTGGAGCAGCCAGAGCTATATCAAACAACCCCATTAACTCAATCAACCCCACTAACTCTCCACACCAGAAGAATACTTCCAATTGCTAGGGAGGAGCCATTCAAAAATGGGAATGGGCCAATGTTCCAAGAAGCAGACATTGGCAAGCATTTGACTAGTGCCCACAGTTTAGCAGTTAACTATATGCTGATTATCTACTATGTCCTAAGCAGCAATGGAAGGCCTTATTTTAGAGATAATATGGTGGTCATTCGTGAATTGTACACAATAAACTATTCTCCACTTTGACTTTTCTCCATAGGAGACAAAAGCAACGAAGGAGACAGGATAAGGAATCCAAAGTAACACTAATCTTAAACCGATTGAAATGTTACACAAAACATATTACAAATATTTTCTGCCATGCTGTTAAAATTCAGGACTTCACAATAAGAAAATAGTTTCCCTAGTCTGTTAAACAGGAGCACCAACCAGTCCTCCAGTCCTCCATACACTGAAGGACATATAGGAACAGAACAATATTTATTCTGGATTTAATTCCTTTCTTTATGGGGCTGGATACATTCCTTTCAAAGCTACACCCACCTCACGAAGAACCACACAGAACACTTAAGCATTTTAAGGCCCTATTATGCTAGAGAATAGAAATTTTAGGGTAACAGAATCAGAAAAGCCTATTGTAAACGGTTAACATGCATTTAAGCAGTCAGCATTTTGCTTTTTCTGGTACTTAGGGAACACTGCCATATCCACCTCCAATTCCTTTGGCAGCACCCCATGTGCATCCTGCTGACTGATTTGGAAGCTGCAGTAGATGCTTTAGACTACCTATACTGACAAAGGCACTTCTTGCTGCACTAATTTGCCATCTAAGCACGCAACTCCAAATTGTCTGGTATTTGTTGAGGGATTTCAGTCAGCATCTCCTTTTCAATGTGTTTGCCATGAGACTATGTGTTCCCTTTTCCACCACGACCTCAAGCCTTAATCCTCGTTGACCTTTTTTCTTGGTTGAATGAGATCCACAACAATAGTTCAGTGTTTCTGTAGGAATTCCAATCTTCAAGACGCCCAATTTGCAGTAGCCAAGTATATAGTGGTAAGAAAGCAAACCAGCATAGTATAAAGCAACCTAGAATTACTCACATCGTCAGTGAAGGGGGGCAAGACGAGTCCAGAAACCAGAAATTCAGTGGAAGAAGAACTTAAACACTTTTGCTCTTTTATATGTTTTCAGTTGCAAATAATATTGAGGAGAAACAGTAGAGGAAGGGACGGCTATATTAAACAACTAAAAAGTTAAATATTTTGTAGTAGATATAATTGCTGGAGGGGAAGCTGGATGTTAGTGGCTCCTATACACTCTCCCAAACTATTGTCTTTATGCAAGAGAGTTCCCCACATTAAAGAACAACCCACTGAGTAAACAGCAACCAGAAAAACAAACCATTAACACCAATGAATTAAAAAAAATTGAGAAGTACTAAACTACTGACTTGAATACAAGCCAGCCACATTCTTATGGTACTAGCCTCTCTGAATGACAGATAAACACAACAGGTTGAATGGGGAGTTATGAGGACCTCTGTACACAGAGAAAAGGGAGGGCTTACTGTTTTCAATTGAACTGTTTGAGGATTAGGAATAACGACTTCCTTTCAAATAGGAAGGACTGTGGCCAGGGAGCTGGATTCCGTTTTTACCTATTTCAAATTGTTACATAATTGTAATTGTACAACAGAAAACGTAATACATGTATGAGCATCAATTGTGGAAAGGTTACATTCTTTATCATAAGCTAGAAACCGCACTACCCACCTCCTGAATTTTATAATGGCGAGCATAGTCCTGCTGCATTCAAAAGCTCTTCTTTGGTATATTAAATAGTATGACACAATACACCTCGGATATTGTCTATGACGGACAGGCTTTTTATTACACCGAGCATTTCCCCAGTAGGCTGGAAACCTTGGAGGCCAGTTTGAAAGCCCAGGACAGCTTCTGACACTTTTTACAACTTCCCAAAGTTAATCGCAGTGGAGAGAGAGAGAGCGGGAGCGGGAGAGAGAGAGAGAGGGGGAGAGGGAGAGGCAGAGGGAGATGGAGAGAGAGAGAGAGAGAGAGAAAGAGATAGGGAGGGGGAGAGAGAGAGAGAGAGATAGGGAGGGAGAGAGAGAGAGAGAAATCAGAAAGAAAGAAGAGAGTAGAAGAAGCGTGTCAAACTCGTTAAATGGAAAGTGAGATTGCAAGAGGAGACGATTGGGGCTGGTTTGAGCAAGTTTGCCAGGGCTTGTAATGGTTCCCTAGTTGGCCCCATATATTGTTTTCTTTTCCTCAGATTACTTTTTCTGGATCTTCCAGAGCCCATGCTTCACCTTGACGTCGGGAAAAAATGCAGCTTGTTTGTTAATATCCACTACTGACATCTTGTACATGGAACTCCTGGGGAAAAGGTACACCAGAATGGACATTCAATCACCAGTATGCTTATGACTTCACTATACATGACAACACTGTCTCCTAAAGAACAGTGGAGTGGGGACCTTCTGTGTTATGTCTGGAAAATAAGTTGAATACCTTACCACTAAAGCCTAGTTTGTCTCACACTGATTACATATTTGATTCATCAATGTGAATAAGCACCAACAGTGGACACCCTGTGTTTCACTTTTTTCTGACATACATTCTGCAATGTATTTAAGATTTCTGCATGATTTGGGCCGAAACCTGCCTTCATTTATAACTCAACTATTTAAGGTATAGCTCTTCTAGTTTCAGCTTCACAGGGAAATAAAACAAATCAGTACTTTAAACCACTGTTTAAAGCAATCATTCTTGGCTTTTTTTATTGTGAGCATGGGACTATAAACTGAGGCATGAACCCAACAAATCTAGCAGTATTTCTATACATATTCAGGGATATGTTAACATTTAAAGAGTTAACCGTATTATCCCAGAGCTGATGTTTCAATTCAAAGTCCACAATCACATGTAGCTCGCTTCCACTTCCAATACTATCATCCAGTCAGAAAATATCACCAAATTTTCTCAAATCTATCTAATGAATCAAATTAGAGAGAAGATAATTTATCATGTTTTGTAATTATGGGCATCCAATGCTATTGATGGGATAGATTGTAGTTTGGGTCTGAATGAGGGTAAAGTCATCTTGTTCAGGAGTGCCCATACATAATCTCCTCAGGTCACTGAGGCCAAGCAATTGACTCTCTAACTTCTGACTGAAGAGAGAATTGAATTTAAGATCTACTGTATCACTTGAAGAAAGTTTTGGGTACACCATTATAATTATATCTACACAAAAAGTTGGATGTGGTAGGTAGCAGACACAAGAACTGAATCTTGATTCTCAACAGGAAAGTCCACAGGTCAAACAGATCCAAGAGCTAATCAGTGGTTTGAATACCAAGTAGTAAGATTCTCTTGGCCAGATTCTTCGTTGTGTTATGTTTTGTTGATTTGTATAGCGCACTAATCACCCAAGAGGGTATCCAGATGCTTGAGCAGGTGTGCATCTGTGTGGTCCGTGAGGTGCTTATATGAACAGCCAAGTCTTCAGCTTCTCGCGGAACTCAAGAAGTGGGAAGGAGCACTGATGTTTTGTGTAGTTTTAGTTTTGCTGATGCGAGGAATGTGGGTGAGTGAGAGTGAGGCAGAGTGCAGGTGTCTGGTAGGCTAGTTAAAGTATATGCGGCTATACAGGTATTCTGGTCCTGTGCTGTGTAGGGCTAGGGTTGTGTAGGGTTTGTATGTGTTCATGAGAAGTTTGCAGTGGCTGCGCTTGTGAATGGGCAGCCAGTGCAGCTTCCTGAGATGTGGTATGATGTGGGCGTGGCGAGACGTGGCGTGGGAGGTTGAGTATGAGAATTGGGGTGGTGTTCTGGATGGTCTGGAGTCTATGTAGGAGTTTCTTGCAGATTTCAGCATAGAGAGTGCTGCCATGGTCTAGTGCTTGCGTGATGGCCTGAGTGGTGTTCTGTGGCAATCATTTGAAGATTTTTTACAGCATGCATAGGATGTGGAAGCAGGAGGTACACACAATGTTGACTTGAGCCGTCAGGATGAGCTAGTCATCTAGCATAATCCCTAGATTTCCAGCAAGCTCTGTGGATGTGAGTGTCAGTCCTAGCTCTGATGACCACTAAGTGAAGTCCCATGGGGCGGTCTTTTTGCTGAAGACCAGTACTTCTGTCTTGTGTGGGAGTGCCCTGAGCGCCAGTCATAACATCTGGCGTCTACGAACAGTTTACGAAACCTGTGTGATCTGGCCATGTGCTTAGAGAGTTTCCCATGTGTTCTGAGGGAGTGCCCTGAACGCTGGTTCCATCTGGAGTAATGTTGCAGTTTATGTAGCCTGTTAGACATATGGGCTTGAACAGTTGCAGCGTGAGGAGATTGCATAACATCATGGCATTTGGCTTATTCAGGGTGGAAGGAATGGTTTTCATCTTGGTGTTTAAACTGTCAGGGTTGAAGGATGGCATTACATGAGGAAGCCAGTTACATCTTTGTGATGGTCCAATTGTATAAATGTGTGTAAAAAATGCTTTTAAATTGCCCAATAAATTGCTTGCTGCATCTGCTTATGCTGTGCAATGTGAAATGTGTTCATTGTTCTATGATCTGTGGAGTTCTTTGCATATAGCTCCTTGTAAATATGGCTTGTGAATAGCGCCATATTAATGTGGCTTGTGAGGTGCATGTTCTCATGTTGATCTGCTGTGTTCCTTGTGAATTGCGCCTTGGATATATTGTTTGTGAAAGGCTTGTCTTGTAAATATGGCTTGTGAATAGCGCCATATTAATGTGGCTTTTGAGATGCATGTTCTCATGTTGATCTACTGTGTTCCTTGTGCATTGCGCCTTGGATATGTTGTTTGTGAAGAGTTTGTCTTGTAAATATGGCTTGTGAATAGCGCCATGTGGTCATGGCTTGGACAGGGCATGTTATCATTACGTTAGGCAGGAGAGAGCTGGATCTCTCTCGGGTGCTTGGGGATAACGTTTTGAAAATATGTGTACGTGTTAGCTGTAAACGTGAAGAAATGTGCTCATGATTTTCCCATGTATCTGCAGACGTTGGGAAATGATTCTGCTTGAGCTGCCAAAGGGTTAATATCTTGAGTTGAGATGGCAGTCTTTATTTTTAACATGCTGTCAACATGCATGGTTATCTGACCTGACTATAAAAGTCAGTGGATTATTTGATGGTTTGATTTTGACTTTTTTTTTTGGTTCCTTGGTCTGCCTATGTGCTCTGTCAGTTTCTTGACGGAAAGGTACCATCTTGTGCTTTGCGAAGGGTTTTGTTCATTTCACATTCTTTTTGAAATGCGTCTACGAATTTGTGTGGGTTTGCCTTGGAACTGATGTGGTTATAAATCAGCCAGTCGGATTGAGATAAAGGGTTTGCACGGAGAGAGAAAATGAGTGAAATGTTAAGGAGGTGGCCCGTTAGAATGCATGCTACGGGCTGTTTTCATTAATTATTTCTTTGAGGGTTTTCCATCTACAAAGGAATGTGCTGGTTGCAATGATCACAGGTTGAGAATAATCAATCTTGCCCGACAGTGCATGGTAACATGTGCTTTTAATTAGTGAAAGGCAACCGTGTGCCTTTGAAAAAATATTAAATGTAACATTATTATTTTCCCATATGTAATACACACCCTTTTTTATAAATGTGTCAGCAAAACCAGCATTAATAAGTTTACCGACTCAGTTAGAAAATAATAGGCTGTTTCTTAGTGTATGAATGTGGCCCTTTTATTAGGTTGGCTTAAATGGCTTGCATGTTAAATTACATTGTAATGTACAATTATGTTGTTTTAAAATTGTTTCTCTTTTCAGCAGCTGACAATGGTCCATGTTAATTCGTTTTTTTCAAAACTGAGTTGCCCCTTTCTAAATAAGTGCCCATATTTTAAATGTCTTGCCTTTAGCTGAATTAGTTAGACAAAAGTCTTTTTAGAAACTGGAGCTTTTAATTAGCAGTACACTGTAACAGAATTGTTTTTTTAAAATGCTAGCTTTCGTTGGTTAGCACAATCAGGCCTGGGAACAGGCAAGGAATTTGTTTGTCGACCTTGGCAGACCAGCTGGTTTGCGCAGACGAGTTTTTTTTCCCTTCCCTCTGCAGGTTCCGATCACGTCCCTGTTTGTTATGATTGGCTACAATCCAATTTTCTTCCGCGAACGGCTTGTTTATTTAAGGGCGGGGGGACCTGGCTCTTCCTGGCTGTTGACGCAGGCGGCTTCATTGCCTGCTGATAAGGGACTCTTGCAGACTCTTGCCCTTGGAGTTAGTTAGTAGCAGTGGGCCTGGGCGGGCTTCTCTGACCAGGGAAATGGGAGGCTTGCAGTGCCCTGCTGATGCTGTGAGATCATCACTTGGCGGTAATTCAAATTACTTCATACTGTAGCCTGGCTCCTGCTCTGAAGGGAGGGGCTGGCTTAGAGAGGATTAGGGTATGATAGGCCCCACTCAATTAACTTAAAAAATTAAATTTTGAATGTTTTTAATTAATTAGGATATTTTCTTTTCAATAATGAAAGGCACCCGGGGTGCTTTTTAAATAAAAATTTTATTTTGCAAGATTAATGATACTTGTTTTCTTGTCTCTAGGATTGCTGGGTTGTGGTTGTGCGTGGGTCGATCCCCCCTCCCACTTCCTTTCTTGTTTTAGTTTTTTACTTTCATGTTTTTATTTTAGTTTATTATTTTTGGATGATGGAACCAGACCAGACCAGACCAGACCGGAAGGGTGATGGATGGCTGCATCGGAGGAAGTGTCCGGATACCGAAGATGCAGGGTGGTGGCCTACACTGAAGAATCAAAATTGACTTTTTTTTTGGACTCAGTTACATAATTCCTTGGCCTGCAATATTTTTTTTTTTTTTGTTGTTGACATCATTACGAGCAGGCCCCACTTTTAAAAAAAAAAAAAACCACAAACATGTTTTATTTGTGACAGAATCATACAAGGATTTGGTTGCATAATCCCTTGGACAAGTAGGCCCCACTTTTAAAGCAAAAAAACATGTCACCTATTATAGTTTTCCTGTTTTCTTCAAAACAGTTGTTGCCAATGAAGGACTTTTTTTTGAATGGTGGTGCACACATGTGTTCCACAGTATGATGTAAAATGGATGTTTTAAGCTTGGTGTTACACCAGCTATCTTGTAGAAATGGGGTTGTTTTTTTTTACTGTTCTTACATTTTCACCTTGATTGATCAAAGGGTGGTTACATTAGACTTTGGATTGTTCTGGGTGGTGTGTCTTTTAGTATGATTATGTATTTATGTTTGCCCAGACCTTGAAACAGTTTGTCATGTCTACTTCTCAGATTTCACCAAAATATTTTCTTAAGTTAACTACAGTAGGTAGGCCTCATTTAGGCCCATTGTTATATTCATCCCACAAACAAGCCCCTACACCAATGGTTTCATGAGTCATCATTAGCTTAAGTTGCCTATAGTAGGTAGGGCTCATTTAGGCCCTTTGTTGTTTTCTCATTAGAAGTTGAAAAACATTTAGTTCTTAAGTTGACAATAGTAGGTAGGCCTCATTTAGGCTTAAGTTGTCCGAAGTAGGCCCCATTTAGGCCCCTTGCTGTTTTCATTCAACACATAAGTCCCTACATCACTAGATTTCACCTGTTATCACTAGAAGTTGAGGCACATTTAGTTTGAGGATGCTTTGGTTAGTTTCTGTTGTTATCAGATCCAATCTCAGATATGTTTCAGCATTCAAGTCAAGGGTGCTTTGATTTGTTTTCAGTTGGTTGTTAGGTTTCTATTCCCTACAATTGAGTTTCAGGTGGAATTTCCTTGAGTTGTCATTGTTTTTAGGGAGATTTTTAGTTTTTGATTTGTTGATAGATTGTGTTGATGTTTGTTTATCTGGATGTTATTGTTTATATGATGTTCGCAAGATAAGGATCTAAGGGTGGATGGCAGAGTTTTGGGCTCTATTTAGCAGTGATATAGATCTTAATCTTGCTCACATCTAGGATAGGTATTCTTAGCCTATGTTGGATAGATTATGTTGATGTTTGTTTAGATGGTTGTTGTTGTTTACTGATGCTCGCAAGATAAGGATCTAAGGGTGGAGTGTAATGGCAGAGTTTTTGGCTTTATTTAGCAGTGATATAGATCATTAATCTTGCTCGCATCTAGTATAGGTATTCTTAGCCTGTGTTGGCCCTTTTAAGCCCTTTTTCCAGACCTAGAAGAGGATAGCTGCTTAATATGCCTTTATTCTTGACTTTAACCTGTCTATTGCCTATTGGCTTTGACATATTAGACACATTGGTATGGTTTATGTAGGTATTCTGACAGAGCTAAGGAGCATTTCACCCCTTTCAGGCCTACAGGCCTAGAGCTAGAGGGACTCCATCTTGATGAAGCTGAGAGGCTTTTCAGGGCAAAGGCAAAGTTTATAGTTAAGGCTGTTGTTCGCTTGGAGAGAACCGGTTCAGGCTGGCCCTTATCGAAGGAATGTATTTTTCCCCACTCCGAAGACACAACATCAGGCTGGCCAGCTGGGAACGTGTCCTTGGTACGGGGAGGTACAAGAATTTGGTGGGCGGCAGGTTACTGGCCGTAACTTTCCATGAAAGGACAAGCTTCCATATTAGTGAGCTACAGGAGAGGAGGAGTGGTCAGTTCAGTTTGGAGTTCAGTCCAGCGTGGTGTGCAGTTCAGCGTGGTGCTCAGAACAGCTTGGAGCACAGAACAGCTGGGAGCTCAGAACAGCTTGGAGCTCAGAACAGCTTGGAGAGAGAGAGAGAATGTCTGCTGGAGCTGCAGAATAGAGTGCAGTTCTTGAATGGAGAAAGAAGGCAGACGATTGCTGAAGATGAGGAGAGAGAAAGCAGTGCAGAGAGCATCAAAGAAGGCTGTCAGCTGGAGCAACTGAACCAGAGGCGTGGTGATGTGGTGAAGGAGGGAGAGACAGACAGAGCCCTAATCCCACCAGAGGCAGAGAGAGCCCTAATCCCACCAGAGGCAGAGAGAGAAATCTTCCTTCTAATAGGTGAGGTAGTCTGAATTAGTTACACTTACACTTTATGTCTAATCTTTTCCCTTTCAGCGGAGTGTTCCTGTTATGTTTAATCTTTTCTCTTTCAGCGGTGTGTTCTACCTATAGTCTTTGTCAGTTCTGTGTAAATGTTTATATTGTTGTAATAAAATAACCCCCCAGTTTGTAACAAACTAGCGTGTATCTCTTGTATTCTTGTTCAATCCAGGTAAATGTATCTCCTAGGTAGTTACTAGGTACGTGAATGGATGAGTAATCCCAATCAGGTAAGTGGTGATCACATAAATAGGGAGTGAGTGGACCTGTGATGCCAAGAATAGGGGACACACGATATTAATTGGCTAACTCCTAATATTGTAGTAGCAGACCCTTAGTGAAGAGACTTCCCACTATATATATATATAGGTGTTCATAGGAATGTGGTCGTCGTTGATATACAGCGTTAGTGAGAACACTGGGGAGGATTACCAGTGCCGATACCCACAGGATTGTGGCTTGAATAAGTGAGAGCGCTAGGAGGTCGAACTAGCGTGTAGTTTTGCAGGATTGCAAACAGTTTGGAAAAGGGAGCATTGGGTTCTGCAGGCCCATGTGTAGACGCACCGGATTGTGTGTCATATCTGCCCTAGGGTAGACCGGTCTGGGTCTGAGTGGCCGCGAGACCAACTGATGTGAATATAAGTGTGGTGTAGGGTATGGATATCCCTAGTAATCAGTGAGTATTCTTAGTATCCCTATAGATTTAGTGGTGTTTTTAATAATATGAGCTTGTATATTGCGAGTTCCCCATCCTCAGGTAGGTACACAGGTGCCTGGATAGTTGGTCCTGAGGAGGGATGTGATTACGTTCTGGCTGGGTTGGAGGGGCCCCTAGGGGCTGATCCCACCTACTCAGAAAATCCAGCCATAACACTTGGATTTGCCCATTATCCGCGGTCTCAGTGCAGTAGACGCACAAGCCTCCAGTTCATCTACTGTGGAAGATATTGCAAGGCTAAAGGATTTACACTTCCTGCAACAAAGAGGAAGAGTCAACCATACCACAAATGCAGATTTTGCAGAGGTAGAAACTGGATTTTGGTGAACGTGAACTTGACTGTTAGCAGGGAAATTACCAGGCAGGAGCCAAACTCAACCAAGAGGAGCACCTTGCCAAGCATAATGAATACGCTAAAGTCGCAAGAAAGACATGTCTTCCAGAACGTATCCAGGCTGCCATCGGGAGGCCTTAGTAGAGGTCCACCCATTCGCACAACGTTAATCAGGTCTCAGAGCAAAAAGCTTGAAAAAATATAGCTGAGCCTTGGTTTGTTATCGTAGGGATCTCATGTGTAGGTAAAAGGGAGAAGGTCGAGGTTGGAATGGCATACATATCATTACATCCATCTCTACTCATACAGGGTATTCTACAACTACGCACCTTTCCAATCACACAAAGACTGCTGTAAACACTCCACACAGGTGGACATTGTATGCTATGCAAATGTCTGACAACACAGCAAAGGAAGTTTCCTAGTGCTACATGGGAAGAGCTGATATTAAGTAGTAAAAAGTTAGTGAGATCCATCCATGACACAACAGCCTCGAATCCCTTGAGTTGTCTAGTTTTACGAAAGGCCTAGGGTTGGTAGCTTTCCCTGGGTGCCGCCCCGCCCAATCCTGGGCCCAAATACTGCAGCTACCCACATCCTCTGAATTATAAAAAATTAAAGGAAATATCTTAATGTGTCCAAGTTACATTCTGAGGCCCTTTGTGTCCTGGAAATAGGCCAACACTTACAAGTGGGGTACTGTTTTTAAGTGGATAAATGCTGGGTGGCAGGACTTTTGCCAAAGCTGACAGATTATGGAACATTCCTTCACAAAAATGTGAGGAAAATGTAGCCACAGTATGAAGTTTGCAAGGTATTCTGTGTAGGAAAAAGGGGGAGAATCTGTAAAACCACAAATTCAGAGTAGAATGAATAACCCCTATTCCTAAACTCAGATTATTGGGTGTATTAAAAAACTAGTATTTGCAATGAAATAGGTCTTGCATTTGCGAGAGTTTAAGCAATTGGCATTGTAAATGACAATTACTTTTATTTTTTATTTTTGCTAATTAACACATAAATAAAAGGCATTGTAATTTACAATGCCAATATCTCAAACTCTTGTTAATGCGAGACCTATTCAAAGAAGTGTCCACCATTGACCCGGGCTGCTTGGAAAGTGAAAGCGCACACGGCGTGCTGAATGTTGCTGGAAAGCATGTAGTGCCTGCTGTAGGAGAACCTCAATAAAGAAAATAGTGCTTACAAACTAGAAAAGACGTACTGTGTACCAATGGAAGTAAAAGGGCCAGTTCTCCTGGGAGGTTACAAATGAAGAAAAAGGACTAATAATGAGGGACCAACAAGCTTATTATCGAATCAGAAGCCAGCATTTACAAAGGGCAATGACACAAGCCAATGACAAATATGGGCGGAGTGGGCAGGGCTTCTATTTCATACTCCAATACAGCACGCCGCAGAGCAGCGCATGCGCTGCCTAGGCTCAACCAAAAAACACAGCTTTGTTTATACCCATTTTCATTCATTAGATTTATTTTATGAATTGAGGCATGGCTCAATCGCAAGGAAAAATCATTATCAGTCACAACTCGGTTACAGGCTTCGAGTATTTCATGTGGTCGGATAACTGCCCATCACTAAATCTGATGAAAAGGTACTTGTGCAAATTAACCCTCAAAGAGCCGCACTATAGCAAAAACACGAAATACCACTCTAAGCAATGTAATTCGTATTAGCTTAACACCTTGGCTGCTAGGTGTTTTCCCCCCCTGTGCTGGAAATTACTCTTCTCATGTATTCATGACGAGCTCAGCTCGTCATCAGCACAGCTCAACTGTGCATCATGACGAGCTGAGCTCGTCATCAGCATCGAAAGGGTTAAAGGCACTGTTTGACAGCTTCAACAGAAAAAACATCATCTTATTTTTGTATTATATGAAATATTACATTGCCTTCATGTGCGGTTTATGAACGTTAAAAGCTTGCACATCTAAGTATAGGAGGCTCCATTGGCCTAGGGCTGCAAACGACAAAAAAGTTAAATTACTCAAATAATGCACAGTTCACTGTGCATATCTCAGTGTATTTTAAGAAAATGTCCCCGTCACATTGGTTCATGTAGAATGAGAACAAAAATATTAAGACATTGATGCCTGCACTCATATATTCCTCCTTTGACTCATCCCAAACTTCATTTTACTACTATGATTTCCCTAATCCCTTTCTAGAGACTCTTCCCTCCTTCATCTCTCCTTTTACTCATCCCAAGCCTCATCTTACTACTATGATCTCCCAAATAACACTTTCTAGACTTTTCTTTCTTCGATCCCTCCAATATCCTATTCAATCCAAATAACAGACTTGCTTGTCCACCCCTCAAATTAACACATATTTCCCTATAGTAATCCACCACTAATCCGTTTTGGGTTTCAGAGTAGTGTGCTACTCGCCAAAAGGCGCTTTGATGCCTCGTCAGGGGTACTAAGCACTTTATAACTACAACAATATAACCAGGCACATACATCTGGAAAACTGATAATTTAACACCAGTTTGTGCCATAATGAAAAGTTTGATGAATCAATACGTATTCTTTTTTTGTGCATGCAATCAAATTAGGAAAAACAGTTTTGAGAAAAGGGCGTCTATATCCGAAACAGAATGTAGGTGGACTTTTGACCTTTAAAGTAAATATATCACTTTATTTTATTACAGTGACATGTAGAGATACACTGAAACACTGTCAAATGAGACAAATGTGCAACAAACTTTTAGCTGCAAGCTTTTTCAATAGCAATAAGACTGTGCAGATGGAAAGGATTTCGCTGAGGTTCACACAAAGTTGTTAGGCCAGCAGTTTTTCCTCCAAGTCAGCTGCAAACAATGTAAACATACATCAGCGACCGTGCTCTTAAGAGGGAATGGAATAATAACAGCGGTCCCTTGCCACCGCTCAATGCCCTCGCTGATTGTTTACCTCACTTTTATGGGTCAGGCCTCAGCCTGCAATTATTAGGCACTTACGGGCGTTTACGTCCATCTCGGGCATCAGGGCTACTATTAAACGAAATCTCCTACTACCAGGTCCTCAATTACCTGTGACTAACAAGCACTCTGGGTGCACACAGATAATCTCCTTCCCTGATGTAAGCAGCAACAGAAAATAATGAGCGTGTTACAGACATTGCTCTGAGGCAGCAAATGCACAAAGAACATGGTCAGTGTAAGAGCAGTCTTTTCACTGGACACTGGGCATAGTATTACTGTACATAAGAGCTTTGCATTAGTTATGCTCAGTGCTGTGAACCGCTGCTAAATACTTACAATTGGACACGCTGTAACATATATTGACACTCGATGTATTTCTCTGTCGCACTCCCAGCAAGAGGTAACAGAGCTAAATACCATAATCGGGTGTGGATCCCACCAGACTTAACTCAAATTCACTCTGGACCTGTGAGAAATTGGGTTGTTGGCTGAGGGGAGGTGTGAGCCCTTTTCACACAACAGGTAAAATCTTTGTCAGGGTGAACCACAAAGATCACCAAATTAACGTGTTTAAGCGTCTGTAGCTTGGCTCAAAAACAGTCATGCTTAACTTAGAGGTATTGTGTTAAGTATTTATACAGCCCTTGAAAAGTAATAAAGTGAAAACACCACACAAGAAAAATTCCACACCAATTTAGAAAAATAGAATACATTTTAATACATTATTTGACACCAAAATGACAATAATGGGAGTTTAGTTGCGCAGGACCGGCGCAAAGTCGAAAGTTATTGCTGTCCATGATAGAGCCCGGTTTGGATACCAGAATGGGTTAGGGCCTGGTCTCGGCTTACCTTTAGACTTCGAAAAATGTTAAAACATTTTTAAGAAAAATGTCTGTTAAGTTAAAGTTCAGCGGGGTAAGGCAGCCAGCGGAATCCATGTAGGAGGCATTGTTGTTGGGGAGCTGTTGGATGATGTTGCAGTGAAGATTTCTCAGCGTAGTCTTTTTTGGAAGTCGAAGATCTTCAGTGGGTTGAAGTGTCAGGCTGTATCTGACGAGGGTTACAGGAGGCCAGATACCTTACCATAGAGGAGCATCTGAACAGGATTTGCTGCTGCACAGGACAACGTAGCAGAAACTACTGGGCAGTCAGGCCAACTGGCAATGCACCTTTAGCAGATCAGCGAGCAAGTAGGTCCTGGTCTCCTCTCAGAGCACTTTTTGGTAGAAAATATTTCCAAATTTTGGATTTTAGGTGGTTGGGCACGTTTAGTACCAGTTCCACAGATCCAGGAATGGGAGGCACCACTTTGAGGGCCAGGACACATTTCAGGCTGGTTCATGTTGCACTGAAAGTTATTGGAGCTTTTTGTGTCTCTGTAGCTCTGAACGAGAGGCCAGCAATTTAGCCTTTGGCGTCACTCTGGAGGTCCTGGGTTCAGGCAACTTTCAAGCAACTGGGCAGGCCTCTGAGGGAACTGGACAGGCTTCAGGGAAGTCCTCTGGGAGTCCTCCGCAGGTCCAGAAGTGAAGTGGAGAGTTGGTCTGAGGGTCCTTTTTTATACCTGGTTTTCCTTCCTCCCTGCCAAGCTCCCAGGATTCCAGGGATGACAAAAGGCTAGTGTGAAATCCTTTGTTTGGGAGCTTCTTTGAAATGTAAGGGGTGCTGTGCACAACTCTGCACTTCCTGTCAACATGGCCCATTCTGCCAACACCTAGTCCCCCTTTGAGTGACTGCCAGAGGAATACACAAAAACCAACTGCCACTTACACCTAGTCATGCCGGGTCTGGTGTCTTAGTGGCCTAATGCCACAACTGAAGGATCCTGTGCCATGGTCACACGTTCAAATCCTGGCAGGTCCACTCAGCCTTTCATCCTTCTGAAGTGGATAAAATTAGTATCATTAAGTTGGGTAACAATAAACTATTATTCAGCCCCAAGATACCCTTGGGTGAAAGTGCGCTTTACAAATACACGTTACATTATGTTATGTGACCCAGGATACAGGATGCAGGCATCAAATAGTTAGAAAAAAAATATCAACTTTCTAAAAGTGGAATTTTCAGACCTGGGGACTTAAAATCAGACTTTACCATTAATGAGGTTTTTAAATTACACTCCTTTAGATCCCAAACATATCATCTCCAGCTGTTTCCCGAACAATAGCAATCAGTTATATAATATTATACAGTAACCAATGTTATCCTGTGGGAGAGGTGGGCCTCACAATAGTGAAAAATGAATGTGTGAGTTTTTCACTACCAAGACATGAGAAACTTAAAAGTACATGTCCCACTTTTTAAATACAATGCACCCTATCTTATGGACTTTTTACTCTAAGATGGACTTACATATATTAAAAAGGTTGTTTTAAACTTGGCAAAAGGTTTATTTTGCCAAGTCGAATTAGCAGTTACACACAGGCTGCATCGGCAGACCTGAGATATGTTTTAAAGGGCTACTTAAATGGGTCATACAGTAAGTGCTGCAGACCCACTACTAGCATTTCATTTACCAGCCCTGGGTATATGGTATGCCACTTTACTAGAGACTTATATGTAACTTAAATAGGTAAATTAGATGTAGGCCAACTTGACTATGTTTTAGGGAGCAAGCACAAGTTCTTTAGCACTGATTAGCAGTGTTAAAGTACACACAGTCCTTAGGCAGAGAAGAGCAAATTCACCAAATAGAAGGGGGGGAAGGAAAAAGTTTTGGGGTAAGACCACCTTAAGGCTGCAAGGTCTTACAGGACCCAATTCACAAATTATATTTTTACGATCTTGTATATTTCAACCTTAAGAAATCTCACGGATGAACTGAAGATATAGGAATTTTACTAACAGTGGTCTAAAGCTGCATGCCAACTCATGGGCCAGGATTTTTTAAAAGTAATATTTACTTTTTTAAAACAGTTTTTTTTATAATACCATAGATCAGTGGTAAAATTTGAAAAATAAAAAGGGTAGGCTCCTGCCATTTTTAAATAACACTCCCCCTCCCCCAATGGGTTGCTGTGTTGTGTATATTTAGAGGAGGGGATATGCAGACAATATCTCTTAAATGGGAGGGAGGCGTGCAGCCACCCTTTCTGAGCCTTTTGAAGTTCCCCAGGACCCCATCTTCTGGGGCCCGTATCTTTTTAATGAGCCTTCTGAAGGCCCCGAAAAATCCATTACCAAGAATCAATTTATTTTCTATGGGGAGGGGAGCGTTCAGCCCCCCACCTGAACCTTTTGAAGGCCCCATAGACCTAATCCTCAGGACCAATTCATTGTGGCAATCCCTGATGCCCCCACAGCATTAAAAAGGTTGGTGGTGTCCCTGCCCATTCTAGGGGCACCACCAGGAATAAAAATATTATTGAAAAAAGGCATAGGCCATTATGTGGTGCAGTGAATAATAAATGAGTAGCTCTTGCCGCCCAGCTATAATTAATTATATCATTTTTTGGGTATCTGGTCCTCATGTGGGGTATTCCCAACATGCATATGTGATGGGGGCCACAGGGCATCATCAGGGCCCTTACATCACCCTACCGGCTCCCCAGCCACCGCGGCGGTGGGAGCCGGTCATTTTTGTTTTTATTTTTTGTCAAAGTGGGTATCCATCTGCAGCACACACAACATGTATATGTTTTGGATGCCCCCGGTGTTCCTGTGGCTCTTTTCTGCCCATCCATCACAGTGGCAGTAGTCAGAGTACCCCGGTGCCCACCTAGGGCACCTACATTTCCACAAATCATTGAGGGGTGCGGGGGCATCTCTAATGCCCCGGTGGTCCCAGTCATGGTGCTGGCTGGTGCCCGCTCAGTAATTTGGCTCCCATCCAGTCAGGAGCAGAATTTTTCTCTGCTTCTGTCTGGGCAGGAACAAAGTTGAATTTATTGCCCGGGAGAGTGCGGGCAAGGTATGCTAACACTCTCCCAGACAGGAAAAACAGTATCCCAGGGGTTGTGGTCCTCAGAATACTGCTCATAGCGAGCCTTGGTTCCAGCGATCGGCTGGGTGAGGGGGGCACGATGCCCTCCTAACCCAAGTATGAGTAATGGCCATGCATAATGGGGTCATTAGAGCCTCAATAAGGGAAGGGGCACTGCACGCACCCCTCCCCCAACTATAAGAATTGTTCACGTAGATGGGGTCTTCGGGCCTTTATGAGGCTCAGACGAGGGTCCATGAAAACTTCGGGCCTGAAAAGGGATTGGGTAGGGGGTCTGCATGCTCAATCCCCATAGATAATCAAACCGCTACCCCCCCAGGCCTCTGGCCCACCTTGGGGTCTCATTCTGAAAATAAGCAGGCACCTGCAAGTTTTTTCTCACCGCCATGGATCCAGGGGAAAATATATATATATTTTCACCAAAAGGAACTCCGATGCAATCTGGGAATTACTTGCAAATTAATTTATTTTTATTCAGCCACACAAAAGACTGACAGACGAGTTCTGACCTCCTGGCCTTTGTCAATGTCAGTACCCTCTCATCATCATACCATTAAATTCACCAACAATTCATACAATTGTACAGCAGTGACGGACATGGATTCTCTGAGTGTGCAACGTTTCTTTTGGAGAAAACACTTTGGGGCCAATTATGATGGCAGGCGGATCGCCACCGCCCGCCATCACAACTACATTTACCCCCCGCCACATTACCGTGGCGGGGGGTACCACGGTGGACGGAAAGTCCATCCGTCGCTTTTCCACCGGTCGGCAATCGTCACATATGCCGGCCGGCCAGAAAAAGCCCACAATATGGTCCATATTATGATGGCTGCGGTGGGTATGCCTTTCCATGGCGGAGACTCCGTCATGGAAAGGCATGCAGGAAATTACTATGGGGGCCCGTTGTGGGCACCCATTGCGGGCTGCACTCATTACCATGCACAAGGTGGCAGGCACCACAGGGTGCCTGTCACGTTGTGCATGACAATGCACAACATGCCACTTTGGCATTGCGGCGGGTGCTGCTTACAGCACTGCCCGCGGCAATTTCAAAGATGCAGATGCAAACGCCACCCTGGCGGTCACATCCTAATTGGCGGTGCTGGACCACTGCACCCCTGCGGCCGGTCCCAACACCGCTAGGGTGGGCCCTTTGTCTGCGATTCCGCCCTCGAAAGCCGCAGCACACGTCGCGTGGAGAGCGGAAGCATTTGATCAAAAACCTGGAGACACATTTACTGCAGCTGCCTTTTCCTCTGTTTATCTCTGCCTCGCCAGATTGCTGGAGGATGTGGAACGGGCAACACAGGACACCGTAGACTGCCATTGCAATGGACTGGCCGGGGAAGTCACTGAGACGTGAAAGACCCAACGGAAACTAGTTGGAGGACCTGGGACCTGCGGGCGGACTGCTCTGGTGAGTATCCTGATATACTCTCAGTATGCATTGCGGACTGTTTTGCTATAGTGGCAGCATCTAGGGAATCTAATCTAAATAAGATACAGAAATAATGTGAGAATTAGGCCACAAAAATTAGGAGAAGCATGTTCAGCAATGCTGAACGGCTGGAGGTTGCAGAAACGGTACTTGGAAACTTATCAATGAGCCGGAGGGGTGAAGAAAGTAAGGAGAGAAGTGGAGCCACTACTCCTAATGGCTTAAGTTAAAGGACTCTTCCAGGCATTCGAGAAAGCCTATGAAATGAACATAAGAAAATAGTGGGAGGCTACCTCATTGCAATGATATCTCGATGTAAATAGGATACCAAGAAGTTTAAGGATCTATATGATTCAATCATGTGAGAACCCAGATCCAAATCTGCTCCAGGAATAGGCGGAGTATACCACAGCCTCAGCCTGAGGCATGGTTGATGATCTGTTGCTGTCACCTTTGGTGTACTTAACTAGTATAAGTACGCCAAAAGTGTCAGGAGCAGATTATTAGTGGAACCTATGAAAATAGCATAAAACAAAGCCAATAGAACAAATTTGCGAGGGTCCAGAGAAAGAGCGTATCCGGCAGGGTTCTAAGGTTTGCCAAAAAATTTGACATCCCAAGAAAAGTGTTGCAACAAACCAGGAATCAGAGTATAATAAGTACAAGAGAAACCTCAGAATCCGAGGCAGGGACAGACTAATCTGAGGTTGAGATTGGAAGGGAGCTTTCCAGGCCTGGTGTACGTACAAAATTTCGAGTTGGAAATTTCTTTTTTTAGTTAAATAATTTTTATTGATGTAATAGTAAAAGTACCAAAGTTACAGTGAAGAATACGATGTAACAATAAAATAATAAAGTGTATAACTTCAAAAAATATTATAATAAGAAGCAATCTAATTCAAAGAAATAGAGAGAAGGAAAAGGAGATCATCTTATGGTTGAGAAATGAATAAGAAGAAAAAGGGTACATATTAAGAACAGGTGATATTGGAATAAAAAATGTTTTAAAGCTAAGGAATAAGAAAAGAGAAAAATAAGGGAAGAAAAAAGAAAAACAAGAAGAGAAAGGGAAGAGGAAAGGGGAAAGAGGGGGGAAGATGAGATATAAAACTAAGGTAAAGAAGGGTGAAACGATAGATAAGTAGTTAAGGGAATCCAAAATAAGTCAGATTTGATTTTCTGAGATAGCGTTGATTATGAGAAAGTAGAAATTCTATGTTCATTACAAATAAGGTTCCACCACATTAATGTACATACTTTAGAATTATATTTCCAACAAGTTAAAATAACTTTAAATGCAAGGGAAATAAAAAGATCAAACAGTTTCACATTTGGTGTAAGATTAAAAAAATCAGTGTACATAGATCCAAGAAATACATTTTGATTTGATAATGGTATGTTACATTGAAATATCATGGAAGATATAGACCAAATGGATATCCAAAATTTTAAAACATTGGGACTTTAAACTAGTAATTGTAACAGTGTGTCATCCGAGGAGAGACAAGACCAACAAAGAGAAGAGGAAGAGGGATTAATCTTGTGAATATGAACAGGAGTATAAACCGCTCTGTTGTAGAGAAAAAATAAAGATTGAGTAGTTGGAAATTTTGAACTACACAAATCTCGAGTCCTAAATATGGTCAGTGAGGAATATCGACAGCAAGAATATTGTGGTCAAGATTATGAATTTGAAGGTAAGAAATATCGTTTTTTAAATATAGAGGTCAATAATATCGTTTGCAAAAATATAGTTGTTTAAAATAGCGATTTTTGTGTAGTGTTATATATTACAATATATAATTCAAATGTATGTGATGTATTTTTATTTGCATAAGTATTGGTTATGTCTTTTAATATATGTGTTACATTTTTAGTAGTTATCAATGTTATTGTAATAAAATTTAGCGTTTTTAAGTTCCGCAGCAGGTTGTGGGTTAATAGGGGAATGGGGTGGGAAGTAATTTAATCATAATAAATTAAGGATTTTTGTTTATTAATTAATATTTAATTAATTGCGATTTTATAGTGTTAATTGTGGGAAGTAATTTATTTGTATTTAATTATTAATTTGTTGTTAATTAATATTAATTAATGGGAAATTAAATATGGAAATTATGTAATTAATTTTATGTGTGGACTGTGGGGTGTGTAGAGGTAAAGGGTGGGAAGTGATAATTTTTAATTAATAATTAGTTTGGAAATTATTACTTGAAAATTACATATGGAAATTGTATGAATTACTTTAGGTGCGACTTATGGAGTTTATAGGGGTAAAGGGTGGGAAGTAATGTATTTTTAATTATTTAATAATTTGTTGTTAATTAATATTAATTAATTGAAAATTAAATACTGAAATTGTGTGATTAATTTTAGGTGTGGGTTTTGAGGTTTATAGGGTTATGGGTGGGAAGCAATTACATTTTAATTAATTAATAATTCGCTTTTAATTGTTAATTAATTAATTGAAAAACAAATATGGAAATTATGTAATTAATTTTAGGTGTGGATTGTGGGGTGTATAGAGTAAAAGGTGGATAGTGATATTTTTTAATTAATAATTAGTTTGGAAATTATTAATTGCAAATTACATATGGAAATTGCATAAATTACTTAAGGTGCGAGTTGTGGAGTTTATAGAGGTAAAGGGTGGGAAGTAATGTATTTTTAATTATTTAATAATTTGTTATTAATTGATATTAATTAATTGAAAATTAAATACTGAAATTGTGTAATTAATTTTAGGTGTGGGTATAGGGGTTTATAGGGTTATGGGTGGGAAGCAATTTATTTTTAAATAATTAATAATTCGATGTTAATTATTAATTAATTAATTGAAAATTAAATATGGAAATTGTTTAATTAATATTAGGTGTGGGTTGTTGGGTTTATAGGGGTAAAGGGTGGGAAGTAATTTATTTTTATTTTTTATTTAATATAATATTTGTAGATATTTCTGTTATGTATTAAACATACTTTTTTAATTTATAGTATTAAATATATTTTTATTTTTAATACATGTATATTTTTTTATTCATTTTGTTTTTCAAATATTTTTTGTTGTTGATATTTTGTTTGTTTTTAATTTTCAATTGACTGTAGTGGGAATAGTAATTTGTATCCCTCTGCAATCCAAAACCTTCACTACTGGTACACTCACTGGAGGGGCATAGTATTTTTTACCCCTCTGCTATCCAACACTTTTCCTAATGTTGTAGTGACTGG
Source organism: Lissotriton vulgaris (assembly GCF_964263255.1). Taxonomy (NCBI): domain Eukaryota; kingdom Metazoa; phylum Chordata; class Amphibia; order Caudata; family Salamandridae; genus Lissotriton; species Lissotriton vulgaris. The sequence goes on along the minus strand of NC_141685.1, from coordinate 431,758,477 downwards.
AATGGGAATAGTAATTTTTACCCCTCCGCTATCTAACACTTTCCCTACTATTGCACTCACTGGAGTGGGAATAGTAATTTTTACCCCTCTGCTATCCAACACTTTCCCTACTGTTGCACTGACTGGAGTGGTAATAGTAATTTTTTCCCCACCACTATCCAACACTTTCCATACTGTTGCACTCACTGGAGTGGGATAGTCATCTTTACCCCTCCGCTATCCAAAACTTTTCCTACTGTTGTTGTGACTGGAGTAGGAATAGTATGTTTTTACCCCTTCGCTATCCAACACCTTCCCTACTGTTGCACTCACTGGAGTGGGATAGTAATTTTTACCCCTCCGCTATCTAACACTTTCCCTACTATTGCACTGACTGGAGTGGGAATAGTAATTTTTAACCCTCCTCTATCCAACTCTTTCCATACTGTTGCACTCACTGGCGTGGAATAGTAATTTTTACTCCTCCGCTGTCCAACACTTTCCCTACTGTTGCACTCATTGGTGTGGGAATAGTAATTTTTACCCCTCCGCTATCCAACAATTTTCCCACTGTTTTAGTGACTGGAGTAGGAATAGTACGTTTTTACCCCTCCGCAATCCAACACCTTCCCTACTGTTGCACTCACTTGAGTGGGATAGTAATTTTTACGCCTCCGCTATCCAACACTTACCCTACTATTGCACTCACTGGAGTGGGAATAGTCATTTTTACCCCTCCGCTATTCAACACTTTCCCTACTGTTGCACTGACTAGAGTGGGAATAGTATTTTTTACCCCTCCGCTATCCAACACTTTCCCTACTATTGCACTCACTGGAGTGGGAATAATAGTTTGTACCCCTCCGCTATCCAACACCTTCCCTACTGTTGCACTCACTGGAGTGGGATAGTAATTTTTACCCCTCCGCTATCCAACACTTTCCCTACTATTGCACTGACTGGAGTGGGAATAGTAATTTTTAACCCTCCGCTATCCAACTCTTTCCCTACTGTTGCACTCACTGGCGTGGGATAGTCATTTTTACTCCTCCGCTATCAACACTTTCCCTACTGTTGCACTCATTGGTGTGGGAATAGAAATTTTTACCCCTCCGCTATCCAACACTTTTCCCACTGTTTTAGTGACTGGAGTAGGAATTGTACGTTTTTACCCCTCCGCTATTCAACACCTTCCCTACTGTTGCACTAACTGGAGTGGGATAGTATTTTTTACGCCTCCGCTATCCAACACTTACCCTACTATTGCACTCACTGGAGTGGGAATAGTAATTTTTACCCCTCCGCTATTCAAAACTTTCCCTACTGTTGCACTGACTAGAGTTGGAATAGTAATTTTTACCCCTCCGCTATCCAACACTTTCCATACTAGTGCACTCACTGGAGTGGGAATAATAGTTTTTACCCCTCCGCTATCCAACATATTTTCTAATGCTGCTTTGATTCGAGTGGGAAATTTAGGTTTAAATATTTTCAAATAGTTTAATGTTTTAATTAATTATAGAACGTTTTTAACATAAATGTTATTGGTGTGTATATATATATATATATATATATATATATATATATATATATATATATATATATATATATATATATATACATATATATATATATATATATATATATATATATATATATATATATATAAATTCGGCTTTTCCCCGTGGGGAAGTTTGATTCCTCATGCACTCCCGTGTGAAGGTAGTAATTCAAAAACCACACCGGGTTTTAAGGCAAATTACAGTTTCTTTATTCAGCAACCAGCAAAACCTAACGCGTTTCGGTCTCTACGGAGACCTTGCTCACAGGTTAGTTTACTTTACAACATTTTGGCATTTAAATAAAGAAAAAAAGAGGGAACCCATTTGGGACTACATCACTTCCTGCAAGTCGTGCAGGGGTCTGGGACATGTAGTTTACTGGTCTTATCATTATGATCAATTAAAGCAAAAGGTTGATTCTTTTTCTTTTTCACAGCGTGCATAAATTCAAAAGTAAATTAATGTTGTTGCAGTTTCCCAACACGTCATTTGTGCATTTGACTCATGCAGTTCAATTATTGTTGAGCAACATTGAAAAATTAATAAACCTCAAGGAAATCAAATAAGAGCCCTCCAGTGGGCATCGTTTCACACCAAGTTCATATATCCAATTCTTATGCATTGCATGAGTTATCCTCAATATTCACGGTCAGCAATTTTTAAGTCATACGTTTGAATGCTATGTTATTAACCATTTTTAGTCAACAGAAAACATAATAGAGCCCTCCAGTGGGCAAAACCATTCCACGCCAGAATCATTCTGCAACATTTAACTGTGCAACCAATATTCTAAATGTTCAGACATGTCCTAAATAAATTTTTATGAGAAATAACTGTGTGAATTAAAAACAGAGTAGGCATCAGTCATTATCTGATAAGCGTGTATGTATTACTTTACAGGTGGCAGTGCAGTTCTTCATCCTGATTATGTCCAAACGGGCTCAAGGTACGAAAATTCATGATATGTTTGGACTCTTTTTGCCTCATCACTAGTTCACGATCTCCACCTCTTTGATTCGGTCCAACACTTTCAATTCTGTAGAAGATTAGAGATTTCAAATCCCCTTTGTGTTCCTTCTCCATATGTCTTGCCATGGCATTACTACGATCTGAATTGATTGTCGCACGAACATGCTCCAAAATGCGAAGTTTGAGTTCTTTTTTGTACAGTACACCCGCTCCCGCCCGACCCCCTCCCGTCCCGACTCCCTCCCACTGCCACTCCTCCCGCCTGCCCCTCTGTACACACCCGCTCCCCTCCCGCCCCGACTCCCTCCTGCTCCAACTCCCTCCCGCCCTGATTTCAAGGTTTACTTACTTCAGCTGCCGCTCCGCTCCTCTTCGCCATGACGCGCCCGCAGCTCCTCACTTCACCGCAGCTCCATGTCTGCCGCTCCAACACGTCGTCATCACGCACGTCGCGTTACGGCCAGCGCTAGGTCCCGGCCGGCGCTACTTTCAGGGGACTACGTTGTTTACAAACTTAATTTTTTTAATTTACTTTTTTTTTTAATTTATATAGCCTATGTCCATCTACACACCCTGACATTTTCATAGATGTATAGGGTGTGTAGATTGGCGCTGTGGTTCCCGAGTTTACCTGGCCAAAAGGTGCAAGTTCTCTCTTTATAATAGTAGTATATATATATATATATATATATATATATATATATATATATATATATATATATATATATATATATATATATATATAAATATATTACTCCAAGTTTGCCTTCTCATGCTGTGGTCCAGTGTAAAGAAGAAAAGCACTCCTGGGAGTCGTTTCAGTTAATTATTTCCACAGAAAACTTGCACAACCAACAGACAACAGATGCGTTTCGGTATCAACCTTTCTCGAGAAACGCGTCTGTTGGTTGTGCAAGTTTTCTGTGGAAATAAATAACAGAAACGACCCCCAGGAGCGCTTTTCGGTGCATGAGAAGGCAAACTTGGAGTAACTGAGTATGCGGGCGCACCCCGCACTTAAAAGCACCCGTCTGCGAGTGCACCGCGCTGGTGTTTCAAGGAGCGAGTATATATAAATATATATATATATTACCTACTGGCGGTCGCCAGTAGGTAGTTATAGTTAGGATTTTTTTTCAATGCAAAATCTCAAAATTCTATTGTGAATAACTTTGGCGGCGGTTGACGAATCTGCCTGAAAATTTCCTCAAATTTGCCTCGCGGAGCTTCGGTCCTTCCTTGAAAGTTTGGGGGGATTCTTGAAGTGAGGGCAAAGATAAAAAGGGGGTCCCAAAACGTGTTTTCCCCATGTTAATTTCCATAGGGCGGTCGAACTCACTTTTAGCCCGAACGGCTGAATGGATTTCCACCAAACTTGGCAAAATTGTAGGGACTCGTAGCCCGATGTGCCTTTGCTATGTCTCAAGATATGTGCTCCAGTGGTTTTTGAGTAATTTAGGTTAAAAAATATATATATATCTATGGCAGCTCCCCGGTACGCGCACCGGGGCGCGTACCGGGCGCGCTACGCGACTTGCGTGCGGAAAGCTGATTGGCTCTCGGGTGTCTGTAAACATTCCAAACAGTCCGGAACGGCCGCCATCTTGTGTCTCGGTAGGATCGAGACACAAGAGGTAGCAAAAACAAAGGGGGAATTGACCATAAAGGGGCAGAGTAGACCCTCCCTGACCCCCTAGGTTTGATGTGGGGGCCATTAAAGGGCCCCGCGGGGCCAACATTTTTTTTATTTTTTTTTCGATGTTCGCGGGGGGAGCGCCCGGTACGCGCACCGGGGAGCGTACCATGGGGAAAAAGAATGACAGTTTAAAAAAAAGTAACTGTTTTAAAGAAATGTTCTTTTTTGAAATTTTTTTTTATTTAAGTTTGCAATTGCCGCCATAAGTGCGCTGGGGATGCTCAGACGTGGGTCCCAGGCACTCCACACCACTGGAGTCAAGCTAGCCGGGCTGATGAGAGGTGTTACCTCGAAACCGGTCCAGTCCTCGGATGCTTGATTCCGTTCTGGGAAGGACATGGCTTTTGTAGTTCGGACTGGACTGTTCCCATGGGGCACAGGGTCAGAGCTGATTTGCATATCGCCATTGTCTAACCCAGGGTGGTGTGGAGTGCAAAAAAACAATGGATTTGGGCCCAGATCTTTGGACTGGGGTGAATGTGTGACATTGATCCACATTCGATCCATCACCTGTTTTGTTTGCAATTGCCGCCATAAGTGCGCTGGGGATGCTCAGACGTAGGTCCCAGGCACTCCACACCACTGGAGTCAAGCTAGCCGGGCTGATGAGAGGTGTTACCTCGAAACCGGTCCGGTCCTCGGATGCTTGATTCCGTTCTGGGAAGGACATGGCTTTTGTGGTTCGGACTGGACTGTTCCCATGGGGCACAGGGTCAGAGCTGATTTGCATATCGCCATTGTCTAACCCAGGGTGGTGTGGAGTGCAAAAAAATGATGGATTTGGGCCCAGATCTTTGGACTGGGGTGAATGTGTGACATTGATCCACATTCGATCCATCACCTGTTTTGTTTGCCACTGTACTCAAGATCGCAAGTACATTTGAGTTTGTAAATAACATATTCTGACCTGCATGTCAGATATTCCTGTATTGCTATCTTTTCCTCACTAAAAGTTGTTTTATAGTGGGTACCGTTTTTCACGAAAGTGCAAGCACGACAAGACGTGCACTTGAAGAAACCCATTTTGGATATCCAAGATTTCTTAATTGGGACCTCTGGCATAGATCTATCGAGGGCCTCACGCATTGAAGGGGCCCTTCTAAAAGTGATTGCTGGTTGACTAGGCATGATGGGACCCAGAATGTTGTCAGTCACAATGATAGGCCATTCAGAGCAAATAATATGGCGAATGGCTTTCTCTTGGGTACAGAAAGTTGTTATAAGGCGGACTGGACATTCTACCTTTTGGACAATTGTTACATTGACCATAGGTTCCAATAATTCGTCCCTAGCTCTGCTTTTGGCCATAAATAGATCCTTATCTAAGATCTTTCTTTTGTAGCCCCTATTGATAAATCTTTGAACGGCTTCAGCTAGACAGACATCAGCAATTTCATCACTACTGAAAATCCGACGGATATGAATAAACTCTCCGTATGGAAAGCTGTTAATAGTGTGAATGGGATGGGCGCTTTGGGCATGAAAGATAGAATTGCCCGCTGTTGATTTTCTATGCAGCCAAGTTTATAAAGCACCTGCCTCGATGTACATTTGAACATCCAAAAATTCAGCCAAACTGTCACTAACTGATGCTGTGAATCTTAAATTAAGATCATTATTGTTGATGTCATTAATAAAAGCCAATGCTTCTTCATGCAGCCCTCTCCAAATAATGCACACGTCATCAATATAACGGCAATAGTGTACAATGTGCTTCAACCAGTGGCGATGGGCGACTCCGAGCACGTGCTTCTCCCACCTACAACATGCAAGCATGAATAGCTGGGGGAGAAGCACGAAACCATTGCCACCCCGCGCAACTGCTGGAAGATCTCATTTTGAAATTGGAAAAAGTTGGTTTGAAGACAGATCTCAATCATTTCTATTAGCATTTTGTTATGGTCTCTCAAAGTTACCACACAGCTGTTTAAAAAATATTCAGTAGCCTTAATACCATGCAGGTGATTAATGCTGGTATATAGAGATTCTATATCCATCACAATAAATAGATAGTCAGAACACTAGTTTACACTCTTGATTTTGATTAAAAAGTCAGTAGTGTCCTTTAGATAGGAAGGTAGACTAGTAACAAGTGGTTGAAGAAAGAAATCAACATATTTGGAGATGTTTTCATTCATTCTTCCTTGCGCTGAGATTATTGGGTGTCCTGGAACTGGGGTAACTAACTTGTGGACTTTGGGTAGCAAATAAAGAATCGGAATGATCGGATGTTCCACACTCAAAAATGTTGGTTCTTCTTTTGTTAAAAGACCATTTCTCTGCCAACTGTGAATTTTCTTGCGTGTTGTTTCTTCACATTTATGCATCATGATTTTGGTGGATTTAATGTAGCAGGAAGAGTCTGATAAGTGTCTTTCAGCTTCAGTCAAATAGTCAAATCTTTACCATATACCGTGTTTCCCCCTTTGTCCGAACTCTTAATAATGATGTTATGGTTACTCTGCAGTTTTTTGATGAGTGGATGATATTGACTGTTGTTGTAATCGACCTTCTTAGAATTATTCACGCCTCTTCTGTTGAGGTCTTTTAATTCCACAATAATTCTGTCACTGAAGACATCTACCGCATCATTCGGCATGAGTTGCAGAAAAGTGGATTTGGAGTGGAATGAACTTGGTGCGGATTGTTTAACAGTAACAACCGGGAAAACATCCTTTACAACGCAACTTTTAAAACGCAGTGCCTTTACGACGCAACTTTTACAACGCAAACCATTACAACGCATTGTGCTGGGGGGCGCTCTAGGATAGGGAATAGGTTTAATTTACTATCCAACACCTTCCTTACTATCCACGGGGACTGGAGTTGGAATAGTAAATTAAACTATTCACTATCCAGCGCCCCAAAGCAATATGCGTTGTAAAGGCATGCGTTGTAAAAACCGCGTTGTAAAGGCATGCGTGGTAAAAGCATGCGTTGTAACGTCATACATCCGTAACAACCTGACTGACCACAGGAGCATTTTGTGAATCGTTATCAAAAGCCAGATCATAAAGATTGTGTAGGTCTGGAATGTCTCTAACTTGCATTGGAATAATAGAACTGTAATCCGATACACCAGTAGAGGATTTCTTTTGAAATGTATGTAATTGGAAATATTTGATAAGCTTGATTTTACGGATGATTTTAAAAACATCAATGCGAGTTTGGTTGTATGAAAAACGATTTTTAGGGCAAAAAGTAAGCCCCAAAGATAGAAGTTGCTCCTCTGCTTTGGAAAGTGTAACATCAGTCAAGTTGACAACAGTATTTTCCACTGACGCTGTTATCTTCTCCGATTCCTCCTTGCATTGCCTCGCGCTGTACCTCTGTTTATATTTGCGCCTCCTGTCGCGTCTGCGCCTGTTGATGGATTCCCTTGCTTCTGCTGAGGTTTGCGGGGGCGCAAGGAGTACCTCCGGTCCTCGCTCACAACATTTAGCTCATCCACCAAAGATGAATTAGCCATTCCTGCCGTACCAGGTAGTAGTGCTCTCAGTCAGTTGTCATCCGAGTCGCTGTTAGAGATTAATGAGGCCGAGTCAACATCGCCTTCGACAGAGGAAATTGCACTAGAGGCTTCAGTTAAACTGCTTGATTTTTTATTGCCTGTAATCAATCAATCAATCAATCAAAGCATTTATATAGCGCACTACTCACCCAGAGTGTCTCAAGGCGCTGGGGGAGGGGGGTGCGCTACTGCTCGAACAGCCAGGTCTTGAGTTGCTTCCTGAAGGCGAGGTGGTCCTGGGTCAGGCGGAGGTGGGTTGGGAGGGAGTTCCATGTCTTGGCGGCGAGGTAGGAGAAGGACCGTCCCCCTGTGGTGGCTCTTCGGATGCGGGGGACGGCGGCGAGGGCGTGGCCGGTCGATCGAATCTGGCGTTTGGGAGCGTAGAAGTTGAGGCGGCTGTTGAGGTATCCTGGGCCTTGGTTGTGTAGGGCTTTGTGTGCGTGGGTGAGGAGTCGGAAGGTGATTCTCTTGTTGACCGGGAGCCAGTGCAAGTCTCTCAGGTGTCCGGAGATGTGGCTGCGACGGGGGATGTCCAGGATGAGTCGTGCTGAGGCGTTCTGGATCCGCTGGAGTCTCTTCTGGAGTTTGCCGGTGGTTCCGGCGTAGAGGGAGTTGCCGTAGTCCAGACGGCTGGTGACGAGGGCCTGGGTGACCGTCTTCCTGGTCTCGGTGGGGGTCCACCGGAAGATCTTACGTAGCATGCGCAGGATGTTGAAGCACGACGAGGAGACGGCGTTGACTTGTCTGGTCATGGAGAGGGAGGAGTCCAGGATGAAGCCCAGGTTGCGTGCGTGGTCTGTTGGTTTGGGTGCGCTGCCTAGGGCGGGGGGCCACCAGGAGTCATCCCAGGCGGAGGGTGAGGATCCCAGGATGAGGACTTCCGTCTTGTCCGAGTTCAGTTTCAGGCGGCTGTTCTTCATCCATTCGGCTACCTCTTTCATCCCTTCGTGAAGGTTGGCTCTGGCGGTGGCGGGGTCGTTGGTGAGGGAGAGAATCAGCTGGGTGTCGTCGGCGTTGGAGATGATGTTGAGGTTGTGCTGGCGTGCGATGTCTGCGAGGGGGCTCATGTAGACGTTGAAGAGGGTTGGACTGAGCGAGGAGCCTTGAGGAACGCCGCAGATGACTTCGGTGGCTTCAGATCTGAACGGGGGGAGGCGGACTCCCTGTGTCCTTCCGGCGAGGAAGGAGATGATCCACTCCAGTGCCTTCTCCTGGATTCCGACGTTGCTGAGTCGCTGCACTAGTGTACGGTGGCAGACAGTGTCGAAGGCCGCGGAGAGGTCTAGGAGGATGAGGGCTGCTGTTTCTCCGTTGTCGAGCAGGGCTCGGATGTCATCGGTGGCTGCGATCAGGGCGGTCTCGGTGCTGTGGTTGGCCCGGAAGCCAGACTGCGAGAGGTCGAGGGATCCGTTCGTCTCGAGGAAGGCGGCCAGCTGCTTGTTGACGGTCTTCTCGATGACTTTTGCAGGAAACGGGAGCAGCGAGATGGGGCGGTAGTTCTTGAGGTTGGTGGGGTCGGCTTCTTTAGTAGAGCGCTGAGTTCGGCGTGCTTCCAGCTCTCCGGGAAGGTAGCGGTGTCGAAGGAGGTGTTGATGATGTCCCGCAGGTGGGGTGCGATGACAGCGTCGGCCTTGTTGAAGATGTGGTGAGGGCAGGGGTCGGTAGGAGATCCGGAGTGGATGGAGTTCATCGAGCGGACGGTGTCTTCGGTGCTGATCGGGGTCCAGGCGCGGAGGGTGGTGTTGGGGGGCGGTGGTTCGGTCGTGGCGTGCATCAGTTGAGTGCTGAAGCTGTTGTGTATGTCCGCGATCTTGTTGTGGAAGTAGGAGGCGAGGGAGTTGCAGAGGTCTTGCGAAGGGGTGATGTCGTTGGTTCCGGCGTTGGGGTTGGAGAGCTCTTTCACGATGTTGAAGAGTTCCTTGCTGTTGTGTGCGTTGTTGTCCAGTCGTTCCTTGAAAGCGGTTTTCTTGGTGGCGTGGATGAGTTGGTGGTGTTTTCGGGTGGCGAGCTTGAGGGCAGTCATGTTGTCCGGTGTTGGGTCTCTGCGCCATGTTTTCTCGAGGGCTCGGCAGTTCTTCTTGGAACTCTTGAGTTCGTCGGTGAACCATGGGGCTCTCTTGCTACCGGGTCTGCTAGGCGGGGTCTTCAGAGGGGCGAGGTCGTCTGCGCAGTTGCTGATCCACTTCGCGAGGTTGGTGGCCGCCTGGCTTGGGTTTGTTGCGCTGGTGGGAGGGTTCATGCTCAGGGAGGTCGCGAGCTGGTCGGCTGTGATCTTGTTCCAGCTTCTGCGTGCAACCTGTTGCTGGTGGTGGTGGATCGTGGTCCTTCTGAAGCTGAAGTGGACGCAGCTGTGGTCCGTCCAGTGAAGTCCGGTGGCGTGGCTGAAGGCGATGTCCTTGCTGGATGAGAAGACGGGGTCAAGTGCTTGACACTTGCAATTGTCGTATTTCCTGGCGAATGTGAAGATCCTACCAGTGGTGTAATCATTCTGGTCACGGGCAAATTTCAATATTTTGCGCTCTTTAATTGTCTCTTCATGTTTTTTGATTCGCACCTCAATAACTTTGGCGCCGGTTGACAAATCTTCGCGAAATTCTCCAAGAAGATGGGGCGCTCCGCTCCGCTCCTATCCTGAAAGTTTCGTGGTGATTCGTCAAGCGAGGGCCGACAAAAAAGGGGGGGTCCCAAAACGTGTTTTCCCCTTGCAATTTTCCATAGGGACCTTTAAGTGAGGCTACAGCCCGAACTGCTGAACGGAATTACACCAAATTTGGCAAAAAGGTAGAGTTTGGTCCGCAGATTACGCTTTTTGTTAAATGGTGTAAATTCGTGCAGTAGTCCCTGAGAAAATCAAAAGTAAAATCATAGATATATCTATGGACGAAGTACGGTACGCGTACCTTCCGAGGACTATACGCGTACCATTACGAGCACGAGCTGCATGCCAATTGGCTGTCAACTGTCTGTCAACACTCCAAACCAGGAAGTGTTGGCAGCCATTTTGTGTCTCGGTAGAACCGAGGCACAAGAAAACTGAAAAACAAGTGCGCAAAAGGTGCAAAGGGGGCAGGGTAGAAACGCACACAAGGACCCCCAAGGTAAAAAAGTTTTTTAAAAAATAATAATCGCGGGATACGCGTAGGGTACGCGTATCCCTCAAAAAAAAAAACGAAGCCTGATGAATTTGTAATTATACCCGGGGGGGCAAATCCCGGGGGCAATGTGGATAATAACAATGGGGGGCCCAGAGGTGCCCCTCAGCCCCGGGGAACGCCACCCCCGGGGCTTTATTGTTATGAATGCTCGGGGCTCACAGCTCCCCCTCAGCCCCGGGGACCACTCGGGGCTTCTTTTTTAATATAATAATGGGGGCCCAGTGGGGCCCTCCAGCCCTGGGGACCACCACCCCCCGGGGCTTTTACATTACATATGCAGGGGGGCTCACAGCCCCCTGCTTCCCTGGGGACCACAACCCCGGGGGCTTCTTTTTTTTAAAAAAAACCTGTGTGGGGGGCTCAAGACCCCCACACTCCCCGGGGACCGCCACCACCCCATGGCACTACATTTTTAAATTGGTGGTCCGTGACAGACCCCCCAGCCTCGTGGACCACCACCCCCCGGGGCTTTTAAATGTTGGGAGGGGGGCCGTGAGGCCCCCCTCCTGCAGCCTTGTGGTGACCCTGGGGACCGCCACACCCCAGGGCCGGCTCCTGCAGTGTCCAGGGGTGCCCACCCCTGGGACACTGTTGTTTGCTATGGTAGGGCGGGAGCTTCGAGGCTCCCGCCCTACCATAGCAAACTGCTTTGGTTTTCGGAAGAGAGAGTCTTCCAAAAACCAAAGCCGATTGCTTTTCTACATGTGGAGAGCATTTAAGCTGCTCCACATGTTCCACTCTGCAAACGCGCCCCCTGGCGCAATTGCAGAGGGGAAAGTAATTCCCCTTGAATACTGGTGGTCCTTGGGGGCCAAGTAGCCCACCAGGAACCTCGAGTATGCGCCAGGGGGCTGCGTTGCAGAGAGGTGTAATGAGGCTCAGTCCCTTTTTACACCTCTCTGCAACGCAGCCCCCTGGCGTACAGTGAGGTTCCTGGTGGGCTAATTGGCACCCAGGGACCCCCTTTATTCAAGGGGACTTAATCCCCCAATCTAGAACGTGCAACAGGGCGCGTTTACACAGTGGTGAAGGTAGGGGGCGGGGCTTGAGGTGACAGATTGCACCACTCTGCAAACGTGCCCCCTGGTGCGTTTGCAGAGGGGGAACTAAATCCCCTTGAATACTGGGGGTCCCTGGGGGCCAACTAGCCCACCAGGAACCTCCAGTATGCGCCAGGGGGTGGCGTTGCAGAGACGTGTAAAGAGGCCACGCCCCTTTTTACACCTCTCTGCAACGCAGCCCCTGGCGCATATCGGAGGTTCCTGGTGGGCTAGTTGGCCCCCAGGTACCCCCAGTATTCAAGGGGACTTAATACCCCAACTTAGAACTCACCACGGGCGCGTTTGCACAGTGGTGAAGGTAGGTGGCGGGGCTTGAGGGGATGTGTGTGCAAACACGTCCTGTGGCGTGTTTTAAGTTGGGGAATTAATTCCTCTTCAATCCAGAGGTCCCCTAGGGGCCCACTAGCCCACCAGGTACCTCCAGTAAGTGCCATCAAGCTGCGTTGCAGAGTGTTGTAAAAAGGGACGTGTTGTTGGTAAGAAGTAGAATAGTAATCATGGTATCATATACAGATATTTAATCATAAACGATTTATGACTTCTGCTGTACAAAGGTAGGAGCATTGTCTGTCAAATAATACACAGAAATTTCAATCGTAAAGAGTTCATGAGTTGTGGTGGAGTGTCGTAGGGGCGCTTTGTGTGGAGCCTGCGATGATGCGTGGTTCAGGCAGACCGCACTGGTAAAAATGTGTTTTGACTATTGAATTTTGCCTTAACAAGGGCACATGGCGATTATTTATGGTGTACTAAGTCAGTGGTTAGTCTGGTGTTTATTGTGTGCTCACTCTGCGGTGATGCGTGGTCTAAACGGGCTGCACTGAAATCATTCACTGTTGCATACTGGAGTATATGAGCTTTGAGGGGGAAAAAACAACTAGCATCAATGGTTATCAATTGCTGTGAAAACTAGGTGTACTGATTACTCCTCATAACAAATTACACGATTCCTCTTCACGTAGTGCATTGTAACTTTCACAAATTGGGGACGTATCTCTGGTGGCGATGTTGAAGGTGATACCCCAGAGGTACCTGGTATTGCTGGTGGTGGAGGTACATTTTGTCGCAATCTTGTACATTGTTTGTTATCATAGTTCACATGCTGCAGCTATTGAAGGTGCTTGCACATACAAGCAGTGCAACAGCACTATTTTTTTCTCTGCTTTAAATAAATAGAGGCTGAATTTAATGCTGTCTGTAGTGTATTTGAAAAGGCGAATTCAAGTTGAGAACCCTACTGTGCACAGTGTACATAGAAGCTAGTAGGCAGTATAGTTATAGAACAATGTTTTTTTTTCACTTATTTTAACAAAATCTGAATTCATACAGTATAAATCTCTCTGCATTAAATACAACAAGGTTGAATTTCCTACTGTCTATAGTGTAATTGCAAAGATGAATTCAAGCTGTATACCCTGCTGTCTGCAGTGTAGATCTTAGGGTGGAGTGCATCATCAGCAATCATAGTGGAAGTGGAAGATCAAACATGTTTGCAGCGTGCATTTTTTTATTCAACTAAATGTATAAGTGATATAAAATAAGTTTTTCAAGGAAGCATAATAAAGGGATATTGTGCATGGTTTTATAGGTGTTATACTTAGTTTGGTTTCTACTGAGTTAGTGGTATCTAAAACAAGAAGGTTCTGTGAAGCCTGCGATAATGCGTGGTCTGGGCAGGCTGTACTGATAGTAATATTTTTTGTGTTGTGAATGGTGCCTTAGTAAGGCCACATGATAATCATTCTTGGTGCACTGAGTTACAAGTGTCTTTGGTGCTTAGCGTAAACATATTCTGCGATGATGTGTGGTCGGGGGGAGGGGGGCACAGTAATTGGAGTAATGTCTTTTGTCGATTGGATTCTTCATGAATTCCACTTAAAAGTGATAGTATGCCCCATTGCTGACATAAAACTGTTCACTCTTCTTTCCGATGATTTATGGTGCACTGAGTTAGTAGTATCTTTGGCGCTGAGCTTGTACGTACCCTGCGATAATGCGTAATGCAGGGGGGCTGTACTGGGAGTAATGTTTTTTGCCTAGTGAATTCTGCTTTAATAAGGCTACGGGGAAATGACTTGTGGTGCAGTGATTTAGTGGTACCGAAAGAAGTCAGCGTGTGTGTACCCTGTGATGATTCGTGATTCGGGGGGGTCGTAGTGGTATAATGTCTCTTGTCTACTGGAATACGTAATGTACAATCGTTATTCTATCTGAAAAAATCTGAACACATACAATACAATTGTCTCTGCATTAAATTAATCAAGGTTGAATTCCTTATTGTCTGTAGTATACACGCAAAGGTGACTTCAAGTTGTGAACCCTGCTGTCCACAGAGTACATCGAAGGCTGTAGTTGACACACACATCGAGGAATGCTTTTTTTGTTACATACTTTAACAAAATCTGATGACACAGTACTATTTTTCTGCCTTAAATAAATCTAGACTGAATTTTATGTTGTCTGTAGTGCTTATGTGCCACTGGTATCAAGCAGTAAACTCTTTTGATCACAGTGTACATTTGAAAACACAACTCACTACCGTCATTGAGGAATGTTTTTTGTGGCATCCTTAAAGAAAATAATCTTTGCCTTACATAAATCAAGGATATCTTGAATGCTGTCCGTAGTGTAGATGGAACGCTGAATTCAAGTTGTGAACCCTGTTGTACGCAGTGTAGATTTAAGGCAGTAGTCGACACAAAGATCGAAGCATGCTATTTTGTCACAGAATCTGAGGACACAGTACTATTGCCCCTGCCTTAAATAAAGCAAGGCTGAATTCAAAGCTGTCTGTGGTGTTGATGCAAAGCTGAATTCAAGTTGTGAACCCTGCTGTACGCAGTGTAGATTGAAGGCAGTAGTTGACACAAAGATTGATGAATGCTATTTTGTCACAGTTAACAGAATCTGAGGACTAAGGGTGGGCGTAAAATCCGTTTCGCGGGCGAATTTGCGGATTTTCCGCGATCTCGCGATCCACGAATCTCGCGAAATCGCGGTAAAATCCGCGAATCAGTGGGAACGAATTTTCAGCCAAGCAAGCGTTACAGCAGCAGGTGCAAAAGTTGAACAGAATTTCTTTGTAACCTTTTACAAAAGGGTTACAAACAAATTAACTTCAACTTGGACACCTGCTGCTAATTGCTTCCTGGCGCCTCGTTGCCTACTTGCAACTATTCTGTGACCCTGCTCTGACCCTTGAAGCAGGGTCAGAGAATAGTTACAAGTAGGCAACGAGGCACCTGTCCAAGGAATTAAACCTCATCAGGAAGCACTTACAGATATAAAAAACAGGAAGAAGGGAGAGGATGGCAAATACACCCATTTTGAGTTGTCAGGAGGGGTTAAACTAAAAGAGACCTTTACAGCACAATTTTCATATGCATTTTGCTAAAAATAAAAAGCTGTATGTTCTGTAGGGGCAACTCAGGAATCTGGCCCTTCGGAGATCCGGCCTCTCTTTCTTTCTCTCGTTCTCTCTCTCCCTCTCTCTTTCCCACTCTTTCTCTCTCTTTCTATCTATCTATCTATCTATCTATCTATCTATCTCTCTCTCCCTCTCCCATAAACGACTGCATGGGTAACTTCGCTATGCAAGCGGCTCGCGAAGACGCAAAAATCCCCGCGAACACGCAAAAAACCCTGCGAACACGCAAAAAACCCTGCGAACACGCCAAAAACCCCGCAAACACGCAAAAAAACAAAAATCCACAAATTCGCGTATTTTGCGGATCGCAAATTCGCAAATCCGCAAATTCGCCGATCGCGAATTCGCAAAATTCGCCGATGCTTACTGAGGACATAGTACAATTGTCTCTGCCTTTAATAAAGCAAGGCTGGATTCAATGCTGTCCGTAGTGTTGATGCAAACTGAATTCAACTGGTACCAAGTTGTCAAATCTACTGACCGCAGAATACATTGAAGGAAGTTCTCAGCACAGATACTGAAGACAAATTTATATCCAGAGTTGAATTCAAGTTGTGAACCCTGCTGTCCGTAGTGTCGATGGAAACCACTAGTCAATACAGACATAAGTCTGCGATGCTGTAGTGCTGAGTTCGCAATCGGCCTGTATCAAGGAAGCATGCGGTCATGGCGGCAGCCACGTGGCAGGGTGGGGACCTTCGCTGTGCCGCAGTCTCTTCTCTTTGCAGAAGTGAACCACGTCCAAGGCAAAGCCTAATTATTTATAGTCGTACGTTGACGTTGTTTACGTTGGACTAGCCTACTCCGCTTCTGTTTCAAAGGGGGGGTGAACACAACTACATGACCAAAATATTCCCCAGTGTCTGAGATAATATGGTTGCATCCACTATTCAGTACACTACATGTATCAATGGTATATCTACACACTGAAAAGTTTTTGATTTCTATAGTGAATTGTGTATAGTACTTCACCGGTAGTCTTAGCGTTGTGTACATTATTGTTGATTTGAGTCCAACTGTTGTTTCACTAAGAGCTCAGGTGGAAACATATGCTGTATACCTTTTTGAAAACGCATCATAACAGCGTATTTGAACAGCATAATGTAAAAAGGCCAAAAGGACTAACAGGTAACTTTTAAATGTGCCCAGAGCAAGATCATGCTGGGCCAAAAACAAAGCAGATCACACATAAAATACTTTTGCGGGTACAGCACTAGGTCACAAACTTGTCCCAGAGTCCTGCATATACAGATTTCATTGAAAGGCATCTGGCTGCAAAAATGACATCAACGACCTTTGGAGCAAGATTAAAGAGGATCAACTGTTGGTGCTCAATCTCCATGCACATAGATGCAAGCTACACAGACTACGATGCAAGATCCTGCACTTTTGTGCTGCTGCGTCAGAAGCTCCTCCCTTGGTGGTAGCCTGATCAGGGGACTGATACCCAGCTGTTCCAGGAACCACACTCTGATGGCCCAATATGGAGCCACTGAAATGACTATGGCCAAGTTTTTCCTGATCTTCCTCTGAACTCTGGGCAGGAGAGGTACCCTTGACAAGTCATACTGGACACCCATGCCCCATTCTAGGCTAAATGCATTTCCCAGAGTGAGCCTTCCTAGGAACTTCAACACCTGAAACTACAGACACTGTGTGCTCTCTGCAGTGGCAAACAGAACAAGCCAGGATTCTCCACAATATCTGCAAATGTTCTGTGCTACCCCCTGAAGTAACTACCATGCGTGATCTTCTGGGCGCCGCTAGCTGTTTTTTCCACCCTTGCACTAAAACATCCCACCATGTGGTGTATCCCCATGGAGATGCCCTGATAACTCAACTTGCTCCAGAGGACCCAGGTCCTCACCCACCCTGTTTGCTGCAAAACTACATGTTGCTACTATTGTCCTTGAAAAACGACACCAGCCAGCCCTTGATGGAGGGCATGAAACCTTCAAAGCCGAGCAAATCACCTGCAAGTAGCGACACTTTCATTCATTCTGAAGGGGCAGAGAGAGGGCTCTGCTGCTGGCCCAACTGTGGTCAAGCAGCCACCAATGCAGTTTCCTCCAACACATGGATGGAATCTAACAGGTTCCTGTTGGTGCTGGGTCCACTGAGACTTCGGGTCTCATTGCTATGCTTGCATGCTGCATCTGGTATGGTCAGCAAGCAGGACGCAGAAGACTAATAGGCCAAGAAGCCTCAAGGACAACATCAATGAGACTGAGGACAGAGGCTGAAACCTCTGGATCATAGCCTGTATATCCAGGACTCATTTGTCCAGAAGATAGGCTTACAAGTGCAATGTATCCAGGATGGCGCTGATGTAAGGGAGCCTCTGCAAAGGAGTCAGGTGTTACATCAGCAGGTTGATTGATAACCTCAATGTGTTTGACAATATTGTAGACTAATGGGGGGGGGCGGAGCTAGCCGGCGTCAATGGTGGACGCGTAAGAGCAGAGCTCCGAGCCAGCGCCAGCAACTATCCGGCATAGATCCTAACTAAGTGGTGTTACCTGAGCAAAACCAACAGAAATCGCCGCCTCTGCCCCTAACGGAACTCCGGCTGAAGTTTGGTCGAAAAAAACGGACTCGGGAACCCTTATTTTGCCCGCCTGCCCTGCAGGCGCCGGACCAGGCCTGAATCCCCGGCCTTTCCTGAACGGCGAGGCCGAGCGACATCACCCGACGTGCGGCTGTGCCGAGCGGACGACTCGGGGTCGGAAGAAGCCAGGTGGGGGCTGACCCTCCAGTTACCCCACACTACTGGGCCACGAACCGGAGGTCCTATAAAAGACCTGGGAGCAGACAGGAGCTGCGGGGGAGGCGCCGGTACAGCTCCGAGGCCGGGCTCGGACCACGTGGCAACTGCGGGGCTCCCTGAAGATATGCTTACCCCGGGCCCCAGATAGACGGACATTGCCACAGCTGAGGGGCGCAGGGCTTCGACCAGGGAACGAGTGGCTCTCGGAGCGCGGAGGATTCCCCCACGAGAACTGAGCCCCGTCCCCCCCCTGGGCAGCCCCGGTGGGATTGGAGGGCGGTTTGCCGGCCACCGCTACAGAGGCCCACGGACACACGTGGCACCAACGGGCCCCAGCAGGACACACGCCCTACACAGCCTTGACTGCCGACCCCTGACACTGCTCGCAAACAACGAGGGTGCACGCACAGCGCACTGGTGTCCAGTGAGGCCTACATCCGAGTGGGCCCCAGCCTTCCCTTCGAACGTCACTATGGGCAGGGGAGACAAAACGCAGACGAAACTGTCGTTCGATCAACGACGTAATAAGGAGCCAGAACAGCCGATTGCCCAGTCTCCAAGCACGACTGGTGACCCGGGTGCCTCACTTTGTGCGGAAATAAAGGGGATGCTCACTACTATGGAGAAGGGCCTGCAGGAGGGCATGTCGGCCATCGGAAACAAGATTGATGCGTTGGCATATCGGATGGATCGTATGACGGAGAGGGTGGACAAGCATGCGGAGCGGCTGGACATGGCGGAGCGCAGATTGACGGAGGCGGAGGAGGCCCAAACAGAGTGGGACGCTAACCGTAAACAGTTTGGGAGACTACTTCAGGTAATCCAGGAGAAGTCGGAGGACTTGGAGGCACGTTCCCGGCGCTCCAACATCCGCGTTACGGGTGTGGCCGAATCGACCCAAACGGGGAAAATGGAACTGTTCATCGAGAAGCTCCTGAAGACGCTCCTAGGGGACGACACCTTTTCGCCGATGTTGATAGTGGAGCGCGCCCACCGCACCCTCGGACCAAGGCCTCCTCCGGGCGCCAACCCGAGGCCGATTATAGCGAAATTGCTAAATTACAGGGACAGGGACGCAGCCCTCCGAGCTGCTCGTGAGAAGGGCAAACTACAATACGAGGGAATGGACATATCGCTATACCCTGATTTCACATCGAAAGTACAGGAGGAGAGGCGAAGATTTGTCCCGTACAAACAGCAACTTAGAGACCTTGGCCTGGACTACGCCATGTTATACCCAGCGAGGCTACGCATTAACAGGCAGGGACACTCCCATTTTTTCACCGACCCAAAAGAACTACAAAAATCCCTGAAGGTGTGGATGAAGGAGAACCGAGGGAGCCCGGAGACACATACGGCGGAGCGGACCGGTAATGAGGATCTTGAGGAACAAGACTGATGAGAAAGAGACGATCCACGGCGCTCCATGGACTCTCTACATCCAGCGCACCCCCAGACCCCCTTATTGGACTGCTGGGCGATACCCTCACGGAACGACCTGCTACGGACCCTGGGTTATTGTATGCTGTACTGTGGGTGAGATCTGCATGTTTTGAGTTGGTACTACTGTGGGGTTGCGCTCACGCTACTGTAAATGCCCTACGTGGGACAAGGCCCACAATTACCTAACGCAGGAGGGAATGGTGATGTTGGGGATCGGGGGGGAGGGGCGGTGTGGACTTGTACATACTGGTAGAACAATGTGCTTGCCAGTCACTGCTAAATCCTACTAACGGGGCGCTGGCGAAGGGGCAGGCTATAGACATTGTACGGAAGTCCCGGAAGGAAAGGGGACGAAAGAAGGACTAATTAGGCTACCTCTGCCCCAGCGCTTACTGCGGTTACGGCTCTGATCGAGCTTGTTCGGGGTCTTGTTTCATGGGTTTGACTGTGGGTGGGGGGGGGGGGACTATGGGGCTTCGGTCACACCAGGTCGGGGTTGGTTGACTGTGGGAGGCGGGGGGTAGTGGGAGTTTTGGGTTCAGGTATGTTCGGGGGGGGGGGTTCTTGGCATGCTCTGAAATGTTGTTTCCCACAGAGGTGCTTGGCAGTTGCTGCAAACGACGAATGGCAGTACCTATACTTGATATGCACATGCAGTATGGCTACACTGTAAATGGCTGACACACCACACGAAGAGTTGCTGAGTGACACAGAGACAATGAAGGCTCTGACATGGAACGTGAGGGGGTTGAACGACTATCGTAAACTCCGCAAGGTGTTGCACTATCTCCAAAGACATCACATAGACCTAGCCCTGCTGCAAGAAACGCACTTACCCAACAACAGTAAGATGCTTACACATAGGGGCCTCCAGGGTAATTCCACATATGCAGGCTTCACCTCACATGCTAGGGGAGTTCTCACATGGGTCAATCCGAAATCCAAACTGTCCCTCACACTGTTGATAGCAGATCCGGAAGGGAGGTTTGTGCTGAGCAAATGCACGGGCAAGGGACAAACTCTACTGGTCATGAATGTGTACGGCCCGATTTACGACTCCCCAGAATTTTACGCGGCAGTAGCGGGACACTGTACTGAGTGGCCCTCAGATAGGATGCTGTGGGGGGGTGACTTTAACTTCATTTTTAGCCCTGAACTAGATAGGTCGGCGGGGC
Source organism: Lissotriton vulgaris (assembly GCF_964263255.1). Taxonomy (NCBI): domain Eukaryota; kingdom Metazoa; phylum Chordata; class Amphibia; order Caudata; family Salamandridae; genus Lissotriton; species Lissotriton vulgaris. The sequence goes on along the minus strand of NC_141685.1, from coordinate 431,737,732 downwards.
TGCCCCGACGCCCGGCAGCAGCTGCGCAGCAAATGCAAGCTGAAATGGCGAGACTGGGGCTGGTGGATGTCTGGAGGGAAAGACATCGGGACAGAGGGGGATACACACACTACTCTGCGTACCACAACACACATACCAGAATCGATTATTGGTTGTCCACTCTCCCGCTGCTGTCGCTTGTGAAGGGCTGTAGGGTGCTCCCCCGTACACTATCGGACCACTCCCCTATATTGTTGGTAGTTAACACTCCCAGCCAGAGGATTCCCCCGTTCACGTGGCGCTTCCCACCGTATTCACTGTTAGATGAGATGTTCAGGGCCGAACTAGGGGAAGAAATAGATATGTTTTTCGATACTAATCTGGGCACGGTCGACAGCTTCGGGACGATATGGGAGACTTTTAAGGTCTATGTCGGGGGGATAGTCATGGCGAAACATTCCAGTGTCCTGAAAGCTATTAGACGCAGGCTGACACACCTCGAGGGGCAAATAGCAGAGTCGAAAGACAACAACTGGCGGGCCACACCCCCACAGGGGATGGGACCCTGCAGGAACTCCTGAAAGAGTTCCACGCGGAAGCAGACAGGGAAGTTCGGCACCTAGGAAAGTATGCGACGGCGCGCACTTACGGTGAGGGGGACCGGCCAGGTTCGCTCCTAGCCAGGATAATGAAGGGCGTAAGGCGGAGACAGGTAGTCGCAGAATTACAATCGGCAGGGGGAACGCTGCTAACAGCGGAGGAGGACATTCTTGCGGAGTTCAGGGGCTTTTACGCGGAGCTATACACAAATAAGATCTCCGGGGTAGAGGATCAAATTGACAACTACTTAAGCTATATCAAAATGCCGTTTCTCGAGAACTGGCAGAGGGACTTCTTGATGTCCCCCATTCTCCGGGAGGAAATATCAGACGCGCTGGATGGCATGAGGTCTGAAAGCGCCCCCGGGATCGACGGTTTAACTGTGACCTTTTACAAGGCGTACAAAGATAAGCTCTTGCCCTACCTCTCCACCCTCTTTGACGAAATCTGTGAGGAAGGTGCCATGCCGCCCTCTATGAGAGAAGCTCTGATCGTAACGGTATTGAAGCCGGGCAAACCACCAGGCTCGTATCGCCCCCTGTCACTTCTTAACGTGGATGCCAAGCTATATGCTAAGGTGCTGGCGGCCAGGTTGGCACTTGTGGCCCCTGAGTTAGTGGCCCCAGAGCAAGCGGGATTTATTCCAGCTCGAAACCTCACATATAACATCCGCACGGTGATGGGAGCCATGCAGCATACCAAGCATGACACCAAAGCCATCGCAGTCTTTCTGGACATGGAAAAGGCGTTCGGCTCCGTAGAGTGGGCGTTCATGCGCAGAGTACTTAAGAAGCTGGGACTGGGAGAACTATTCCTCCAAATACTGGGCGCGCTTTACCACAAACCCACGGCACGAGTTAGACTGGGCGATGCAGTCTCGGAGCCGTTTGTCATCAGCAGAGGCACGAGACAGGGATGCCCCCTCTCCCCGCTACTTTATGCTCTGGTGGCGGAGCCTCTGGCGTGCGCGATTCGGGAGTACCACTCTTATGAAGCCATCCACTACCCCACCTACAAGATTGGTATATCCACGTACGCAGACGACACCCTGCTGTATGTCAGAGATCCGGTGAACAATCTCTCATCGGTTCTGAGGGAGGTTGTACGTTTTGGAGCGCTCTCGGGGCTGAAAGTCAACTGGTCCAAATTGGTGGCTTTCCCCCTGACCCCTGTCACCGAACCTTTCGAGATGGAGTACCCGCTCCAATGGTCCACGGAACCGATAAGGTATCTGGGCATAATGCTACACTCGGATCCCGAAATCATGCTGAGGGAAAATTACGGAGTGGCCTATAGCAAGCTCGCTGATGACGTTGAACTCTGGATCAAGCTCCCGCTCTCATTGATGGGACGGATTGTCATGATAAAAATGGTGGTCCTGCCGAGGTTTTTGTTTCTCTTTAATAATATCCCGATTGTCCTCTCTAGAACCTTCTTCAAAACCATTGATAAGCTTCTCGTACGTCTGGCCTGGGCAGGAAAGCAACCTAGAGTGCAGTGGAAGGTCCTTAAGCTCCCATACGAACAAGGGGGGCTGGCCGCGCCAGATCTGGAGCGCTACTATAGGATTGCGCAGGCCTCACACCTCCACACTTGGATACATGGTAATCATGACATTCCGTATGTGATACTGGAGAGGCTGTTCGCAGACCCAACCCCGCTCCCAGCGACTATCTGCGGACCTAGGGACCGTAGAGTAGGAACACTCAACTCCCTGCTATCTACTAACCATGCCTGGCACTCCATATTACAGAGGCAAGATAAAGAGCTGATGTACGCACCCAATATGCCGATACACTGGGCGCTATGGCTCCCCACCTTGGCGGAACCGGGCGTTCACAGGGCCCTCAATGAACTGGGCGCACGCACTCTGGGAGACCTTTTCGAGAATGGCAAGGTTAAGACATGGGACCAACTGACACGAGGGAGGGAGCCCCCCTCGGTACTTCAGCGCTTTCAGTATCATAGGGTCCGTAGTGCCTTTCTAGACCTCCTAGGCCCTGACATGGAGGAGCCCCCTGAAGTACCGGAACTAGTATATGTCATAGACACTGAGGCACCGCGGAAGCTGATCTCTAAGCTTTATAAGATAGGGCATGGACACACGGCCCTACAGTACATGAGGGCATGCTTGGCCTGGCAAACCGACCTGGACACCCAAGTAGATGACAGTATGTGGGCATACTGCTGTGCGGCCTCAAGGCGGATTTCGCTGAACGGGCGACACTGTCTGGTCCACTTTAAATTTTTACAGCGAGTGTATCATACCCCGGAAAGGCTGCACAGGTATGGTCTTCGGGACACCCCAGGCTGTGAGAGATGCCACGCCCCAGTTGCGGATTTCCTGCATTTGGCGTGGATGTGCCCGGGCGTTCAGAGATTCTGGTGCGCGGTTTTCGCGGGAATGAGCGCTATTGTGGACATGGAATTGGCCATGGACCCGGCGCTCGCCCTGCTAGGCTATACACGGAAGGTGCCAGTGCCTGTGAGAAAAATGGTAAGCATGGGCATGCTACTTGCTAAAAGAGTAGTTGCGTGTTGCTGGATGAGGGGACCGCTTCCGACGCTGAAACGTTGGTCCAACGACATGACGTTCTGTAATACTCAAGCGGAGCTTTACAGTGAGCTGCTTCCACCCCGAAGTCGACCCAAGAACTTCTGGGGGATGTACCAGACCTACTTAACTTCTAGGGCGGATGAAGATGACCTAGCAGCGGGAGAGGAGGAGGAACGGGGGCGCGACCCGCACCTGGACCCTGGGTGAGACGGTCAGGGTAATCACTTACAAGGCAGCGCGGCTTAGACACGTGGGAGTAACAACTTCCCTGGGAGAGTGTGGACCTGGGTGGTGTCCCCTGGAGCTATAGAATGTAGCACTCGGCACGAGCCACAACACGTTGACATCTTATAAACTGCCACACCTGAGGAGCACTGATTGGGGAATAGTTGGGGAGAGGCGGGGTTCTCGGGGTGGGGGGATGGTTGGGAGAAAATGTTAAAAATATATAGAAGTGTCCATATACTCGCAACGCACAACACACTATCAGTTGTCTTAGCTTGCCGGAGAGGTCCCGACTCTGGCCGACCACTTGCATGATATGATGTCTGGACTTTTCTTTTTGTAATGCCTATGAGTCACTGATAAGATAACTTGGACGACTGCCGGCCCGAGAAGGGATGTAGGCGAATGGCTACTTGCGATTTGTACTGTGCTATTTTTGTAATAAATAAATAAATAAAATAAAAAATAAAAAAATAAAAAAAAAATTTTTAGACTAATGCACAATACCTAGCAGTTAATGAATGTAGCACTATGATTTGGTGTTAAGTTGCTGCAAACATGGAACTGCCATCAGCTCAAACAGGATGGCTACTGCATGCTTGCTGCAAGCCCTGATGAGGGCTAAAACTGCCTTTTGCCTTAGGTCCAGACAAGGGCTATAACTTCCTGTTTGCTTAGGGCTGAACAAAGGTTACAACTTTTGGGTTGCTGGAGACAAGATGGGGACTACAATAAGCCTGGGCGGTGCACTTCGCTCAGTTCATAGAGTTTTAGGCACTCCACGCTCAGCGGAGCTCGCAGAGTTCTGAAAATCTCTGCTCCATGTAACTGAGTTTTTCCCTCGCTCATGCTTGCCAACTGTAGGTTGGCAAGCACTTGCAAGGAAAATCAAATGTTAGACCACTTCCCAGTGAGATTTCTCAATGCGAGTGGTCGCATATGGTCACTACCACTCACGTTGAGAAACCTTCTGTTCGCATTGAGGAAGCTGCCGCTTGAGTAAAACTTCTACTCGAGCGGAAGAAAGAAGCAGCATCCTCTTGCACTGTGTGAGATACCCTGCAAGATACCGTTCGTGCTGATTTTATAGCATGAAACAAACATTCGGCACTAAAAATCAGTGTGAATGGTGTGAGGTAACCCACTCCCCCGCTCGCGGAACTCCACGTAGCTTGGCTGAGTTTTTTTGTCACTTTGCGAAGTTCCGCTACGTGAAATTCAGCAAATTCCTCCCAGGCTTAAACTAAAACTGCCTGTGTGCAGTAGGGCCAAACAAAGGCTGTAGCTGGGTGACTCATATCAGCCCAGAAGAGGACTGCAACTGCATTACTGCAATGTACTCAATTGGAGCTCCACCTACCATCAGTTCATTGCACCTTTAACAAGGGTTATTTTGAAAATGCCAATGCCCTCTGTAAAAAACTGACCAATAGAATATATCCCAAGGAATTTGTTAGAACAGCTATGAAAAGAGATTGGATCACCCTGTGTGAGACAATACTAGCGCCCAAGGATGGAACAAACACTAGTTCTTTAATGTGTGTGCTGACCTACAAATATGAAGCAAATAAAGTGAAAAGCATCATTGGAAGAAATTGGAAGATACTTTCATGTTTTGATCTATAAAAACCATTGTTTTTTTTCAAGATAAGGAAGAATTTACAGGATCATTTGGTTAAATCTACCAGACTTGATCACAGAACAAAAAAGTCTTCCACAAATGTTCGGTTTACCGCCAGTTACTGGACATTTCAGATGCTAGAACTGTACAGCATGCAGGTTTACAAATTACCCAAAGTATAACAATATACAGTATTTGCATCAAACAAATGAAATCTTCATTTATTATGTCAAAAACCACTGTGAGAAAGTATACACAGATCAGACTACCCAACCGGTCACATCCTACAGCATTGATCGAGAATAAAGTGTCAAACACAGGAAGCATACTTGGTTGAATATTCTCAATCCTTTAACCATACAGAATTTTTTTTTCTGGTCCATGATCTTTGTGGCACAAGAAGTCGTGGGGGGGGGGGGGTTGTTCCATCTCAACCATTCAGAACAATCATGAGCCAAGGATGATTGAGATATTGCATATTGCGTACACCAACTACAGGACTCAATGACATCGACAAAATGTGGGCTTGGATTCATTAATTTAAGTCCTGTTTTATATGTGTTTGCACTGATGTTTTCCTATAATTGATTACATTGATGAATAATTTGTTAGTTCTCTGTGTGGGATGCCTCTATGAACATACCCTGTTATATGCTTAGTGGCCAGATATGACTGTATCATTTACACAAGTAACACCCAAATGCAAGTAGGACTATGTCCACTCTACTTGTTTCAGCTTGTAAAATAGATTCCATAGGAAATCAAGTGTTTTCTTCTCAAGGGTTTCAATTGCACTTTCATGTATACAAGACTAGGGTGATATCAGCCACAAGCCTTCAAATCTTATCATGCACTGCATGCCAGTCCAATATGGCTGCTGTATTAAATGGGCAGTGCTCTACTCCCCTGCATGCTTTTCACTGATTCTCCACCTTTCTTACTAACTTCACAGCATTTACAAGGCTTGGCAAATAACACAGAATACACATGCGTTGGTGCTCGACTCACACAGCACCCCTGATAGCTTCAACTTTTCCTCTGCCTAGTGTTGAGGTTGCTTGTGAGGCAAGTGCATGATAGATGAGTGGAGGACCCAGCTCCCTTTTTTTAATGGTGTTAAAGAGTTAATGAGTCCATGAGCCAATTGGGTATTCTTGGACATGTCTTTAGCAGAATGTGACACATAATGGCATGGTGATCCCTTTTAGAAGTTAAACGGTAAGAAGGTACTTAGCCTTACAAGGTGGCATTATGAGTTCAGTCAGAATTTGTTGACTATAACACTGCTCACTCACTGTATGTAAATGATTATGGAAATAAGTATCATTGAGTTGGGTGACAATAAACATCTGATATTCAGCTCCAAGATGCCCATGGGTGACATGCGCTTTACAAATACACATGTTCTATTATGTTTGCAGTAAAGTGGAAATCAACCTATCTTCGTCACTGGTGTCATAGGGCATTGGGGGGCAGCCGACTAGAGAGAGGTCTGTCCCCTGGGACTGTTGTGGGAAATGGTTCAGTCCAGAGGACTGTGCTCTTTTTGGGCTACATTCCGCAAAGGTTGTAGCCCAAGTTTATACATGCAGCCATTTTGGGTTGCCATTCACTATTTTATGGTTAAGTGACACAGAGGCAGCCTTGTGATTAGCAGTGGGTCTGTTCTCCTTCTTGGTTTTACTTCTTGAGCAACTGGTACATTTCCTTTGATGATGGCAGAAGAGAAAGTGCAGCAGACGCTAAGCTTGTTAAGTGGCGTGCCAGGGGTAGCTGGTAGCAGGTGCGGCCTTAGTTCCAGTTTGTCATGCGAGGCGCACGTCAGGTAGGGTATCCACCAGTGTTGGAGTGCTCTCTGGCCTGATGCAGAGCCGGTTGGCATCAGGGAGCACAGGTAGGAAACCGGGGCCTCTCACGAAGATGGAGAGTGGCCCCAAAGGCAAGATAAGGTCAGAGTAGGGGAGGGGCCGGCAATAATGAGTGGCTGGGAAGAGGGTGCGCAATCAGTGCGCGACGCTCCCCTGCCTGAGCCGACGGCCCGTGGGGGAGCCGACAGTGTTCACGGTAATGAGGAGGGGGCAAGATCTGAGAGAGAAGGTCAAGGTGGCGAGATGCACCTCCAGGGTAGCAGGCAAGCCTTTGAACAGGCCACATGGCGAGCCCATGGGGGGGCAGCAGGCCCAAAATACAGGCAGAGAGGAGGACGGAGTTCAGTGGGGGGAGCTGGGTATGTCTGATGGAGGCCCCAGTCTGAACACTGCTAGCAGAGGGTGGGAGGGGCAGATGGGCCCCTGCAGGATGAGGAGTTTGTAGACAGTGCAGGTCAAGGGGGGAGGGCCAGTTATTGAGGATATGCCCCCACCCATGAATTCTAGTGAAGTAGGATGCATTGGAGATGTGGGACTGGCTGAAGAGGATGCCTCAATGCTTGCAGGCACAGTAGCCAAAGGGGGTGACTAGGAGGAGAAGACACTTCAGGGAAGGGATGCAGAGGTAGATCAGGGGACCGAGGGCGGGACATTGGCCTGAGGCATATCCTTAGGGGCAAAGACAGAGCCCAGTATTGGTGTTAGTGGTGGAGGTGCTGGAGTGAAGTAAAGATGAAAGCCAGGAGGAGGTGAGTGAGAAGAAGGGCACACCCTATAGAAACAGTCAGAAGAAGCAGTGGTGGGGGGGGAGGGTTAGGGGCAGACCCCAATGTATGCATTGCTGGAGGGGGTGAAGGGGTTGAGACACAAGCCCAAGGAGGGTTACACAGCAAAAGTTCAGGGAGGAACTCTGTGATTTCAATTAGGGGCTGTGCTCCAGAGACTACTGCAAGCTTCAGCACAAATGTACGGGGAGATATGCCCTCGTACACTGTTTTGGTGTCACAGGGAGCCAGCAGGAGGGGCATTCATGGGGATACATGGGTCAGTGGAACCAAAGTCAAAGTAGTTTTACAGACGGGCCTCAACACACGTCAGAGAGCTATAGTGGAGGAAGGGGGGCACATGGACCTGGTGGGAAAGGCTTATACAACAGTTAAGCTGGACAGACTGGAATTTTGGCTGCAGCTTTATGTTCATACGGTAGAAGCAGCAATCTTGGGGGAAGGGTTTCATTGGGGTTTCTGGCTGGGGTACGAGGGCCCGAGTGGGGAGGGACAGAACATCCACAAGTGGTGCGTGGAAAATTGCAGAAGTTCAGGAAGAGAGTATGGGTGTTCTTTAAAGTATTGGCCTTTGGATAACCTGATCATGTCCCCAATAGGGGTGGTTTCCAAAAAAGAGCAGGGCCAGGTTCGGCTGATACAACATTTGTCTTGGCCAGAAGGGCACTCTGTAAATGACTTCATAGCTGAAGATTTGGCGTCAGTGTCTTATTCTTCAGGGGAACTTGCAATGGCACTGGTTGAGTGGGCAGGGGTAGGAGTGGAGATGGCAAAGTGTGACATAAAATCAGCTTTCCGGTTGTTGCCAGTGCACCTGGGGGACCTTACATTGTTGGGTATTCAGTTTGAAGGGCAGTGGTATGTTGACAAAGCCTTGCCTGTGAGATGTTCTATTTCATGCACTCCAATTGTGCATTTTAGTTAATACCTACACTGGATGTTTACTTGCTGCACAGGCCACAAGTGAGTTACCCATTATCTGAATGATTTCTTCTTTTTCAGCAACACAGGCTTTGTGGACTGCCAGCTGGTAAGTTTTCAAGAGCTCATGGGGAAACTGGGGTTCCTTTGGGGCCCAAAAAAACTGTGGGACCATAGACAACACTCTCCTTCTTGGGGACAGAGCTGGATGGTGTTGTCAGGCCTGTCTCTGCTTCATCATTATGTGCAGTTGTCAGAGGATTTGCGTATGTGGTGCTTCTTTTTTGATTCATTCAATGGTATTCCATTGTACATGGCGCAAGATTTTGAGTGGGATTCCCAGATCTATTTTGATGCGCCAGGGACTGTGGGGTTTGGTCTATATTGGAAGGGGCATTGGTGCATGGAGTAATGGCCTGTACCTTGGAAGTATGGGGGCAGCAGTATTGCATTTTTAAAGTTTTTTTCACTCGTCATAGCAGTTTCCATGTGGGGATACCTGTTGGTATACCAAAAGGTTCTGCCTCAAATTAACCATATAGCGATGGTTTAGGTGGTGAACAGGCAGTTGGCCACAGATGCACAGGTACTAAAATCGCTAACGGTTTTTGAGCTTGTATGCTTGAACATGGAATTTTGTTCAAGGCGAAGCATGTGCAAGGGGTGGAAATTGACACAGACAAAGCATTCACAGATTCCATGGGCTCGCCACAGAAGCGGAAAGGGAAAAGACGCTGATGGAGTTAGATACAGAAGGAGACAGAGGTTGTTCCAGCTGGTGGTAAGGTTTTTGTCGGTGTCCACCCAGAAATCCTACAAAAAGGCGTGGGAAGAATATTTTAACACTGGGGCTCAGAGGAGACTTGAGGAGTAGGAGAAAGTAGAGGATGTAGTACAGTTTATATTGACACTGACACAAAAAGGGCTTTTGCAAGTCACAATTGCCTGAAAGTTGGCAAGCATTGCGTTCATGGGGATGTTGCCCTGGGAATATGCACCATCAGTGGGTAAGAAGATGGTTGGGCTAGCGAGCAGGGCTGTATGGGGCCCAAGCGGAAGCCACTTACTTGGCAGATCTTTACACGGGTAATCTGAGCTCTGCCAGTTAGATGCAGTGCAGAAGGGGGAACAAGGTTTTTTGGTGCCTTCCCAGTGTCAGAACTGTTGGGGGCATGGGTAGTAGGGGTCTTCTATGTGAAGAAGTGGTGTTACAGGACTCTGGGGAGGGAATAAGGGCGCAACATTCTGAAACAGATCAGTGGTCAACGGGAATGACGGTACTTTTGGCAGCTTACCCAGTAAAAGGTTTCTGTCCAGCAGCATGGGGTGGGAAACTACAAGGGTGCGGAGTATCACATGATGGGGAGATGCACGGGGACGGTAAGCGTATGACTGCTTTCCAACTGCTGGCAATACTGCAGAAAGCACTTGCTAGGCTAGGCTTGGTTTGGGTTAGTAGCAACAGAGTATGGCACACATTCCTTCCTCTTCTGGGAGGTGGCAGAGGCTGGTTAAGGGAGCGAATTATGGGGCTGGGCAGATGATCTTCAGATTGTTTTAAGAGGTATGTCAGAGCAGATGGGGGGACTATTGACAAATCAGTTTGCTGTGTCTTTCCCCTACTGCTGTATTTTTCCATTGGGTGAGAGAGATGCAGCACAGGCCACTGACACTTTTGATGTGTGAAAAAGGTCGCTTTATTGAAACAGGTGCTCATCACAAAGATTCTGCCTTACAAAACTACAACCTCACTATGCAAAGTTTGTCACCAAATTTCCTACCGCAACCCCTAAAAGTCCTGCTCCCACATAACGCAACTCAGCAAGTATCTACCTCCTAACATACTGCACTCCTGCAATTGTGACATTTTTAACAACCCTTACCGCCTCACAGTAAATCTATTAACATCCACTAAATTTAACTTCCTATTCCGTCCTGCCTCATTCTGGTGTGATCTTGTTTCCCCTCCCTTTCAGCCTGGTTCGCTGATGGCAGCAACAATAGCATGCAAACTTGTTCACCAACTGCCACTCAGAAAAAGATTTGGTGGTGGTCCCACCCCAAGCACAGTTATGGGCAAAAATACAATCCCAACCAAAGGCCCTACAAAGCATTATGGGATAAGATTAGAAGTCAAATGCAAAAGCATTGAAACCCTTTCCTGAAGCTGCAGTTCAACTAGTCGTTACTAGGTTGTCCCTCATGAGTTAAATGCAACAGCATTGATCTGCAGCTTGATGTAATCATTTCAATGCTTTTGCATTTGACTTGTGAGGGACACCTAGTAACGACTAGTTGAACTGCAGCTCTTTGTAGAATTATTTTGATATTGGATACTATAATATTCACTGCCCACTGCTAATCTTGTCCCATAATGCTTTGCAGGGCCTTTGGTTGGGATTGTATTTTTGGCCATAATATTCACTAAACTCTAGAATCTTGCCCCATAATGCTTTGCTGGGCCTTTGGTTGGCATTGTATTTTTGATGATAGCTTTGCTTGGGGTGGTCCTAAGAGGATGGAACCACCACTGAATCGTTCAGCATGATATGCTCTTTGTGTTCAAGGTATCTGCTTGGTCCTCCCCCTAGGTTAGGGGGGACCCCAAAATCATCACCTCTCTTATTGCCTGATACAATTTTCATTTCCAAGTTTCCCTTTTGTCAATTGGTTATATGCTCTTTAGCATGTAAAGTTGCTTTATCAAAGCATTTGTGGGTGCAGTTTAGTAGCTGACTCTGCTACGTGGAAGAACAGAGTTTTTGCCTAAATTCAGTGGTTTTAATGTAATGCTTAGTTAACAAATCTCCATAAACTCCGGTAGCGGGGCAGAGTTCATTGCCCAGGGTTACTTAAGAGCCTGAGGTCCTTTGACAACAGCCCCATATCCTTTTTTGGACACAAAAAGGTACCAGGAGTAACCGCTAGGCCTCTTTCTACCTCAGTAACAAGCTAGATCGCACCCTTTTCTAGCACCATCTGCACTTCATGAAAGACAATATCAGCAAGGATCATTGACGGTTGGAAAAAACTGGCAGAAAGATGTGGAAAGTACGGGGAGCATCTATAAAGGGACAGGTTAATCAAACTAAAGAATCTGATGGTCCCAACGGTCTGAAGTAGTGGAATGCCAGCAGAGGATGTAATATTGAATCTTTTCCTTTACTGGCCACCATGGGTCAATGGAAGGAAAACTAAACACGTTTGACTGCGACACTAGGCAAAGAGGAGGAAAAGGACTGCTACAGCTGCTGGTGGCCATAGTCTCTACCACTGCCTGTGTCTTTGAATTTACATAAAGGCTAAATGGGGTGCTGCACAGGCTGCAATGGCTGCCACTGGTGATAGGCGAGGCCCCTTGAATATCCATGGAAGGTTTGGTGCCACTAGTGGAATTGGTGAGAGGGTAAAAGAAGCCCCAAACAGCTACCAGAAACAGCTCTTCTGTCCTTAAAAGGCTCCAGAGCGGCCAGCAACAGCTCTTCTGTCCTTACAAGGCTAAAGAGAAAGCAGCAAAAGCTCTAATGTCCTTAAAAGGCTCCAGGGCTGAATATGGCTTCTTACCAGATAGCCTCATCCTGTCATATTGTATGCTCATAAGCAAAGTCTTGAATGTTGCTGGAAGACCGAGTGGCATATATCTAGGAGTGCTGTCAGATGATCATGCTGGCACCCATAGCTTGGGCCGCACAATCTATAGTTTCCACATTGGATCTCTGGATATTTCTCGGTGTCCTATCCATCCTGTATTCTTTGAGCAAAGGAGCTGCAAAATTACTTGAGCATAGCAGGCAAAATCTTGATGGCCATGTTCCAGAGAGAGTGAGTGTAACAGCCCAAGAATCAGTAATTTTGAGCCAGGAAGGCTGATGAGAAAACTCTCTTGCCTCTCGTGTCTATCTTTTTTCAGTCTCTGTCTGGTGGAACAGTAGGGAAAGCATTCATGGTGATCTGGCTCATAGAGGCCTGGCTAAGACTTTCAGGAACAAGGTGCTGTGTAGAGTAAATTTGATCAAATGGCACAGACCTGTATCAGAGCACAATCGACTAGGATACATCAGGGGCCAAACAGGTTTTGGGCCCAGCAGCCATGATGGACGTTGTTAAAACTTTGTTAGACAGCAGCAAGGGCTAAGAGGTCCAAGTTCCCGGCTACAAAAGCTCAGTCAACACATTGGTTTTAGTTTCTACTGTGGGTAATTGTGGGTGTGGCACCTATGCAGCTTTACACACCTCTTCCACAAAAGAAGCACTTTTCTCCATTGGTGCCTATAACAGTAAAATTTAACTCTGTTTCATGTGAAGGATCGAAGTGATTAGAATTTTGAGTCTGAGCCAAATAATACCTCCACCACCCTGAAATACTGTCCCCAGGCAATGGTACAGGAGGAAAGTCGTCATCTTGGGGTTACACCTTTGTTATTGTGTAGCATGTCATAGGTTGAGACCTGGCAGATCCTGGCTCTGAAATTACACCTGTTATCAGAGTAGGATCTGCTTTTGGCAATACTAGAGTAGTGGGAGAGCCACAAAATGAACAACCTGTGGCAACAGGGTCAAAGCACAGCTAATAGAAGATAGGGTGTAATGAGAACCATCAGTCAGCAGTTGGGAAGGACCTACCAACAGATAACAAATTAAGGTCCCACTGGCTGGACCTGTGAATTCTGAAAGCACACCAGAGAAGTCCATAACCATATGAAAAGTTGCAGCCTGGCCTCCTCAAAGAGCAGAATCTGCTTCAGAGTCAACAAAGGTCCAGGTAACTTGTGGTGCTTTCCTTCCTGAACTGGAATCGAGTCCATATCAAGGGTTGAATTGCAGTTGAACTTCTTGTGCGTCCTCTTTGCCTTGTCTCTTGTCTTTACTTTGTACCAGCAGCGGCTGCTACCAGGCAGGGGTGGTGAGACGGGAGGCTGCAACTTGAGTGGGACCAACTGCGTTTCTTGAGCTTGTCAACAAAGAGTTTGGCTTCCCACTGCCTGATGGTTCTCTGATGCATCAGAGGGCACTTGTTGAATGACTCTGAACTGTGTGCTTAGTGCCGACTTCTGTTTCAGGCAGCTGTGGCATGGCATAAAACCTGCACTTCTTAGGTGAACATTCCATGAACACTGTGTAAGAATATTCCAGAAAACTCCAGCATAAAATGCCAAAAACCTTTGGAGGTGAACTCCAGAACCACGTCAAAGGAAATTAAAAAAGAGGAATGACATCAATGTGAAGGCATGGCACCTCTATTCGGTTCTGTTCTATCACACCCCGAGGTGATTGAAATCATGATAAAGGTCGATGGCTCCACCTAACTGCACATATGGGCCCTTAAAGAGACTTATTCTGGATCAAGTCTGGAACCTTGGGAGATTCACAAAGTGAAGAACCTGCAGTTAGAATTATCCATCAGAAAGAATTTGTCTAGCTGTGTCTTAGACATTCATGTTGTGTGTGAGATCAATGGGGCTGTTGGTACTGTACTATATATGGGCAACTGCACTACAAGAGGTTGTATTAACCTTTCCAGCATTTTGTGACTTACATGGAAGGTAGCCTGTGGTCTCATACTCTCTGATGTCCTGAAATTCTGCAGTAGCTTGATATAGTTCTGGTTTTTTTCTATATGTAGTTGATGGGGTATAATATGACTCAGTAGTTGACACAAATCTAGAGGGGCTTTTCAATGCACGGTCCATATTTCTAGGATGCTTATATTAGTTGGGGTGTGTGATCAGTCAGTATTTGCCACAACTCGTTGGACCAGAGGTAGCTGTTCACAGACATCCACAATAACAGAAGCTTCCATCACAAATGATGTAAACCTTCAACATTGTCCAGCAAATCAAATGCAAGCAGCTCCTTCCACCCACGAAAGAAGTATGCTACTGCAGGACATCATGGGGAAAGACACAGTCTTATGGGCTGTTTTTTCATTTCAGCACAGCTGTCATTGAAATTACATTCAGAAAAAATCAAGGAACAGCTCTGAGAAGAATACTGCATGTGCATGATGGAAGCAAAGTAAAATTCTGAATAGTAGCAGCACAGGATGTCATATCTGACTTACCAGCTGCTGACCACCCATGGTGGTGAATGTCTGGTGTTCTTTTTGTATGTAAAGTATGTTGATACTAGCTCAGATAGTTGGCAATTTGGACTTTCCAAAAGAGCTAGGTCAAGTTTTCAGGATTTCGACGAAATCCCTCTGCATTCAATGAACTTGCATAGATGCAGGTTATCCTGATGATCTGGCATGGTTCCGGCCTCCCTGAACCTAATTTGGACAACCCTGTAAATAGAGGTCCTTGGCAAATGGGCACTGATTATCCTTTGAATGCCAAACAACAAAGAGTGTCGCATGTAGTAGGTATGTGAGCACAAATGCAGAGGAAAAATGGACCTTAATAAATCACATTGGAGTTTATAAGGAAGCCCTCACTCACCACCCTGGGTGGTTACATGCTTCATCATCGGGCCCACCAGGAGAAACCAAATGCCTCCCTGGTGTGCTACAACGCCAGAATACTGCGGAGCTGTTTTTTTGTGACAGTGATGTGAAAAAGGGTGGGTTAAAAATGTCGAGGTGGTGTACCACACAAAAATTGAAATTAAAATCATTTTTCGAATCGAAAGAAAACCAGACAATGGATCCCCCTAATTTTGACACCAACCTGAGAGTAAAATCTACCTTTGTACCTCCACCCTACTCAATTCCAGCTGAAAGAACAGCATTTGAGCAGGCCGTGTTTAATGACATGGAGTCCTTAGCAATATCAACATCTTTTAAGAACTACTCCGCTCTGGAATATAAAGCCCTTGAGGATTTAAAGAACAACAAAGAAATAACCATCAAGCCAGCAGACAAGGGCGGAGGGATAGTGATTCAGAACACTTCTGATTATGATAAAGTGTGTATGAACCTCCTGAACACCAGGACAAATTACACACCACTCACAACAGATCCTACTCCAGAATTGAAGTCATGCATCTCTGACTTGGTCAAGACAGCAGAGGAGAATGAACACATCTCAAGGAATGAGGCAGCTTTTCTGATGGCAGGCGAGAACAAAATACCGTATTTTTACACCCTGCCTAAAACCCATAAGAATGTAATTCCAACACTGGACAGACCTATTGTATCAGGGATAGGCTCACTACTCGAACCCCTCTCTGTATTTTGTGACCATTACCTAAAACCCTTAATACAGAACACTTCAACTTATCTTAAAGATACATAAAATATGTTACAACTACTGGAAACATTTAATTTTGAGGAAGGCTCCATCATCCTTGTTACACTAAACATTGAGAGTCTATATACAAGTATTCCTCAAGATGAAACTTTCAGTGTCCTAAAAACAGCCTGGGACTCTATCACCTGGGAGTATACGACACCCAAAGACTTCATACTACAATGTGCTACCATAGCCCTAAAAGAGAACTACTTCAAATACAAAGGAAAACTATACCTCCAGAGCACCGGTACCTCTATGGGCAGTACTTCTGCTCCTAGTGTAGCTGGATTGTACGTCCATGTTTTTGAATCCAAGCACATTTTCCCACTAGCAGCCATTTCTCCTCCTCCATAGGATTATGGAGGAGGCACATTGATGATATTGTCCTTATTTGGAAGGGCGATGAGACAACTCTAAAACACTTCATGACCTGGATCAACTCCTTAGATCTTCACTTGAGATTCACTCACTGTATCAGCAAGCAGTCAGTGGTATTCTTGGATTTGGTTATCACAATTAATGGCACAATGCTATCCACCAGAACCCATTACAAACCGACAGCAAAATACAACTTGTTGGAATTCTCAAATTTCCACCCTAGACCACTGAGGGAAAACCTTCCCTATGGTCAGTATCTTCGGATACCAAGAAACTGCAGTGATATCAGGGACTACAAGATCCAAGCAACTGACCTCACCCAGAGATTAAAATCAGGAGGATATCCTGCTAAATTTCTAGACAAAGGAAACAAACGTGCAAGGAATCAACCGGAGAGAAGCGCTCCTAGAGGATACCATTAGAGAATCCAGAGACATGCCACTTACATGTGTCACCACATATAGCTGCTTATCAGACGCAATGAAAAAATCAGTTAATAAACATTGGAAGATTATTACCAGTAATAAAAAAAACCTGGGAGAAACCACTCTTTTCCTTCAAAAAGGGCAGGAGTTTAAAAGACTCCTTAGTACACACATGGCCAAAAACAGAACCGTCCATTCTTTCCAATGTGAGATCTGTCACTAGCGCTTGGTGTTTGCCTCCGATAACTGGGCACTACCTGTGCTCAAATTGTAGCATGTGCCATTTAACTTCGCACACAAAACAACTAGCCCTTGAACCAGGTAGACCATGGATACAGAGCAGAGAACACATACAAATTGTAATTCCACCAACGTGGTCTACCTTATCACGTGCCCTTGCCAGAAAAGATATGTGGGAATGACCACTCGCAAAATCAAACAGCCCCTTTGCGAACAGCTCAGTAACATCAGGTGCCGCAAAGTGACAACCAAAATGAGCGAACATTTCCTACAGCAAAACCATACTCCCAATGACCTCCACTGGACTATTATTGAACATATCTTGACTGAGAGGAACACCACTAGTGTCCTTTTCGAAAAAGAACAACGATGGGTGTACAGATTGGGTACACATCTAGATGGTCTAAATGATTTGATTCCCTGGTCCTCAGTACTGAAACGTTAAACTACACTGAGACAGTCCAATGGCTGAATGCTACTATACCCATTCTCATTGAAACTCGTTCATTGCCTTTCTCTGTAAGCCTAAACCTTGTGTAATTCATTTAGATCTATTTCTTAAACATGTATACCCTTATATATACACCGTAATGCTTAGACTTCCATGTCTTTTATATTTCTGACAACAAGTTCTTATACATTTTTGACAACAAGTCAAATCTGCATCTATCTGACCCCTTGTTTATAAATTCATGACAATTTTTTTCTTGTCATCTAACCTAATTGGACCTAGGTTTCATACCGTTTAATCAATTTCAACTCGTGTAGCTTTCTTACTATGTCCGTTCCCATAGTTTCTGCTCCTCTTTAATCGATAAAGTTTTTTACTAACATCACACTCGAATTTCACAAAGCTTGAGTTTCAAGCCTCAATTCCACCCTATCGGGCGATTGGATAACCCACAGCTTGCATCGCAAGCCTCGCTCTCGTTACCGCTTCCCAATTGGCCAACCCGCTACAGCATGGAGCCCCCCCTCACCGGTTCCTTTTTCTACCGATCTCGATTCTGCGATCACCATCCATGAGGTCCGGTCGAGGGTGTTCCTAGGTGCTGAGCGGGTGCCAGGCGTTGCGTGCGTAAGATCCTCTACTCCTACCATTTCTGAGTTAAGTATATTGCGATGCCACGGGCATATTTTCAGACTACTTATGCCGCATTTGTGATTTACTGTCCCCTCTACAGGGTGTGCCATTTGTCGCCTCCACCCCCCTCCCGAGACCTATGTGGTGTGGATCTTTTACCTTACAAGTGAGATAGTTTTACCACTTGTTATTTTAACCCGCTGGGGTACCTTATAATCTTTCAATGTATATATTACCACTGGCCCTGCCTTTGTCTCATTGATCGCTAATCACGCGTGATGTTCCATAAGATTTTTGTGAACAAGTGGCCATTCTTCTCGGTCATAGTGCATGTCCACACGTCTGTCTGGTATCCAGACCAGTATTTTCCTGCACAACAGTACCTTCTATGACACTGTGGCCACGCATTTTGATTAGCCCTGAGCACAACAATACAGATATCGTTTTTGCAGAAAACCTAGCAGACAGAGCCTACTAACTACGTGTTTGTCTCTATCTTTGTATGTATGTCTTTCCTTTCAGACTATACAGGTTCCTCTCAAACTTGAGGTAAATCCCACAACTTGTTGGTTTGTTGCTTTTTGCACCTTTAATTTTTACACACTATTTTAACTTTCACGTCATCTGGTAGGGTGGGCCTTAGCGCGCCCACACCGCCGAGGTACACTCCATATGGTCCTGAAGAAGCCCAGTAAATTAGACATAAAGGGCAGAAACATGTCGACCCCACTTTAAGTGGAAATATCTAAAACATTATTTGGTAATTTCCCACACATTTCCTTTTAACCATGTCAGGCTGGCCACTGAATAAAGTTTTTGTGTGGTACACCATCTCGACATTTGTAACCCACCCTTTTTCACATCACTGTCACGAACAAACCAGCTCCGCAGTATTCTGGCGTTGTAGCACACCAGGGAGGCATTCGGCTTCTCCCGGTGGGCCCGATGATGAAGCATGTCACGACCCAGGGTGGTGAGTGAGGGCTTCCTTATAAACTCCAATGTGATTTATGAAGATCCATTTTTTCCTCTGCATTTGTGCTCACATCAATGATGTCATTTGAGATGTCATCAGTGATGTCATGAGTGATGTCACTGACTATGTCATGAGTGATGTTATATGTGACGTCATTAGCAGTGCATTGCAGGCGCGCCAGTTATAGTGAGTACAACTAACTATAACGTGAGATTTTCAATGGTTTTGTATGCGTACATTGTCCGGCTAACTATAACTGTTATGAAACCTATGGTTTTTTAAATGAATTTGCAAAGTTTTTTAAATGCTAATTCCTAACTATAACATGTGTGAAACCTATGGTTTTTTCAGTGAATATATATATATATATATATATATATATATATATATATATATATATATATATATATATATATATATATATATATTCAATGAAAAAAACATTGGTTTTAGGCCATATATAGTTAGGGATTTGCATTTACAAAACCTTATTTTACTCGCATAAAACCATTGAAATTCCATATATAGTTAGATGCGCTAACTATATATCGCGCACCCGCAATCCACTGCTGATGATGTCACATATTACATCATTCATGACATGGTCAGTGACATCACTGATGACATCACTGATGACCACTCAAATGACATCACTGATGACAACATCCAGTGACTGTATGTTTCTGTAAAGTTAAAATATGTCTTACATATTGAAGAATGAGTGGATGTATAAATGTCTGGATGAAGGATTTAGTAGGTGCATGACTGATTGTATGAGGGAGTGATTAAATGTGTCTCACTGAGTGCATGGATTAGTGATTAAACTGTATTAATTTGTGCATCATTATATCTGTTGTTCTGTAAACTGCTGCATGTGTTGATCAGTAGCTATAAGAATAACTATATGGGTTATTGATTGGTTGCTCAAGTATTTGTATGGGAGACTGAGTATGTGTGTGGGTGGCTGGGAGGTGTGTGACTCTGCATAGATGTGTAAGCAGTTGATTCACTAGATGTATGAGTTCAAGAGTGCATGTGGAAACAGCTATATGGGCGGTTGACTGTGTGCATGAGTGTATTGGTGAGTGAATGGATATCTCAGTGCTACATGTCAAAGTAAGTACATATGTAAAACACAGTACATGTGAGAGTTAACATATATAAATAACTGTGCATAAGAGCCAGTGAATGTGTGAGTGGCTGTATGGATCATTGTGAACATGTATCAAGGATTGTATAAGAGAGTAAATATGTGTTAGAATATGTTTCAATAAGTAAGGTGTGTATAACTGTATAGTTGAGGAATTGGAGGTGTGTTTGATTCTTTGCATGACTGTCTAGGTGTATGAGTAACTCCATGGATGAGTGACAGTCTGTGAGTGTCTGTTTTCACTGAGTGTATCTAAGGATATATCAGAGTCTGTAGAGGTTCATCGTATTAACACATGAATGATGTCATCTGTGATGTTGTCAGTGATGTCATTTGAGTTGTCATCAGTGATGTCATCAGTGATGTCATTTGAGATGTCATCAGTGATGTCATTTGAGTTGTCATCAGTGATGTCATCAGTGATGTCACTGACCATGTCATGAATGATGTAATATGTGACATCATCAGCAGTGGATTGCGGGTGCGCGATATATAGTTAGCGCATCTAACTATATATGGAATTTCAATGGTTTTATGCGAGTAAAATAAGGTTTTGTAAATGCAAATCCCTAACTATATATGGCCTAAAACCAATGGTTTTTTCATTGAATTTTCAAGGTTTTGTAAATGCAAATTCCTAACTATATATCCACTATAACCTATGGTTTTTTCAGTGAATTTCAATGGTTTTTTAATAGCAAATATGAAAAGCTTTAAAATGTCAAGTACGTGATAGATAAAAACATTTTCATATTTATGCACGCTGATGTGCTTTGAACGCTGCACCCCCCCCTCCCCTCTTTTCTCTTAGTAGTACTCTCTCTTTGCAGATAGTGAACGGTAGTTAACGCAGACCTTTACCCCCATTGTAATCCGTCGTGCCTGCTTGTCTCTCCATTTGATTGATTGTTATCCAAGCATTTACTGTTTTAGAATTGGTTCTCTTTGGATCATTCTCTATTTACAAACAAGCACAAAGTCGCAATACTCTGTTTAGTCTTTGCAGATAGTGAAAAATCGTGTAAAAAAATAAAAGTAATCGAGCAAAATCAGTAGACCACTAATTGGATCTCTTTTTGACCTCGCTAAAATAGAAATATTAGGAACAACCCTTCATGAGAAATACGAAAATAGTGAGATGAACTGAGCTCCACACCATGAGGGCTGCAAGACAGCTCGACTCCGTCACCCACCCCGCCCAAAATAACGACAAACCCTATGCAAATATTAAAAATATAGACAACACACCAGCAAAGAAACAGGGTAAAACATTTTATTAAATAACTATTTACATAACTATTTTATACTTTTTATTGCCCGATCCGGCTAGCTCAATCGATCGAGCATGAAACTCATGCACTCTGATAGCAAGCGTTGCTACTGATGCTATGCAGACCAAAACTGGTTTTCAGTTTGTACATTTTTCTAGATTTTTCCATCCAAGGTTGGTTGACTTTGTAGAACGATGGCTTCAGATTTTCAACATACGGTGTGGTGGCGCGGACTGGGAGGGGGCGCTTCGCTCCTGCCCCCTCCCCAAGTAAGATTTTCATACGTGAAAGTACGTTAATGGTTTTGGTCCCTGAGTTGCTTCAATGTCACTGCCATTCTCAAATGGCATAAGTTCTGGATGTTGGGTGCCATAGTTCAGAGTTCTGAGCAGTGCTTGTAACACTGTCTGAAGCTTATTTCCACCTACTGCAGCTTCACTATTCTCAAAGTAAGTGAGTGTCGTTTGTGGACCTGACTGCATTTGAAAACAATGTGATATGTTACCTTCCTAAACAGCTTGACGGAGGCCCCTGAGGGGCGGTGTGATGGCCATGGACTCGGAGAAGACGCTTGGCTCCGACACCCTCCCCAAGTCTTATAGCACTGGTGTAGCCTGAGATCGCCCCCGACATAGGCGGCCGGCTCCCGGGGTCCGGCGGAACTTTTTGCCTTTTGATGACTCTTCAATTCTGGACCTTGTCCCACAATCCGTTTGACCTGAAGACACGCTGTAGTGGGGCGCCCCTTTACCGTTTCAGTTGCCATTCCGCCCGCTTTTGCTACACTGTGCCTCTTCCGCCATTCAGCTGTTTACCGCCCGCTCTTGCGACTACAGCGTCTCGCTCATCATGTAGTTGAGTTGCTCCCGCTCTTGCGGTGCAGCGATAGGCGGCTGCCACAGGACTCTCAAAATGGCGGCCGGCTCTTCGGTTTTGGGCCTGGTCCACTAAAATGGCCCTGGGACACCTTTGAACTCGGACGCTTCCCTGATAGGGCTTGGGTCCCATTCTCGAAAGCGTCCCCTCAGCCGTGAAGATTCTACAAAAGTCTTGGGGGCCTCCGACTCCCGCAGGCTTCTGGTGGGGAGCGGCTGCCATGTCTGCTCGTGGAATGGCCACGACGGAGCTACGAGATGGTAGTGCTCTCATGCTGACGCCAGCTTTAGTCTGAAACATCCAGAAACACTGTAGACTACCAATTCGATCAGTTCCGGTAGCGCCCCAACATGACCCGGAAGAGAAGAACTTGCCCTCCCCTCTTTGACTGATGGTTCTTGTTGCCTGTCGCCTCTGTTGTCATTTAACAGAACTTTTTGGACTGCTGAAAGGGGTTGTGTTCCGAACGCTGGTTGGTGGAGACATTTTGACTATATTCTTGACCTACGTTGTCGCGTAATGCGTTATATGACACGCCGCGTTAGCGCACCCGGAAGTGATCCGAGGCGCGGCGCGCAGCGCGTAACGTAAGCATAACAGGTCATGTGACTTGTTAATAAAACTTTTCATTGGTTCATTTTACTTTTGTTATTTTAATGATGAAAAGCTTGGTCATATGACCTAAAAATTACGCTTTTTATTGTTTTCGAACATTATTTTTTTTAAAACATATGTTATAATATTCCAGGCTAATGTACTTTCCCGGAAAATGTACAACTGTCCTGCAAGTAAAATATATTCCTTTTTCGAGAAAAAGGGCGTTTCTTCATTCCATGACGGAGCCGTTGAATAAAAGAGACTCGGCCTGCTGTCTTAGTCGCCGATACGCCTGATTATCAGATTCTTATCGATCACTTTATGTTGCAGGAGTGGAAAACACAACTGCCCTTGACCATTTATCTTTACTGCGTTCCTACATATTATACCTTTTATCCGTCATGTAATTGGACTGCTTTATTTCACTTGCCTTTTACTGATTCGAAAACAGTGACTAAAAGTAAAAACTTTACCAATGTAAATACTACTACCGTGTTTTGTTTTAAAAACCTTTATTGTGAAAATGTCAGTATACAAATACGGGCCTATAACCACGTGGGTCGGCCACGGAGCAAACTGAAATCGTATATGATGAGGAGACATTTACACTGTAGAGGAACGTAACGAGCGGGCCATTAGGTTGCAAGAACTAAGGTGTCTAACAGTTGCGGAATCGGTGGACGTACATTTTGTAATTAAAATAAGACAGGGCCACTTACAATAAAATTTTCTAGATATACATTTGCGGGCAAGGAGTTACGAGTCCCATTTATACCGGCGCCATTTTGGGCGACGCCGGGCAGGTCCACGATATAGTCAAAATGTCTCCACCAACAATCGGCCAGACCAGAACCCCTTTCGGCCCTTTATGCTACAAGATGGTGTCTTCCATTCAGAAAATATTGTTGGCAGCATTTTAAAAGGAAAGATAAACAGCCGTTCTCCTAGTGAGTCTCACATTGTTACATTTAGGAAGAATGTTGAAGAGTAATATGTGGAAAATCTGAAGCCATTTTTCTACAAACTCTCAATCAGCCTTGGATGGAAAAAAAAATCCTGAAGAATGTACAAACTGAAAACCAATTTTTGTCTGTATAGCATCAACAGCAACGCTTGAGTCAGCTTTGTGTCAAGCCGCCATTTTCATTCAATCAATAGCGTCCCCCTGCACACATTCAGGAACCTGGTCGTGTCTTCAGGTGAAACGGATTGTGGGACAAGAAGCAGAAATGAAAAGGAAAAAAGTTCCGCCGGACCTCGGGAGCCGGCCGCCTATGTCATGAGCGATCTTTGGCCACACCAGGGCAATAGTGAAGCTGCAGCAGGTGCAAAAGAGCTTCAGACAGTCTTACAAGCACTGCTTTTCTAAACATTTTTTTGTATTTTTGCACAGTTTTATATTTTTTTTTTGTTTTTGATGGAGGGGAAACAACAAAAAACAGGCATTGAAAAAAGCTCAAAAGTGCAGGGCGCCTTGTGCTGGTTCCGACCTATTCACACATCGATCCACTACTGACATCACCTCATAAGCCAACGGGGCACCCCACGCCGACTTTCGGCGCAGCATTGTAGGATGGCCACACCAGTGCGGCAACTTGCTGGACACCACCTCGGTGCCATCCGGATCTCGGCGCGTTCGAGTCACTGTACCGCAAGAGTGACCGCAACTCAGCTGGACACGCCGTCTTTCGGCGCAGCATTGTAGGATGGCCACACCAGTGCGGCAATTTGCTGGACACCACCTCGGTGCCATCCGGATCTCGGCGCGTTGTGCTGCCTTCGGCCTATTCGCACATCGGTCCGCTACTGACGCGCCTCACGTGCCAACGGATTTTCTACGCTTTTTGTAGCCTTATGCCGCATAACAGGTCATGTGACTTGTTTATAAAACTTTTCATTGGTTCATTTTACTTTTGGTTTCCTAAAGATGGAAGGCTTGGTCATATGACCTAAAAATAACACTTTTCATTGGTTTAGAACATTTTTTTTTCCCAAACGATGAAAGCCCCACCTTGTTTCTGGATCATTCAGACTGAAGCTGGCGTCAGCATGAGAGCACCACCATCTCGTGGCTCCGTCGTGGTCATTCCGCGAGCAATCATGGCAGCCGCTCCCCACCGGAAGCCTGCAGGAGTCGAGGGCCCCCAAGACTTTTGTAGAATCTTCACGGCTGAGGGGACGCTTTTCGAGAATGGAGCCCAAGCCCTAGCAGGCAAGCGTCCGAGTACCAAGGTGTCCCAGGGCCATTTTAGTGGACCAGGCCCAAAACCGAAGAGCCGTCCGCCATTTTAAGAGTCATGTGGCAGCCGCCTATCGCTGCACTGCAAGAGTGGGAGCAACTCAACAACATGGTGAGCGAGACGCTGTAGCCGCAAGAGCGGGCGCAACTCAGCTGGATGGCCGCCACCTGGGGAGGCCTGTTCACGCCGCCTCCCCCACGCCCCCCCCCCGGGCCGCCCCACGCCAATTTTCGGAGCAGCATTGTAGGATACCAAAACCAGTGCGGCAGTTTACTGGACATCACCTGGGTGCCATCAACATCTCAGCGCGTTCTGCTGCCTTGGGACTATTCGCACAACAGACCGCTACTGACGAGGCCTCCCCCCGCACCACCCGGGACGCCCCACGCCAATTTTCGAAGCAGCATTGTAGGATCCCAAAACCAGTGCGGCACCCAGGCGACATCACCTGGGTGCCGTCCAGAACTTTGCACGTTGTGCTGCCTTGGGACTATTCGCACAAAAGACAGCTTCGGACCATTGTTGCTTTTTTGGGTGAAAAATGTTTAAATGTTTTTACAGTTTTTGTTCCGTTCATTATATTTAAAAGTTAATAAAGTTTTATAATCTTACTTTGTTGGAGTGTTATATATTTTTTTTAAAACGGGTGAATGGGGCCTTGAATCGGGTTATTGTCATGTGTGGGCTTTGCAAGTGTGCTGCTGCAGGATCGGACATTTCAAACTCAAATGCACGTTCTTTTTCTTACCTTTCCGAAGCATGGAGCGCAATAGCAGGCAGAGAAAGGGTGATGCACGTGTTGAACACTACCTGACCTGGCAAGTTGCTGGCAGTGCCCCCCCGCCCGCTCCTGAAAGAGGGCACACACACACCGCCGCCCCGAGTACTTCACAAATCTTTAAAAGACCATGCGCTTGTTCATGAGGCTTAAATGGTTTATCACCTCTTCTAGAACCCCTGCATCGACCCTCTGACGTTTCCTGGAAAAATTACCACGTAACACAATACCAAGCCCTGTCAGCTGAAACCCCCGAGGAATCGTGGGGCATATTATCAAGGGGGTTTATCTCCGCTTTTTTGGCTTTAAAAGCCATGAAAGCGGAGATAAAATTATCTCCCTATTACCAAGCTGTCGCTAACACCAGTTAGTGACAGCTAAAAGGAGATAGCGACCATCTTGGGCCCCGCTTTGCATGTCAGTGATACTTATCACTAATGACATGCAAAGTGGGCGTGCCAAGATGTTAGCGACTGGAAACAGTCCCTAACATCGCTATCTCCTATTACCAACTTTTGGAGATATTCGCGCTAAGCGCGAATATCTCCAAAAGCTAACACCTGCCCTGAGCAGTTCTTAGCCATGTTATCCAATGGGAGGTGGATAACATGGCTAAGAGCATTTGCTCGATAATACATGAATATCGCTGACTTTTCTGCGATAATAGCAAGGTTTATCTGCGATAAAAATCGCCGATGTGCGGCGATAATTTTTGTCTCTAAACAAGTTAGAGACAAAAATTATCGCTAGTTGTTCGTAATATGCCCCCGGGTTTTTGCTTGCAGAAATCGGGAGGCGGGAGACTAGCACTGAAATCAGTAGTCTCACGCCTGAATCGGGAGGGTTGGCATGTCTGAATTCTCTACAGCTGGGGCCATAATCTACATCCGCAGGGGTAGGTGATAGCCTGGGACCAGCCTGGCATCTAAAATGGCTGCCGTGCACAACAAAATTGTGGCATTGGAAAAAAGGCAAGATGGCGCAGCCGCTGGAAGAGATGTATCAACATATATGAGCCTCCTCAGCCACCCTCAGGAAACATAGGGGATTAGGATACGTCTCCCGCACCCCCTTATACCTAGTAATTTAATTAACGAAGCACAAAATGGCGAATTCCCGTTTCGCTACCAGTTTGCGGCCCAGTTCGCGGCCCGTGAAGCGCTTCTACCGTGAAAAATCATTTTTTTTTTTTTTCCCCACGGGACCCTTTAATAACCCCAACAACATTCCTAGGGGGTCAAGAGGGGTATACCTTGCCCCCTTTCATTAAATTCCCCCTTCGTTTTTCACCTCTTCTTCTCTCTCGATCCTACCGAGAGATAAGATGGCGGCCGCTCCGGACTGTCACGCAGCAAAAAAAAAAAAAGCTCACGCACAGCCGCTGGAAGAGATGTATCAACATATATGAGCCTCCTCAGCCACCCTCAGGAAACATAGGGGATTAGGATACGTCTCCCGCACCCCCTTATACCTAGTAATTTAATTAACGAACCATAAAATGGCGAATTCCCGTTTCGCTACCAGTTTGCGGCCCAGTTCGCGGCCCGTGAAGCGCTTCTACCGTGAAAAATCATTTTTTTTTATTTTCCCCACGGGACCCTTTAATAACCCCAACAACATTCCTAGGGGGTCAAGAGGGGTATACCTTGCCCCCTTTCATTAAATTCCCCCTTCGTTTTTCACCTCTTCTTCCCTCTCGATCCTACCGAGAGACAAGATGGCGGCCGCTCCGGACTGTTTAGAATGTTGACAGACACCGGAGAGCCAATCAGCTTTCTGCACGCAAAGTTCCGTTTCGCGAAAAGTAAGCGAACCGGAGCGCAGCCTGGAGCGCTGTTACAGATATATATCTTGTTTTGAACGTTAATTTCTCAAAAACTACTGGAGCACATATATTGAGACCTAGCAAAGGCACATCGGGCTAACAGTCCCTACAATTTTGCCAAGTTTCGTGCAAATCCATTCAGCCGTTCGAGCTAAAAGTGAGTCCAACCGCCCTATGGAAATTAACATGGGGAAAACGCGTTTTGGGACCCCCCTTTTTTCTCGGCCCCCCCCTTGATGAAACCCCCCCAAATTTTCAAGGGCTGCTCAGAAACAAAATGTGCCATTTTCCTGAAAATCCGATTCCGTCCACAAACGCCAAAGTTATTAGACATAGAATTTTCAAAAATCCCATAGGGAATAAATCCTAACTATATATACCTACTGGCGATAGCCAGTAGGTTATATATATATATATATATATTCACTTCACGATTTGCCTCCAATGATGAAGCCACTCCCAGCGTGTAAGGTCCGTTTATTACAAGGATTGCGCAGGCCAGGCAGAGCGCACAAATGTCAGCCAAACGCGTTTCGGGCAAGAATCGCCCTTGATCACTGGCAAGGGAGTAGCAGCAGAGCAGTCTTGTGAGCACATTAAGTATCCCGCCCATGTGGGCGTGTGCCTCAAAGGATTGTGGTTCTTGAAGTCCGCTCTTTTAATAAAACCATGAATGGGTTTCGCCGTTATTCCCCAGAATGTTTCAATGTTCCCAAGTGGGTATGTGCCCTACAGCCCGGCTTGCATACTTTAACACCCTCCTTGAACTGGGCACGCTGTCCCTCACGTGCTTCTCGGTATCCTGCACGGAGGTCCTGCATGTTAGCGCAGTGGGGCCTCATCGCGGCCAGGCCAGCCGCCGAAATTCACTTCACGATTTGCCTCCAATGATGAAGCCACTCCCAGCGTGTAAGGTCCGTTTATTACAAGGATTGCGCAGGCCAGGCAGAGTGCACAAATGTCAGCCCAACGCGTTTCGGGCGAGAATCGCCCTTGATCACTGGCAAGGGAGTAGCAGCAGAGCAGTCTTGTGAGCACATTAAGTATCCCGCCCATGTGGGCGTGTGCCTCAAATGATTGTGGTTCTTGAAGTCCGCTCTTTTAATAAATATATATATATATATATAGGACCTAGTTTCCATAGGAAATCCACAACATTCTATTTGGAATAACTTTGGTGGCGGTGGACGAATCTTAGGGAATTTCTCCAAGAAAATGGCCTGCTCGGTTCCGCTCCTTCCCAGAAAGTTTGGAGGTGATTCGTCAAGCCGGGGCCGAGAAAAAAGGGGGTCCCAAAACGTGTTTTCCCCATGCAATTTTCCATAGGGACCTTTAGCCAGTGCTACAGTCCGAACGGCTGAACGGAATTACACGAAATTCGGCAGAGAGGTAGAGTTCTGTTCGCAGATTGTGCTTTTTGTTAAATGGTGTAAATCCGTTCAGTAGTTTCTGAGAAAATTGCAAGTAAAATCATAACGATATCTAGAGACGCGTACTGAAATCTGTTCAATTACTAGCGCGAGCTGCATGCTGATTGGCTGTGAAGTGTATGTCAACACTCGAAACCAGGAAGTGTTGGCGGCCATCTTGTGCCTCGCTAGAACAGAGTCACAAGAAAACAGTAAAACAAAGTTGAGAAATAAGGGAAGGGGGTAGGCTAGAGACATTCTGACCCTCTAGGTTTGCTCAGGGGGTCGTACATGGATGTTTAGGCTCTATTTTTTAATTTAATTTTTTAAAGAAAAATCCTGGCGCACGTGTATGAAAATACGTACAATTACGAGCAGGAGCTGCATGCTGATTGGCTGTCAATACTCCAAACCAGGAAGTGTTGGCCGCCATGTTGTTTGTCGGGATAGGAGAGTCACAAGAAAACAGTAAAACAAAGATGAGAAATAAGGAAAAGGGGCAGTGTGGAAAGATTCTGAGGCTATAGTCTTGGTCAGGGGGTGGTATGGATCTTTAGGCTCAATTTTTATTTTTTTTAAATAAAAAATGCCGGGGTACTCGTGCAGTACTTGTACGCGGTGGAAAAGGTGAAAAAAAAAGTAGAAGTACGTTTTATTCAGTAGGTCCCGGGGGGGGCAAATTACGGGGGCAATTCTTCTGCATAATGGGGGCATGTAAGGTGCCCTGAGCACTGGGGAACGGCACTCCTCTGGTTTTATTTTGAAGTATGAGGAGGGGGTTACGGTCCTACTCCCCGCAGTCTCCGTGAGTGGCACCCCTCGGGTCGTCGCGGAGAACGCCACATTTCTGGGGCAGTGATATGTAAAATGACCTTCCAGCTCCGGGTACCTGCATTGTCTGGAGTTTTTTATTAATGTTGGGAGGGTGGGCCTGATAATACATCCTTGTAAATTCCCATTGAAGCCTATGTTCTGGTGTTAACATGGGCTTCAATGGGAAATAACAAGGCCGCTATATGAAGCTCATTATCGCCATTTTATCGGCAGTTTCCTGCCAATAAAACGGCAATAATTTTAATACAGGTCCTTGATGATATGCACCTAAGTTTACTGGTCAAAAAAAAGAGCAATGGGCCATATTATCAACAAAAGGCGATACATTATCGTCGCTTTTATTGGCAGGAAACTTCCGATAAAGCTGCGATAATGGGCGTGATAATAGGCCCTTGTGAATAACCATAGCAGCCTAAGTTAACATCAGAACTTGGGCTGCTATGGGAATTTACAAGGGCCTATGGTTTTTTATTAATGTTGGGAGGGTGAGCTTGATATTACGTCCTTGTTAATTGCCTTAGAAGCCTATGTTCTGGTGTTAACATGGGCTTCTATGGGAAATACCAAGGCTGTATTGTCATGGTCATAATCGCCATTTTATCGACAGTTTCTTGCCAATAAAACGGCGATAATTGTAACACCGGTATTTTGATCTCTCTCTCTCTCTCTCCCCCCGTACACGTCGTGGGGAACACCACATTTCTGGGGCAGTGATATGTAAAATGACCTTCCAGCTCCGGGTACCTGCATTGTCTGGAGTTTTTTATTAATTTTGTGAGGGTGGGCTTGATAATACGTCCTTGTAAATTCCCATAGAAGCCTATGTTCTGGTGTTAACATGGGCTTCTATGGGAAATAACAAGGCCGTATTATGAAGCTCATTATCGCTGTTTTATCGGAAGTTTCCTGCCAATAAAACGGCGATAATTTTAACACCGGTCCTTGATAATATGCACCTAAGTTTACTGGTCAAAAAAAAGAGCAATGGGCCATAATATCAACAAAAGGCGATACATTATCGTTGTTTTTATCGGCAGAAAACTGCTGATAAAGCGGCGATAATGGGCTTGATAATATGCCCTTGTGAATAACCATAGAAGCCCAGGTAAACATCAGACCTTGGGCTGCTATGGGAATTTAGAAGGGCCTATGGTTTTTTATTAATGTTGGGAGGGTGGACTTGATATTACATCCTTGTTAATTGCCATAGAAGCCTATGTTCTGGTGTTAACATGGGCTTCTATGGGAAATAACAAGGCCGTATTACGATGGTAATTATCGCCGTTTTACCGGCAGTTTCTTGTCAATAAAACAGCGATAATTCTAACACTGGTCTTTGATAATATGGACCTAAGTTTACTGGTCAAAAAAAGAGCAATGAGTCATATTATCCACAAAAGGCGATACAATATCGGCAGGAAACTGCTGATACAGCGGCGATAATGGACTTGATAATATGCCCTTGTGAATAACCATAGGAGCCCAGGTTAATACCAGAACTTGGGCTGCTATGGGAAGTTACAAGGGCCTATTATCAAGCCTATTATCGCTGCTTTATCAGCAGTTTCCTGTCGATAAAAGCGGCGATAATGTATCGCCTTTTGTTGATAAAATGCTCTTTCATTTCTATGATAGTATGTAAAGCTTTCCTTTTTTTTTGGTGTAGCAGTTGTACTCTCTTCGCATGCTCAGCGTCGTTTCGAAGCCCACGTTTTCTTTTTCTTCAAGTTCAACAAGCAAACCTTTCTTTGTATCAGTTAGTAAATCTGTTGCTTTCTTTTCCAGGTTCGTGTGTGTCATCCGCTGCTGTACTTTTGTACAGTATTAATAGTCATATTTTTTATATATTTATTTGAAAGGTAGTGCCGAGGCGCCAAACGTTGATTAGGTACTCCGTCCATCGCCATTTTTGTAGTTTCTAGCCATTGTTTTTATTATATCTGTTAGTTAGAACTCAGTAGTTTTCAATCCTAGTCTTGAATATCTTACTATAGTATTTAACATTATTTTTATTGTGGGCCGTCATACCCCTCCCCCACAAAATAAAAGAAGTATGTCGTTTTTTTAATTAACTTTTATTAAACAAAACTGAATTATAACTATATTAGAACTGGAAAACTAACTTAATGTTATAAACAAATTGTGAAATGGATTTCAAAAGGTGTCCGATTGGTAATCTGCAAAAGAAAAAAGAAAATTAGAGTTTAGAATTATGTAGATGTGAGTAAATGAGCTGAAGCATTACGGGGCATATTATCAAGAACGGCGATAAAATTATCGCCGTTTCAGCAGCAGGAAACTGCTGCTAAAGCGGCGATAATGGGCTTGATAATATGCTGTTGTGAATTCCCATAGCAGTCCAGGTTCTGGCGTTAACCTGGGCTACTATGGGAATTCAGAAGGGCATATTATCAAGCCCATTATCGCCGCTTTAGTGGCAGTTTCCTGCCACTGAAATGGCGATTATTTTATCGCCGTTCTTGATATTATGTCCCTACAAGTTTTGGTAATTTTACGGTTTTACATGTGCAGTGTGACTCGTACATTCCAGTTCTGTTATAGTGCCGCGTTCAAGTGGTGTCTATATGGAAGTGCCTACTGAGTTACTGACGACCGTTATGGCAACTTATTTCCAATGCATTCCTATGAAGGCTTTGTACATCTAGGCCTCTGTGCTTACCGTTGTATAAACTTTGCGGGTAAACATTTCATGCAGTTAGTGTCACAACTTATTTATTCTGAACATTTCTTCTACACGTCCAAGACAGCAGTGTCTAAGTTTAAGAGAGGAAGAGAAATGATGTCACAGAGAGTGAGAGAAAGAAAACAACATTAAAACTGTGTCGCAGAGTCTGGAGTTGAGATTTTTTATTTGAAAAGTGAGATGTAGATTTACTAGTTCCTTGCATCACTTTACACATGTTAAAAGTGACTCAAAAGTGGCGTAATAAGGTTGTGGATCTGTTTGTCAGACTGTTGTAACCTATCTGTTGCCACTGCTCGGAGGTAATTATAGATTTTACAGAGAAGGTGCTGTACACTACGATTCCTATCGAATGTTTGATGGCCTTCACATGTAACATGAGCTTCTATTGGAATTCCATAGAGCATATTATCAAATCCATTATCGCCACTTTAGCTGCACTTTCCTGCCGATAAAGTGGCGATAATTTAGTCGTCCAGGTTTGATAATATGGCCCTCTCTCGTTTCACAAATAAAGCTAACAAAACAGTTTTACGAGTGCAGTGTACCTGGTATATTTCAGTTGTTATAGTGCCGCGTTCAAGTGGTGTCTATATGGAAGTGCCTACTGCATTAGTGACGGCCGTTATGGCGACTTATTTCTAATGCATTCCTACGAAGGCTTTGTAGATCTAGGCTCCAGTGCTTACCTTTTATAAACAGTGCGGCCACCGGAGTTAACTATTCGACTAGAGCTCTGCTTCTGTACGTCAAAGTATATTCAATGAGTTGCAGAGAATTCCATTGCTGTTGCTCGAAAGGCCTGGGTTGCTTCTGAACGATGTTTGCTGAAGGAAAGAAAAGGACATTTTGATTAGTCATCGTAAACTGAGTTGCGTAACTATCAAAAGTGAATTTTAATGTAGGTTCCTAATATTCCGTAGTTAAGACTGCTGCAGCTCCAGCAAACAAAGGAAGATCAATAAGTTAATAGAGGCCTGGGACGGCCTCGTGACGCAGAAAAAAATATACTATCATGGACGCCCAATTAATAATAATAGAAGCAAGAGCACGTGGCGTAGTACAGAAATACGACACAGAAATTTATGCACGCATAAATTTTAAGATTAGAGGTGTATAGGACCTTGTGACTTATAAAGAAATATTTCAATTTTGTAAGTACAATTTAAAACCATTGAGGGGTAGGAAAGCCATTTAAAGGATAAAAAAATAGCATTATGCATATACAATTTACACTGGAGGCTGATGTTGTGAGGTTTTCTCTTACCTTTGCTTCTGTCATCTTTTATTGTGTCTTGAAAGGCTGCGGTTTCGCTGGGTCTGGGGTGTTTTCGACAGTCTGTCTGTCACCGCAGCAGAGGCAGGCAAAAGAGAGCGTGCTCACGTCAGTGCCCGCATTATATGGGAACCGCGGGGGTGACCAAACCAAGCCCAGGGCCGTCATTGGTAGCGTTTTCGTGGTCTGCAAGAATGATGACCCTGGGGGACATGCTATTGGGTAATGTATTGGTTTGCAGGCTAAATGATAGCAAGCATGCTAGCTGGTGGCATGTGGGTAGTGTGGGCGGGCGTGTACCACGCATGTGCAAGTATGAGTGTGTGCACTAACAATTATCAACAGAGAGAGATGGGGGCGGTGTTATAATGTACGCAGAGGCAGGCCCAGAATCAGATCTGCAATGAGTCAGTCTTCTAATCATTCTCCTTAGTGCGCCCTGAGCTCTGATTTGTCACTGAGAGGGTGATTGCACCATAGTTTGTTCTTCTTATCATACTCAGCATGTACCCGCGCATACGGTACGAATATGCTTTGATGTTACGCGTCGCATTAAAGCTTCGGTGTGACGTCATGTACGGCGTTCTGTATGCGAAAGGGGGCAATGTTTTTACTTGGTTTAAAACATGTATGTATTTAATGTACATACTAAGGGCAGACATTTGGGATAACTATGATTTTTTTTAATACTTGCAATAATCATATATTACTTTTAAAAAGAATTACACAAATCGCGGTAGAACATCATACTTACTCGTATTGAAAGAGCTGCGTAATCGCATCATAAGCGTACGCAAAGCCATGTGACTTTAAAAGGAGAGATTTGATTGGTTCATAACTTTTCCTATTGCGACTGTTAAAAGTTCTGTCCCATAATAATTATTCGACTTTGACTTTCTAAGAAGAAGCATTTATTCTGAGAATCTTATCAAATAGAAGGAAGATCACCATAATAAGAGCAATGGAGTCATCTTCCAGCAGTTCTTCAGAGGGAGATTTTATTCCAGAAGAACGTCCAAAGAAGAGGAAAGAAGCTCTAATTTGGAAGTTTTTCACTTTTCCAGAAGGTCAAAAAAAGGGTAATGCTCCAAAAGTAACCTGTAAAATTTGCGAAACAACTCTTTCAAGTGGTGATCCATGTAAAAAATACTCCTTTGGCACAGCAAATATGGTGCGACACGTGAAGAACTTGCACCCCAAGAACTTTGCTTGAGCTACAAGACGGAGGTTGAACGAGAACCCACCTGCTTCTGCACCAAGCACATCAACTGCAGCAGTAGCATTTTCAGCAAGCAGTCCACACCCACATATTGATTCTGACTTTGCTAAAGTTAAAATTCTATGCATTTATTGCGATAAACCTTTGTGTTATGGGGAGCAGTCTATAGACTTGATGAAACGCAGGATGCAGGATCATTGCTGTCCTCAACATTAGTTGTTCTTTTTTTCATTCTTTTGTTCCGCTTGGAATTTGTTGAGAAAACACAAAAAAATACAAAACAAAAAAAACTGTTCTTTTTAGAACTACCGTCACTGGTCAAAGAAATAACTATATTTCTATATTAGTCTGTAAAGGTTTGTCAGAATGAATGTGTAGTTCATAAAGGAATGAATGAATATGTTACTAGTGTATGGAGAATGTGAAAGTGCAGAACTATAAGGAACTGCTACTGCATAAATCTATAAGGTGTTTATCTATAGTATACTGTAGTATGTCCGAAGCACTTGAATGTATCATATGTACATAAATATCTTACTAGTCTATGTTTCAATTTGCGCTGCTGGTGAAAGGGCCTGGTGAATTTGTATGTTTTAGGGGTGGATTTACAATCCCCTTGTGCCTCTTTTACACAACCGTTGCGTCACTTTTGTGACACAGCGGTGGTGAAAAAGATGTGCCATGGTGTGTGCTATTAACAATGTGACGCATCTGGAGGGTGTATTACATTGTAATGCGCTGCGCCAGAAGAGGCTTTCTTGTGCAGAAGGGGGTGCAGCAAGGCCTCCTAAAAGTGACTGAGTGAAATTTATAACATTATATTCAGTGACTTCTGAGGTTATTCTGCGTCAAAACCTTGCACATGCTTGAAGCAGGTGTAAGGATTGATACAGCATTGTGAGCATAGGGCCGCAATAGAATTGCTGGAGCTGTGTTATACTTGCAACGACAGCAAGCAATAATTTATTCAAAAATTACTTTGCAATTTAGTTTTGTTAATATTTTATAAGAATATGAAATATAATCTAAAAAATAAAATAAATATAAATAGTTATATTAAAAATATAAGAAATTAGTATAAAAAGAAAGACATTATTAATAATACATTTATAAATTATCATTTACAAAACCTATGAAATTCACTGAGAAAAACCATAGGTTTCACACACGTTATAGTTAGGAATTAGCATTTAAAAAACCTTGAAAATTCATTGAAAAAACCATAGGTTTCACATGTTATAGTTCGCTGAACATTTCTCTCATACAAAACCTTTGAAATTCCTGTTATAGTTAGCTCAGCTAACTATAACTTGCGCGCCCGCAATGCACTGCTAATGACTTCACATATTACATCACTCATGACATGGTCAGTGACATCACTCATGCCATCACTGATGACATCTCAAATGACATCCCTGATGACATCATCCTTGTGGCACACCTCCTCTTACTGTAATATAACCTTTGATACACACGATCAAAAATAGAAACAAAAATTTTCAAAAAAATGGAGATACCAATTCCAGTTAGAACAACCTATTGAGTAATCCCAAAATCTACATACACATCCACTCATTCACCAACAGTTTTATATAGTCACTCATACATGTACTTACTCATCATATGTACTCATACACCTATATATCCTGTTATACACTGACACTCATCTATAGAGTTAGTCACACACATACTCACACATGCAAATAAACTATCAAATATCCATTTACTTGCATATACAGCTATACACCCACCACTACACTAACTTCTACGGAATTGTAGACATACTTACTCTCTTAAACAATCACTTATAGAAACACGTACTTATTTATACAGGAAGTCTTAGAATCTGTCTCTCTCAGGTATACTCAGTTACATACATCAATACTCACATACACTAGTTTAAAACATATGTAGTTACTCATAAAGATACTATTGAGACAGTCATTCACTCACTAACACACCCATACACACACTCATCCACCCATACAGTCCTGCACACATGCTGTCTTCAAAACACATACAAACAGTGAGTCAGTCATTCATGCAACTGTGCGCTAAGTAATACTCCCCACCGAACCGTACAAACACTCATTTTGGTACACAAAAAACCAACTAATAGCCCATATACACACTCATGTAGGTACTCTCCAACCCATGCAGCCACTTATATACAAAGTGAGACACTGATACAGATATTTAAATATTTAAAGATTACTCGCTAGTACATCTATTCACTAAGATATACTTAATAAGTCAGTTATACAATGAATTTTACAAAATAAACATCCATTTAGACACTTATTTACCAATTTATTCTTCCATCGACCTTTGGATATACATACATAAAAAAAATATATTTTTCAGAAAGGCACACATTCACTGGATGATGTCATCAGTGATGTCATCAGGGATGTCATTTGAGATGTCATCAGGGATGTCATGAGTAATGTCACTGACCATGTCATGAGTGATGTAATATGTGACGTCATCAGCAGTGCATTGCGGGCGCGCAAGTTATAGTTAGCTGAACTAACTATAACGGAGGAATTTCAAAGGTTTTGTATGAGAAAAATGTTCAGATAACTATAACATGTGAAACCTATCGTTTTTTCAATGAATTTGCAAGGTTTTTTAAATGCTAATTCCTAACTATAACATGTGTGAAACCTATGGTTTTTCTCAGTGAATTTCATAGGTTTTGTAAATGATAATTTATAAATGTATTATTGATGATGTCTTTCTTTTTATACTAATTTCTTATATTTTTAATATAACTATTTATATTTGTTTTATTTTTTAGATTATATTTTATATTCTTATAAAATATTAACAAAACTAAATTGCAAAGTAATTTTTGAATAAATTATTGCTTGCCGTCGGTTGCAAGTATAACACAGCTCCAGCAATTCTATTGCGGCCCTATGCTCACAATGCTGTATCAATCCTTACACCTGCTTCAAGCATGTGCAAGGTTTTGACGCAGAATAACCTCAGAAGTCACTGAATAAAATGTTATAAATTTCACTCAGTCACTTTTAGGAGGCCTTGCTGCACCCCCTTCTGCACAAGAAAGCCTCTTCTCGCGCAGCGCATTACAATGTAATACACCCTCCAGATGCGTCACATTGTTAATAGCACACACCATGGCACATCTTTTTCACCACCGCTGTGTCACAAAAGTGACGCAACGGCTATGTTAAATGAAGCACAAGGGGATTGTAAATCCACCCCTAAAACATACAAATTCACCAGGCACTTTCACCAGCAGCGCAAATTGAAACATAGACTAGTAAGATATTTATGTACATATGATACATTCAAGTGCTTCGGACATACTACAGTATACTATAGATAAACACCTTATAGATTTATGCAGTAGCAGTTCCTTATAGTTCTGCACTTTCACATTCTCCATACACTAGCAACTGTGCGCTAAGTAATACTCCCCACCGAACCGTACAAACACTCATTTTGGTACACAAAAAAACAACTAATAACCCATATACACACTCATGTAGGTACTCTCCAACCCATGCAGCCACTTATATACAAAGTGAGACACTGATACAGATATTTAAATATTTAAAGATTACTCGCTAGTACATCTATTCACTAAGATATACTTAATAAGTCAGTTATACAATGAATTTTACAAAATAAACATCCATTTCGACACTTATTTACCAATTTATTCTTCCATCGACTGTCAGGATGTAATCCAGCGCGCCTGCCAAAAGACTACATTTCCCAGCAACCCAAGGCTCGCAACTACCGTTCCCAGAATGCCCGGCGGGGTGCAGGATATCACTGGGCGGAGCCTGTGCTCGGGGCTCGTGATTCCTGTTTGTTTCGGAGGTGCGGCTGCTCCTCTGTGTCCGGAGGTCCTTGTGAGCTTCGTGAATTCAACACTTGAGCGGTATTTTGGGTGACTAGGCTGCTAGCATATTCTGTCTGTTGTTCCTTTCTTGATCAGTGGAGCGGAGCACCCGGTGTTTCGTTTTGCCTCGCGGCTGCGAGGAAACATTTCAAAACTTGATAACAGAGTCTGTATCCCGCGCTGTGTCAGTTTAACAGCGGGGTGTTAATTACATACTGCGATTGGCTTATCTGTGGCGGAGTGCAGGGGGGGATGAGGACCTCCGCACTACCGTCACGAATTAGTGACGTTGTGTTTGTTTTTACCGGAGTGGATTCATAAATACCAAAGCGGATGACAGTAGTGAGGGAACTACGCCATGCCGTGTTTGGGTTAATCCTTGGGTATACATGTGTAAGGAAACAATTGCGCACTCATAGCGACGGAGGATTGCTATTATCATAAAGTGGATTTCCTTACTTCCTGTCAGCATGGGCGTGCTACACATTTCCTTAAGGCATTTATTGATTATCATGGAGCTGTTATTTGGAACCTTCTGAGTATTGGTTATGGGGTATGTTACCAGCAAGAACTGATACTATAGGCAGACGGTGTATCATGCCTCATGTTTTATAAGTTCTTTTGTGTTATACAGGATAGAAGAAAGGCAGAAGAAACAGCAGGAGGGTGTCTGTGCAAGTGTTCTACAGGTGAAGCTAACTATTGATGGATTAGCAAGAATTGAATGAGTGTAGGGTTAAGGATTATATTAACCTTTGTACTTTTGTCTTACAGTTTCTTTTTCCCTGCTGCCCCTTCCTTCTTCCCTTTATTCTTTCGGGTTTTTTCCCCTTTTGGGGTTTTTCCCTCACCGTATCGTCTGAACACCCTGCGTTTATACTTCAGGGTGTTCGGAGGGTCCGGAGGTGGAGCATTGTTGCTGCATGCGGATCCTGCGGAGTGCAATCCTGACAGAATCACGAGACTAAGAATTTCACTCTGCCCGATCCGTATGTAGAGACAATGGCGTCTATGGAGGATGTGTTACATGCCTTGGTCTTGAAACAGCAGGAGTTGGCCTCCTCTAAAGCAGAAACCGCTGCTTTACGGGAAAAGGTGGAACGCCTGAGTGGTAACCCTTTTAATGCTTCCGCCCCGTCCTCTAATGTTCAGGTCACTGTGCCTCCGCCCATTCCACTGGCTACTCCTGAAAGATTCTCAGGTGACCCCCGCAAGGTGCACGTGTTTATGACTCAGGTCCTCATGCATTTCTCATGTAAACCCTCATCTTTCCCCACGAACCATTCGAGGGTGGCTTTTTTGATTTCATATCTGGTGGGAGATGCGGCGGATTGGGCGGTACCCTTAGTAAAACGTGACGATGCTATCCTGTCAGATTGGACAGCATTCAAGACCGAATTTGAAAGGGTTTTTGACCGAAGAGCTACGACGTTCAGTGCTGATCGAGAGCTGTTGGCTTTGAGACAAGGCAGGGGTGAACTAATTACTTATTTAACTGCTTTCAACAGACTAGTGGCCGAAGCAGAATGGCCAGAGGAAAAAAGAATGTCCCTTTTTTATCAGGGGTTGCATGACGACTTAAAAGATGTAGTGGCCCAGGTTGATCCCCAGCCTACGTCCTTTGTTGATATGGTGAATTTGGTGTTAAGGCTGGATAGCCGTTTGTCTGACAGAGGGAGTAACAGGAGAAGATGGGAGAGAGGGGTTTACAGTGGTGAAAGAAACCCTCGTAAAGCGTCTGGGGGAACCGAAAACCCTCCTGAACCTATGGAGATAGGAGCACTCAGAGCACCTTTGTCGAGAGAAGAGAGGGAGGCAAGAAGAGTACAGGGCCTATGCATGTACTGTGGGAAGAAGGGACATTACGTCAGGGAATGTCCTTCTAAACCCAAGTCTTCGGGGAATGTTAGTAGGTTCAAGAAGGTGGCGGTATCGAAGACAGTGCAGGAAAGAGAGCAGAAGGAAGACAACACTTCTGGGGTAGAAGAGGGGCGTGCATGGAAACTTACATCTTTGTCTTCTCTGGGGGACGATGAAACAGAGCCTCACTTGGTGATTGTAATGATGCTGGAACACGAACTAGAAAGATATCAGGTGATGGTGATGTTAGATTCCGGAGCAACCGGTAATTTTGTGGATGAAGGCCTGGTGAGACGTTTAGCTTTACCTCGTATTTCTAGGGAGACTCCTGAGGAGGTTTTAGCGGTTGATGGACAGCCTTTAACATCAGGCCAGATTACTGAAAAAACTAGTGAGTTGGGGTTGTCCGTGGTGGTACAGGGCTTCGTGCATTCTGAGGTTTTGTCCCTGAACATCATCGCTGCACCTCAATATGAAATAATTTTGGGTATGCCTTGGTTATGTAAACACAACCCTGTGGTGGATTGGCAGACGAAAACGTTTCGTTTCGAGTCTGAGCATTGTAAGGATCATTTAGTACCGTGTGTTTCTGCTAATGTCACAGCATTGGCCACCCCTTTTGTTGCAGCTACTGCTGTGGAAACAAATGTTAAACTACCTGTGGATTACTCAGCCTAAAGAGACGTGTTCAGCGAGTCAAAGGCAGAAGCTCTACCCCCTCACAGGGAATATGATTGCCGCATCGATTTGGTGGATGGTGCTACGATACCATCTTGCAGAGTATATGCTTTGTCTGTACCTGAGACCACTTATGTGAAAGAGTACATAGAGCATTATTCCCGTTTGGGGTTCATCCGACCCTCCCGCTCTCCAGCAGCTTCTCCTCTTCTCTTTATAGCTAAGGCCAACGGGGACTTGAGAGCGTGTGTGGACTATCGCGTCTTGAACAAGAATACCATCCGTAACCGTTACTCTCTTCCCCTCATCTCAGTCTTGCTCGATCAGGTGAGGGAGGCCAAGATCTATACTCGTTTGGACCTACGTGGGGCTTATCACCTGGTCAGAGTAAGAGAGGAGGATGAATGGAAGACGGCGTTCAAGACGCGATTCGGTCTGTACGAGTACCTAGTGATGCCTTTTGGGCTTTGTAATGCTCCTGCAGCATTTCAGTTTTTTATAAACGATGTCCTGAAGGAATACTTGGACCAATTTGTTGTGATATACATAGATGACATCTTGATTTACTCACAGGACGTATCCTGTCACACAAACCATGTATGCAAAGTATTGGAGAAACTAAGGGAACACAGTTTATACGTGAAACTGAGTAAATGTGAGTTTGGGGTTCAAGATGTGTAATTTCTGGGTGTGAATCTCAGTCCAAGCGGTTTACAGATGTCCGAAAGGAAGGTACAGGCGGTAAGGGATTGGCCAGCCCCAAAGAATGTGAGGGAGGTGCAAAGCTTCTTGGGGTTCGCCAATTATTACCGTCGGTTCATTTTGCAATTTTCCCAGATTGCTGTCCCCATTACTCGGTTGTTACGGAAAGGAAAGGATTTTGTATGGACAGGGGAGGCTGAAGAGGCATTTAAATCACTGAAACGTGCTTTCACCACAGCACCGGTGTTGGCACATCCTGTTTTGGAACATCCTTTCATAGTCGAGGCAGATGCCTCGGATGAAGCCATAGGAGCGGTCCTATCCCAGAGAGATGCTCACACTGGTCAGCTCCATCCTGTTGCTTATCTGTCTAGGAAGTTGAGCTCAGCTGAGGTCAACTATTCCATAGCCGAGAAAGAACTCTTGGCAATAAAAAAGGCTTTTCAGGAGTGGAGGCCTTACCTGTGGGGGGCTTGTCAGGCGGTGACGGTGTATACCGATCACCGGAACCTCCAATACATGTCTTCTGCTAGACACCTGACGCAAAGGCAAATGCGATGGATGCTTTTTTTCTCTGAGTACAACTTTGTGGTGACCTTTCGTCCTGGCTCGGAGAACAGGAAGGCGGATGCTCTATCAGACAGGAGATCCCCTTAAAACAGCGTGAGGAAGAGCAATCCATCATCCCTTCATCTAAGGTGGTGTGACTTTGCAGGTCAACCGTACGGTGGCTACCTGCTGGGGGGTGTTAAAGATTCTCAGGAGGATCCTTCACTATCTTTCTCCCTCAGCACGTAAGCAGGTGGCAGTGGCATTGATAAGTTCAAGGTTGGACTACTGTAATGCGCTTTATGTAGACTCCAACAAGGGGCTCATTCAGCGATTACACGTCGTTCAAAATGCGGCTGCTCGCTTTGTCTTAGCACTTCCCAACGCCTCATCTGCTACGATGGCTAGAAAGAGCCTTCATTGGCTCCCTATTCATCTCAGGATCTCGTTTAAGATCGTATGTCTCGTCTATCGATCTTTGGCAGAGGGTTTTTCTGATCCCCTTGGTGCCTTGCTGACCCGTTACCAGCCTTGTAGATCTTTGAGATCTTCAGAGATGAATTTGTTGGTTGTCCCACGTGCCAAAAGGGTGCGTTGGGGAAACAGAGCTTTTTCCATTGCTGCCCCCAAACTATGGAACCTGTTACCTCCTGAGATTAAGATGCAACCCTCTCGGTCTTCTTTTAAAAAAGCGCTCAAGACCTGGTGTTTTGTCAGGGCATATCCGTAATTAGGACTATTCTCTGATAGCTGGTATTATTTGGTTATGCGCCTTGACGCCCACCTGGGCTTAGTTGCGCGATAAAAATTGTTTTTCATTTCATTTCATTTCATTGTTTGATTAGGGCCGAAAGGTTTCTGGACGATATCAAAGGCTCCAGAACTGTGGGGTCTTGGGTCCGTTGGGCGGCTGCCAGGCCAGGTCGGATGGTGAGACAAGGCTTGCCTTTCCAAGGGGAGTGTTTGTTTCTCCCTAATGAGGAGATTCGGAAGAAAGCCTTCAGTTGGTGTCACGATGCTCCGGCGGCTGGACATCCTGGGGTTACAAAGACCGTGAGTCTGCTTAGAAGACATTTTTAGTGGGAGTCTTTGATCAAAGACGCTACCCAGTGGGTAGAGAGGTGTGATACATGTGCCAGACCAAAAGGGGAAAACACTAAAAAGAAAGGTCTGTTGATACCTATGCCTACCCCTAATCGGCCATGGCAGAACATCAGTTTAGACTTTATCACAGGACTGCCTTCTGACCAGGGAAAAACCGCGATATTGGTGGTAGTGGACAATCTAACAAAGATGGGACATTTCATTCCATGTGTGAACCTTCCCACTGCTAGTCAAACAGCACAGATACTGGCCTCTCAAGTCATTAGTTTGCATGGCATTCCAAGAGTCATTGTGTCTGATAGGGGGCCACAATTCATCGCTCGTTTTTGGCGGATGTGGTGCAAGGCATTGGGTATAGAGCCAGCGCTTTCTACCAGCTTCCATCCTCAAACAGATGGGCAAACAGAACGTCTGAACCAAACGCTAAAAAAATATTTGCGCTGCTACTCCAAGGAAGCGCACGAATCATGGGTGGAACTTTTGTGGATGGCGGAGTTGG
This sequence comes from Lissotriton vulgaris, assembly GCF_964263255.1. Classification (NCBI taxonomy): domain Eukaryota; kingdom Metazoa; phylum Chordata; class Amphibia; order Caudata; family Salamandridae; genus Lissotriton; species Lissotriton vulgaris. Next base: position 431,693,396 of record NC_141685.1, on the reverse strand, counting down.
CGTACAACAATGCTTGGCACAGTTCCTTAGGGATGTCTCCATTCAAGGCCAACTTTTGTTACGATGCTAACACTTTGCCAATCGCTATCCCTGCTGACTTGAGTAACCAGCCTCTGTTAGGAAGCACTTCCAGACCTTAAGGAGAGTGCACAAAGAAGTGCAAAAACATTTGTTAAAGGCAAAAGAGGTGTACAAACGATGGGAGGACAGGCATAGAGCACCTGGTCCGCAGTTCAACGTAGGGGATAAGGTGTGGCTATCGACCAAATACATTCGTTTCAAGTTGAGGAGCATATTCCATCCACGCTTCATTGGGCCCTACCCCATTGTACAACAAATCAACCCTGTAGCGTACAAGTTGAAGTTGCCAGCCTCGTTGAGAATCCATCCTGTGTTTCATGTGCAGTTGTTGAAGAGAGCCCTTTCTTCACGCAGGACGGCTCCTCCTGCCATTGCCGGCGACGGAAATCTGGAGTACGAGGTGAGGTCTATTCGTGATTCCAAATTCCGCAGAGGGTTTGCTTTGGTATCTAGTTTCATGGAAGGGGTTCGGTGCTGTGGAGGACTCGTGGGAGACGGTGCATCACCCCAAGGCTCCTAGGGCAGTACAGTCGTTCCACAGGAGGTTTCCTGCGAAACCTGGGCCTAGGAGGCGCATGGGAGGAGGGCGTACTGTCAGGATGTAATCCAGCGCGCCTGCCAAAAGACTACGTTTCCCAGCAACCCAGGGCTCGCAACTACCGTTCCCATAATGCCCGGCGGGGTGCAGGATATCACTGGGCGGAGCCTGTGCTCGGGGCTCGTGATTCCTGTTTGTTTCGGAGGTGCGGCTGCTCCTCTGTGTCCGGAGGTCCTTATGAGCTTCGTGGATTCAACACTTGAGCGGTATTTTGGGTGACTACGCTGCTAGCATATTCTGTCTGTTGTTCCTTTCTCGATCAGTGGAGCGGAGCACCCGGTGTTTCGTTTTGCCTCACGGCTGTGAGGAAACATTTCAAAACTTGATAACAGAGTCTGTATCCCGCGCTGTGTCAGTTTAACAGCGGGGCGTTAATTACATACTGCGATTGGCTTATCTGTGGCGGAGTGCAGGGGGGATGAGGACCTCCGCACTACCGTCACGAATTAGTGACGCTGTGTTTGTTTTTACCGGAGTGGATTCATAAATACCAAAGCGGATGACAGTAGTGAGGGAACTACGCCATGCCGTGTTTGGGTTAATCCTTGGGTATACATGTGTAAGGAAACAATTGCTCACTCATAGCGACGGAGGATTGCTATTATCATAAAGTGGATTTCCTTACTTCCTGTCAGCACGGGCGTGCTACACATTTCCTTAAGGCATTTATTGATTATCATGGAGCTGTTATTTGGAACCTTCTGAGTATTGGTTATGGGGTATTTTACTAGCAAGAACTGATACTACAGGCAGACAGTGTATCATGCCTCATGTTTTATAAGTTCTTTTGTGTTATACAGGATAGAAGAAAGGCAGAAGAAACAGCAGGAGGGTGTCTGTGCAAGTGTTCTACAGGTGAAGCTAACTATTGATGGATTAGCGAGAATTGAATGAGTGTAGGGTTAGGGATTATATTAACCTTTGTACTTTTGTCTTACAGTTTCTTTTTCCCTGCTGCCCCTTCCTTCTTCCCTTTATTCTTTCGGGTTTTTCCCCTTTTGGGGTTTTTCCCTCACCGTATCGTCTGAACACCCTGTGTTTATACTTCAGGGTGTTCGGAGGGTCCGGAGGTGGAGCATTGTTGCTGCATGCGGATCCTGCGGAGTGCAATCCTGACATCGACCTTTAGATATACATACATAAAAAAAATATATTTTTCAGAAAGGCACACATTCACTGGATGATGTCATCAGTGATGTCATCAGGGATGTCATTTGAGATGTCATCAGGGATGTCATGAGTGATGTCACTGACCATGTCATGAGTGATGTAATATGTGACGTCATCAGCAGTGCATTGCGGGCGCGCAAGTTATAGTTAGCTGAACTAACTATAACGGAGGAATTTCAAAGGTTTTGTATGAGAAAAATGTTCAGATAACTATAACATGTGAAACCTATCGTTTTTTCAATGAATTTGCAAGGTTTTTTAAATGCTAATTCCTAACTATAACATGTGTGAAACGTATGGTTTTTTCACTGAAAAAACCATATATATATTAGCAGCCCGTCCCGATGTTGTACGGGGATGAAATGTTATGTATGTAATGTTTGTAATGGTAAATTGCAAATTATTGTAAAATTTCACGGTATACAATATTTTTTGTCTCATTTGAGTTGCTTATCTAATTTGCAAGCGCGTTGAGTTAGACGTTGATGTGACAGTGCCCCTTCAATTTGTCCTATTTGTGTACCGTTTATTTTTTCCATGTTCTGCATGCATTGTTGTTATCATGGTTTTTCATATGTGGCTTGGTATCTAGAGCGTATTTGCAGCTTTTTGTTTGTGTGTGCGTGTGTTTTTGTTTGTGTGTTTGAGTCCCAGCGTGCGCGTTATCTTTGTCGTTAAGGTGCGTAGTTTGGAGTGCACAGCGTGATCCCGTGGTTGCGAGGGCTGTTTTGAGGCCCCGTGTGAGCCCCGGAGTCAAATTAAATAGTGAAGTGTGTTTGATCATCTTTTTGTCAGGCTGCCTTTATTTCCCTCTGGAGCCGTTGGAGTGGGAATGTCGCGGACAGTGAATGTTGCGCTTCTGCGCCCCTTTATTCTTTTTCTTCATGCAGCCACTTGTCCCAAATGTAACATAAGTAAATGAGTAAATGTGAATTTAGTTATTCAAGAATTGGCCTTTGTATGTGAAGGATCAGTCAGTGCGGCACAGCTTCTTTGTAGAGGTACGTTTGAGAAGTGATCCGAACCCCTTCAGCGAAAGCCCCGCTCCTTTTTTATCGTAATTGTAGCACACCCCCTGTGAGTAAGCTGACGCCCACAAAGTTATTGGCGCACCAAGTTATCTGCGCACTATATAGGAGTAATGTGTCGTCATGAGAAGTGCAAGGTGGAGCGTGAATGTGCGTGCACATTGCTTGCGTCAGCCACACCCCTTTTTATTGTAAATGTGTTTTATCCCCTGTTGAGATCGGTAAGGATTATGCCCACAAAGGTTGCTTCGCAACATATCTTATTAACGCCACCTGAATGGCAATGTGCGTAAATGCGGCGCACCTTGTGGCTTCTATACGGACGTGTGAGAAGTGATTACAACTCGGGAATGGAAAGGCACACTACTGAATGACGCAGCCATTTGTTTGTTATAAAATTTGTGACAAGCCCCTCTGAGTGTGTACTTTGACACGCCCACGCCCCTCTGATAACGTTTACGCCCACATTTACGCCCACAAAGTATAATGCGTGTACTTTGACACGGCTACGACCACAGCCCCGACATGCCCACGGCCCTCTGAGTGTGTAGTTTGAAACGCCCACGCCCCTCTGACAACGGTTACGGCCACAAAGTAAAATATGTGTAGTTTGACATGCCCACAACCATGCCCCCGACACACCCACGCCAACGCCCACAAGGGACTACTTTACCCCTAAGGCTCTTTGACGTTTCTAATGTATATGGTGGCCACCTGTATAGCCTATGTCCATCTGCTGCAACTCCCCTTTCCAATGCTGTATTGGGTGTTGTGATTGGTGCTGTACTGCTTGAGTTTACCCGCCTCAAAGCTTTCAGCTCTCTCTTTATAATAGTAGTATATATATATATATATATATATATATATATGAGGCATACAAACACATATATATACACCATATAGATACATATATAAACACACACACATATATATATATATATATCCATCAATTACCAGATCCCCAAATAGTGAGGCGGACACACAGGAGGCTTCGTGAAGAAAACGTCGGGTTTAATTTGCATCGCACTCGAGGTGAGAAAACAGGGCGCAGCTGCCTCAAAAGTTCATGATTGCCAGACGCGTTTCGGGAACACCCACTTCCCTTTCTCAATGGCATGAATTTCAACAGGAAACTTCTTCGTGGCTTTATGTGCAAAAGGGTCAACTCCTGCTCCGGGGGAGGAGCTTCGCCGTACCTACGGCTTTGTGGGAGTTGAAGTATCCCAATGTTATTCCCAAGTGGGCGAGTCAGTTTCTGAAATGTTTGTAGAGTCTTTTCCATCAGGCTGAGACATCGGCTCAAGTTTCCCCCTCCCGCAGTTTCAATGATGCAAGTCGTGTTCGCCTAGGCACTCACTGGTATAGTGTCCAGGCGGCTCTCCTCCCAAGCAGACAACCAGATGGTGCTGCGGGTCCGTTTACCAACGGCGGGTCCTCCTCGCGACCATGGGTGGCCGCAAAACATCCATCAATTACCAGATCCCCAAATAGTGAGGCGGACACACAGGAGGCTTCGTGAAGAAAACGTCGGGTTTAATTTGCATCGCACTCGAGGTGAGAAAACAGGGCGCAGCTGCCTCAAAAGTTCATGATTGCCAGACGTGTTTCGGGAACACCCACTTCCCTTTCTCAATGGCATGAATTTCAACAGGAAACTTCTTCGTGGCTTTATGTGCAAAAGGGTCAACTCCTGCTCCGGGGGAGGAGCTTCGCCGTACCCTCTAGGCCTGCTTAGGGGATCCCAGAAGGTTTTTTAAAACCCGACAGGTGCGTGTAGGGTGCGAGGACTGTGCCGTAAAATACATAAAATTAAACGGATTATATTTTATAATTAGTCCCGGGGGGGTAAATACCGGGGGCAAAATTATTACATTTTATGTGGGGCCCAGAGGGGCCCTCCAGCGCTGGGTATCGTCACCCCCCGGGGCTACAAAGAAAAAAATGGTTGGGGGGGGCTGCAAGCTCTCCAAAGCCCCGAGGACCACCACTACCCGGGGCTTTATGTATTGTGGGAGGGCCGTTTCCTGCAGTGTCCCGTGTTGTCCATCCCGCCCTCCCATAGCAAAAAAATCTGTTCTCTCTTTCAAAATCTAAATCAAATTGCTTTTGCACATGGGGAGCTGCATGTTAGTAGGTCCTCATGTGAAAAAGCATTGTCGGCTACCAAACGCGTAGAAGTGCCAAGCCAGGTCATCCCTGGACTGGAAACAAGCATTCTGGGACCGGTATCGGGGTTTCACCCCTCTTCAGCCAGGATAGCTTGATTCCAGTGGCATTAAGAGCAAGGAACCCACTGCTCACCTTTCCACAGACAGGGCAAGCTTCACATCATGCAGCCTCGCTCTGCAAGCCGGAAGTCTCACAATTGGTGCTGAGGCTTGATATCGCCATGGCAGAGGACATAGTCGTGCACCCATCATCATCGCAGGTTGCTCACCCTCTTAGTGCTTGCGGTGCCACTAACTCAGTGACTAGTTAGGGCACGCACGTGGCGGTACCCCCCCCTGGTGCATGACTCAGGCTTACACTACGGTCTGTGCCAGCCCCAATACATCCGCTGCAAGCAACTCTAAAATGGTGTAGAGCATGTGTGCCCAGTCTTTTTTATTGGCAGAGTCACGTGACCTGTGACGCCTGTGCTGGATGGGTGTGGTGTGGGTGTATAGCAGCTGTAAGGGAGTGACTGTGGCGTGCTGAGAACTCGACCTGTGACCAGCAGATCACTATAATGAAAATGTGGGCCATGTAGTGTTGTTGTCCTTTCTTGTAAGCATAAGCGGAGTGGGCTGGCGTGGAGTATGTCAGTGCTTCGTGAGACAGTAAAGAATGACTGCAGAGCTATGGGCATCGCTCCGTAGTGAGATATAGGAGGAATTAACTGATGCTGGTGTCCGTGTTGTAGTGCTGCCGTCACCCGGGTCGTAAGCACAAATGTGTCATTCTGTGAGTGAAGTGTCACAATATGGCCAACATGGAAGATACGGGGAGTCACTGACCCTACATTCATCCATAGTTCCACACATGAAAGATGGTGGACATGACGCATTTCAGTGGATATGAATGTTTATTGCACATTCACTGGAGTGTTGTAGCTGTAGCAATACCGGGCCATGGAAAGTTCAGGTTGCTGTTTTTGGGACATGGAGGGCAGCCAATTAGAGCGAAGCTCGTGTTCGGAGTTAGGCTGCGCCAACATATGTACCTATGTGGTCCGTCGGCTACACTGCCGTCCTTGGTGGTGGAAACCAGGGTTCGAGACTCCGGGTTGCGTACACATCCTGTGATTGTAAGCAAATCACGTATTCTCTGCATGCTCCAATGTGTAATGTAAATACGGTGCTCATGTAAAGAGCTCCATTACCTTCGGGTGGAGTTCGCGCTAAATAAATATGTAACAAAAAAAACTCTGCCAATCCCCACACACTTATAAATTGACTATACACTCTCCTTGTAGTACTCTAATGATCAGTCTCTACATACATACTTGTTCAACGAGTGAGACAAAGTTACATAAGAGAGGTTTCCCCACTGCTAGAGGTAACATGGTTACATAGGTTGTCTACAGCACAATGTAATGTGGTAGAGCCCATGGGCAGCATCTTACAAACATAATGAACACACAGACACAGATAGATAGTTGAACTGGGTAGGGGCATGTGCGCTCGACTCATTTTTATTACCATGGTCACATGTCCAGTGACGTGTGGGGTGAGTGTAAGCCAGTGCTCCGGGAATGGTTGGTGGTGATAACAAGTACAAAAGTAATAATTGGTTTATACACAGAGATTCAATCATAAAGGATCTATGACTTGTGCTGCAGTAAGGTAGGGGCACTACATGTGAAATAATACACAAAAGATTGTATCGTAAAGAGTCCATGACTTGTGGTGCACTGAGGTAGGGACGGCAGATCTGAAATCATACACAAAACATTCTATCATAAAGGGTCCATGAGTTATGGTGCAGTGAGGTAGGGGCATCAGAAGCAATGAGGGTGTGCGGAGCCATTGATGATACGTGGTCCGGACAGGCCGCACTGGGAGCAATGTCTTTTGCATACTGGACTGCGTCATCTGCAATTGCGACTCGAACAAGAGCTGAAACATCTATGGAATACATTATCGAAACATGTAGGTTTCAGGAACGTTATAGTTCAAATTGTGAGCTGTGCTGTACGCAGTGTAGAGTGCCATTCAGTGTTCGTTTGGACTTGCAAAATTAATTTGGTTATGTAACTAAGGCTATAACTGATATAAAACAAGTTCTTGAAGCAAGGATACTAAAAGGATATTGTGTAGGTTTTGAGGGACGTTATATTTATTTGCGTACTACACTTTTAATTAATGAATGAAGAGTCAATTTAATTGTGAGCTCTGATGGCCGCAGTGTAGGCAGGAGGCAGCGGTCAGCAAAGGCCCTTCGGGCACGTGGTGTTGATTACAGGTGCACAGGCATTGGCAATTCAGTGTGTGTGCAGCCACCTATGGTAAGTGGTGCACTGAGTTAGTGGCACGTGAAGGAACCAGCTTGTGTGGAGCCTGCGATGATGCCTGGTTCGATTGGGCTAGACTGGTAGCAATGTCTTTTGCCTACTGAAATGTGCCTATTAATTTCACGGGGCGATGACTTATGGTGCACTGAGTTAGTGGTCCCTCTGGCGCTTAACGTGTGCACACTTTGTGATGATGCGTGGTCCGAGGGGGCCGCACTGGAAGCAATGTCTTTTGTCTAATGAATTCTGCCTTATTAAGTCCACCTGGTGTTAACTTGTGGTGCACTGAGTTAGTGGTACCTCTGGCGCTCAGTGTGTGCACACTCTGCGATGATGCTTGGTCCCTGGGGCGGCACGGGGAGAAATGTGTCTTGGCTACTGGACTGCGTCATCTCGAATAGCCACTCCACCAGAATTGTGAGCCCTGCTGTCCACAATGTAGGCAAGAGGCAGCGGTCAGCAATGGCCCATAGCCACGTGGTGTTGACTTGAGCTGCACAGATTGGGAGCATTTGGTCGTCGTAACCCTTTATAGTCTCTTACACTATTTGCATCGCTACTAATCTTGAATTGTGAACCGTGCTAACCCCAGTGTAGGGCAGAGGCAGCTGTCAGGATAGGCCCACAGCAATGTGGCGTCGACTTGAGCTTCAAAGTTAGTGGCACCTGAAGCACTCAGCGTGTGCGCACCCTGCGATGATACGTTGTCCCAGCGGGCCGCACTGGTAGCAATGCCTTTTGTCCAGTTAATTCTGCCTTATTAAGGCCACGTGGCATTGATTTGTGGTGCACTGAGTTAGGGGTACCTCTGGCCCTCAGCGTGTACGCAGCCTGCGATCATGCGTGGTCCAGGCAGGCCGCAGTGGGAGCAATGTGTCTTGCCTACTGGACTGCATCATCTGCAATCAGCATTGCATCTGAATTGTTAGCCCTGTTGTGCGCACTGTAGATGGAAGGCAGTAGTCGCTACAGACAGACGTCTGGGGTGCTGTGGCGATGGGGTAGCAGGGGGCCTGTGTCGAGGAGACCTGTGTTCATAGCAGCAGCCACGTAGCAGGGTGAGGCCCGCCGCTCTGCAGACTCGTTGGCCTTCCCATAAGTGAACCACGCCCAGAGACCCAGCTTATTTATTCATACTCCTACGCTGGAGTGGCATACGTTGGACCAGTGCACTCCGCTTCTGCTTCCAGGGGAGGACAACACAGCTACATGACCGAGATCTTCCCCACTATCTGAGGTAACATGGTTGCATCCACTGTGCACAACACTACAAGTATCAATAGTATATGTCCACATGGAGAGGTTTGTGCTTTGCATAGTGAGGTCTATCCAGCACATCACCGCTACACTTGGTATTGTGTGCATATTATTAATGGTTGACTTGCGTCCTTCACACATACTTGGGGCCAGATGTATCAAGGCTTTTGCGACTCGCAAGGGCCGAAATTCGCAGAATTTCGGCCTTTGTGACTCGCAAACGGCCATTTTGCATTTTTTCTTATGTATCAAAAAATCGCAATTTAAGGAATCGCAATAATTTGCGATTCCTTATTTTGCCATAACATTTAATGAATCACAAATTTTGCGATTCCTTAAATGATATGTATGAAACATTTTTAAATTGCGAATTTGTGTTAAGAAATCACAATTTACCACCAACTTGGAGTTGGTGGTAATTTGCGATTTCTTTTAAAAATGCCCTATTTGGCATTTGTGAGGGTGGCATGTGACACACATACATGCCCATAGGGCATGTATGTGTGCCACATGCACACACATGTAGATTTCAGGGATGCAGCAGGGTGTCTTTGAGACACCCCTGCACCGTTGAAATGATTCTCAAATTGCGATTAGCAAATTGCGAATTCGCAATTTGAGAATTATTGCACTATCATTCCTATGGGCCTCCTGGCCCATAGGAATGCATTGGAAATTATTCTTTATTTGCAAATTCGCAAATTGCGAATTCGCAAATAAAGAATAATAAGGAATCGCTAAAAAATAGCGATTTTGTACATACATACCGTTTTGCGAATTCTAAATAGCGATTCGCAAAAAATCGCTATTTAGGATTCGCAAAACGGAATCTTGATACATCTGGCCCTTGGTTCCCACATCTCCCAACATTCAGCTATTGTGCGGTTGAGGGGCCATAAATCAGGCGATAAGCCAAGTTAGCAGTAAGAATTTAACATCAACCTTTAACTGGCATAAAGCAGGACGGCTATCTACAGTGTGCATTGAAGCCCAACTCAGAGCCACATCTAAAGACCAACACATCATAAGCCTGATTTATAGGTTGCATCGCAAATTTGGCTGGTTGTTGAAAATATGGGGAAGTGGTGTTTTCGTGAGTTTTGGCACGGGACCGCCTACTCTGTATATCATTAACGTTAGTTGTGGCTCTCATTTGCTGGGATTTTTTTGACGGAAGGTATCGATGGAAAAATGGTGAGATTTGCCGTTTTCACCAGGTTGAGAATGGAATGATAATTTAAAAACACAGAAAAAAAGATAGGTTTAATGAATATTATAATTAGAATTTAGCATTAAAAAAACATTGAAATTCACTGAAAAAACCATTGGTTTCAGGCATGTTATAGTTAGAACTTATTCAGAAAAGGGGGTGGTGATGGACAGAGTATCTGAATTAAGCAGAACACTCGTACCCAGTCAACAGATCAGGGCTTGATCCATCACCGTTTTTTAGCTCACTGCACCATCCCAGCTCCGAACCTGGCTACATGCAAATTAGTCTGTCCCTAGCCCAGTGCATCATGGAGACAGGGCAGACCAAACTACCAAGCCAATTCTTTTACTGGAAAGGAAACAAGCTTCCGGGGACCGGTTTCTGGCATTACAGCCGTCTTCGGCCCGGCTTGCTTGAATCCTGATGGTGCAGTGAGCAAGGGACTCACATCTGAGCATACCCTTCCACGCATGAAATGAATAAACCGAAGACTTAATACTACTGGATTGTTTTGTGGTTCCTGAGAGCGTACAAGATATTGGTATCTTTGTTGGATATATATATATATATATATATATATATATATATATATATATATATATATATATATATATATATATATATATATATATATATATATATATATATATATATATCTCAAAGCAATACACTTTCAGGGTTAGAGTGCCGCATAAATCATATAACAACAAAGCAGGGAACTCTGGTTTAGGTGGAGAGCAGCTCCTGTCTAGAGCAACCTACGACACCAGTGACATTCTGAATCTGCTCTCCTCAAATGTCAGTTTTTCTAGAAGAGTCTTTAAGCATAGGATTAGCACAATGCCACCCTCGCTGAGCTGTAAAATGACAAAAGCCTTTTACCACTCCAAGGAGAGCACCACAGCTTTGGACTGGTAAAATACCATCCAATCTTAACAAAGAATGAGAGGGGCCCCTTTACCACCAAAGGAGTAGGGCGCCTAATAGACCTCAGTCAAAACAGAAATTCCCTGTGTATCCTAATAAACCAAATAACGTACACTTGTTCATTTACGCAAATCGACAGAACATAACACCACCACCATCAAAGGCCAATTGTTTATGAAAATATACACATATTTTATTAAGTATTAAAAACCATTAAAAAGTAAATAAAAACACAATATAGCAATAATGGCCAAGGAATTTTCTAAAAAATACACAATTAGTATAATATTGAGAGAACCTGCAAGAAAAATTGTTTCTAATCAATTCTACAGGCTAATACGCCAGACCAAATTCATTATTCTGACATTTGACAATAATAACAAATGCCATCCACAGTCTACAGTAGACCTGTCATTAAAGGGTGTTCTAGTAAACGCCGATCAATGGTTAATTGTTTTTCTAAAATTGTTTTTATTCCTTTTTATGTCTTTGTATATGTAATTATGTAAAGATTTGTATTGTGTTTTGGGAGATATCGTCCTCTGTCCTGAAGAAGGTGATGTTTAAGCAACAGATCCCACCGAAACGTGTTGACGCTATTCGATAACAGGCCTACTGTAGACTGTGGATGACATTGTCATTATTGTAAAGTTTATTGCGTGACAATCAAGTTTAATGTGCAAAAATCAAATGTCAGTATAATGAATTTGGTCTTTTGTATTAGCCTGTTGAACGGGTTTCAAAATAATTATAGCTCTTAATATTTTTTTACTTGGACTCCATAAGTTTCCACTTTTACTTAGCGGATAAACGTGTTACTGATGGAAAAATCAGGCTTAAATACCCTTTTATCACCCCATCCATGACAACCAATCTATAGACCTGTTTTGTTTCAAGAAATAATTTTGCAGCAGGGAACCTCTACCTTTTATGCAGTTGCTAAGGTAACCCGATATTTGCTAGACATAACATGCCACCCAGACACCAGTACATCTCTGGTCAAGCTTAGCAAACAAAGTTCAGAGTATGAACTTTATTAATACGAAACAGAGATACACTTGCCTAGGCCTTTCAAAAACAGTCGCACCGCGGGGGGCCTGACCAGCTCAGCGTCACACCCGCGCTTGAACTCCACTCTAAAAGGAACTTTTCCAGCTGTCATCCAAAACCTCTGGGTGGCGCACAATTGTATTTGGCTGCGCAAATGCGAAACAGAAAGCCACAAGGACAAAGGAAGGCCTTTTCTATTTCCAGGATCCTTCCCACTCAAGACCACAGGCTTTTGTTCACAGTTCAATAAACCGACTGGGCCAGAGCTCTGGAGAGGAGCTGGAACACAGCTCTGCACTTTCTTTTCAAACTGGAAAGACAAGCTCGCATCGACTTTACTTTCGTTGTCCTTTTAACTTCCAGTACACCCACCAAGAATATTTTTCCTAGAAATAATCAATTATATTGCACAAGCTTTTACTGTTGATTACAACATTAGTGCCTGTCAGAAAACCGAGAAGAGAGTGCATTAGCGGGCGGTGACAATTAGGCAGCGTTTAGAAGTGGTACTCGTAGGATTCAATCCACAGAGAGGTATTTCTCCGATCTGAAACAGCATCCTCCCCTGGGGCAGAAGTGCTCGGGCAGAGCATGTATTAGATTTACCAACAGAAGGCTGTCATCTTAAGCCAGCTGAATTTGCCCAGCCTGGCTTAGAGCATCTAGTGTGTTTATTTGTAGCAATTAAATTCAGACTAGTATTGACTGGGGGCAAATTGGCTCCAACTCAGGTGCGCCATTTATTTAGCTAACACTAGTGTATCAAGGTTCTTTTTTCATTCTGAAAGGTGCATTCAATACTTGTTTGAGCTTCCGACCGTAAGTGTGTGTTTGAAGTCGATTTTAGGTGGGAGTGCATACTTTGTGTATCCTTTGTATTTTTTATGAATAAGTAAAATTACATTTATTCTACTCTTTTTTTCATCTCCGTTAAGGCAGCTCACATTTTCTTATGTTTACCTAAGAAGTTCCATGAATTTAATTACAAGACTGATGAAATTTACCAGAAAGCGCACACTGGAACAGATTGGTGTCGAAAGAGGACTTTAAATCTAGACCCCTGCTCGACAAATCCATCCCATCTTAATCGCTATCATCTCACAAGATATTTCAACAACCAGGTTTGTCAAAGGCTCACCTTTCTAAATCAGTATCTACTGTTCTGGAACTCTCACGAAAGGTACACAGCACAACTCTTGCAGAGCATCCTATACTATTGCCACTCTTTAGTGCCATTCCATTGAACGAGGGATGGAATGGGTAAATGTTTTTGAGAGATGAGCCACTCATCACGGGTAAGAATGTATTGCTGTCTAGAGTCCTTTCCTTGGTTGGGCACTTCAAAGATATCCACTGTGGGACTTGGGCCCAGATGTACGACGCTTTGTAGCATGCGCAAACGTGTCTTGGACCTGTTTGCGCATGGTAAAAAGCATGAACCCATGTCCAAACAGTATTTTGCGAGTTACAAATAAATTGTGACTCGCAAAATACTGTTTTGCGACTCGCTATTAGGAAGGGACGTTCCCTTCCTAATAGTGACCGCAAAGCTATGTACCAATGTTTTGCAACCGCAATTTCGGTCACAAAATACTCGCAAATTACCACCTACTTAAAGTTGGTGGTAGAGCATTCGCAAATGGGAAGGGGTCCCCTTTGCAAATGCATGCAATATAGGGCAGGCAGTGGTCCCAGGGACCACTGCCTGCCCTTAAAAAATTAAACGAAAACGTTTCATTTTTTCTTTTTTAAATGGTCTGCATTTAAAAAAAAAAAGCTGCTTTATTTAAAAGCAGTCCCAGAAATGGTGGTCTGCTGAGCCCAGCAGGCCACCATCCCAGGGAGGGCCTGTCATTCCCAATGGGCTCGCAAATTGCAAGAGGCTCATTAATATTCATGAGCCTTGCAATTTGCGACCCTATTGTGAATCGCAAACAGTGTGAAACACACTGTTGTTCATGCCAAATAGTGCTTTTCAAATTGCAAGTCACAAATACGACGCAATTTGCGAGGCGCTATTTGGCAGGTCTACATTTGGCCCGAAGTTCTCATAATGCTTGCCCTGGCACTATTGTGGAATTTCTTGGCATATATGGGCATTGTTGGCATGGCAATGTCTACTTCAGTTGTACTGCTGGCCCTGGTTTAAGCACTGTCAATTTTTCCATATTTTGGTCATCTTCAACTCAATTCTGTACGTGTCGCAATGCACTCACCTGAAATCCGGATCAAACACTTTTGCATTTCACTATATCCATGGCCAACCATTCACATTAGGAATATGATGGTCAGCAGTAGTAGTAGGGAAAGGGACAAGAAAGAGAAAACAATCACTGGCTATCACCACTCTGACTCTTCACTCTGTTGGGGGCTGTCACCTTCACAGGTCATAGTACGTGTTTAAAAACAATATAACATCTTTATCATCATGTGTCTATGAATTCTCATCAGTAAAACTCTCTGAATTGTATGGTATGCCTCCAGCATATCTCAAAGCATGTGGCTCGCTAGGATACTGGTGAGACCCTGGTTATTCCTGAATCAAAACCAACTATTTCAATAAGATTAATATGGGCATGTGTTTTAAATAATAATCACTCTCTCTCTCTTTTTCTGGTAAAAGTTAACTACCTTATGTTCTTGATTTACATTCTTTCTGGTTTCTCATATATAGTCAGATTTATTTTCAAACTGTAATGTAAACAAACATGCATCAGTAATCTATAAGTTCGTATTCACTCTAATCAATCATTCTCTTAAGCATACTCCACTACCTTATATACCTATGTCAACTAATTACAAGGGCCATGGGATATGCGGAGAAAGCCCCACCCATCAAATAAAAAGTATTCCCAGGAACACTGCTCGTTTAAGCCCTAAATGTGATGCCCCTGTTTGGCTAACTTTGGTCAAATCACAGAATATAAGTCTAAAAAGCGACCATGATCCTCTGGTAATTAAGGGAACATTACATTTTAAAATCTCAGATAGTGCTACATATATTCTAGCCATTGCACCAGCCAAAAATAGAAGAGAAATAAAATGGAACACAAAAAGATATTTTAACCATGGGGTTGCGGTTAATGGACAATCTAAAATGGCGAGCATTATGCCATTTTGGATGCTTATAATGAAATAATGGAGGAATTATCTGGATTCTAGCCTAATACATACCCTCATAGTGAACCCATAAGCAGGCAATCTATCTGGTTTGATGCCAAGTGTAGGGATAAAAAGAGAGTGTTAGCTAATGCTCGAATCCAAAGACATCTTGTAAAAACCAATGAGGGGATCTAAAGCTACTAAAACAGGAAGAAATGTGCAGGTCCAATAGCTGTCTGGGATGAGCTCTGATCGCTGGCTATTGAAAGAGGCTCCAAAAGATTTTGGGCACTTGTTTCCAAAGTATACTGCGGTGGGGCAAATAAGCAATATATTCATATTAGCGCAAATGTATGGGTGGTACGCTTTAAAACACTTTGTAGTAGGAAGCAGCATTACAGCAAAGTCCACTTGAGACACATGAATTTATCAGGATAATATCAAAGCCATATGCCATTAAACCCCTGGGACAGGTGTTGTTGCAGTCAGCATGTTCGATGCCGCTCCTAAGCTATAGGTTGAGTTTAAACAATAAAAAATATTAGTCCTTGCGACTAATTCCACCCCAGCATGTTGGTGCTCTGCCATTGCATCAGAAGGGCAGTAGAGTAGGATATATCAACTCACTATAGGACAATATCACTTTTAGATGGTGTGGACAAGATCTTAAGTTGTGTGTTAGTCAATGGGATGCAGAGTTGGGTTGACCCACATTATAGCTGTACAAGCTGGTTCCCGTAAAGGAATAGGGACAATCAACCAGACAAAAAGGGCTACATATGGTTTGGGTAAGATATATTAAAATAATGAAAGGGCCTCTATATGTGTCTTTTATTGACCTGAAAGCGCAATTTTGCGGACTTAATAGATCTAAACCATGGCAAGGACTAAACAAGCTGGGAATTGAAAGGGTATTGTTGCAGGAAGGCGAAGGTCTATATATGGAAATGTACGCATGTGTCCGATAAGGAAGAATGTCGTAATACCCCCTCTATTCCTTCAGGTGTACTATTTTGTAGTCTTTTTCTTAATGCTGTTGGAACGTATCTAGATAAAAACAACTTGGATGTGTTCAAATTGTGCAAAAAGAAGATAAGAATTCTCCTTTTTGCAGATGATGCAGTTGTGCTCTCACGGACACAAAATGCAATGCATAAATTACTGTTCAATTTTGAGAAGTATTGCAGAGAGAAAGACCTGCTCCTCAATTGAGCCAAAAGCAAGTTAACGGCTATGAAACAAGCACCTTCCTAGAGACAGCTTCCTACAGTAAAAGGCCAAGAACTTGACTGTGCATCAACTTTTGATCATCTTCACAAAAGTTTAGTCATAATTTAGATTGACATGCTCATGTAAAAAAGGCAGCACGTGCATTGAAATGAAATAATACTGAACTGTCTGAAACATAAAATTAGTAGTGAATCTCTTGGTATAATATTTTATATGTATGGGTAGAAGGCTTACTTGCATAGTAATTAGCTAGAGCTTCCATTGTAACTGTTCAGCCAACTTTAAAGTACTACATTTGATAGTGTAGGGTAATCACGGGCAGTGATTGTCTGGAGCCTCATGATTCGGTCAGGGGAATACATTTCAAAAACGAAAGTCTTGGGTCAAATACCTCTTGATGGGAATAACAAAAATTCTTGAATCTGTTTTAGAAGACCTATTTATTTTACACCGGGGATGCAACTACATTTAATCAACTCCTGCTGTACTTGCCTTTCCACAAATGTTGTGCTTTTACTAATAACACTTGTAGCAGCTCAAGTACAGATGAGCCCAGGAAGCAAGCAGAAGGAATCACCATCACTCCTGGCTTTATTCCATTACTGTAGCTCCATAGTGCCAACCAATGTGTGTATTTGTGACGCTGCTCAGGGGTTCCAGAAACTGTGCCTGTTTATGATCTTGCCTTCTCTGTCCCTTGAACCCTTCCATGCTCAGCGCCCTATGCAGATATCCAAAATACCCTAATTCCTCAAACCTGCTGCAGTGACATCAAATGACTTCCTGCGGTACCCTTTGTCCACTTTTTAGGAAGTTCGACACTAGGGGAGTTGGGCTATGCACAAAGACCAAGCACAGTGCGAACCAATCCAAAGACAGGCATCCTGAGGTCCTTGTAAAATGTAATACACAAATTGTGAATGTATATCTGATAAATAATAATAAATGTTTGGGGTGAAAAAAGGAGCAAGTAGGTATAACATTTATTGTAGGGCCGTGACAGGCTAAGTTCTGCGGTCACACACACATCGGGGGCAAGAAATTGTCTAATGGCACAAAGGGGACTGTCTCGGGTAACCAGTGTTAAAGATACCACACCCGGAATAGGAAGTGGGCCTCACTTAAACCTCCTAGAAATTCTGTACAGGTGTGAGTGAGTGTCCAAGGTTACCCTTAGAGGTTGCAATACAGCATGAATGTCCAACTAGGTTGTGTACTACAGGACACATTTAATAATATCTTGTTAATATTCAAATATTTAAAGTAAAAACAGTAATTACAAGATGGAAAGTTCACATACCACAGTACAGAAATATAACGCATTAATCACACAATAGGCTTGCAATCTTAAAATAAGAGGGATGCATTAATTGAGAAACTGGTAATCAGATGTAGCAAATCGTAATCATCCCGTACGGAAATGAAACTAGGGCACCTGGCTAAGCAGTCTACAAAATGGTCGGTGAAGTAGCTCACAATCTTCTCACCTGAAAGTCTTACTTTGTAAACCCTTAGTACTGATTAAGATCCATGGCCCTGAAGGTTTGTTAACTGCGGAGAAAAGCAAAGATCAAACTACAATGTCCAATGGACTTCCAAATGATTGGGATATTGTTTCAGAGGTAGTTTATTTATGTCTGCAGACAGACGAAAGCTATGCGGATAGAAGGGTGCATGATAAAGCACACATGGCTCACAGAAGACCACAGGGGAACTTGCTATCTGTTTAGCTAACCAAGTGTCGGACTACCACACTCGTAAGGTCAAAGAAAGAACTCATAAAAATACTAATAGCTAGTAGTGTGGTTGCCATAAACATTTCCACCAGTCTTACCTACACTTGTAGGATATGATCTCACTGGCAGTTCTCCACCACTCTAGTGAGGAGCTTTAGAGGATCAGTGGATATTCATGAAAATCAGTGTTGTTTAATGTTTCTCACTCTTAATTTCTTGGTGGGGGTTAGATCGGGCATCAGTCTCGCCACAGCATCTCTGGACTGCATCAAATCTGGACCATCAGTGCCAGAGCTACCTTGTGGTTACCTATTCTCATGTGGCCTCTATACTGTTCCCAGCAAGTCACCAAGTCTGCCAAGGCCACCGGGAGAAGTAGATCATAACTGATGACAAAGGTTATATAGTGTCCCTGGGGAATCCGTGTACTGTTGGGTTCTCCCGGAGGACTTAACAGGATGACCATGCCCAGAATACCCTCCAAAGGAAGCACTTTTGGTAATGGATCTGTCCAAGTAATTTGGAGCACTGTAGCAGCAGGGGCACAGCAGCACATCTCATTCTCACCCAATCAGACCTCATGGCTGCTACCTAGAGCCCCTGGGAAAAGGGGAGGGGCTTCCTAAAAACTTACGTTGAGAACAGCATCCCTTCACTAGATTCATGAGCCTTGGATCTCCATCCAGAAAGCGGGAGCAGTGGGTATTCAGAAACTCACCCACATTAGACCATGGAAGGAAATGTCAAAACAAGTGGAGAAAGGTGCAGGATTGCACAGATTGTGGAGCTTGCTGTGCTGTCTATGAAGGAGTTTAAAGAAATCTGTATGTAGCACTGAGCCTCTCACACTCCCAATGAAGGAGGCGAGGGTGGCCGACAGGGGCACCAGATAGATTGACATAAGAGCCAGTGGAAACACTGCAATTTATGAAACAAACAAAAGGATTATAAAACCAAAAGAAAGACAGCAGCTTCATTAAAGGGAGCACTGCAAGCCAAAAAAGGAATGATCCATACTTTTCCGAGAGGGCTCAAGACAATGTGCATGTTGTGTTGGTGCTGTCCATAAAGGGCAGAGAAACCACAAATAGTTCTCTCTCCTCTTTGGGGGATGCCTGGAGTTGCGGCAGGCCCCCCAGAAGACCCCCTACACTTCATTGATTGCTGTCACACTAAGTGTTCCAAGTCCATAGATTAGTGACCACAGAGTAAATGTTTCTTTTTTTTTGCGCCTCAGAGCTAGGTTATGCTGGGAGGCTTTCAAGGGAATGAACCCATTCGGTCTCCTATAATGTCTAGGCAATCTTGTTAAAATAAGTAACCACATTATGATACTTTTTGCTATTACTTGTTTCAAAGCCCATAGATGTAATGTGTTAATTTTGAATGGTGATATTGGTGGTAACATCTTACAATGTTGGTTTAATTATTGAAATGGCTTGGTCTTGTCATTTAATGGATGGGCAACCATTAACAAAGCTAGTTGGACTTTCTTTTATAAGAGCATACCACATGTTGTTTTAGGAATATATAGAGGTATTGTTTTATTATGTGTGGGCTAGGGTCTGCTGGTGTACAAACCACTAAGCAAACACAAAGAGATGATGAACAGAGCACTGCAACTTTTTAGACACTTACCCCCAGTGACATATCTGGGTTCAATCCATCATCATTCTTTAGCTCACTTAGCCAACCCAGTAAACACCCAGCCATATGCAAATTAGTCGTGACCCTGTGCCTCATGGGAACAGTCCAGCTCGAACTGCTAAGTCAGGTCTTCCCTGGACCAGAAACAGGCATCCTGAGACCGGTTTTGGTGCAACACCCCTCATCAGGAGAATGTGTGGCTCACTGGTTAGAGGAGGCAGACCCGGACGCTGAGATCAGACCCGGGACCAGGGTTCAATTCCCGACGCGGCAGGGTCTTGAGCCCAAAATGTCCACGGACTCGGTAATTCTCGCTTCGGTGCCTACTCGAATCACAGGTTCACACTCTGCAACTCTGGACAATAGCTTGCTTAATCTCTACTACGGCCCCCCGCGGCGGGATGCCTGGCTTTCACCTTGGGGATACCCAGTAGGGGCTATCTCACAGGGAAAAACCAGGACGGGTTCCCAATGCAAAGCGCTTTGAGACCTGGCGGTGATATTGCGCTATATAAAAACCCATCCATCCCATCCCATCAGTGGAGAAGTGTGGCTCAATGATTAGAGCGGCAGACCATGATGCAGAGGTCTAGCACAGGACCAGGGTTCAATTCCTCGCCTCGGTGGGTCTTGGGCTCAAAATTCCATGGACCTGATTATTCTCCCCTCGGTGCCTATTCCAATCATGGAGTCCCACTCTGCAACTCTGGGCAATAGCTTGCTTAATCTCCACAACGACCCCCACAACGCTAAGGATGCCTGGCCTCCACCTTGGGGGTGCCCAGGAGTGGACGCCTCACAGGGAAAGCCAGGATGGGTTCCACAGCGGTATTCGTACAAGCGCCTTGAGACCCTTGCGGGTGAGTAGTACGCTATACAAGTATCAATTTACAATTTACATTTACATCAGCCAGGCTAGCTTGAATCCAGTGCCAAAGTGAGCAAGGGACCCATGTCTGGCCATACCCTGCCAACTTAGAGCGAACAAAGCAAACACAAAGAGAGGAGGGACGGAGTGCTGAAACATTTCAGACACTCACCCCCAGTCACAGATCTGTGTTGAATCCATCATCGTTATTTGGCTCACTTCGCCAACCCAGTTCACACCCAGCCATATGCAAATCAGTCTTGACCCTGTGCCTCATGGGAACAGTCCAGCCGATCTGCCAAGCAAGGTCTTTCCTGGGCTGGAAACAAGCATCCTGAGACCTGTTTAGGAGAACACCCCTCATGAGCCAGGCAAGCTTGAATCCAGTGACAAAATGAGAAAGGGACCCATGTATGGGCATATCCTGCCAACGTAGGGTTGTTAAAGATTGGACGGATTTGTTAGCATGAGCTGAAAGACAATTTGTATTTCTGTCAGCCATCTTGTTTGACATGTGCTGCTACGTGCTCGGCATGTGCTCTGTACTCCCTCAGTGTTGACTGCTCTTGTAATCTGTCTAGAAACTAACTATATTTAGCATCTTCCACCTTCGCACATGCTCAGAAGGGCCTAGCTAGTAGAATTCACCTGCTCATCTTGTAGAACTGTCAGGCTTTTTTTGCTGCTGTATGGAGAAGTAACTCTCCTCCCACTTTGTTGAGCAAGCAGATCTTGCATGCCCATATTAGTAATTTTGCAAGCTTACATGAGCCAGGACTGCCCCTTGGTCTTATGCTGACTATGTAACCCTAAGCATATATAAGGCCCCTGTTTTCTGTACTCCTTAGACTGCCTCATTCAGTTGCTAAGGCTTCTGTGTGACGTAGTCTCCCTCATTTGAGGTTAATAAAGATATTACTTTTATATTTCAGCTTATGTGCCAATTTCTTCTTTGTTGGTGTAAAAGGACCAAGTATCAGTGGGACCCCTGAGAAGGTTTCTATGGTCTACAAATGGCGCTCCAACATTGACCTCATCAGAGAAGTGGCTATCTAAGGAGTGATCTTGTCAGGAGACAGAAATCTACTGAGGAGGACAGGACTGGACTCTACTAAGAAAGTACTCTGTGCACAGATATTCTGAGGGTTCCCTGTCTCTGCAGCCCAGTATATTTCTGATCTTCCTGATTTTGATCATCCACATGATGTCCGTCCTGACTGAGAACCTTTGAAGGGTGAGTATACTAAAAAAAACAACTGCTAGGTCATTCAGAACTTGGCAGTTAGAATTTGGACACCATTTGATTGGTAAGAGTCGTTTTGCGGCACTTTTTGTTGGTTTTTGATGCCTTGGATTGGTAAGGTAGTTTAGTAACGCTTACTGTGGCTTTGGAATTTTAGAATTTGTGTTGGCTAACTTTGGATTTGTATGGGATAGATATACGAATTGCAATTTGTGTAGGCAGGTAATGAGTAGATTTTTCTCTGTTTGAATTTGTTTGAACGGCACAACGTACGAAGAGTACCTTAAGCACTACTTTGATTATAATACTGCATATTCTACACTATTTTTGGCATGCCTGTTTCAAGCACACATCGAAGAATGTATTGCTTTTTGGAGGTACCATAGTGAGATGTGAATTAAATTAGCCAGCTCCCCTGAGGGAATACCTAAATAGGTTTAGGTATAAACACATATTTCTTACTTGGTGGCTTAACCCCAGGGAATTAAAATATGACAAAAATACAAACAAGGATCCTTTTCTGCCCACGTTTATAAATGGAGATATGCAGAGCAATTTGGTTGGTGTTCTGCCAGCCTAAGCTAGTGAATTGAGTGTATTTTGGTTTCTTGAAAATAAAACAGTCTGTTGGGCTTTCTTTTTTCGCAGTCTTTTGGAATACTATTGAGAAGCTCTTCTTGTAAATATGACTTACAACTAGTATTTACAAATTGTTTGGTTTAAGTACAGTATGTGGGCTGTCCTTTGTTTCTGTCCTAAGTGTTGATCTGTGGGTTTATCATGTGTTTAAATGTCTATGTGGTTTGTGGTTTCACATTAGTGAAACTTCTGTGAGCAAATAGCGATTGCGCTCTTTGTGTAAGGATTGCTAGCCTTAAGCGCGCTTTATTATGTGTCCTGAGTGTATGACCCCTTCTGTATATGTCTGGAATGAGCTCAATGTATTTGTTTGTGTTTTCTTGATGTCATCAGTCTGTTATGCAAAATGTCATTTAATTAATAATAACTAAAAATTAAATAAAAATCCAGAAATGAACCATATGATATGCTAAATAACTGAATGTTACTATTAAATTGATAAGAGTAAGCAACTATGCACATGTACAAACTGCTAATGTTTCAAAGATAAAATTAGAATTCACATTCAATAGGAATAAAGTAGGCCTCAAAAACGAAATTGTGTGTTTTGTATTAAATAAACAATTATAAAACATTTTACTTAGATACATTGTATTAGATATAAACGCGCAAACACATCATCTGAGTAAATTGGATGTTGCTGAACTACACACATTTTAAAAGTAGAACTGCCACAGTTTTAAATAGAATGTCACAACAGCTGTGTTTTAACTGCTGAGCAGCAGCTGTTGTTTTGATTGTAGGCCACAGAGAGACAGGAATGTTGACTCAGCCAGGATTTTGTCACTACAGACCATGGTGTAAAACCCTGCATTTCAGACTGCTGTTTTAAAAAGTTACAAAATTCAGGTTAATTATTTTAGATAAAACACACAAGATGATAGACGGAAAGTTGCACAATGGCAAAACATTCACCCCCAGTCAGAGATCTGGGTTTAATCCATTGTTATTTTGCTCACCAAGCCACCCCAGTTCAGACATGGCCATATGCAAATCAGCCTTGACCCTGTGCCTCATGGGAACAGTCCAGCCCGAACTGCCAAGCCATGCCTTTCCTGGACTGGAATCAAGCATCCTAGGACCGGTTTCTGGCTATCAGCCGTCTTCAGCCAGGATAGCTTGACTCCAGTGGCTTAGTGAGCAAGGGACCGACGTCTGGGTATACCCTTACCACATAGGGTGAACAGCAAAACACACTAGATGATGGACAGAATGTTGCACAATGGCAAAACATTCACCCCCAGTCACAGATCTGGGTTTAATCCATCGTTATTTTGCTCACCAAGCCACCCCAGTTCAGACATGGCCATATGCAAATCAGTCTTGACCCTGTGCCTCATGGCAACAGTCCAGCCCAAACTGCCAAGCCATGTCTTTCCTGGACCGGAATCAAGCATCCTAGGACTGGTTTCTGACTATCAGCCTTATTCAGTCAGGATAGCTTTACTCCAGTGGCTTAGTGAGCAAGGGACCCACGTCTGGGCATACCCTTCCCACATAGAGTGAACAGCAAAACACACAAGATGCTGTTCACCCTATGGTTGATTCCAGTCCAGGGAAGACATGGCTTGGCAGTTCGGGCTGGACTGTTCCAATGAGGCACAGGGTCAAGCCTGATTTGCATATGACCATGTCTGAACTGAGGTGGCTTGGTGAGCAAAATAACGATGGATTAAACCCAGATCTGTAACTGGGGGTGAATGTTTTGCCATTGTGCAACATTCCGTCATTTATCTTGTTTGTTTTGCTGTTCACCCTATGTGGGAAGGGTATGCCCAGACGTGGGTTCCTTGCTCACTAGGCCACTGGAGTCAAGCTATCCTGGCTGAAGACGCCTGATAGCCAGAAACCGGTCCTAGGATGCTTGATTCCGGTCCAGGGAAGACATGGCTTGGCAGTTCGGGCAAGGGACCTACGTCTGGGCATACCCTTCCCACATAGAGTGAACAGCAAAACACACAAGATGCTGTTCACCCTATGCTTGATTCCAGTCCAGGGAAGACATGGCTTGGCAATTCGGGCTGGACTGTTCCAATGAGGCACAGGGTCAAGACTGATTTGCATATGGCCATGTCTGAACTGGGGTGGCTTGGTGAGCAAAATAACGATGGATTACACCCAGATCTGTGACTGGGGATGAATGTTTTGCCATTGTGCAACATTCCGTCCATCATCTTGTTTGTTTTGCTCATTATTTTAGATAACAGGAACACATTGAACATAAGGATTTTCTTTTTTAAAGCCTTTTTACATAAGCATATCTGTGTTTCTGATTTTAAATAATGACTGTCCTTTTTTTAAAAAGTGGTGCAAAATGTTTCATGTTTCAAGTTAGGCTTCTGTGCTTAGGCTTATGAATGAATGCCTCTAAATATGATAGGCAAGAAATGAAGCTTGCTTTTCCCATGTAGAATTATCAAAATGATTAGTTTTTATTAAAAAAAAGAAATATTAATAATTATTAATTAAGAAAAAAATATTTTAAAAAATAAGTGCTTTTAATTTTTTGGGGGAATATTTATAAAGCTTATTACGCATAATATGACCTCCTAGCATTAAAATTAAATTTAAGTTGTGTTGTACCACATAATGAGCATATTTACATATTTAATTTCACTCTGCACAGGCGTAAAAAACTCATTTTTATAAGGGTATAAATGATACTTCTGATGCCCAAATCTCTGGGATTTGTAGAGAACATTCGAGGATGACTATTATGCAAATAAATGATAGGATATTCATTTTTAAGTGCCCCAAATATCAAAGTCGAAATTGGGCAAAATTCACTAATTTAAAAACCAATTTTGCATTCAAAGCAGCTTTTAACCTGCCTTAGGCTTCAGTAAATGCATACATTTAGGTATAATACAAACAGCTGACTTCTCTATTGGAAGACAAGTATATTGCACACTGCTTACAATTGAAAATATGTATAAAAAAGACAGCAGAAGTTATTAAACTGACAAACAGGGGAATGGGTCAGCTTTCTGTTTTCAGGGTGACTTTAAATAGGGAAAGCTGCATGAAAAATGTGCACACAGCTGGGAAGAGTTAAAAGTCATTTCTATATTTAGAAGCCTGGCAGGGCTACCAGAGAAAGGTCTGATTTGACATTTTGACATCTGAAACTTTTTGAAAGACAAGATGGCAGCGCAGGCAAAGAAGGAGGAGTTGTGCTTATTTTCTGTTGGCAAAAGCAAGTTTTTATGCACTCATATGAATATACCACAATACAATTGTATATATGAGCTTGGCGTTATATACAGCTCTAATGCTTTTAGTTTGGTGCTTACTAGGGCTGAGCCAATGGGATTTAGTTTGAATTCATTCGCCCTCATGTTTCACTTGTACATTTGCTAAAAGGGTTTGGGGTTTGGGTATTCATGTTTTTTAGTTCTCTCAAATGTGCTATCCACCTCCTATAACTTTGTTTATGCCCAGTTGCTACAAATAGGGGTTGATAGTTGAAGTGAAACCTGTTTCAGGTTTCCTACTGTCAAAATGGGGGAAGGGGGCTAGCCCCTCTACAAATTAAGGCTAGGTAAAATGTATGTTGCTCTCTCCTTTTCTCGATTTTTTTTAGCCTGTCTAAATTGTCTGTGAAATAGCAATGAGACACTTAATTGGCTATTCAGTAATACCGTTTTAAACATTGTTAGCATTAATAAAATGAATAAAAATATATGTTATGTTACTGTCCATCCTGTTTGATGAAATTATGATAGGATCAGTAGTCTAGATTGTTGTTCCCTTATTTTGACCTTTAAGGGGAGCTAGATGTGGGTAGTTTTTGTTCTAAAATTCGTAGGTGATAACACCATTATTGTATGTTATTCCATGAGTGCTTGTATTGTCAACGCTCCGTCCATCATTTCCTTTGGTTTTTCTTTGTTCGCCATAAGTTGGCAGGGTATGCTCAGATGTGAGTCCCTTGCTCACTTTACCACTGGATTCAAGCAAGCCGGGCTGAAGACCGCTGAAATACCAGAAACCGGTCCTCGGTAGCTTGTTTCCGGTCCAGGGAAGGCATGGCTTGGGGACGCTCAAATCTCTACTCACTCTGCCGTGAGGGCAACGGCTCGTGTTCCTTGTTCCACCAGCTCCAGGGAAACGCCGTGAGGAGAACGGCTGTCTCTAACGCCGCAACATCGCCTGCAGCCACCGGGGGGCCAAAAACTACACCTCCCAGGTGCCCCGGCGGCCAAGTTGCGTCCCTGACGCCAGCTTTGCGCCCGGAGGCGCCAGAAAAGAGAGGAGTGCCTCTCGCCCCACGAGTCGCGCGCGGGAGCAGCCGGGCAAAACCCGGGCAAAGGGCGGGCCATCTGTGGCCGTCCGGGGCTGACGGAAGCTGGGCTGGGCCACAGACTTTGGCTTTGTGAACTTCACCCTGAAACTGTAAGACTTTCTTATATATTACGGCATCTGTTGTTACACTCGTGTATTGAGAGACGCGCACAATGGATAATTACTTGGTCAAAGTAGTGAGTAAAATTAATAAAGAAAGGCGTCTTTCATTAAATCGGATAAGCCCTCCGGCTTCACCTACTTTAATGTCCGATCCTACAGATATTTCTGTTCCGGATCTTAACCATACTCAGGGCTCCCATTTATTAACTAGTAATGAAATAGACGCCCCTTTAGTGCTGAGTTAAACAGTCCTAGATAACTCCCAGGACATCTCACCACAACCCTTCCCGATATCTTCGCCAGTACCATCTCCGGTACGACGCGTAGCTAGGGCTTGTAGGAAGCTACCTTAGAAGCAAGGGGGGGAATAGGAAATCTAAGAGAGTTGGCTCTTCACCTATAACTGCAGGGGGGGAAATGAGTTCTCAAACAAGACTGAGGTAGCCAAGTTGAACTCCGAACAATTTTATCTGTTGGCCAGTCTAATTGAATCTAAACTAGATCATTTGATTAAACCCCTTATGGTAAAATTAGACCAGGTCTCAAAAGAAGTATCCAGACTGGGGGGCCTATTAAATTCTCATTTAGGTATGTCTAATAAGAGCATCCAGGGTGGAAATAACACAAATAAAGTTGCAGCTGCTACTCGTAAGGGGGATAATAGGAGTTTACAACCTGTATTATCTACACAATTAGAACCAGACTCCCAATTCACCCCTGTAACGGTATCTGGCGCTCTACCACCACCTCCTCTAGTTATTCAACCACCTGAATCGACCCTGAGAAATCAACCTATTTTGACAGGGGGGCACAACAGTGAGGGGAGAAGGGAGATAAGTAGAAGACCCTCAGTTAATCTACCCCCAGAATGTGCACCATATATAGTGGTATTAACTAATGTACCTGGGGTGGATTCTCATCTTTCTGAGTTGGGGATAGAATCTCATGATTCTTTGAAAAATAAATCAGTGTCATGGCTGAATAGAAAATGTGGGTTCCCATTGTCCTTCTCTGATGATATATTATCAACTCGTAGAGTTAGTTGGATAGAAAACTCGAGAAAAAATTCCAGGGGGATTGCATTATCGTTAACTTTAGGCATCCACAGCATGTTGCCACAGTTTTGCTTAGAGCGGCTTCTTTGCCAATTGTTGACAACACTGTTTGTGCTCGCCCCCTTGTTTTTTTCTATAAACATCATGACAATTCCCCACACTTAGACACTACCCTGCCCAAGTTAGTGCCACCTCTACCTAGACGTGGCTGTAATATACCTCCACAAATTGGAAATTGCCCTGCGAATAGAATGGACCCTTTTTTTTACAGGGTGACCGGGCCAAATAGTCATTTTGATCATCCACTCCCACTGACCAATCGATATTCCCCGTTAACATCCCTGGAGGAAAATGATTGACTGCCAAATGTTCAGAGGAACAATGTACAGCCTTCACATTCTTCCTGTAGGATTATGACATGGAATATTACTGGAATTAAGGACAAAGTAAGGAATGAAACTTGGATCAATTATTTTAAAACCTATGACATTATATTGTTCCAAGAAACCTGGGACCTGATGGATTGCTTCTCTTTGGATGGATACAGTCACTTTTGCATTCCAGCAACTTGCAGTACGGCAGGTAGAGCTAGGGGTGGCTTAGTGAGCTTATTTAAACTTGATCTAAAGGGCTCCTTAACTCTGTGTAACTCAGGATGTCAACGTTGTCTAATTGTTGAACTATCTTCTCCTGACATTCCTAAGATTTTATTTATTAATTTCTACAATTCACGTGCAAATGAGTTAACTAGTTTTAATTTAGATCTTTTGGAGAAATTCTTGTCAGTCTATAGAAGTGAGGTGAATGCTTTTGAAATAATCTTTCTAGGGGACTTTAACATTCACCCCTGCAACCAACCATGTGCCAATACAGAAGAGGAGGGCCCCCCTTATTCCTCTCCAATTCATCTCGAACATTCTAAACGGGGTGAGGCCCTCGAAAACTTTTTGGCAAGATGGAATCTTTATGAGTCTGGATGCGGAGAAGGTAGTTCTAGGACCCCTACTTTTAAAGGGACAGGTAATGGTACTATCATTGATTATATTTTCATGTCTTCTTTTGTTTTATGTAAGGTTTTACTGTATAAAACTGAGGTCTCGGTTTTTAGTGATCATAACCCGGTGTCAGTAAACATAATATCTACTGATCTTCTAAATTTTAAAAATGTGACATTCAAGGGAAACCCAAATGTGATTGCTAAAGAGCAAGGACGCAGGTTAAAATGGTCCAATATAGTTCCTGAAACCTTCCTGCTGGATGTATTGGGCAAGGTTGAAGACGATGTGGGCATATGTCTAGAGAAGGAGGCTCAAAGTATCCACGTGGTCATCGTCTTTGATAACATTTGTAGACAAATCAATCAAAGCCTACTTGCTGGTCCCAGTCAGATAAAACACAATGGGAAAAGATGGTTCAATAAAAGATGCTCTGGGGCACACACACGGTTACTTAAGGCTCTGAAGGCTACCCCTAAAGATAGAGTCAAAATAGCAAGTCTGAGATCCGCATATAAGAAAGCTATTTCGGACCGAAAAAATGAGCTGAAAGAAGAGGCCTGGTTGCAACTACTTGCTCCTGAGACTTTAAAAAATAGTGGGCAGTTTTGGAAAATTGTTAATCAACCACTATTCTCGGGTGAGGATAATTCTATTCTAGAAACAAATATCCCGGATGAGAGCTGGATTTCACATTTTGGGAAAATTTATTCAACCCCAGATTCAGAAAAACAGCAGATTAATATATTTTCTAGTTCTGAGGGCTTACATGTGACTTTTGAAGAAACAGAGGTAGTAAATGCGATTGAACAGACTCTAAAAAATAAGGCCCCTGGCCCCGACGGGGTTCCCTCAGATGTTTTTAAATGTGCGCCAAAATTTTGGTCTAAAATCCTGTGTAGTGTTTTTAACGCCCTCAATCAAAATAATATTCCGGAGTCTTGGAAAAAACCTATAATTATTCCAGTTTTTAAGAAGGGAGATAGGCAGGACACCCCCTATACAGACCTAATAGACTCCTCAGTAAACATTTTAGGACGTGTTATTTTGCACAAATTAACGGATTGGCTCAACGACAGAGGGGTTTTGTCGAACCTGCAATATGGGTTTAGATCAAAAAGGAGTACTTTAGACCAGTGTCTTAACTTGCAATTGCTTTTAGATAAATATACCAAGGCTAAAGAGGGGTCAATGTACCTGGGGTTCATGGACCTCTCATTAGCATTTGACCTTGTAAATAGGTCTAAGCTATGGCAAATCTTACTTGACATGGGGTTAGATCGGGCCTTAGTTAACCTCCTGGCTGATTTACACTCGGGTTTATTGGCATCTGTCCGGGTTACCACTCAGGGGCGATGTTCTAGTCATTTTAACTCAGAACGGGGGTCAGGCAAGGGTGTATCCTGGCCCCCCTTCTTTTTACGGTATATATCAATGCCCTAGAATCTGTAATAAAGGAGGCAACCCTTGATATACGGCGTATAGGGGAACTTGGTATTCCAGTCCTCCTCTAAGCGGACGACGCTGTCCTTCTCTCACGAACGGGGGTTGGACTTCAACGGCTGTTAGATGCTTTCGGAACCTTTATGGGATCCCTTGATCTTAAAATAAATGCAAAGAAGTCGCAAATTATGATTACAGGGAGGAGCAGCAGGAAGAAACTATCAAAAACCTTCTATTGCTGCGAGGAAGAATTGTGTAGAGTGCCCACGTTCCCCTATCTTGGGATTACCTTTGATGAGAGGGGGAATTGGGGCCCACAACTTAAAAACAGAAATATCTCCCTTGCTAGAACTACTTCTGCACTTCAGGGATTCGCAAAGAAATTAGGGGCAAGACCTATAGCTGCATTGATGAAAATATACAAAGCAAAATGCATTGCAACTGCGACTTATGGTAGCTCAATATGGGCCTATATGTTTTGGATTGTCTACAGGTGACAGAAAACAAATTTCTGAGATCAGTTCTCTCTGTCCCACAGTCCACTCTCTCATACACTATTCATTCTGAATTGGGGGTAGGGTTTATTTCTGACATGATAACAATGGCTCCCGTAATATGTTGGATGAAGACCTGGTTGAACCAGGAAATCTCCTTGAACCATATTATCATTAAAGATTATCTCTCATTAGGAAATTCCTGTAAGATTCAGTGGTTGACATATATTAAAAATACCTTTTTTAAATTAGGGAGACTGGAGCTTTTCTCCTCCCCAGAATTAATAACTTCCAGGGACATCACACAAATTAAGGGAGCTATGGTAGAGCTGATGTCTTTGGAAAGAGAGGAAATAGAGCTCAGAAAACCCATTGTAAGGGCTAATCTAATTGTTGCTAGTTCACACGGCCCAGAAATGCATCTTATCCTGGTGTCCCGCCCTTTCCACAGGTTTCTTTTAACTCGATTTCGTTTTAATTTGATCCACATGAATCTTGGTTATTCTCCAAATTGGAGCACTCCCGATAACGCATTGCTGTGTTCTTGCGACAACTTTTCCACTCAGAACACATTGCATTTCCTGATGTTCTGTGGGCATTTCACGATACCTAGAATGAAATTTCTGGTCCCCATACTTAGGGAGGCGGGGTTTCTGCAAGTCAAGCCCGCTCTCTTGTACTTGCAATTACTAAAGACCCACCGGACCATTTTTCATGTTGCTAGCTTTTTAGTGAGTGCTGTGAGAATTAAGAACAGGAGGATGACTATTGGAACATAAATGTTCAGGGTTGTATTTTCCAAAGATGTTTTTACTGTAAAATTGATAGCTAGGGCAAATAATTTTGGTATATTTTTATTCTATTTATTGTGATTTTAAAGTCATGAAAGTACTGAGAACACCTTCCTAATTGGTTTTTTATTAATATTATGTGTAAATAATGTATTCAATGTGAGTGTTGTTTTGTACCATTGTCTTTTTATGATATTGATTTATCGCAATAAAGTATTTTGACTGACTGACTGGCATGGCTTGGCAGTTCGGGCTGGACTATTCCCATGAGGCACAGGGTCAGACTGATTTGCATATGGCCATGTCTGAACTGGGGTGGCAGAGTGGGCTAAAGAACGGTGATGGATTACACCCAGATCAGTTGACTGGGGGTGAGTGCTTGAATTGTCAACACTCTGTCCATCATTTCCTTTGGTTTTTCTTTGTTCGCCATATGTTGGCAGGGTATGCTCAGACGTAAGTCCCTTGCTCACTTTGCCACTGGATTCAAGCAAGCCGGGCTGAAGACGGTTGAAATGCCAGAAACCGGTCCTCGGTAGCTTGTTACCAGTCCAGGGAAGGCATGGCTTGGCAGTTCGGGCTGGACTGTTCCCATGAGGCACAGGGTCAGACTGATTTGCATATGGCCATGTCTGAACTGGTGTGGCAGAGTGGGCTAAAGGACGGTGATGGATTAAACGCAGATCAGTTGACTGGGGGTGAGTGCTTGTATTGTCAACGCTCCGTCCATCATTTCCTTTGGTTTTTCTTTGTTATTCCATGCTACATAGTTTTGCAAGTGCATTGCTAGTTTTTTATTAGTGAGTCTGTAAACTGACAGTCCTTATTAGAGCTGATGTTGCATAGTTTGGATCATGAAAAGTAGAACGCAGGGAAGATACCCATGTGATCCTTAGCAAAAAGGTTTTGAAGGAAATGTTGTTTTATAGATAAGAAGCCCTGTTACATTAGCAGTTTTTGATTTTCCTGCTTCTCCTATAACATGAGAGCATGGTGCTAAGCGTACAATGTAGGTGCTTTTATTAAGAAGAATCATTTTAAGAAGTGTCTGTAGTCCTGTACAAGTAATGTAAAATTTATGAGCAAAAGTGTGGAACATTTCCTTTTTTTTTAGGGTTTTCAGATTAGCACACAGGAATACACCAATGTAAGGGTTTAGGGTAAGTCTGTGTTGTTTTTCTCTTTTCCTCACAATTTAGAAAATTAATACAGACTTCCTTGGCTGCTTGGGATTGGGCGATGTATTAATCTTGTCAGTTCACCAAAGAGTTCCTTTTATACTTGCCAATAGGTCCAGACTGTTGTTTTTTTTACTCTCTCATAGATAGATGGAAGTGGATTTTGGGTGCCTTGCTAATATATGGGGCATCCCAAGACTAGGAAGTATTCTGACACTATCCTCTCTGTTGATAGACGGTTTCTGTGCCTTGTCTAAAGACCTTTTGTTCGGTCCACCAATGGATATTTGCTGCCTTACAACCATTGCCAGAGGGGCACGCACGGACATCAGATCCAGCCTGGTGAGTCAGCGTCAGCACCAGTCCAGCTTGAAGCCAAAGTGAAGGTAACCAGCACAGGCATTGCTGGCAACTAGGACCTCAGTGAATGCGGAAACCCTGTGATCATGTGTGTACCCCTGCCACTGTCTTGAGCGAAAGACGGGGTCACAAATCAGAAAGGAGAAATCATGGAACACGTTTTTTGATGGCCAGCTGAGAGTCACAGACCGACCAGAATGGCGAGGACGCTTTGCTTGAGGTGACCCTTTTTGAAACAAGGGTTGCTTCAGAGATCCTAGCATCAGGCCTCTGAATCCTGGTCCCAAAGTGAATGCAAGTTTGCACCTTTGTTTATTGGTCAAGGGATACCTGGGTACACTGGATGCAATGTGTGGCCCCAACGAATGAGCAGTGCGCCAGCAGAGCAATACAGGAGTTAGGGAAGGACTTGAGATTAGGGTACAGGTGCTGTGTCTCTAGTGCCTTTTAGATTGATGTGCAGAAAACTGGTGCACTGCCTGAGACACTGGACAAGATCGCTGAGAGCATTTGCCTGGTGGGTGACTGCCCTATCCTGAAAGAAGAGACTTTTTTCCTTGAAACTGGGCTGTGATTCTTGAGTTGCGAGTTGTGCAGCTCCACCGTGGAAACAACAAGAGCCTGCCTGTGAGGCTCAAACGGACACATGTAAAGGACTCCCCTCTGGTTTGGTTGTACAGCGGCTTCAATTTCCCCAAGGACTTCTTCTTTTTGTCAATAATGTACCCCTTTGGATGCCCCGTTTTTCAGGAGGAGCAGCCCTTTGGTTCGTCGTAGTTCCTATGGCCCTGTGTGGTCCTCCTGGTCCCAGATATGATTGATGTTCTAGCCCTCATAAAAGGAAAATGTAACAGTCAATTGGAAAATGTTTTTATTAGATATGTGCTGTTGGCTATTCTAAAATTAAAATGAATAGTCACTGAAATGCATAGGAGCCCTGAAAATGTTTACTAGATGATTTTAGGATTTGCTTTTGCTTAGGACTAGAAAAATGATAATTCCATTTGTAATAGTGGTCATTACTTTCTCCTGCTATCTGAATGTTAATTATGACCTGATGCTTTGTTCCCTTTGTATTCCTGCTTATACCTTATATGTACCCGCTTAATGAAATGTTTGGAATGGAAAATGCCCACCTAGCAATGAATTAGGATATTGATAAATTTATGAAAATTAATGTGCAATATTTTCTATGTTCCTACTGGATCATATGAATGTCTTTAGCTCATGCTAAAAGGACTATCTGTTAAAGATTGGACCGATTTGTTAGCATGAGCTGAAAGACATTTTGTATTTCTGGCAACCACCTTGTTTGCCATGTGCTGCCACGTGCTCACCATGTGTTCTGTCCTCCCTCAGTGTTGACTGCTCTTGTAATCTGCCTAGAAAATGCTGTTTACCTGTGATGCATGCGCATGTTAAAGCCTGTCCTACTTGTCAATGCTGGAGAAAAAAGTAGCAAATATTGATTTATTTCTGTATAGAATGAATATAGGAGCTAAATACCTGAATACACCATAAAGTGTGATGATTAAGTGTACTTTACAAATGTAAAATAGTCCATCAAACATTCCAATGGCATCCCTTCCTGGAAGGCAGAATGAAACACCAAACAGTCCCTAGTATGAGGTGAGAGAGTTAAAATACCATGGATCAAAAGCTCACTCTGTGTATATTTTAAAGGATTAGTAATAAGGCGCCTTGCAGACAGTGCATGCTCAGCCCAGACCTGACAATGGCTTCAGCAAAGCAGAACCTTGGAAGTCATATTTTAATCAATGGGATGGACCGTCTTAGCACAATCTGTGCTCAGCAGCACTTCCCCTATAGTTTTCTTATAATATATACATTTCAACTTGACAACCCCTCCCCATTAAAGAAAGCAGCAACAAAACAAAATCGCTATACAGAACGTGTTCCCATGGATCATTCGCCAGATGACCAAGAGCATTTTTGCTAAAGAACAGAAGATGTTCTCTTTTTTCCTAGACATCTATAGGAATTGTGGCAGGCTTGGTAGGTACACGTGTGGGAGGGCAATGGAAAACAAGGGTGTGGAAGAGAAGGATGAGTTTGGAAGGAAAATGAAACAAGGAAGGAGGCCTATTGGGAGAATGAGGAAAATGAGATTTAAGGGAGAAAGGGAAGTGGAGGTTGGTCGGAGGAAAGCTACAAAGTGAAGGTGGAAAAGAGGAAAATGACGGTAGTTAAGAGATAAACCAACAAAGCTGCTTTGAGGAAACACATAAAATGCATCAGAGGAAGGGAAAATGAGGAAAAAGAAAAGGTTGGCGAAAGAGAGGTAATAAGGGATAATTGTGGAGGAGAGATCTAGGACGATTGGGAGAATACAATACAGGGAAGAAGAGTACTTGAGTGAAAAAGAAAAATGTGCAGGAAAAGGAAACAATAGGATAATTTGAGACATGCAATATGAGAAGATGGACAAACAATAAAGATGGATGGAAAATAAGATGGTCAACCACATACTTATGTAAATGAGCCTCTTTAGCCAACACATGTGGTCTAATCAATAACATTTTAGATCAGTCAGGAGGAGTATTTCTTTCCCACCACATTATTACTATCTGGTTTGTGTTTTTTGCCTACTGCTGAGTGCTTTTATTTTACATATAAAAAGTACATCAACATCACACCGTTTTTGTCATATTAATTTCTTTATCTCATACATGGCGTGGATACCGAAAACATTTCTTTTACTGCAGCAGGCCTTTTACTGAATACCATACAGACTTCAGTTGCTTGTTCATATGATAATGCCTATGAAAATTACGTTGCTAAACAGACAAGAAAAGATTGTTTCAGAAATTAGATTTAGGAGCCTCAGGGAATTATACGGATATTACGATTGCTCGATTTTTACAGATATCAGGGATTAAGAAAGTGATTCCTGAAGATGTTAAAACAGTACATCCTTCAAGGTTGTCTTCATGGGGAGCAGGTTTCCAAATGCACATGATTTCCCTCCTATGATTTGAAAGTTATCATGAAAAGATTTGTTTTGGTTTGATTGATGGACCACAATTTAAAGTGATTTTGGGCATGTCATGGTTAACGCTACATAATCCAAACCGATAGGGTTGCAAGAAACTTACAATAGACTTCTGATTGGTATACCAACAATCAGTTACCAACCCGTGAATTGTTCAATAGTAGGCCTTCAAGGCTGTGTGAGCAGGAATCTTAACACCTCATGTTATTGGTTGTGTAACTACCTTACCTGATTGCTACAAACTTTCTATGATCTGCTTGATAAGAAGGTTGATAAGAAGAAAGCTAGTGTCGTACCTCCAGAAAGAGACACTATAATTTTAAAATGTATATAGAACCTGGAGCACCCACACCCTGTTGTTGAGATTTCAAGCATTGTTGCAAAAATAGTTTTGGGGTAATAGGTTTTGGTAAGCAGAATAAACACTTCACAATGTTGAATATTCATCAAAATCGTATTACCCTTTTTTGTATGTATGTACATAAGCCTATATTATTGCCAGTGCATTTACCCTCTTCTGCATCAGTATCCTCAGTACAAGAACATTAAAATAAAATCCAAGAATTCCAGATATCCGCACGAGAATTAATAAAAAAAAGTCCCAAATATAGAATTAATAAGATGTTGGGTTACTCATTATGAATTTATATTTGAAGAAACATTCTAAAATGCTAATGTTCAATCTAAATTGGTCCATTTACCATTGAACATACTGTGAATCTTGTCTCTGCATGCTTATATCTGCACCTGCCCATGATAATGCATCCTCTATTTAATGTGCCCTTGTTGAAACCTGTTCAGTAAAAACACATTTTGCTTCAAGTCCTGCATCAATTGGGTTCAGCCCTGAGGAGTGATCATAAGAGCCACACTCCAATGTTCATGCTCTTTATCAACTATGAGAATTCTACAAAAGTAATCCAAATGAACTAGTATTCCACCTACTGAGATGTTACCCCTTGGGTGGAAAAGAGCACTGCCAGAATGCACAAGACATGCTTACCTGTGCAAGCTGGTCCTGAACAGAGACGTGCAAATATCCTGAACATGCACATCTTCAGAATTAGAAGGGGATGGCGGGTGTATAGAGTAAAGGAGTTGCTTGCACAGATTGCTCGCTTCTACTATAGCCGTATAATGCTAAAATCTTGAGTGAAGACAAGAAGGACTACATGTTGCATGGAGCTACACAACTCTTATGAGACTTGCAAAGGTTGGTGACCCTCTTGAATGTTTAAAGGATAAATTCCTTATGACCCATAGTATCCTTACTAAGCAATTGTGATAAGCTGCTGCTGCAGCCTGTATTTGTTCGTTAAAGATTGTCTTTAATCCAGTGCAGACGTTGAGAGTAGATAATGGAACAAAAGTACTGTAAAAACGCATGAGTTTACGGTTCAGCAACAACAAACCAATAACACCCCACCATCAACTCCACACCACCATCAATGGGACACCACCAACAACAAATACCACATCCACCAATAACTCCTCCACAATACTACCAATACCACACCACCACTGATGCCAATCAACACTACTACAACCAGACCGTTAATACCACCTATGCCAATACTACTAATATCACCACAGATCAATGCCACCAGTGATACCACTGCCATCAATACCGCTAACAAGACTACCACAACTACTAGAAAGCAACGGCAAAGACAGGAGGTCTGGTTAGAACTTGCTATTCATGGAAACATGAGTTCTTCATGCCTGTGTTTGGATTGGATACCATGGATTTCATAAAACCCAGACATATTGGCTTTGTCTTTGTCACTTTCCTGTGGCGAAAAAGTACATGCAACATTTTCTTTCTTCAGTCTAGAGGTTTTTCTTTTTACTTTAGATAATAATATAATTTAATTTCATTAAATGCAGTTTTTTCCATTGTTTTGTACTGTTATTCTATATCTATTTTTTTCAAAGGTGCAATACTGTCTATAATTTCCACAGTGTTGAAATTAAAGTGCTTTATTAAATCATTCACATGCTCTTTTCTCGTTGCTTTTTTAAATACATTCTTCCACCAACTTCACTACTGATTGTAATAATGGCCAAATAGGTTACTGCATTTAAAAATAAAAGAATTATGTTTTATATTTCATTTCACTTTTAACATGTTCCTAGTGATAGTACAAATGCCCCCTATCTATCTATCAATGCATCTGCCTTCGTCCAGAAACATATTGTAGTACAAGCTTTTGTTACGGATAGTCGAGTGCATGTACTCGTATCTTTTCAGAACTTTCGAAAAGCCAGATTCTGTATAGTATCAAATGTGCTGAATTTCAAAGAAATGCAATATTTCAACGAAAGAATTGATCCGTGACCGCAAAATGTGCCCTTTATTGAAGTATGAGAAGCATTCAGAATCCTTCTCGGGTATCAGAGAAATAAAGTTGCTAAAATATTGTATTATGTTTCTGAAGTTGGTTTAATGTTTTATTATACCATGGCATCAATATGCCTTATGTTGTAAATGTAACTGATATTTGTATGCTCAGTAAAGGTCGAAGTAACTTAAGATTTCTGAGGAATAAAACGGCAGTGTGTGACAGCTGTGTGAAAATGTATGCAATGTCGTTTTTACGGAACACAAATGTCTGTGGATACTGCCACTCGCTTTTAGTTTCTACTATTTGGAATAAATACTTTTGCTTGTCGAGTTTTGATCATATTTCATTTTTAAAAGACGGCGCTAAGGAAATAAATGAACTAAACTAGAGACGTTTCCAAAAATCAGTTGGTCATAAGTCGTTTTCACTGATTGAAAAACATCTAAATTTTCAAAATTGTGAACCTACCGATTTTTGTGTAATTCTCAGTCACAAAATCTTCCAGTCCAACCAGTTTCCAAAAGCTATCATCCCAGCCTTTGTCTGACGAATATGTCCATTTGCAAACCAATGTACAGAAAGACCTAAGGAGAACGGATACAAATACACAAAATTGTCTAAGGCATTATATAATAGTTCTCAAAACATGGGCAAAGCAATCTTAAGCAACGGGTATTCACGTAAATACCAGCAAAAGCTATCTCCAAACCAGGAAATGTGATAAAACGTGTTAAAATAAAGAAAATAAAACATCAAAATTAACAATGAAAACATTAACTCTTTTCCTTTTGATACTTTATTATTATCACTAAAGTTGCCATCAATCAACAGGAAATTGGGAGTAAAATAAAGGGAGTAAATACAATGGCAAAAAAAATGGGGATGGGAGTAGGAGTAGGAGTCACACGAAGAGGTGGGAGGCAGAAGAGGATTTTTTCCACTTGTGTATAAAAGCAATTGGATGCGGGATTTAGTGGATAAGCGCTTGTTGATTGGACCTGATTGTGATATGCAATCATTTGCAGTAGTGGTGGAGGGGTGCCTGTTGACAAGCGATTGGTATTAAGTTTAGATTTTTGTGTTGGGGTGGACAAAGAATTCCTGATTTATTAGGTAGTATTGTTTACGGTCTAATATCAGGGAGCCACCACAGGAAGAACAGGTGGTTGTATGTGGCATATGTTAGTCACAGTAATCAGTGCTGCTAAAAGCAGGCTGAATGTGTTATGGGGCCATGCTTAACAGAAGGAGACAGTGGACATTTGAATGTGAAATGGGGAGTTGTAAAGGAGTTTTTATTTTTAGGGGGATAGTAATACCTGGGAACAGGTAAAGAAGTCTTGTGCGTCAGGTGTATTGAGATTACTTCTTTTGTAACCTGGTGAATGCTGATGGTGAATGGGTGGCTATTAGCTCTGGGGGCCATGTATTAGGTGACTGCAGAGTGTGCGGTG
Organism: Lissotriton vulgaris; assembly: GCF_964263255.1. Classification (NCBI taxonomy): domain Eukaryota; kingdom Metazoa; phylum Chordata; class Amphibia; order Caudata; family Salamandridae; genus Lissotriton; species Lissotriton vulgaris. The sequence continues at coordinate 431,653,580 of NC_141685.1, read as the reverse complement.
TTTAGTGAAATGAAGTGGGCTCTTTGTGTAGGTATGCAGTGGATAGGAGCTATGTTTCAGCCCAAAGGAGGTAGAAAGCAGGTGTTGCGGGGGAGAAAAACAAGGGGGGGAGAAAAACAAAATGGATCAATCGTCAATGGTGGTACTCTAATTATTTTCCATGTGAGCTGCAATGAAGGGTCTCAGTGCACTGCAGCCAATGCCACATGCTTTGAAGACATCTGCCAACTCACTGAGCAGTGTGGCAAGCAAGGTATTTGCCACTCAAAGGATTTGTTTGCAATTAAATGGAAAAAGGTACAGTTTGACTCAGTTACCTGCATGTAATAGATCATTGGCAATAAAGGATGCAGAGTGTGCACCATGCCAAGCTGATGCATAAGAAGCAGAGCAACAGGGCCACACTCCGATGTAAAGCACCATTATGGTGAGAAATTAATGGAAACAATAAGATGGTTAAGCTAGGGATAGAGAATCATCAGCTGTAAATCAGAGCCCATTTGTCATGAAACACAATTTAACAATGCGAGAACAGATCCTGTGCACACGCACGTATGGCTGATAGTCCGAGTATAGGGACTAAGTTTTCTACTCATAAAGAGTGAATGCTTGAAAAAAAGAAGCGTGAAATGTCAAGATTCATGTGAATAAAGTTTTTATAAGTCAAACAGTGGACAGTACAGTAAGGAAGTAGCCAGCCGACACGTGTTTCGTCACACCGTGAAGGAGGTGTAACTCATCAGGGCTGTAGGGCTACAAGGTAGGTGGAATCGTGTGGATAAGGAGTGGCGGAGAAACGACCCTGTCCGTATGCACAATAAGGCGATAAAACGCCAAAGAGTAGTTGCAAGTAGTTGCAAGTGTAACAGGGCCAGTGGCGTCCTGGAAAAGCCGCTGAGCGTAAGAAAGGAGCGCACGCGATCAGTGCGTATAGCGGCATGGAGAAGGCATCCGGGTAGTGGATTTAACAATGCAATTCAGTGAGCCAGGAGACAACCAGCAGAAATTCAAATTCATGAATTATGAAAGCCAATATCTGGCCATCACCATCGAAACAGGTTTGCATAAATTTTAAGTCCTACACCTACAGCCAGTGGCTTCTTAACCAATAGTCTTTACATTATATTTTTTTTTAGTTCAGTTTTACCATTTAGATATAGGCTCCAAAATTTAGCGAACAAAGCTCCAATACAATGGGTGTTGGGAAGCACACGAGGTGCACCTTCAGTGATGTGCATGAAGCCTTCATATATGGATAGCAAAGGGATGTTTCTGTAAGAAGTGGTGATAAAAACACAACTGCTCCTGCAACTGCCTCTCTTCTCCAATAGCAAGGACGATGAAATGCAAAACCGAAGTGCATCGATAGAGCAGTGTGTGGATCTACGCTCTACAAACACTGGTACTACAAAGAAAACCTGAAGTCCATTAGTCAGGATAAGCCCATAAAAGAGAAGCAGTCACTGGGGATTGAAAATATCATTCAAAAGGGGATACTGTAAGAAGGAAGAAAAAAGATGCAATGAAGAAAGCATTGGGAGATGGAACATCAAAGACAATGGAGAGAAAGAGACACTGGTGAGAGAAAGAAGACACTGGAGGAGAAAGAGAAATGTCCAGCAAGGATGGGAGTTGTTCATAACAGCCAGGAGGCCAGCAGGAGTGTTAAGAGCTGGCTTTTTCCAAACTGAATCAACTAGAGATAACAGTTCAGTACCACTCCCCTATCCCTCTGCAAATTAGGATGGAGGCATGTACAGGAACAATACAAACCATAAACACTTGAAACTCAGGAGGATGGTGAAGACCTCATCTCTCGCTAATCGGAGCCTACTGGAGATGAGGAGCCATGATCACCCTCAAACCCACTCATAAAACATGTTTTTGCTTTGAATGTACCTTAATAGCTAATGCCATGTTGCTAAAGGTAAACAAACGCAGTCTCTTCAGAAGCTGAAGAATATCCCATCTAATTTCATACACATTCTGAAGTCAGTTGAGGAGTGTCGAGTAAATGTCATACCAACACCTTGCATAACCATTGCATGTCCAGTGTAGATGACAACATCTTGATAACACATGAGACCATGCATGAACGACAAGCTGAAGAACTTCAGTAGTAGGCACAAATGAACTCAAAGCTAGACCATAGTTTGCACAATCATACACACCAAAATAATTACACTGTCACAATGTCACTTAAATTGTAAATGAATTAGTGCTGGGGCCCGGATTTTGCTACTTAATGTCAATGTGCCTAACACCAAGGCTTCACAGTCTTTATTCTACCTCTTGCCTCTTTAATCCACCGCCATACACACCCCTTTCATCTCACTGACGCAATTTCCTGCTTTCTCCCTTTGGCAAGTTTTTTCTGTCTTTGTTTTCTCCCTTTTGAGCAATCACTGGCTAACATTAAGTACTGTGGTTAACAAATAGATCCTCATAAATCATGTTGTGATAGTTGAGCATGACTGGCATGGCACTAGAGAAAAAAACATATTGGTGGAAGCAGTAGTCTTAATAACAAGTCTATCCACAATGAACGTCGTGGAAGCCTTGCATGAATTATGTGTGACTATATTGCTAGTATTATAACACGCCCAATCATCTCTAGCTCAAAACAGATTAAGGAGTATCATACAAAGAAATATTAGAAGAGCTATTAAAAGTTAGTTAACCTATTGTAAAATCATCACACACCTCTTCCACAGATTGGGGGAAGTTCAGATTTTAAAGGATGAACTGGCATTTACACAAAAAGAGGAGGTAAAGTGGTTGGTGTATTTGAAAGGGTCTGCTTCCACTGAATAATAGAGACGCTTTGATGCATTTGTTGAAAGTGAAAGTGGATAGTGAAATGGCTTTTAATTGCATCCATATTCGCATCTATCCCGCAGCATATTGACATGCTAATGCACGTGCCTTTTTTAAAGTCTTTTCAAGGACGCAGGTAGCGCTTAGCAATAGTGAGAAGAGCTTTAGGTGAAAGACCTTGAAAAGATATTTGGTGCATTAACAAGTCGACACAATGCTCTTAACTTCAGCATGGGAGCAGGTGGTATGGCAAACAACTCTACCCTCGGACGTGCCCCCTTAGAGTAGTTGTAAAGCAAGGAAGCTGCTTCCACCCCAGCAGGATCGTTGGATTCCCTCTCACTCCTCTACCAAGAGAATCAGGAGAAAAAGTCATTCTGCAATACTGCTTTTATCCCAAAATGTCATGTTTTCAGTCGAGGTAGCGCTGTGTAATCACTCCCAGTATTCCTGGGTCGAGGAGTACCGAATTGATCGCATACACCTCTTAAAAGCGGGTGTACATAGGTGGTAATACATGTTTACATATGGAAACTGGTGCTATACCAGCATTTTCTGTGTGCAACTCCACATTCCACAAGGGGATAACAGGCGTTCAATTGTAAACAAAGTATCCTTGGAGGGAGGCATAAGTTAAAATAAATTCCTAAGCATTTATAGATTCCATACATAAATTCAATACGGTTTGTGTATTTAGTAAGCATAACCATTTCAAACAACCTTAGTCTGAAGCAAAACAACGTACCATAGTACAATCAGTGGCAGACAGATGGTTTGGTGCCCGAGGGGACAAAAATGTCCAATGAGTACACCAGACTAGCCCCCTTTCTCACTTTTAACACATTATTTACAGGCAAACACAACACACACCACTCACACAAGGAAACCCTACAATATTCATCATCATATTGAGAGCCCCCAAGCCAATTTGCAGAGCGTTATCATTCTCAAGGCTATTACATTTATGCGGCATGGAAGGTCAAATGGTGCATTTTCAGAAATATTCTCAAAATTATGTTGCAAAAAGACAAATTATGTGCCAATTTTCTGGTAGTATCATTTTCACCTATTTTAACTAGAATTGATTTTGTAAAATCTTCAAATTATGCGTAAAATTATGTGACAAATGCTGTAAATCTATTATTATGTGGTAAACACAACTGCCACACACAGAATCACATAAACCCACTGCCTCTCACCACTGACTTTTGATTTATCAAAGTTCTATACATGAAAGGTTAAAAAAAACGAAAAATTTCACTTTCAATCATTGTGCCTCATTAGCTGCACGTTGAAGAACCTATTACACCAAGGGAAATACCGCTAGTATTAGGTACTGTAATGGGAAGAATGCCATCACTGTTTATTTGCTAGTCAACAATCAGTATATGTAGGTTTTGGTATTTTTATAGCGCAAACCTAGATGGCTTGTAATGAAGCGCTATAAAGGGGTAAGCCTCAGTGAGGATACACGGGGGGGGGGCAGAGGACAGAGGGAGGAGGTAGAGCTAGGGGGAGTGGTGAGAACTCAGCCTATCTGAGGGAGTGTTTCTTGAAGATATGAGTTTTCATTTTCTTCCTGAATTGTAGGTCGGTTGCTGCTCTTTTGATGTCCTTTGGGGATGTTATTCCAGATCCAAGGTGCATAGGCTGAGAAGGCTGGTTTTCTTGTTTTCTCCTTCCTACTGTGTTTAATCCATGAGCTAGCAATGTCAGAGCTCCTCGGTGTTGAACTCCAGGAATTGTTAATTTGTTTTCTAGGTAAAAAGATGTCTTGTCATGTAAGAGATGCAGCTAATTTTGAAGATGATTAAGGGAGCCAGTGTAGATCATTTCATGCAAGATTGATTTGTCACATTTCTTCATCCCTTTGTGAGGTGTCCTGCTGCATGAAGGATGCCTGTCAGGGGAGCAAGAGCAGTTTCAGTGATGCCAGTGGGTGCAGTGTTACCTCCATACAGGTGGGAACAAACTAGGGCTTGAACTGTTGGTCTAAAGTCTTCTTCTAGGAGAAAAGGTTTCCCTTTTTTCAGGAAAGCTAGTTGGAGCCAGACTGTTATTTTCTTGACATTTTCATTGAGCCGTCTCATCAGTTATGACAACACACATAGCAAAGACGGACTTGAAAGTTCTACATCAAGTAGCTTTGTATACCTGTTCATGACAAAGTGGGGACCAGTGGAGCATTCCTTTCAAAGGTAGAACAGAAGACTACCACATTCCTGCTAGTGGTGTTACTGCAGAAAGCCCAGGCACTTTGTGGCAAATATATTGATACTCTGAACTGATGCAACATCACCAGAAAAAAGCAACCAGATGTGGACTAAGTGTTGATTTGGGATTTACTTTCCAGGTCAAAACATTTTTCAGCTCTTTTGCTCTACTTTGCTTCAAGGTATCGTCATGGGTCGTACATAGGTACTTCCACACTAGCAACCATGGATTCTGATTTGTGATCATTTTATTTCTTGAATTTATTCAACAAAAAGAAACAGAACAATATTCTCCCAATACAGATAGCGCAATTATCAAGATCATTGCTAATAGTAAATCACACCCATGTCAACCATTTACAGTGTTGCGGGGATTCTGCACATATACAGAGCTATGCGCAGGAAAACAGGACCTCGGTGTGAAGGGGCTAAGCCTTCCTACCGCCTCAGTACCCAAAATCCCAAAATAGACTAGCTATAGTGTCTTATTCATTCTCTTACATAATCATAAAACTACAAATGATTAGACAACCCAGAACACAACTCTCTCGACTCTCTCAGGAATCGGTGTAGCAAGACGTACCCTTTTGCTCACTCACTCCAACTTGTCCACAATAAGAATAAACAGAGTCACTGTTATAGTTCAAAATGTTTATTTTAACTATAGTACTCTATAATGCAGTATACGAGCCACTGCCAGCAGCAAAACGCATAAACTTAAAACAGTTAGCATTGTAGCAAGTCCATAGACTATGAAAGGGATGTCATCGTATACAGACAGTGGATCAAGGACTATTTTGTCTAACCACCCTCCCCTTGGCCATAAGAAGTTTTATTATATAAAGAAAGATCTCTAGGCTTTGTCAGCAGACCCCATACCTTAGTGCCTAGATTTTAGTTTTACCTCATAGGAACTGCATACCTCTTCTCCCTGGAAAGGTCCCTTTCCAATTGTGTGTTAAACCAACATGCAACCCCGTAATATCAAAGCACGACTTTCCTGCAGCTGTGTAGCATGTTTTGACTAAGTGCTAGGGACTGACCAGAACAAAATAACAGGAGCATTGTTTATTGACCTTGTACTCCGTGTTCAGACTAAACTCCAGGAACAGGCCGAGAACGCAGAAAACAGCAGTTTTCATGTGAAAGGCACAAACAGTGTCTGGCATAATAAAGGCAGGTAGTAACGTGCGCAAAAGCACCATCATGGCAGCAAAGCTCATGCTAACTTAACAATGTCGACAATGTCCCCAATGGCCATATGACAACAGGTATCAACAAATGTCCAGATACACCCAAACAAACTCATGAATAGTGATGTCAACACTCATTAACAGTTACTATCAGAACCAGATAACTTGAGGCAGAATGGAGCAGTTTATGGTTCTCAATGCAAGGCAAGCTCTATTATCAGAGCAGCATCAGAGTTTCCTTCAGTCTTCAGAGCTGACTCTGAATGCAGTAAAAGATACGCTTGGAGGGGGCCCAGAGATCCTTGAACCCAGATTGAGCAGGCATCAGTTCCTAATAACCATCCAAGTGTCAAAATGCTAAATCTTTAAACCAGTCCTTGAATCTTGGGAAGGCAGGAACAAGCGTAACTCATACATAACAGAACATAGATCCTGGAATATCTCATCCAATATTCAGGGACGTGGGAGCACAGCCACGGCAAAATGTAAGAAGTCTGCATTACAAACTTTGCACCTGATACAGTTAGAGTTGCCACTGAGGGCCAATTTATAAAATGTTGCAGGAATGTAATAGATCCTATGCAACAATTTAATGTGCATCCGCCTCAGCAAGTAGTTGGGGAGAGAGCCCCAATTAGGGAGGAACAGAATGTTAATTGCTTGTTCTACTACATCTATGCATCTCTTCTTTTTTCTGTAGGGGTGTAAATTAGAGCATCCCTCTCTGATGAGCTATATAACCTGGGCAGAAGCCTAAGAGACGATGCAGTGTCAATCAACATTGTCAGGGATGGTAATGCGTGGGGAGTGAAACAAGGGGGTTGGAGGTTCAACAACATTCACAGTGTTTAAATTATAAAAACACATCAAGTGGAGTGTGGTCAGGTCTCTCTTGGATAGCAGTTAATGGAAGAAAGTCATCAGCCGGATATAAGTCTCCTAGCTTTTGCAACTGCAAATGTGTCAACTACTTGCTCTGCTTGGAGTCAAAGGACAAGGGACATTTTGGGATTATCACAGAGTGGTATTCCACAAGCGTGTATTTATGATTAAGATGGGCCCACCACAGAAGCCTTTCCTAAGACCATGCACACACCTAACATAGTATTTTGTACTGAGAGGCAATTAATTCCTTCTGTTAAAAATCTATGTCAGTCTTCATGCATGCAAACACCTTTGCATTATAGTGCTGAGGGATGTGCATTGGACAAGGTAACCTAAAAGTGTGCCAGCATTTGGGAAGCAGGCAGCAGTGCCTTATATTAGTAGATATGGTGCTGTCCTGCTCTTTCCCTCTTATGAAATTCAGCACAGCAAATTAGGTTGCTATGCTATGCTGCCTGGATTATTAGTAAATCTACCCCTCTGTCTCTCTCCCACTATGTGCACTATGTAACTATCACCTGTGAGTGCTCACCAGTGATCTCCTTGTCTGTTCTCTATCCAGGTAATAACACCTTGAGGCAGGCTCACTAAACTTTAGTGCAATGAAGCATACAAAGTTGCTACAATGTTTTGCACTAGAGGGAGAAAGCAGTGCAGAGACATATTTACTAAATTTAGCTTGCTGCTTCTCTCTTCCCCTCTCCTGCAGAAAGTGGCAGCCAGTGCCTCATGCCATGCACAAACCTATGCACCATGGTGAAAAGGTGTGTGTATCTGAGATGTTTAGCATAGGTTTTAGTACCAAAAATACTATGTTTAGACATTCAGTGTGTGCTGTACAGTGCAGCACACATACAATGTGTGAAATGTAAGGACAAATAAAAGTATTTCTCTTGCTTTACGCCTTCCTCAAGGAAGCATTATTTTCTACACAAAGCCAGGTCTAACAATCTTTGCAGATCCAGCTAAGTATCAGAAATGAAGGGTGGTAGTTATATAATGCCTAAATACCATCCTAGAACCACCCCTATGATGCAATGTGGCACAATGCAGAGCTTAGTGCTATTTGCACATAAAATACCAATTTTCAAGTGCAAAATAAGCGTTGCATTGGAAAGCATATCCCCTATTAAGACTTGATTAGTTTATTTATAGAACTTGGAGAGCTTGAACTTGACCCTAAGGTATGGGAGAGCTTCTTAGAGTTTGCATAGCAGCAATTACATGAGCTACATTTGGAGTACAGATAGATACATAGTAACAGAATGTAAATAAAGTTCATGAAAGACATTAGGATATGTTGTGATACGGTTTTGAGGTAGGTATGGTATATCTACACTACTATTATAAAGGAAGAACTTTGAGGCTTTGAGGCGGGTAAACTTGGGAACCAGAGCATCAATCCACACACCCGATACATCGTTGTAATCCTCAGGGGGTGCAGATGGACATAGGCTATATAAATAAAAAATAAATACGTTATTAAAAAATATAAGTTAAAAAAAAGTAGTCCCTTCAAAGTAGCGCCGGACGTGCGTGCTGACATCAGGAGCGGCGTACACGCGAGGAGCGGCGTACAGGAGCGGCGGAGAACAGCGCAGGGAGAAACGGCGAAAATCAGCGCGGGGAGGAGCAGTGACGAGGAGCGGCGGAGATCAGGGGAGCAGCGGATATGACCGGCGGACAGGCGGTGAGGATCGGCGGGCAGACAGTGAGGAGTGGCGGCGGGGAGGAGCGGTCAGCGGCGGATGAGGTAGGGCGCCAAGTTACCAGTCAGCAAAGCAAACGTGAGGGAGGAGCGGCGGCAGGGAGGAGCGGTGAGCGAGCCACAGGTACCGGAGGAAAAACAAACGTGTGCAGGAAAAGGTAATGTGGGCAGTGACGTGGGCAGGTTAACAGGAGGAAAAAGAAACGTGTGCAGGTGACAAAAGAGTACAAAGTGGAGCGGGAAGCAAACGGGCCATTACAGGACGAAAAAGTGAAACGGGGCATTACAGGGATGAAAAAGTGACGTGGGCAGGTTAACAGGAGGAAAAAGAGACGTGTGCAGGTGACAAAAGCGTACAAAGTGGAGCGGGTAGCAAACGGGGCATTACAGGACGAAAAAGTGACCTGGCCAGTGACGTTGGCAGGTACTAAAACGGGCATTACAGCAGGAAAAAGTGACGTGGGCAGGTTACACAACGTCAGGGCGGGCGGGGGCCCTGAGCCATGATTGCTCTCGGACAACGTCGGGACGGGCTGCTAGTACTTATATATCATTTTAGAGAGTTAGCACTGCAAAAATTGCACAAGATTACAAATGAAGTAAATAAAAATACATAGCAAAAATATATAAAGGGTAATTTATGACAGACAGTAGTATAGATGGAAGCTATAGTTCTGCGGCAGCTAGAGTAGGGTGTCATTAAGGTGGGGAAGTAGAGGCCACCATTTTTCCAGAGGTAGTGAAGTTAAGAATTATTTAGAGAGTGTGGGTTAGGAGCAAACAGACCAGTCAGATTGTTTAAGGAGGAGGGTTTAGATATTTGTTGACAAGAAGAATTTTCAGGTTTTTTTAAAGTGAGGGAATGAATGATTGTCACGTAAATCCTGGGACAGCAAGTTACATATTCTGGGAGTGAACCAGGAGAAGGACCAGGTGCAAGATCTCTCTTTCCTATATTTTGGCAGAATCAGGAGTAATCTAAAAGAGCTTCGAATAGGTCTCTCTTGACTGGCTTTTGATCATTTATTAGGAGAGGTAGAGTGGTTTTTCTGTGCAGAAACTTTTGTGAGTTAGGCAAGTGGTTTTGAGTATAGTTCTTGCCTCGACTAGAAGCCAGTTGAGCTGCTTCGAGTGGGAGTGATGAGGTCGAAGCCACTCTCCCCGACCGTAGTCTAGTCACTGTGTGGAGTGTAGCTTTCAAGGGGGCTATGTGTATTTTTGGGGCATCCATAATCGTTGCGTTAGCGTAGTCCAGCTTTGGGAGGACTAAGGATTGCACTACACTCTTAAAGTCTTGAAAGTCTTAAATTCATGGATGGGGTTGACTTTTTTAAGGGGTTTCAGCATTTAGAAGACACTATTTGCAGAAGCATTAATACGCTTTTTCATGCTCAGGTGACTGTTAAGTGTAATCCCCTGGGATTTAACAGAGTTCATGGTGGACATTTTCAATTTAATGCAATGAGGTTGTTGAGTCAGATATAGTCGGGAAAGGATTTTTCTTTAGATTTGATGAAAAGTAATTCGGTTCTGTTGGGGTTAAGCTTAAGATGATTGCTGGTCAGCCATGATTGAGCCATGGAGGGAGTGCTATTTATGTTTTTTGACTGTCAAGATTTTCATGTAGAGTTGGGGGTCATCTGCATAGACACGAAAAGCAATTCTTGCTTGTTTCAGGATCATTGAAAGGGGTTCCATATAGATGTTGACTAAGGCAGGAGATAGGATTGACCCATGAGGGACTCCTTGTGAGACTGGTGTTGCTTTTGAGGTTGAGTGGTTTAGTTTGATTTAGCCTGAGCATTGGTTCATCATGACAAAAGTGAAGCACTGAATGACAGTTCCATTGATGCCTGGTGATGGGTGATATAGGAGGATGTCATGGTTGACAGTATCAAAGGCGGTCAACAGGTCCAGGAGGCCTAGGAGACAGGCCTAACATCATCCAGAGATCTGTGCAGATCGTCTATGCCGTTTAGTATTGCAGTCTCTGTACTGCAGCCTTTCCAGACCAAGATTGGAAGGTGCTGGGCAAGTTCTATTTTTCAATGTGGATGTTGAGTCCTGCAAACACACATTTTTCAAAGGCTTTGACAAGGCGTGGGAGGTTAGTTATAGGCCTGTAGTCATTAAGGTCTTTCTGTTCAGCGTCTGTTGTTTTGATGGAGAGAGTGACTTGGCCGATTTTGAGACCAGCCAGCATGGAGCCACTCAATAGGCAGGAATTAATTACTTTGGACTCTATAGGAGGGAGACATGATGTGACTGAGATTTTTAGCAAGTACAACAGGGAGGGGATTGGAGATGTTAGATGTGGGCTTCATGCTCGTGAGTAATTTGAGGACTTCTTCTTCAGGGATATGTTTGAATTTAGTCCAGGTTGCATAATTTTTCAATTCCAAAGGGTTGAGGTAGGTGAACTGTATTGCTGAGAGGGGGACACAGCCATCATTTGGAGGCAGGGCTTCAGGTGGACCTTTTTCGCCAAGGGGATCCATGGTGCAGGGTGGGTGTTTCGAGAGAGTGTTTGATGTTAGATATTTTTTCTGAGAATAATGTTGCACATTTTTTGCAGTGCTTGGTAGGCTCATTAGTTGAGTGTTGAGGGAGAAAGGCAGTTTGCTGTTTGATGATGTTTAAGAGGTCTCCAGGTCTGTTCCTAGCCTGGACAGGTTGGTCCCAGAAAAAGGAGGATTTTCTCTGAAGATGTGTTTTTTATAATTTAGGCATTCAGCCCGGAGGATGGAGAGATTGGTTATCGGTGGTTGCTGTCTCCAGTTTCTTTCAGCTCATCAAAGTTGTCGTCTAACATTGTTAAGGTCTTCATTGAACCAGGATCTGGAGGGGATACTTCTTGATTTCTTGCGTTTCAGTGGGGCGACTGTTTTAACGAGTTCTGCCATTTTTGTGTTGTAGTGGGCAGTAAGGCCATTGGCGGAGGAGAGGTCGGGTGGGGGTAGGATTTGAGAACTAACTAATGCTTCTCGCTCTGCCTAGAGGATGTGATACATGTTCCTCACCCAATGCTTGGGACAGCTAGCTTGGGGGTGGGCACATGGTTGAATGTTGTTGAGATCAAACAGAATTGGATGGGGACCAGTGCAATCAGATAGTCGGAGAGACAGGGTGTTTTGCTTAGAGATGAATGCGTCAAGGACAGAGCGCTTGGAAAGATTGTTCGCTTCCAGGATGGTAGAACGGGATTGTACTGTGGGATATTTACTATTATTCAGGTGCAGGTTTAAGTCTCCTAGCATAATGTCTGTGATGCCTTATAGGGAGTTTTGGAATATTGGGTCTGTTAAATCTGCAGTTGTTGGTCATCCAATCACTGCAGACCCACTAGTTGTAGGTCCCACTAGTTGTAGGTCATCACCTATCGCGTGATAGATAACATGAAATTGATGGGGTTAGGGCCTTTGGAGGATAGCTGAACTCCTAGATATTCAAAAGTAGGGTACTTGGTAGTGCAGAAGGGAGTTAAGCAGTGTATGATGGCTAATCCGCCACCCCTGTGATTCTTGCTGTCGCTGCAAGTGATTGAGAATCTCAGTGGTGTGAGGAGGTCGATGTAAGGAGATAAGTGGTTGTTTAGTCAGGTTTCAGTTAGAAAGCAGATGTCGGTATTGTGCCGCAAGATGGTTTCAGCTATTTCAGTAGCCTGCTTGACTGCTGATCGACAGTTTAGTTACATGCAACGGAGCTTAGATAATCATCTTGTACCAGGCAAACAGGGCTGGATGGAAGTTAGCTGGGTGGGCGGCATGGGAAAGAGAGTGGGGTTGAGGGTTCAATTTGTGCCAAGGATGAACAGGATCTTGCTGGGGGCATTGCAATAGGTGTCGCTCAGCAATTTGGCTTTCCGCCACGACATTCCACTTGTGATGCATCTAGGTTTGAGGTGGTGATGAATGTAAGGGAGGTCTTGGCTGGAGGTGAGGGATGGGGGTCAAAATGAGTGTTTGAATCAGGGTCGGTGTTTATCATTGAGGCATAAGTTTGGAGTAGGGTGTGGATAATTTCTTTGTTCAAAACGAATGACAACATTTGTTCCGGAAAAGTGTTGATTTTATGTTCTAGACAGCATAATATATAGATCAGTTGAGTGATAGTTGGGTCTGTAGTGGGAAGGGGAGTGTGATAAAGCTCGTCGGAGTCTGGGGTGGAGGCTAAGCTGGGATCCAGCCTACTGAGGCAGATGGACTGAGCGGATATGGGTGCGGAATATAACTTGAGCTGGGCAGTGGAGGTTTGCCCTAGAGAGGGAAAGTAATTCTATCAGCGAGACAGTAGCGTCAGGGTGACTGGTAATATAGAATGCTGTATGGGGTGGAGGTGGAGGTAAGACATTGCAAAGGGTACTGGGACCAGATGGTTCAGCTGGTGGAAGTGTGGGTGCATGGATTAGTCCTCTGTGGGAGGGTAGAGGAGTTGGGTCTCTGGGAGGAGGAGGAGGGGTGGTGGAAGTGATACCAAATGGCATGAAGGCGCAGGGAAGTGGTGACCAAAAATGGATAGATTTTATTCGGAGGCTTGGACTAGGTTATTTTCGTTTCTGTAAACGGTCATGGATAATTTTCCGCTAAAGTTGTGTGATGGGGTTACAGTGAGCTCCGTTCCCTAAGAGATGTTGATAATATTCGTTGCGTGAAGGTGTTGCAGGAAGTTCTGCCTTCATTTGCCAGGTTTCTTAGTCTAGAAGCTTAAGTCAGTTTTAAGGCCTTGGTGTGTTAGACTGCTGGTGAAAGCAGGGGTCACTACTGCTGGTACAAGGTAGGATAGGCAAAAAAAATCGATGTAAGCAATGGGTAACCGCAATGTCAAACCCAATATTTTGCCACGGGAATTCAGGGCATTCCACGGCAGTAAGAGGAGCAGGATCACATCTCAATATCTTTTCACTAGTTACACACTCGGAGCATTCTCTCACAACCCTGTCTACAAACCTGTCCACCAAAAAATGGATCTTATTAATCTCTTCATGGAAGACATTTCCAGGTGAATCTCATGAGCTACAGTTAATATGTGATTGCGAAGAGACAAAGGCAGAATGCATTTCTCTTGTCTGAACAGGAGATCTCCCTCAATAACACGTTCACTTGACATTTTCAAAAAAGGAAACAATTCCGCTGAGATTTCACATTTGGGGGCCAACCTTTTGTGGTATAATCAAAGACTTTAAGAAGTACATCATCTCTTTCCATGACACCCCTCCACATGGTTTCAGAAATAGAACTAAATTTGCCGGACACCACTTCACAAATATTGGTAACAACCTCCTCTTCATCACTCATTTCATCCGAACCATAAGAGAGTCTAAACAGACTATCAGCTGTAACGTTGAACTTCCCAGGGACATATTCTACTACAAAAGCGTATTCCTGTAAGCGAGACATTAGTCTAGCTATGCGGGCAGTAGCATTGAGAACCCACCCTGAAGATAAAATAGACACTAAGGGCTTATGGTCCATTCTCAAAAGGAAACGTGCACCCCAAATATAGTTACGGAAGTGTTCCACTGGCCACATGCAGGCTAACAATTCCCTTTCGATTACAGCATCAGACCTCTCTGTGAGATTAAGAGTATGGGAGGCAAATGCTACGTTCCATTCTTCTTTACCAGCACGTTGAGATAAAACCCATCCCAAACCATAAAGACTCCCATCCACAGTGAGTACGCACATCTTATGCATGCAGTATGGTTTTAACATGGGAGATGCTACCATCTCTCCCTTGATGCTTTCAAAGGCCGTTTGTTGCTTTCCCCCTCACACAAATTCAAAATTCTTTCTAGTGAGTTCTCTTAAGGGTTCCATTTTGGAGGCAAAGTTCATGATGAATTTGCTATAGTATTCACAGAGACCTGAAAAGGAAAGGAGTTTATCTTTAGAGTCAGGAGCTGGTGCCTTCAAGATGGCATCAAAGAGAGATCTTTTGGGCACAACACTCTCTTTTGACAAGGTGTGTCCTAAATATTCTACAGAATTTTGGTACAGTTTACACTTGTTCTTTTTGAGGGTCAAACCATTCTCCTTTAGGACTACACAAACTCTTCTGAGATGATCAGTATGCACATTTTTATCACCTGAAAATATAAAGTCATCATGGAAGCATTTTACGAATGACTGCATGTCTTTGAAAAGATGACACATCGATCTCTGTAAGACTGAGGCCGCCAAAGCTAGCCCAAAGGGCATTCTTTTGAACTGAAATAGGCCCTGGGCTGTAATAAAGGCAGTCATATGGCGTGACTCCTCGGCCAGTACAATTTGGTGGTATGCGGAGCGAAGATCGAGGGTAGAGAAGATAGTGGCACCTCCAAGCATGCTTACAACGTCATTAATATTTGGCAACGGATGACAGTCAACCAGAATGTTAGCATTCAAAGCCCTGAGGTCAATGCATAATCCCAAAGATTTATCAGGCTTACGTGCTAAGACAATCGGAGAAACCCATTCGGACGATTCCACTTCTTCAATCACACCTTCTTCCAACATTTCTTTCAAAGCATCACACAACTCTTCCCTTACATTAATGGGAAAGATTTTAAGCTTTTGCTTGACGGGAGACGCACCTTGTTTAAGTTTAATTGAATGAGTGAAACCCTTGAGTCTTCTTAATTTTCCGTAGAAAACTTCGGGAAACTCATCCTCAATCAGTTTAACATAAGTACTATCTTCAACAATCAAAACAGGTACCTTGCTGCAAGGATTAGGCATTATCCCTAGTCTCCACTGGTCTCTCGATCCTAACACGTTCATCCCCTTTTTCGCTACATTCAATGTTATGAAAGCAGTTCTTTCTTTAAAGGAAATATCAGAAGCAATATATCCCAGGAGGTCAATGGTGGATCCATCAAAACTCTGAGCGATAACATGAGAGGGACACAGATCATTAATAGACAGAGAATTACTAGATTTTTCGTTAAAATAGCTTTCAGTACCAATTGACCATGGGGAACCAGAGTCTGCCATGAGTTCCAGCTCTTCATTTAAGAATCGAACAATGCATTTTGGAGATTTCAAGACTTCACCCTGGAGTGCACAAACATCTGTAATGGATACGACAATCCAATTTTCTTTGGGGAAATCCTCATCTGTAATGCACGCACATCTCACACACGAGACTTCATTATTTCTTGCGGGAAATGTCATCCTTTTGTTAATCACTCTCTTCTTATCATCCTTACAGGCCCTGGCAAAATGTCCTACTCTCCCACATTTGATACATTCCTTACCTATGATTGGGCAACATTGAAAGAATACTACGCGGGTGGAACTCCCACATCTATAACACACTATATTTTTATCATTCTTCTTCCCCGGATGAGGAAATTTGCAAATGGCACTCACAGCACAAATATCATCTACTGTTTTGTCACCCTTAGAACTCACTTCCTCAATCGTCTTCATCCATTATTCAGACAGTTCAAAACCCTTAGCAGTAGCAATAGTGCCATGCAAGTTGGGATTTCCTACATCCCACAATTGTTTGTGCGCTTTTTTACTTTGAACATTAACAATTATTTGATCTCTGATCATCTCGTCTGATATAATCCCAAAATTACACGAAACAACTAGTGATCTAAGAGCAGTTAGGAAATCATCAAAGGATTCTGGTTCCGTTTGTGAGCGTGTGTACAACCTATATCTATTGAGTGCTATACTGGTTGTGGGCTTAAATCTAGTCTCCATACGTGCTAGTGCCTCATCAAAGGTACTTAGCTCACCTTGGACAATGGGTAGGGTCCTGAACATAGCTTGACCTTCAGACCCCAAACAATGGAGAAGAATATTTTTTTCCTTTCATTCCCCATCCTATCTCCATCGATGGCCTTCAAGTAGGTTAAAAACTCCTTCTTCCATCTAGATCAAGGAATTGGAGGATCGCCCTTCATGTGCAAAAATTTGTCCAGAGGTTCAAACTGCATGGCTAAACTCTATTCTCATGAACATACAGTTATTTGGAACTAGTGAATAAATGCACCAAATATATAAACACCAAGAAGACGCTAGTAGTAATAGGCAGTTGAAGAAAGCAGAGTTACACACACAGTACAAACATAAATAGGACACAACCGTTGTGAGGCACTTTAGGACGAATTGTCGTAAATGTGGAAATTAATTAAGGAAAATGTTAAAAAATGCTTATAGTCGTGCACATCAGCGCGATGTGCAACGTTTTTCATTTACATACCGTTAAAATCCTTAATAGCCGTGCACATGGGCGTGACATGTAAATATCGTTAATGATACACAGTTGTGTGTATCAATGTATATTTAAGAGTTTCCCGTTGAAAATAACTTTGTGCGTAGTTGTGCGAATCGACGTAAAGTTGAAACTAGGCAAGTCAAAAATTAAAACGGCGGCACTCCACGCAACGCAATAACACATTTGCACGTTGCATGACGTAGTGATGCGGCATCGCCGCCAGGAAGAGTAAGTCTAGGAGCAAGACTTGTACGCATGTGCTTGGACGTTCCGTGTTCTTCTAGGGTGGCCAGGAGTTCCTCTCCGTGTGGACAGCTTGACGTGCTGGATTGCGTAGAAGGTAGAACGTGCAGGAAGTCACTCAGCTGGACATTCTTCACCACCACACGTCGAAAGTGGAATCTTCCTCCCTCCTCCTTGCTCGCTTTCAGCAGTTGCTGATTTGAAAGATGCGATGAGCCAAAATTTGTATAAAATACAGAAAAATTTATATTTTCACCGCAGTAGCAAATCCAGAAGTGGTAAAACAATGGTGGTGGATAATGAAAGAAAACCAATCCACATATACAGACGAAAAGCGGATATTTCAATGTAATAAGCCAGCAAAAGAGACCAAAGTTGTAAATAATCCCAAAGTAGTCGTAGTATGGCTCCTGTGCCTGGAAAAGTAGCAGATACTGTTGTAAAAATCATCGCCAGGGTAGAATTCCAATAAAAGAGGCAAAAATCCAGATTAGGTATCAAGAAGATTTAATCCACAAGGCACAGTAGTGTCCTGAGTAGAGGCAGGAACACCATGAATTGATTCCAGTTCCAAATGGAATCACTGCCAACTACATGGCAGGTGCCAGGATTGAATATGCACAAGATAATTAAAGGGAACGGGACATAGGAGAAAACTCAAGGAATATACAAGCGATGTAACACCAGTGATTGGTAGAAATCCTACTGAGGAAGTAGCCCAAAACACATTTCAAGTGAAGCAGTTATGTTATCTTTATTTCTATAGTGTTCGACTCACCCTGGGGCATCTCTGTGCTGCCTAGAAATAGTAACCTGAGGATTGGAAGGACCAAAGCAAATCAAAGGCAATAATTAGAACAAAAAGGCTTTTAATTGTTTCATAAAAATACAATAACTGCAAATTTTGCACAGGGCCATAGAGAGCTTATTCCAGTATCTTGGAGCAAGATAAGAGAATGCTCTGCCCCCTGTGCGAGTCAGGTGAATTCAGGGAACCTGAAGAAGGCCTAGTGTGCTGGATCTGAGATTTCTGCAGGGTGAGTATTTTATGAGTTTCTTTTGCAAATAGAGGGGACCTCTGCCTTTCAGAGCATTATAGGTTAAACAGCAGATTTAAAAAAAATATCTTTTTTTTACTGGTAGCCAGTGCATTTCCCTGAGCAAAGGAGTCAAGGGGGGCCTGCAGTATGATTTAGAACCATTCTAGCTGCAGTGTTCTGTATTACTTGTAATTTAGCAAGCAAGGTCTCTCCCACTTCGGCCAGCAGAGCATTTCCATAGTCCAAACAACTGATTACAATTGCCTGAACTAAAGTTCTACGATGGGTGGAAGGCATGTAGGGAAGGATTCTTGTAAGCAAACGTAGGCTGTAGTGGCAGCAATATGGCCTTTCATGGTCATCGCCTGGTCCAGCTTTAGATCTAGGTTTTTAACAGATTGTTTGGGAACAGGGGCTGTTCCCAATTGAGAGGGCCACCAGTCGTCTAACCAGATTTCTGAGACTTTCCCCATTAGCATGACATCGGTTTTACCCGGGTTCAGTTGAAGACAGTTTTCTGTCATCCAGCTAGAGATTGCGAGCATGCCAATGGTGAAACGAGTTTTCTCTGTATCTGGATTTGAGCCGATAGCATATGAGATGATCTCAAATTCTAGCTGTTCGACTATTTTTGCTAGGGGAACCATGTATATATTAAATAAAGTCGGGCTCAGCCAAGAGCCCTGAGGAACATCCCTATCAAGACGCATTTTTGCTGATAAATAGGGTCCTAACATGATGGTTTGTGTTCTTTCTGACATGAAATGTTGCAGACATTTCAAGGCTGTCCCTTGGATACTGCAGGAGAGTAGTCTTTCCGCAAGCTTTGAGTGCGAGATGGTATCAAATGCTGCGGAGAGATCTAGGAGTATCAGTACTACTGATACTACTGCGTTTATTGTCTGCCTAAGGGAGACTGTCACCGCCAAAATGGCGGTCTTAGTTCTGAAACAATACCCGAAGCCAGACTGTGATGATCCAAAATTTGATTTGATTCCAGATATGAACTTAGCTGTCTGTTTATAATGCTTTCCAGCTGTTAAACCAGAAGCGGTAGTAAAGAAATAGGGTGGTAGTTGATGAGGATTAAAGGGTCAACTGTTGTTTTTTTAAATATTGGGTGAACAAACGCATGCTTACATGTCCTAGGAATAGTGCCAGATTGTATTGAGTAGTTGCAGATGTCTTGGATAGCAAGGACACAACTCGTGGCTAGGAGGGCAATTGTCTGGCGGACAGAGATCTAGCGGCGAACCAGATTTAGCAGTAGAGAGGCCTTTGGAGACCTCCTCAGTCGAGGTCAGTTCGAAACTATCAAGAGTGCAACTTGCTATCTTTCCTAAATCCTCCAATTTGGTAGGAGGTTCAGAAGTGAGGAGACTATAGATGAAAAGTTCACATAGATTTTAGATATCTTTTCTTGGAAGTAAATTGCAAGGGAGTAACAAAACTCTTGAGATTCCATTGGAGACTGTCTACAAACTTTTGGGGATACAAAGTCTCTTACTATACTAAAAAGGGCTTTAGGGGAATTGCTGGCCTGTTCTATTTGGTTAATGATGAACACACGTCTGGTTGCTTTTAGATTCAGGTGCCCATTCTGTAGCCCAAAGAGCTTCCAACTGAGGAAGTAGCCCAAACTAGATGTCTGATGAGAGGGTAGCCCAAACCTTCCTACTGATGAGCAGCCAAAAAATGAAAGGGTGAAATCAGACAAAAAAAAGAACTTTATTTTAGGGTATTAGGGCAGGGGGTCGAAGGTATTTCTAACAGCCTCAAGATGTGCCCCAATTTCCTTTGTAGCAAACCCTACATTGAGGCAGATGTTCACAGACTGGTGAGCCAGCTGTGCTAGCCGCCATGTTTCCAACGGCACTCCGGTGGGAGAATGAACTCCTGAATTACAATTTCATCACAAAGTATTACACATTTCAAACAAACGTAGTCAGTAGTAATCCTTTTTGAAAGTTCATTTAATCGATGAGTCACATATTACACCATAGTGACTTATTTGTAGAGTAATATGTCAATTATACTTTTTAATGACATCCATTGATCAATGCATCATCCCTATGCATTTCGGGCTGGGACCTTCGTCAGGGGATAGCAAAAGATCTGCAAATAAACAAACTGGTATCAGGAAGGGGAGTTCGCAACCACGAGGTGTATGATACAGTCAGGAGAGTGAAACTAAATCAAACATGCATGTTCTGACGATGAAAGGAAACTGAAGGAGTTGAAGAAAGTCTCAGGATAGTCAAGTGTGCGGTGGGAATGGAAAAAAGGCAGTGTCAATAGCGAGAGGGTTATTGCAAAAACACCCATTGAGTGCATGCTGAACTCTAAAACAAGCTCGAGTAAACCGGCAAAACGGGACAATCTTCCGTGTGTGATACCCCATAATTGCGTGCACTAAGGAGGAAACAATTACGTGCTCGGTTAAACAAACGTGAGAGTAACAGTCAGATAGACTCAAAAAGGCTTACCAAATGTTAAATATAGCAGCGCACGACATGCGGGGCTGCCGAGGGTCAGTGTGTGGTATAGGAAAACGCAGAAGTAAATACGTGGTCATAGAAATTAAAAACGGACTTCTGTGGATGTTAGTGACCATGGGGACGTGCCGGTAATTGAAAGATCGTGCAGAGGAGAAGTCAAAACATGACAATGGCCGTGGCCTGATATTGTACTAAACTATCAAAGTGTAAATACAATAAACAAACAATGTGTATGTCTGCGCATATGAACATAAACATTATAGATCGATAGTGGCGGCCATCTTGGAATGGTCAATCCCGGTATTCATAAACTGTAGGCATCATCACAAACATAAAAATAAATCGATAATATGCATCATAGTGATAAGAAGACTAGAATGGACATTCATAATGGTAAAAGAAACTAAAATGGACACTAAAGGAAAAGTAAACTGATGAGGACCAAAGGTATGGAAAAAGGTTACAGAGAGAATGGTAAACAGGTAGGGACCAAAAAGTGGAAAAGAGGTATAGACCAGTTAGAGAAGGTAAAGAATATGTGAAAATAAGGTAGATAGGTAAAAAAAAAGGGTGTAAAACATAGGATGATTAGACACTGGATATAAAACAAAGATGCGGAATATTGACATGTAAGTGTAGAAAGTAGGATGAGAAAATATACATTGGGACAACAACTCATTATAAGAAACAACTATATTCAAGTCTGTCATTAAGACCCTTAGGCTGGCAAGCATCAAGTCTCTTGATCCAAACGGTTTCCCTCTGGAGTAGTACTTTTTTGTTATCAACGCCTGTTCTCGGTGGGACAACCTCCAATACAAGGAACCTCAGTTGACTCACGTTATGCTGATGTGTGGTAAAGTGAGCTGCCAAAGGTGCTTTGGTTGATCTGTTCCTGATAGTACTTTTGTGCTCAGTCAAGCGAACTTTGATTTTTCGTTCAGTTTTGCCTACATAAGGCAGTCCACAAGGACACTTGAGTAGATATACTACGTTTTTAGAGTCACAGGTGGCGTTAGTCCGTAGTTTGATAGCTTTCCCTGATGATGGATGATTTAAGATGTTACCTGAAATGATATTGTGGCAATTGCTACAGTTGAGGCACAGTATTGTGCCTGAATAGTGTGCAGAAGGATCCACGGGTTCAGTCTCAAGAATGTTTTTAATGTTTTTAGCTCTCTGGTATGCAAAAAGTGGTCTGCAATTAAAGATGCCCTGAAAGTCTGGTTCAAAACGTATCATATCCCAACTCTTTAGGATAATGTTCTTGATCACCTTGCTTCTTGTCGAATATTTAGATACAAAGACTGGTCTCTGTTCACCGGTAGGTCTGATGTGTGTGGTTAGAAGATCCAACCGAGTTTTAGTGGCAACACGATTTTTAGCTGCTTGCAGTGTAACCTCAGGATATCTCCTTTCTCTGTATCTTTGAAGTACCTTTTCTTCCGATCTTTCGTAAGCTTCTGATTCTGAACAGATCCTTTTGGCCCTTAATAGCTGAGAGTATGGCAAATGCGTTTTAAGCGGGGTGGGATGACAGCTAGTAAACAGTAGAGCATTATTTCTATCCGTGGCTTTAACAAATAGGTTGGTTGTAAGTTTGTTGTCCAGTAGTGTCACCTGTACATCCAGAAATGGTAAGCTGTGAGGACTGATGGTGTGTGTGAACTTTATATGATCATCCAGAGTGTTTATGTATTTCAGAAATTCAGGGATTTCATCAGGTTGACCAATCCAAATAAGGAAAATGTCGTCAATGTATCTCCATAAGGTCAAGATGTTATTTGTCCATTTGTTGTGGCTCAAAATGTGATCAAGTTCCATACGGTGCATGAACAAGTTCGCATAGCTGGGAGCTGCACAATTTCCCATTGATTTTCCAACGAGTTAAAGATAGTATTCGTTGTTGAAGGAAAAGTAACTGTGGTATAGGGTAAACTGTATGAGTTCAAGTATCAGAACTTTCAAATCGTCATCGATCGGATGGTTGAGTAAGAAAGATTCAATGGCTTCAATGCCCCTGTTGTGTGGAATCGATGTGTACAAAGCACATACGTCAATGGTTACCAAAGTGTGTAGTTTGCCAGGCTCCATGGTGACCTGTTGGAGACGGTTCAGGAAGTCAGTTGTGTCACGTAAGTAAGTTGACATGGATTTAACAATGTCTTGTAAGTATAGATCAATGAACTTGCCGGTGGGCTCATGGATGGAGTTCTTAGTTGAAACTATGGGACGGAACGGTGGGTGGTCCAAGTTTTTGTGAATTTTTGGGAGCATGTGTATGCTTGGACATTTTGGATGAGATTGTATGAGATATTTGTGATCCTTATCCGTAATCGTTCCCATTGATAGTGCTTTATCCAGAATGGCTTTGAGTGTGTTAGCAAAAACTACAGTTGGATCACTTGGTAGTTTCATGTATAGGTTCATGTCGCTGACGTGGTCACTTACACTTTTGTTGTAAAAATCGCTGTCCATGACAACAAGTGCACCCCCCTTATCCGCTTTACTGCAAGTGATGTCGGGATTGTTGACAATTTGATTTAGTGCCTCAACTGTAGCCATTGCCACAACATCATTTCAGGTAACATCTTAAATCATCCATCATCAGGGAAAGCTATCAAACTACCAACTAACGCCACCTGTGACTCTAAAAACGTAGTATATCTACTCAAGTGTCCTTGTGGACTGCCTTATGTAGGCAAAACTGAACGAAAAATCAAAGTTCGCTTGACTGAGCACAAAAGTACTATCAGGAACAGATCAACCAAAGCACCTTTGGCAGCTCACTTTACCACACATCAGCATAACGTGAGTCAACTGAGGTTCCTTGTATTGGAGGTTGTCCCACCGAGAACAGGCGTTGATAACAAAAAAGTACTACTCCAGAGGGAAACCGTTTGGATCAAGAGACTTGATGCTTGCCAGCCTAAGGGTCTTAATGACAGACTTGAATATAGTTGTTTCTTATAATGAGTTGTTGTCCCAATGTATATATTTTCTCATCCTACTTTCTACACTTACATGTCAATATTCCGCATCTTTGTTTTATATCCAGTGTCTAATCATCCTATGTTTTACACCCTTTTTTTACCTATCTACCTTATTTTCACATATTCTTTACCTTCTCTAACTGGTCTATACCTCTTTTCCACTTTTTGGTCCCTACCTGTTTACCATTCTCTCGGTAACCTTTTTCCATACCTTTGGTCCTCATCAGTTTACTTTTCCTTTAGTGTCCATTTTAGTTTCTTTTACCATTATGAATGTCCATTCTAGTCTTCTTATCTCTATGATGCATATTATCGATTTATTTTTATGTTTGTGATGATACCTACAGTTTATGAATACCGGGATTGACCATTCCAAGATGGCCGCCACTATCGATCCATAATGTTTATGTTCATATGCGCAGACATACACATTGTTTGTTTATTGTATTTACACTTTGATAGTTTAGTACAATATCAGGCCACGGCCATTGTCATGTTTTGACTTCTCCTCTGCACGATCTTTCAATTACCGGCACGTCCCCATGGTCACTAACATCCACGGAAGTCCGTTTTTCATTTCTATGACCGCGTATTTACTTCCGCGTTTTCCTATACCACACACTGACCCTCGGCATCCCCGCATGTCGTGCGCTGCTATAGTTAACATTTGGTAAGCCTTTTTGAGTCTATCTGACTGTTACTCTCACGTTTGTTTAACCGAGCACGTAATTGTTTCCTCCTTAGTGCACGCAATTATGGGGTATCACACACGGAAGATTATCCCGTTTTGCCGGTTTACTCGAGCTTGTTTTAGAGTTCAGCATGCACTCAATGGGTGTTTTTGCAATAACCCTCTCGCTATTGACACTGCCTTTTTTCCATTCCCACCGCACACTTGACTATCCTGAGACTTTCTTCAACTCCTTCAGTTTCCTTTCATCGTCAGAACATGCATGTTTGATTTAGTTTCACTCTCCTGACTGTATCATACACCTCGTGGTTGCGAGCTCCCCTTCCTGATACCAGTTTGTTTATTTGCAGATCTTTTGCTATCCCCTGACGAAGGGCCCAGCCCGAAATGCATAGGGATGATGCATTGATCAATGGATGTCATTAAAAAGTATAATTGACATATTACTCTACAAATAAGTCACTATGGTGTAATATGTGACTCATCGATTAAATGAACTTTCAAAAAGGATTACTACTGACTACGTTTGTTTGAAATGTGTAATACTTTGTGATGAAATTGTAATTCAGGAGTTCATTCTCCCACCGGAGTGCCGTTGGAAATAGTGCAGGCAGTTCTTGCACTCCCCCTTTTTTTAGTACAAGCAACAGTCCCTACCGGGCGGAAGGGACTATTTCCTGGCACCCTAAAAGACTAATTACTCATCTTACATTATTCACATTGGTGAACATTTCCTACCACGAGTGCCGCCATCTCTCCATAGCTTTTGATTTTCTAGCCGCCATGTTGCCAGCCAATCCTAACTCTGTGGGATTTGCAACCAAGGTCCAAGGAGATGGGGGGGGGGTAGTGGTGCAGTTGCAGGTCGAGCAATCACTAATCCACTTTAATACTAGTAGCTACTAAAAAGTCCATAGGCATTGCATGTCGTTCCAGGGACTCTTCTGGGAGCCTATTGCTCAGGGGCTTGGGTGCTCTGGGGAACAACCATGCCAAAACAGTAGATCCAACAGCAGTGGGGAGGGGGAGTCAACAAGGGAGCATGTCTTCGACCAGGTGGGTGTGGCTACAGAGTAGTCCTTGGAGTGAGGTCATGGGGAACTCGAGCCGTTGCACGCTGTCATCCAGGGAGACAGCACAGGTGGTTGCATAATGTTGCAGAGAGCCAGGTACTGGGAAACCCCGCAAGCAGGTTGTGCTCGGTGTCAGCGAGCACAAGACTCTCTGGGAGGAGAGTGCAGCTCTGTTGTCCGCAATTGAATAACGCTGCAGCATGAGCTGAAAAACCTGGTGTCGGCGGGCACAAGACTACCTTCAGGAAGGGGAGAGGTGCCATACAAGGGGAGAGGCGCTCTGTGTCTGGAGACTTTGTGCTACTTTGTGCCATTTTGCATGGCTTTGTAGTACAAAGTCTTGATAAATCTGCCCGCTGGTATTATGCTTCCCCCAGGTCCCTTCAATTAAATTAGGTAAAAGGAATTGTGATGCCCTGGCCCGTTTTGTCCGCCCACCCGCATTAGCTCTGCCAGTGTATACAATCTGAATTGTATTCGGAAATAGCAAACACATCATTAGTAGTAACTAGCCACTATTTCAAGGTAGTTCAATTACGTTAATGACAAGAGTAAACTGGTTATCTCCATCTGAACATGTGAAAATATGCAGAGTTTAGGTAATTGGACATTATTCTGATATTAATCCCAAACAGGTCTCAGAGCAAGATAACAAGCACAGGCAAGTCCAAAATGCCTGGTCTTGGCAAACCTGCAGTGCCTTGCTTTTGGTTCCAATTTGGAAACCTAAGCAAAATACATTAAAAGTGCAAAAGTAACAAAGTAAAACTAGTAAATAACTAAAGGTTTATTGTTCAATCAATCAAATTCGTTATAAATACGTTCAATGCCATCAAATAATAGCTAAACCCCAAAATGCAAGACTGACTTTGAACTTAATTAAAAATATCAGCATCCTGTGACATTATCAACTCAGAAACAATAGACGTACATTTTAAACAATGATAAATTAAATAAAAGTCAGAGCCATTTAAATATGCTGTTACTGCTTCCAGTCATATGCATATATTTATAAGTAAAAATGTGGATCTTGGCAATTGAAACATTAATAGCATCATATTTATAAATACACACTATGTGAATAAAATATTTCTCCACTGAGGTACATAGTAAAATTGTAGTGGCCATTTCACCCTTTAATCTGCCATGTCAAAAACCTCTAATTGGAAACAAAAATAACTTTAATCTAATGAATAATCTTTTTGCGATTTAGACTAAGTTAAGAATTATACTTCTATTTGTCTTATATTTAAACTCATATCTATTATTAACCATTCATGAGTGCATCCTTGGCTCTAAATTAGCCCTAACTTGGAATATATGGGGTTTCCTTATTCCACACTAATTTCTTAATTTGTTAATGTGGTAATACTTTGTTCCTTTGAACTGCAGTTTTTAGATCAGCCAATAAATATAAACTCCCAGGATTTCCACCTGCAAACATTTCTTGTCATAATAGGTACTTCAGTGATCTGGGAGGGAATGACCCAAGTTTCGAGCAGTAAGAAACACATACAGTTCTCAATATAATACATTGTTTTGAAATTCTAAACACAATTGTGCTTGTGGTGTGCAACCCTGTTAACTAAAAATGAGCTTATATGTACCACATTGTGCAATCTACACATCTAGCAATGAGAATGTATCAATCAATAATTGAGGTCTGGATTCAGTGTACTCAAACCCATTAGTGAAGTAGGCTCCAAAAATGGTCTAACAACGCACTACTTAAGCAAGAGAAGGTGGCATTAAGGGCTAGTGTGGTTACCATTCAACAATTCTAAATATAACTTTCGGCTTCCTCATTCTTTTTGCCAAACACCAAGATATTTGTAACTATTTGTACATTTTAGCTTGCTGCCTTTGAGCGGTCAGTGGCCCTTTTTTAAAGCAGTAAAAATGCCACCTTATTTGGTGTGCATATGTTTGCAAAAAAGAAGTAGATAATGACCCATCGTAAAAATTAATTTAAAAAAATTAAATAAAAGCAGAGACTGGTCTACCGGCTCTTGAACAGAAGTGGACTATTTTCTAGGTGGAAGTGCACATTTGCAAGAGAAACAGCCATCACTCACACTAAAGAGAGCCAATGGCTGAAGTAGGCTTATCCACTGCCCTATGCTGTAAGCTATGGTAGACAAAAATCAAATGTGAATGATACATCAACAGACCAATTGATGAAGAGGGATGACCAACAGTCCCTCTATGTATATAGTTATGTGTGTATCTATTTTTGTTGAGGGTGGCGAGTCAGCTAAAGCTGTCTTTAGGCCAGACAAAAAAGTAGGCGGGATGCCATTATTAAAAATAATAATAAGTATGCTGGGGTATTTACAAGAATATCATTGACTAAATCGTCTGACAAATATCGTGTACTAGAGGTCATTTACAATAATATTGCCTCAATGGAGTTAATTAAAATCTACGCTCAATGGATGATACTTTTGAAAACTAGATTTATTTTGCAATATTAATGTCAAGCTATGTTATTGATAACAATATTCTGTACTCTTGCCAGGTATGAAGCCGTGCTGCCAGGGGGAGACCAGATGTTCGATGATCCGACTGAGGCGATTGGCAAAAATCTTGGCGTATATCTTTGAGTCTGAGTTGATGAGTGATATTGGACGGTATGAAGAGGTTTGTTCCGGTGGTTTATCTTTTTTTGGGAAAATGGCTATGTTGGTATGTTTCCAGGATTCAGGGGATTTACCATGCCATTGTATCCCGAGAAAAAGATCATGAAGAAATGGGGTGATTAGATTACCGAGTATTTTATAAAGATCTAAGGGAATTCTGTCTGGCCCTGCTGCTTTTCCTGTAGCTAGTTCTGTTAGAGCTAGTTCTACCTCCGTTCTTGATACTTCTTTTTCGAGGTCTTCTCTTGTAGTTTCGTCTATGGTTTTACCTAGATTTGTCTCTATAAGCCAGTTATTCAGAAACTCTTTAGTATCAGGTGTTAACTGTCGGTCTTCATTTTGGTATAGCTTCTGATAGTAATCTTGAAATGATGCTGCTATACCTTCAGGGGAGGTGTGTTTCTGTCCCCCATATTCAATAGTTTGGATGGAATTATGTGATTGCTTCTGGCGAGTTCTAAGAGCCAGATGTTTCCCCACATTTTCTCCAGTTTCATATGTTTTATTCCGATTTACTTGGAGAATTTCTGCGGCTTTTTGTGAGAGGTCGCTATTAATCTCGGCTTTTAGAACTAGAATCTTGCAGAGAGTATCTTCCGCATGTCCCCCAAGATGGATCTGGGTGACGTGTAGGTGTTCTAAGTTTGTTAATTCATTTGCTAGCTGTGCAGCTAGCCTATCACGCTCTTTTTTTCGTGTTGCTACAAAAGTGACAGTTTCCCCCCTTAGAGCTGCTTTGTAACAATCCCATACGATCACCCTAGATGCACTATATTGATTAAAATCAAAAAATTCTTTAGTCCATTGCCTTATATGTGTTATATATTCCTGGTTGGCAAGAAGCTTACGATCGAATGACCATAGGGAATATACTTTCTTATACCTGGCAACTTCAAATACTAAAGAAAGTGCATTATGGTCTGATATCGTCTTAGGGGCTTTAGTTATGATGGCATTTAGGGCAATATCAGCAGTTGACAATATAAAATCGATACGTACGTATTTATATGAGGATATGGAAAATACGTATATCCAGGGTCACCTTTATTCTTCAGAGTCCAGATGTCTCTTAGATTGTGGCTGGCCATCAGTTGCTGTACTGCCCTAAATACTTTGGGCTTGCGCCCTGCATATGCATGCTGGGATTGTCTATTCTGTGGATGACCCATCGTTATGTTGAAGTCCCCGCATATTATGAGCGTGCCTGCCCATCATGCCAACTCAAGTTCTAACTCATTAAATAAAGTGGGCTCATCAAGGTTTGACCCGTAAATCGAGCAGATGGTGAGACCTATATCAAGTTGAATAATAGTCCACCTGCCGTGAGGGTCTGCCTTTTTACGCGTTGGTCTACCCAAATTCGCCCTTGCTAAGATGGTCACTCCCCTGATCTTAGAGGTCTGTGTGGTTGAAACCAAAATGTTAAATCCAGGGATTTTTAGCTGGTCTATTTCGCCAATTGGAATGTGGGTCTCCTGTAAACATATGATGTCCCATGAACGTTGATATATTATTTGATATAGTTGTGCCCTCTTCCCCCTATCGTTAAGTCCTGCTACATTCCAACATCCTAGATTTAGCTTCCCCATAGAATCCTTCCATAAATTAGACTATATGTAGTGTTATTTGAATTCATGCGTTGAACCACGATAATTATGCTGTTTACTGAATTAGTTGTATCCTTTGACTTGCTCATTTTATATTGCTTTTTCCCCCCCCACGCCCCCACCCAACTCCCCAACAAAACCCTCCCCCCTTACATCCCACAAAAAGGCAGCTAGACTCTATAAGAGTCTGTAGTGATGGATTAGCACTGCCTGACCAATACCAGAAAAACATGCATTGTTAAGAAATGAGGAAGAAGAAGAAGAAAGGGAGAAAAAAAAAGAATATTAAAGAGAAAAGGGAAAGAAAAAGGAAAAATAAGGAGGAGGGAAAGTGAAAAAGAGAGTAATAGCAGAAGCTATTATACTACTAATTTCATAATACAAACATATCTTGTTGATGAAATTAACAATTAAACCTTATTTATATGTTAACTTATATCTTATCTTGTGCATTGAGTACAGCACTGCTCGGCCCTGTGATTTGAGTGCATTCAAAGCTCCCCTTTCCCTGTGATGCTACAAACATTATCTGACTTTATACAGAGTCCTTGAAGAGTCTAGAATATGAGGATTGCAATTATATTTATTTTATACTCTCAAGGTACTCTTTTGCCTTGATCTCTGAGGTAAAGTATTTTATTTGTCCACCATACATGACTTTCAATTTGGCTGGATTATTCAGGTACACCACAGCTTTTTTCTCTTGAAAGGGCTTGATTAACTGTCTGAGACGCCATTTCCTTTCTACTGTAAAGTGGCAGAAATCCGGGCGCACAAAATATGAGATAGTATCTCTACTGCGATGCTTGTCTGGTGTAACTTTATCCGAGATGGCCTGTCGGAGCGTGAAATTCCCGAAATAAACTAGGACCGCTCGTGGATATTTCCCTGTTGTTGTGGTTTTTAAAGTTAGTGGAACCCTGTGAGCTCGCTGTATCTCATAGTTCCAATCCCAGCTAGAGAGTTCAGGGAGGGTGTCGCGCAAAAGCTGTATAATAAACAATCGTCAGTCCTCCCCTTCAGCTTTTTCGGGTATACCAGGAAAGCGTCGATTATTTCGACGCAGCCGGTTTTCGCAATCCTCGAGTTTCCATCTTACGTCCTGGAGTTCAGCTTCATGAGCTTCTACTCGTTCGTTAGTCGTTGCTGCCTCTGTCTCATTCAAAACTATTCGGTCTTCCATCTCATTTATTCGTTCAGTGAAAGCCCCTACGGTTTTAGACAGCTTGCGTACAACACCTTGAACTTTTTGTAATGCAGCCCGTGCCTTTCGTCCATCCTTAGATGTTTCTTCGTGGTGAGATGCAATGGCATGCAGTACTGTATCAATGACTTGGGTTAATGTAGCCCCTGACTGATCAGATTGAGCCGTTGTGGATGCCTGAGTTAGGGGTGGAGGTTGAGGTATTTGAGAAGTATGGCTTTGGTTCGAACCAAGGTTTGTTGGGATATAGTCTCATACCAAGTTGTTTGCCCTGTGGTGCCCTCCCTTTTTCTTTTTTAATACAGTCCTCCGCCTGTCCCGTGACCCCTTGGTGCGGGGATCGGAATCACTTTCTGTACTTATGACTGATTCGGCATCTTCTTCTGCTTCATCAATCTCCCCATCTGTATCCCCCGACCAGCTGATGTCCTCTGAAAATGAATAAAAGTCTGTGGGGTCTGTGAGATCTTTATCTGTCTCTGTTGTCTCAGCCAACTCAGTCTCTAGAGTTTCTGTCGTATTGTCAGATGTGCTAATCTTTTCGTTTACTCTTTCAGTTACATTCTCTTCGGTGAGTGCTTGATTGAGTTTAATACCAGGCTGTTCAGATGTATTTAGACACGCTCCGTTCCCCCTAGTGGTGTTTTCTATTAGTGGGGGGGATATGGGTATAGTTATGGGTATTTCCATATTCAGCTGAGTGTTGTTATCACCAACGTCACCAGTAGGATCAACATTAGCAGGGGGAGTAGGTATTACAGGCATTCCTGATGTACTTAATGTTAAGATAGAAGTTACGCTAGACACTGCGCTGTCATTACCCCCGGGGGACATACCTTGCTCAGCTTGTGGTTCCAGGAGGTCCGTTGCAGTTGCCGTAAGGTTCAGGGCCCCGGGAGCTGCTATCGCAAAAGTCTCTTGTCTCTCCAATTGTTCCATGGGGGCCAGGCGTCCAGACATCGCCACACACTCTGCAACGGAGACAGACACCGAACAAACATCAGGTACTCCACTCGGGGTACAGTCCTCTACCGCCGGAGGAGTTTCAACAGAGGAGTCCATATTCAGAGATTCAAAAGGGGTAGTTGTCGAGTCTAGCTGTGCATGCATATTTGGAGCTTTTTGACTTGCGGCGCGTTGCATCATTGAAATCACAGACGGGGTAGGAGTGGATTTTACCATGGTTTTCCGGGTCGGTGTTCCATCCGCTGGTCCCCTCACAGCGCTGCTTTCCATGTCACAGAGAGCAGTCGCCCTACGTCTGTTCATTGTTTCTTGGTCGCCGAGAGCTTGCTTAGCCGCTCTGGTTTTTGCCGCGGCTGCATTTGCGGCTGAGTTCTTCGGAGCCATACTGCCGGCGAGAGCGGCGTCTTCCGTGCTTCCCGCTTGCTGCTGCCGAGAGAGATGAGCACCTGGAGATGGGCGGTTACCGCTCAATAGTCGTATCACTGTGAAGCCGATCAAAGAGGCTAACAGTGAAAGCTGGGCTCTCCAAGCCGGACTTTCGCATACGCGAGGTGAGTCTGCCAGCTTGGTACTCTGTCCACACCGCACCACGGACATTCTCTCACTCCCAATTTGCGTCGACCATTCTTGTTGATTTTTCCTCAGGGGGACAACGCAAAGTTTTTCTATTAATTAGTTTTATGATTTCAGCCGGCAGTTGTACTATAGCCTTTTCGTCTGTTTTCTCCCAAAAATCAGCATGTTCGTCAGGAGCTGGTCAGGAGCTGCTAACGGCGATTTAGCCAGTCGCCGCCATCTTACGACAGATCATATCCGTAGAGCCATCTCCCTCTTTGACATCATGGGAGTAGAAGGAGGCCAGATGTCGATGATCCTATTGGACGCGGAGGAGGCCTTCGACCGGGTCTCATGGCAATTCCTTTGGGAGGTATTAGCAGTAAACAACCTTGGCCCGGTCTTTATAAAATCCATCAAGGCCCTCTATGTTGACTCCAAGGCAAAAATTATGGTAGGCGGTAGCGAATCTGAGTTCATCAATATCCAGAGAGGCACGCGTCAAGGTTGCCCGTGCTCCCCGCTACTCTTCGCCCTCTATATCAATCCACTTATCCTTAAACTTATAACTTCACCAACAATCGAACCAATTAAAGTGGGCCTGTATAGCACTAAAGTACTCGCCTACGCCGATGACGTGGCGGTATTAACACCCAACCCCACAGAGGCAATTGTCGAGATTGAGGAAATCACATAATTTTTTGGTTTATATTCAGGATACTCCCTGAATAGGGACAAAACGATGGTCATTTGTACCGGGAATACGTCTTTTGTCAGCCAATACAGAGTTAATAATGCAAAATATCTGGGGGTGAATATCTCGCCAAAAATCAGTGAAATCAATCAACTAAACTATGACCCGCTTATTAAAAAAATCAAAAAAGACTTACTTAGAGTTAATAATCTCCACCTCTCTATAATAGGTAGAGGGAATTACATTAAAATGAGCGTATTCCCAAAGATATTATATCTATTCCGGGCAATTCCCCTCTTAACTAATAGCGACACAATCAAAACTTTAGACTCAGCTATTTTGAGATTTGTCTGGAATTATGGCAAAGTCAGGAGAGCGCTCCCTAAGCTAACATTACCATACTCTAGAGGCGGCTTAGCAATTCCAAACTTAACATATTATCTATGGGCGACCCTCCTACAACAAATGACCATCCTGTTTACAGCTCGAGTTTCTATAGATACCAGTCGGGATCAGGCTATACCGTCAATTTATGAATTAATATTAGGAAGCAAGGCCAGGGGCCTGTTTTTAAAACATGTAGAGCCATCCTACTTTAAAAAGATAAAATTTAAGATCCTTATAGACGCTTTAAAAATTTGGAAAAGAACCACCAAATCACTGACAATACCAAGGTATACCAAATATACACCCTTATAGCAGAGCTCAATAATCCCACTCTACCTCAACGATAATACATCTGGGAGGTGGGAGAGATTAGGCTGAGTAACAGTTGGAGATTTCCTAGGCAGAGAATGTAAACCTACTTTCGAAGAACTCTGTGTTAAATATCAAATCCCCGCACGGATTACTTGAAATTTATAGAAATCTCTACCTCCCTTAGACAGTCGGCATCTACTATAGACTTAAAAACCATACCGCTACTAGATCTCATAGGCAAACAGACAACTATTATAGGCAATATCTAAGACTTATTTATAAGGAATCATTCTGATGATCTCGAACATATCTAAACAAACTGGGCTAACAAGTTGAATAATGTAAACATCGACATAGATATGTCTTTATACCTATCATCTAAAGTATTGCTGGCCTCTAACCTAAAAGCTCAAACCTATAAAACAATATATGATTTATACTTTACCCCCGCTAAATTATTCACCTGGGGTAAAAGTGTATATGATCAATGCCCAAGGTGCTCGCTAGGACCAGCTAATCTTATTCACATGCTCGCGGAATGCCCAAAACTAGACGAGATTAAAAAAGGCATTGTCAAGTACTGGGTCGAAATCTTCGGACACAAATTAAGAACTTCAACAACTCTTTTTATCCTAGGCTACGACGACTCCCTAGGGCATAGCAATAAAGAAGCCATGGCTATTTTTGTAGGCACAGCTGTCTATTGAATTATTCTGGCAGCACGGTGGAAGGACCCAGACGCCCCCACTTTTCAGGGGTGGTTGAGTAGATTGTTAGGTATATACAAGCAAGAGGCAGCAATCTATAGAACTAGAGGGAAAAAATTGAGATCACTAGGTGAACAGATATGGGCCCCAGTTGCCACCTGGTGTGAGAATCACAGAAATACATAACTCTTTTAACTAGAAAACACTGTATAAAAGCATTTTTGGTAGGCATTCCTTCCCTAAAATCCTCTAGTTTGCTGCTCTTTTCCAATATTTGGAATACATTGGAGAGTCCACACGAAATGACTGTGAAATGAACCATGTATTTTAGCATTACCTATCCAGCTTAATTTGTTTGCTTAGAATGAATAATGTATTATATGTTCTTATTTCTGTCTCTTTAATCATTTTTGTTTGCTATTTGATAATATTTTGGTAAAACTTTTGTATACTTTATGCTTTATGTATGAAACGTTACTTAGTTTCTTTTTTGTATGTACCCTTTGAACTTGCTCAAATAAAAAAAATAAAAAAAAGATAACAATATTCTGGCATGCAACCGTAGTGCGGTTTCACCTAAGTAACCCATGATATGGTCCTATAAAATTGTTTGAACTATCATGCCACCAATAGGGAAGTACCGTATTTTCCGGCGTATAGGACGACCCGGCGTATAAGACGACCCCCTACTTTTCATGATGAAATGTAGGTTTCGTCCTATACTCGCCGTATAAGACGACCCCCACTTCCGCCGGCTGGAACCTTCTGAAGTCCCCTTTCCATATCCATGAACTGAGTAGAAGACGTGCGCTAGTGACGCTCCTCTACTTCCGATGAACGTGAAACGTGAGGATTATGGCGCCAGATCAGCGCATACACCGCTGTGTCTCTAGGATGAAGACGCAGTAAGAATACTGAAATGCCCCGTGGACCCTCTCCCATCGGCACTACAGCACTACGGGGCTGTACCGGTGAGTAACTGTGCACTAAATCATGTGCAATTTTAGATTAATGTAACCGGTAAACGTGGGAGTGTGAGCGCGCGAGTAGAGCCCAGGTCATATTGGAGGGTTCCACGTCGGTGGAGCGTTGCTTCCACTCATCAAAATTTAGTGTCCGGCGTATAAGACGACCCCCGACTTTTGAAAACATTTGAAGGGGTTAAAAAGTCGTCTTATACGCCGGAAAATACGGTACTCTGCCTCCTTTACTTTCTTACGTGACTGTATCTTGGATCCCAGAGATGAAACATCACTATACATAATTATACTTAATAAGTCATAAAAGGAAAAGTTAGATCACTTTTGTCTACAATGCAAACTAAGACAATTAGAAAATTATATACGCTTCGTCATACATGTCTCTAGATAAGAGGAAACACAGATGTATGAGGGATTCCCCTGGAGGATGACTGACTTCACAAAATGTAAAGATAAGGACAAGATTAAAATTTCAGCGTTATGTATATCTTGAGAGATACTCAGAAAAACAAAAAAGCAATGGGTGGAATGCTTGAATTAATCTTAGAAAATGGTATATATCGTGGGATGCTATTCTCGTTCTTTGCTTTATTGTCCACTATGTCGCTCCAGAAAGAGAATAGCCAAAGGTTGGGCTATAGGCAGCCCACCTGTGCTACAATTTTCAGCGGACATAGATGTTTTAATTTTTAGTGGGGTTTTTCAGGTATTTTAAGGCAGTGAAGGAACTCATATAGTACTGAATTTTCAGTCATTTAATGTACTTTTTAAATGTAAGACGAAACAAAAAAGTGAACATTAACAAATAATTCCAAAGTTTCCATTAAAAAAACATAAAATAAAGAGTACACCATGAGACTTCAAAGGCAAGAAAATATACTGTAAAGCGCTACGAGGCCTCCGGGTAGTTAGGCGCTATAGAAATACTTTCCTAATCCTACTTTCCTAATCCTATTATTTTCTTTTATATAGTATTTAAAACGTCCTTTTTTTAAATTTCTAAGCATTGAAAATATTAACTTATAATAATTAATTGTAATCAACTTGGTCGGGTGAAAGGCTCTGTTGACCTTGACAGGATCCCTGAGAGTTGTATGTCAGTTTAAGGAAATTATCTGGAGAAGATAAATATTCAGACGTGGATGTTTTCGTCTACTGTACTCTGCACTATCCTGGTGACAATATTCCAGTTTAATAACACCTTTCAATCCTGTCTTACCAGGGAGCAGTAACTGATCAGCAGATCACACTCCTAGTTAATGGATGAATTGTTATTGGAGAAAACTCCCTAATGTGAAGGAGATAGGCACATGCTTAGGTTTTCGTTGCTGTTATTTTAGCAAAATCCTGTAAGACATTCAAATTCTAAGCACCTCTCTCGTGGGATACACATAAACTGGATGAACATAGCTTGAATTTCGAGGTTTGACTTTTTAATAAATGAGTGCCACTTTCTATTGGGGGACACTAATCGAGTGTACCACGTAAAGGATAAAGTAACTTGTCATCATGAGTGAGTGGGCCGGCTTATAATTTTGTGTGAAACTGTAAATGCACTTGTGCTTTTGAAGAATTTATGGAGTAATGCACCAAACAAAATATGCCCTTGGATTCTTGACAACAAAGTCATATATGTACGGTGGTACATGGAATACCCAAAGTCATTATTTATATTCAGGTGTAACAAACATCATAAACTTTTAAGAAGCGCACATTGACACCCCAATATACCTTGGATCACATAGTAATTACAAGAATGCAGTTACCAAATTTGACAAACTGATCCTAAAACTAGGATTTTGCCAACACAGAAACAGGCATAAGACTTTTGTAGAAAAATCTCCTCCAATGACATTGAAAAAGGGACTATGGTTACCCAACATGAAACTCAACAACTATCAAAACAAGCATTGGCAAAGGGCCATGGGTTAACCCGGACTTGAAAATTTTGTATGTGGAATAATTTAAAAGAAAGAAACACTTCAGGGGAACCAACAAAGTTCACAAGAACTTTGCAAGCAGATCATTTGCAACCACTGTCCACATGCACTCTTGGAAAATCTGCAGCTACACTACGTCCTCGTTTCAAATGTCATGTGAAATTTATGGAACATGGCATTGTCATCATACATCTCAAAAGATAACACATGAAAGCCTGCACCAGCAAGGTGAGCACCACAGGTGCACATGTGTACACAAACACACACACCATTTTTTAAATTAAAGCCTACTAAACAGCGCAGCTGTCTGGTTTGCTAAAGACCTCTCGGGTCCCTGGAAATGCATTCTGCCCATTGCCCATTGCTTACCATTGTTATGTTATGTTAGGGATTACTTGTATAGCGCCTATCACCGCCGGTCTCTAAGCGCTTACCAGAAAGAACATAACACACTAATGACCCTAGAACCTCTGTTGTTTCACCTCCTATGATGTCATGAAGGCCTTTCTGAAAAGATAAGTTTTTAGTTTCTTTCTGAAAGGTAGAAGCTGCGGTTCCTCTTTCAAGGTAGGCGGGAGCTCGTTCCACAGTTGTGGGAGGAGCACAGACAAGGCCCTGCCTCCTTTGGTCTTTAATTTGAACCTAGGTTGAAACAGGTTGGAGGTTGTTCCTGAGCGCAATGGCCTCCCGGGAATGTACCTCTTCAGACGTTGCTTAATGTACTCTGGGGCTTTCCCAAAGAGTGCCTTATGGGCCACACAGAGACATTTGAACTGCACTCGGAATTTCACTGGGAGCCAGTGCAGCTTTTGAAGCAGTGGGGTTACGTGCGAGTTTCTAGGCAAAGAATGGATCAGCCTGGCTGCATCGTTTTGTATTACCTGCAGCTTCCTCAACAGCTTCTGTGGTAGGCCTAGGTATAAGGCATTGCCATAGTCAAGTCTCGAAATGACTGTGGCGGATACGATCAAATGCAGGGTGGAGGCAGATAGGATGGGAACTAGCTTTCGCAGTTGCCTCAACACACCAATGCAGGATCCGACCACAGCAGAAACTTGAGGGGCCATTGAGAGGTCTGCATCGATCCTTAACACCAAGCTTTTTACCACAGAGCCAGGAGACGGAGTGGTTCCTAGCTCGGGGGGCCAGTACAGGTCACTCCAGGGATCCTCTTTGTTGCTAATGGCTTTGTGCTTTGCAACTGACAGTTTCTTGCTTTTTCTTTGCTGGCTCTTCTTGTTCTAGGCTGTTCAGCATGTCTTTGTCCGCGCATGGCGCATACCCTGTTTACTGACCTACTCCTTGTATTCTTCCACAAATGCTCGCTTTCTGTAAATAGCCTTTAAACGTTATTCTTATCTAGGCACATTTGCTGTGCAATCAAAGACAGATGTCAAATGTTAGGCTCTGTCTTTGGAAGGAGCTTGGTGTTTACTTTTTTTTCTCTGACTTCAAAGTGAGAGGATTATGTGACAATCTTGCAGGATACTGGCAAGGAAAGGAAAGACTTTTTCTAACACACAACAAAATTTACATTTCCGTAAATGAACTGTGTAAATATTTTAGAATATATCAGAATTAGGAAAGCCCAAATGAAAAACTTTTTTGTAATTCTAAAGTGCAGTGGAAACAAATACTTTCAAACGATCAAAACAAATCAATGTACTAGGTGATGCCATTTTGACACATTATTGTTTGTGCACTACATAGTTTTATCAGTAAAACTGCATATCTTGCAAATGTAATGGCCTCTTCAATTGAAAATGTGTTGTCTTTAACGGCAGTGTGCTACCACGCTATACATACTCCATAGTATACACTCCACTCTACAATACGCTACTCCACTCTAAGCCACACCACACCACTCTATGACCCTCCACTCTACGCCACTCCACAACTCCCCACTCCATTCAACTCCACTCCATGACACTCTTTGACATGACACTCTACTCTGCTCTGTGCCACTCCACTCAACGTCCTTCCACTCTACTCTACAACACTATACTTCGCAATCTGGCCGTTCCACCCAACAACATGACTCTCTACAACACTCTACTCCACTTTACAAAACTTTATGCCACTTCACTCTATGCCAGTTTACTCCATTCCACTCTACTCTACGGCACTCCACTCTATGCAACTCCATGCCACAACACTCTACTCCACTGTAAGACCATCCACTCTACTCCACTCTATAGCCCTCCACTTCACTATATGCCATTACATGATACTCTAATGCACTCCCCTCTACTCTACAACCCTGCCACAAAACTCTATGAAACTCTACTCTGCTCTACACACTGCTCCACTCTATGCCACTCCACTACACAACACTCTACTCCACTCTATGACACTTTACTCAACTCTACTCCACTCTATGACACTCCACTCTATACCCCTCCAATCTACTCTACAACACTCTACCCCATACTACATCTCTCCACTCTACTCCACTCTATGCCATTCTACACAACTCCCTGTCACTCTACAACACACTACACAACTTTACTCCACTCCACTGTATGATACTCTCCGGCACTCTATGTCAATCTACAACACTCTACTCCATTCTACTCTACAACACTACTCCACTCTATGCCACTCCACCCTAAGAGATTCTACTCCTCTCTGACACTTTACTCCACTCTGTGTTATGCCACTCCAATCCACTCCACTCCATTGCACTTCACTCTGGCACTTCACAAAACTGTACTCCACTCTTTGCCACTTTACAAAACTCTAAGCAACTCCCCACTTTACTCCACTCTACAACACATTATTCCACTGCACTCTATGATACTTTACACCACTCTCCTCGTTCTATGCCATTTTACTCTACAACACTACTCCCCTCAATGCAACTGTACCCAACTCCCTCCACACCAATTTATTCCAGTCTACGCCAATCCACTATACAACACTCTATCCCCATTCTAGACATCTGCACTCCACTCTAGTCCCTCCACAACATTTTACTCCACTCTGTGCCATTCCACTCTAGTCCACTCTGTGCCACTCCACTCTTTGTCAATCTACTTCACTCTACTCTGTGCGAATCCCTCTATGCCTGTCTTGGCACTTCACTTCACTCTAATCCACGCCACTCTACACCACACCATTTTACAACATGCTACGCCACTCTCCTCTCCTCCATGACAATCCACAACACTCCATGCCACTCCACTCTAAGCCATTCCACAACACCCTATGCCACTTCATGACAGTCTAGTCTATGACATACACTTCATAACAGTCTTCTCTATGCAAGCAACTTTTAGTCATGCAGATCAGCAACCACGTTGGTGGGGAACATGCCTAAAACAAATTAGAAAAGCTAACAGCTCTTGAACAGAAGATATCTGCTGGTTTTAGAAGTTTTTTTCTCTGTTTCAATCACTTTAACAACCCAAGTTGTTGAATGGAGTTGACAGCTGACGTCACAAGAACGCGCTTCATCCTAGCTATCATATAATTGCCTCCACTGAGGAAGGATATGATCCGACACAAAATGTGTGGGTGTCTCCTCGGGCACAGATATTGGTGTTGTTCTCCAACAGCCAATGTTCTTCAATAAAGTTTTTCAATACTTCTTGATTTCTTTAAAGTATTTTATTCATACTTTTAGATCCAAAATCATGTACTGTTCAATTTTCTATAATTTCATAGACTTTTTATATGTATCAACGTTTCTTATTCATCCATCAATTTATCCTGAATAGCTATATCCAATGCATTTCGGCATGAGCCTTCATTAGGGAAGTCGCTATTAAATTGCAAAAACGCCTAAGCGGGAATCGGGGCTTCCTCCATGGTTCTCCTCCCGAGCAGGGAGTAATCCTAAGGAGCACGAATTACTGTGAATAATAACTGAAAGATACAGCAGTGCACAGTCACACCACAGAAGGATATGATCCGCCAAGTAGGTAGTGCCAGCCTGGAATGTAAAAATACATCTTTAAAATCTAACAACACACCGTTTTGCTTTTTACTCTATATATTTCAGTTAGCCTCTTGGAAAAATGACAACAGCTTACTTGTATTCGACTTACAGCCGAGCTGGTATCTCAATTTGTTTCCTCCCAAAGTGGGGAACGAAAAGGTTGCCGAACAGCCTGCAAACATGTCTCATTGGTCACCTACATGAAGCAAAATGACATAACTACGGCATGTTAAAGCTTGTCTCTGTGCAAGGTTTGACTGCAGAACTTGTGGAGTTTTCATGGCTGTGCTACCCAGAATTCTAATGTCTCCCTACTACAACATTGAAGCTGATTGTGCCATGGAAAACACAAAGGCAACAGGGCTATAAAAACATTTACTTACCGGCTGTTCATAAAACAAAGATACATTTATGTCTTTCTCCCACCTATTATCCACCCCCACATCTCGCACCATGGCTACTATAGTCTCCCCGACATTATGCGACAACACTAGTAACCACAATAATAACAAGGCCATAACTAGAAGG
The DNA here is from genome assembly GCF_964263255.1 of Lissotriton vulgaris. Lineage (NCBI taxonomy): Eukaryota > Metazoa > Chordata > Amphibia > Caudata > Salamandridae > Lissotriton > Lissotriton vulgaris. The sequence goes on along the minus strand of NC_141685.1, from coordinate 431,611,556 downwards.
CAATGCAATCTGGTGACTAGTAAATCAAGTCGATAACTGTGGAGATCTGGTCATACTGTTTGGGTGCCGGGTGGGGAGGGGAGGGGGGTGTAATATGAGTATGAACTCTCTGGTGTGGAGACTCTCGGTCTAATGGTATGTCATCAATGTTGCTACTGGTTTAAAACGTACATACTGTTACGGGGAAGGGGGCAGGAGCCTGGGGTAGGAGCTGTTATAGCCTGGCATCGACCAACCCCATTTTTGATTATTTGTTTGTGGTGACAGGCACTCTGCGAGTTGGGGTGGTGGGAGTTGCTTTACCCACTAGCAGGGCAGCAGTGTTTCCGGGAATGTTAAGTTTTTATTGTTTTGATCATCAGTTTATTTTACAGTGCACAGTCAGGGCAATGGGTTGATACATCTTGTCAGACATAGGATGGGGTACTTAGCACAGGAATAGTGTCACACGAGTGGGTAACATCGCAGGGCACAGGACAGATACCAAAAGGGGGGTGACGGGTGCGCCAGCAAGGGGCTACCAGTTTAAGAATTCTGTCCTGGAATGTTACCGGCCTGGCGAGTCATATTAAATGAAGCATAGTGCTACAATATCTGCATCAACACTCCCCAGGCATTGTGCTACTGCAGCAAACACACCTCATAGGCCATAGATATTGAGCTCTAGATACGTATGTAAGCTGATTGCACATGCTGGTTATGCAACCGGTTCTCGAGGAGTGGGAATATTAGTCAAGTCGAGTCTCATCTTGGTAATTGAAAAGATCTGGCACGATCCCCTGGGGAGGTTTGTGGCCCTTGCAGGGAAATGGGAGGGGCAAGCGGCCAATTTGGTCACAAGTTACATTCCGCCGGTGGCGTGGTCCGAGGCATTTAGAGCGCTAGGGACCTTGCTGGTCAATTTTCCACCGGGACTGTTGGTGCTGGGCGGTGATATGAACTCTACTAATGACCGAGGGCGACAGAGAGATAGAGGAGGAGCCGTTCCGCGTGCTCATCGAGGCTGTGGGTTTAATAGATCTCTGGCAGTTGCATAACCCCAACACTCGTCAATACACCTTCTACTCAGCCACCCACGGATGTTACTCGCGGCTTGATCACATATTGCCACATGGAGGAGGGGAGGCATGGTTCTCTAGCGCATGGATTGGTCTACGCCACGTGACATTTTGGATCATTCTCCAGTAGAGGGAATGGTGAGAGGTCCAGCTCGTCAATACACTATGCCTCCCAGACTGAACGCATGGTTCTTTAAGAACAAAGAAAATGCTCAAAAAGTCAGGGAATTGGCTCAACTCTATTTCCAGGAAAATGAGGGGTCGGTTGAGGAGGTCTGTACTCTGTGGGAAGCTTTTGAACCAGTTAGGAGGGGGCATGTCCAGGCCTGCATAGGAGGTGACCATACAGAAAAAAAACTGCAGTGGGACAGATTGGAGGCAACAATACTGGAGATGAAGGCAAACTTTTTGGATGGAGGGAAAACTGACAAGGAATTAGCACACCGGGTATAGCTTTAGAGGCACGAAATGCAAGCTATGGCAAATAATGCCGCAGATTCGGCTGCGCTGGCAACGCAGAGAAGGGTATGACCTGGCAGATAAAGCCAATAAAATGATCGCCTGGCTAGAAAAAAGAGACAGAAAAGGAGTTGGGTGGCAGAACTAAGCAACAAAAGCGGACCTGCACACTCCACTGGGAAAGACTTGGCACGAGTATTTGCCGATTACTATGAGGAGTTATATGAGTCAAACCCTGTTAGGACTGCCACAGACTGTAGTGAGCTGCTAGAAGAAATGAGACTGCCAGTGCTGTCAGAGGAAGACAGAGAAAACATTGAACAGGACATAACGACAGAGGAAATAGTAGGTGCCATACAGGATTTACAGGCAGGGAAGGCACCGGGACCTAATTGTTTGCCAGTGGAGCTCTTTAAATGTACGGCAAACACCGTGGCCCCATATCTCTTATGTATATTTAATGAGGCAAGAGAACGGGGGTATTTGCCGGTTGACCAGCGGACGGCAACCATTGTGGTAATTCCCAAGGCAGGTAAGCCAGCTGATCAGTGTAGTTAGTACCGGCCAATAGCCTTGTTAAATTTGGAGGTTAAAATACTGGCCAAGGTCTTGGTAAACCAACTTCTAACACCAATCACGACGCTGATACACCCAGACCAATCAGGATTTATGCCCCGCTGAAGCACTAGGCTTAAACTTTGACGGCTCTATGGGGTGATGCACCTGGTAAAGACCAACCCGGGGGTAGAGGCAGCGCTACTGTCTCTTGATGCCTGCATGGCGTTTGACAGTATAGAGTGGCACTACCTATTTGAGGTCCTGAAACGGTTGGGTTTCGGTCCTCACTCCCAGTCCTGGATTAAGCTGCTGTAGACGCATCCACTGGCCAGGGTTCGAGTGAATGAGTCAGATTCCTGCACTTTTGCTCTCCATAAAGGTACGAAGCAGGGGTGCCCTTTTTCACCAATTTTATTTGCATTGGCGCTCGAGCCGCTCGCAGAGTGGGTAAGGGGTGACTCAGTGGTCTCGGGCATCTACGGGAGAAACAGTGGGAAGAGAGAATATCACTGTACACCGATGATGTCCTTCTGTATGTGACAAGACTACAGTTCACAATAAGCCGGCTACTGCAGATTTTTAAGCTCTATGAAGGGTACTCGGGATACCAGATTAACTGGGATAAGTCACTCTTGTACATGTTATCGAACTGGCCACCTCCGCTACTGGGTGCAGAAACCAAACTGCTGGTGAAGGATAGCATTAAATACCTGGGTGTACAGATAGCCAAACGGACTCTGGATTTCTAGTGGGGAATTTACAGCCACAGGTGGAACGCTTAGGAAGAGATGTAGCCCACTGGAGGACGGTGTCAATATCCCTTATAGGGAGAGTGGTTCTCTTCAAAATTATGTCTTTACCACGAATATTGTACGTCATACAAAACACCCCCAGTCTATTTACTGACAAATTCTGTAAGGACGTGGAGAGTGAACTGAGAACACTGTTGTGGGACGGTGGGGGGGCACGGATCGCATTGGCTAAACTACAAAAGGGAGTATATGATGGTGGTATGCCCATTCCGGACCTTCAAAAATACTACTGGGCCTCCCATCAACTGGTCAGCAACGACTGGGTATTTGTGGACAGAAATCACCCAGCATACAGGGTGGACCACTGGGTGATGGGGGCTAGAGGCTACCTTGGTGCACTGTACGGGCGAGGAAAGAAAGAAAACATGCCACCACATACTCAGATAGTACTAAATGTGTGGTCAAGGGTCAATTGATTCCTGGGCGGAGCTAACAGAACAGACCCCTCTATGGGGTAGTGATATGCTTCGGGAAGTGGGTAGATGACAGGGTTTCGCTAAATGGAAATTGATAGATATCGTATGCTGGGGGAAGTGTGGCGGAGAAAGGCTGCGCTTTCGTTCACCGTGCTACAAAAAGAATATCAATTGGCAAACGCAGAACACTATATGTACCTACAACTGAAGCACGTGCTAGGCAGGGACCTCAAATGAGAGGATCAGATCCCTTAATATAGCCCGTTAGAGGACAGATTGGTACTAGATCCAATTCCTGAGAAAGCACTGTCATGCACATACAAGAAGATAATTAATAACTCCCCAGATCTCCTCACAAAGACACAGGAGACCTGGGAGTCTGATGTCTGCTCGACACTACACTCCTGAGGCTTGAGCCGGGAGGTTATTTTAAATTGCACTGCTCTTGATTTTAAAAATTGTATTGCACTTCCCCGTGTGTCCTCTCCCTCACCCCCCGGCACTCGATCCACTCTCGCGCTGAATTACTTAGCGGCGGAGAAGAATTTTGTGTTGTACCTGATAGCATTTTCCTCTCAGTGAGGAGGCAGATTACTTGCATTGCTCCCGTGGGTGTGGCCGATTCTCAGGCCGTCATCTGCTGGGGACTAACCTGGGATCTGAGTAAGAGAAAATACAGCGGCCATCTTTGTGAGGGCTCACACTGCTCGTCGCTCGCCCGACTGTATAAAACTAGAGAAGGCACGTGAGGCTTCCTACTGCTCGACACTACACTCCTGAGGTTTCAGCCGGGAGGTTATTTTAAATTGCACTGCTCTTGATTTTAAAAATTGTATTGCACTTCCCCGTGTGTCCTCTCCCTCACCCCCCGGCACTCGATCCACTCTCGCGCTGAATTACTTAGCGGCGGAGAAGAATTTTGTGCTGTACCTGATAGCATTTTCCTCTCAGTGAGGAGGCAGATTACTTGCATTGCTCCCGTGGGTGTGGCCGATTCTCAGGCCGTCATCTGCTGGGGACTAACCTGGGATCTGAGTAAGAGAAAATACAGCGGTCATCTTTGTGAGGGCTCGCACTGCTCGTCGCTCGCCCGACTGTATAAAACTATACGTCAATGGCTCCGCGCAGCGGACGCGCATTGCGGGCGCACCGATCGCGCGCCGGAGTCAAGCCTGAGTCCTGCCCGTCTGCGCCCATCCGCGACCGAACGGGGCACGGGGCAGGACTCCATGCCCACACAGACAAAAACTCAAAGTCAGACAGGGTGGATAACCATCGAAGAATACACTACTCAAGCACTACACTACTAGAACTGGGTAAGACCTCTAATAAATCCTGTCTACACACCATGGACCCTAATATGATAACGTCCCACTGTAATTTATGCAACACACCAAATCCCACTTCTCAGACCCATAACGTCCCAACGACCAAATTAAAAATGATGTTGCTCAATTGCAGATCCATGATAAAACATAAAACTGAAATACACGACCTACTGCAGAACTGTGACTACGATGTAATGTTTCTCACTGAAACATGGTTAGAGGAATCCTCCTCCCCCGATATCTTAGAGACAGTGCCCCCGAACTACAGTCTTCTAAGAATCGATAGGCCCAAACAACGTGGTGGAGGACTTGCTCTGATTTGCAAAAAGGAACTTGAATGTTCTCTCACTAATAAAGCCATCACAAACAGTGAATGTGGTACCTTCTCCATAAAATTGACTCCATCCACGACCATTACTGGTCTCCCTATATATCGCCCTCCTGGCACAGCCACACCGTTTTGCAATCAAATCATAGAAGTAGCCACTCAACTAGCTATAAGGCACAATAACTTCATGATTTTAGGTGACCTCAATCTTCATCTTGAAGACAATAACGCTAAAGAGGCTCAAATACTCAAGACAGCATTACACGCGCTGGGAATAAAATTGCTATCCACCAACCCCACGCATCAACATTGTCACCTTCTTGACCCTATCTTTGCCACTTGGGAAGGAATTGAAATGCTTCCCACGGTCCCTATAATATGGTCCGACCATCATATCATTACCTTCAACGTCCCTACTTACAATACTAATAAGGCTCCCATTAAACCACTGTCTTCAAAGCGCCGAAATTGGAAAAACTATACCCCTGAACGCTTGATTAGCGAATTAGAGAAACACCCCCCTCCGGCAGGTCAGTCCTTACAAGACACATGGAATAACTACGAACTCTGGCTAGGTAAGGCATTAGACAAAATCGCCCCGTGGACGTCGAAACCTCCTGTCAGGAGAACTAAATCAGAACCATGGTACTCGGAAAAACTAAAAAACGCTAAGACCCAATGTAAAGCGACAGAACGCAAATGGAGAAAAAATTATTCTCCCGAACTTAAGGACATTTACAAATCGGAATTAAAAAAATATCAAAAAATGATAAGAGAGGAAAAAAGCGCCTTTTATAAAATCAGAATTGAAGAGGCAGCCAATCCCACAAAAGAACTGTTCCGTATCTATAAAGAACTAACAGATACATCATGTTTAGATACCCAGGACACATATTCCAACGACATATGCGAACAAATAGCTGACTTCTTCGTCGAAAAAATTCACGCCACTTTCCCCAAACCCTCTACATTAGGAAGAGAAACAAGAACCACAACCCCCCTGGTTCAAAAGCCCACCCTGACCCAATTCACTACACCTGACAAAAAATCCCTGATCAACATTATAAATAGCATACATTCAGGTTCCCCGACCGATGTGTGTCCTTTGGTAAAAAGTAAAGATATCATGGAAAACTTCCTTATAGATCACATAAGTAACATGATAACCCTCTCATTTCAAGAAGGCAACGTTCCAGAGGCTGGAAAACAGCACAAGTCATCCCTCTCAAAAAAAAAACCAATATCCCCATCACTCAATTCCAAAACCTCAGGCCCATCTCCCTCCTGCCACAATGTGCGAAGATAATAGAAAAAATAGTCAATAAACAACTGATGGCTTTTCTAGAAAAAGGAAATGTACTCCACCCCACACAATCGGGTTTTAGACCTGGCTATTCCACGGAATCAGCCATACTATACTCCACGGAATGCATCCGCATGATGGTAGACGAGGGAGAAACAGCAGCGTTGATCATGCTAGACCTAAGCGCAGCTTTTGATACTGTGCTCCATGCCACGCTGCTGTCCCGACTCTCGGACATAGGAGTGAAAGACCATGCTCTGGCTTGGTTTAAGTCTTTTCTCACCAAAAGATCGTTCCAGCTGCACTGCCCACCCTTTAAATCATCTTCTCGTGACGTGAGCTATGGGGTTCCACAGGGCTCCAGTTTGAGCCCCACCTTATTCAACATCTATATGGAGCCCCTGGCTTGCGTCATAGAGAACTTTGGGGTGGGCATTGTCAGCTACGCCGACGACACCCAGCTCATGTTCAAGATCACCCCTGACAGCGAGAAATCTGCCACCAACTTCTCTGGTTGCATGACTGCTGTAGCCACCTGGATGGACGACAATTGCCTCCGCTTAAACGGAGACAAAACAGAGGTGTTGGTGGTAGGGAAAGATACATCAATATGGTCCCAGGCATGGTGGCCTACGGCGCTGGGTGACTTCCCCCGCCCTGTAGAAAAGGTCAAAAATTTAGGAGTTATGATTGACTCGGATCTTTCGGGAAAATCCCAAGTCAGCAAAATAACCGGCAAGTGCTTCGGCACTTTAAAAACCTTGCGTAAAATCATTGATCTCATCCCCACTGAAGCCAGAAAAACAATTGTTCACGCGCTCATAACTCCCCATCTGGACTACGGAAACGTTCTCCTATTAGGCCTGAACCAAAAACAATTACACCAGCTACAATGCATACAGAATGCAGCCGCACGCATGGTACTGGGTCTTCCCAGAAGAACATCCTCCAAAGCGGCCCTGTCCAAACTTCACTGGCTCCCTGTTAGGGAAAGAATCAGATTTAAAAGCCTCTGTTACGCCCATAAAATTGCCCACAATAAAGGACCTATCTATCTTAGAAACCTACTAACCATCCATCGTCCTATCAGAGACTTAAGATCTTCTGGAATGACGCAATTCAAAATTCCCCGTATTTTCAAAGCAAAATTGGGGGGCAGATCCTTTCGCTACCTGGGAGTAAAACACTGGAATGCCCTCCCAGATCATCTGCGAATGGAACCCTCAGAAACGCTCTTCAGAGCGAAACTAAAAACTCACCTCTTCCCGCAATAACTTCTCCCTGCTTTCCCACCTCCCCTCTCCCTCTGACAGTTTTTTGTTAGCAGTAAGCGCGGGGATACACAGTCTGTGCAGCCATGCGCTTTACAAATGCCTTATTATTATTATTATTATGTGGGCTTGCTGGAGGACGATGATTGGGCGGAGGTGGTGCACAATCCCAGGGAGGTGGCGATTAGAGCAAGGTTTAGGCTTGTCCAACTGAGAATCCTGCAAAGGTCTTACTCCACCAGCATGCTCATGTTCAAGTTGGGGCGCACACTCACGGAGAATTGTCAGAGGGGATGCAATCAGGGGGTTAGCTTCTTCCATATTCTGTGGAATGCCCGATCATACAGCGGTCACTGAGAAAGGTGACGCGGATTATGTCAGAGGTTATTGAGCAGGCAGTTCCTGTGGATGCCAAGTGGCATGTCCTATGTGTACCTGGAGAAGAGACATGGCCTAAAAACCAAAGAATTTGGTTGCTAGTGGCTGCAAAGTTGGCCAAGGGAAATATTGCCGGGTCCAGGGGGGCCATCCAATGGCCGACAGTGACACAATGGAAGAGGGATATTGACTGTTGATGTGCTGCTGAAAAGACACTCTATGAGAGCTGGGGCTGCCCCAATAAATGGGAGAAAGTGCGGCAACACTGGGAAGTGTACAGGGGTAATTGGGGGATACCTGACTGCTAAAGTGGGAGGGGGTGGTTGACGGTGGGTATTTTGAGCAGGGAATCTACAAGCACTGGTGATTGTTTTCAAACATCCATATGTCGAAGAAATGTGAAGTATGATGACAACTATGTACTTCTAACCATTGCTTTTGTAATATTGTATATTAAAACCCACGCATGTTCAATAAAAAAAGTTTTTTTTTTTTAAATATGGGGTCATGCTGGGAAAAATAACATTCAATCCATTCAGGTGACCCAGTTTCTGCAAGCTCATGTCTGTATTCCAAGATCTCTTTAGGTTGTTCACAGCTAATGCATCATCAGAGCAACATCTGGTCTCGGATATACTTGAGGATTCCATCAAGATGCTACTTTTAAACAAGCATTGACAAAAATCATTTGGTTTCAGTGATGCTGTACAGCACGGTTAATAAAAGAGAAAAATACATTTTATAGTTGTGCACCAAGCATGCGCTTTCATGCAAAATAATGCAAGCCCTTTTTAGGTCTCGGAACTGCGAACAGATTGCGAAGCAATCTGTCGTTCCGAGACTCTTTTGTAATCATTCTGGCTTTCGAGGAGTCAAGGGAGACGGACAAGCGAGGTGCACGCGCACGCAACCTTGGAACTGGGATCAGGTCGCGCGCGCTTCCTGTCTCCCATGGCTCCTTGGAAGCAGACTCACACGCACGCACACACATACATACAGACCCCCCCCCCCCTCGCCGCACATACACACACTCACCCACACACACTCACACATACAGAACATCCCCCTCGACGCAGCGCAAGCACACACAGAGACCCACCCCCTTCCTACCTCGTCTCGGCGTGTCTTTGCGCTCCATGGTGACGTTCGCCAAATGAGGGTGAGCACTGGACAGACTGTCTTGCACAAGGACGGGCAGGTGCACAGTCGTCAACAGGCCAACAAGTCACCGAGCGCCTAAGGAGGGGCACCCTCTTTCAACAGGACACACCGGCTTGCCCCAGTCGCGTGCCGTCCCTGCCTCTCAGATTGCGTGCTAGTGCTCGCGCGCAGCCGCCGTTCACGGCTGCGCGCGCCCCCCGCAGCTGAAGCAGCAGGCCTAAGGTCGCCAGTACATAGGGAGTGCTTTGCTAATTGTGCCGGTGCTTTCTGGTGCTTAGCACCGGCACTTACCTATCAGGGCCGTGTCTACTGCATGTCACATTTATTCACATGCTATTTATTACCTCACTGACTGTTGCTGTTAGTGCGCCCTCTGTCGGCTTTCAGCCGCTACAGCATTGATGCCGCCCGAGACGATTACTAAGTACCGCTGGAGCGATGAAGAAATGCTCCCGCGGTGTCACTTAACCACCAGAATCAAACTGAGCTGAAAGAATGGGTGACTTAACTGCTGGCGAGCGGGAAAAGAAAGATGAACACTGACTCACTGCCTAATAGTATGGAGACCCGGGCAGTGGTTATGTGTGTCGTGGCTGTGACCTCGCATCCTCCTCTGGAAGGAAGTGAGGTCGGATATTCAAAAAGTTGCTGGACCCGACTCAAGTGAGTGGTGTGCTCTTCACGTCCTAGCATCCAGCAGCATTACCGGCAGCAGTAACGAAGCATTCTGGTGACAACCAACACGTCTGATTGCAAGTAGGTTCCATGCACACGTACACCACCACTGCCATGCACACACGCACACCACCACTGCCATGCACACACGGACACCACCACTGCCATGCACACAAAGACACCACCACTGCCATGCACACAAAGACACCACCACTGCCATGCACACACGCACACCACCACTGCCATGCACACACGCACACCACCACTGCCATGCACACACGCACACCACCACTGCCATGCACACACAGACACCACCAGCTGAGTGCAGAGTGCTGAGTAGTGAGTAGTGAGTTTCCAGAGTGCAGAGTAGTGAGTGCAGAGTAGTGAGTGCAGAGTAGTGAGTGCAGAGTAGTGAGTAGTGAGTGCAGAGTAGTGAGTGCACAGTAGTGAGTAGTGAGTTTCCAGAGTGCAGAGTAGTGAGTGCAGAGTAGTGAGTGCAGAGTAGTGAGTGCAGAGTAGTGAGTAGTGAGTGCAGAGTAGTGAGTGCACAGTAGTGAGTAGTGAGTGCAGAGTAGTGAGTAGTGAGTGCAGAGTAGTGAGTGCAGAGTAGTGAGTAGTGAGTGCATAGTGAGTAGTGAGCGCAGAGTAGTGAGTGCACAGTAGTGAGTGCAGAGTAGTGAGTAGTGAGTGCAGAGTAGTGAGTAGTGAGTGCAGAGTAGTGAGTAGTGAGTGCAGAGTAGTGAGTGCAGAGTAGTGAGTGCAGAGTAGTGAGTGCAGAGTAGTGAGTAGTGAGTGCACAGTAGTGAGTAGTGAGTGCAGAGTAGTGAGTAGTGAGTGCAGAGTAGTGAGTGCAGAGTAGTGAGTGCAGAGTAGTGAGTAGTGAGTGCAGAGTAGTGAGTAGTGAGTGCACAGTAGTGAGTGCACAGTAGTGAGTGCACAGTAGTGAGTGCAGAGTAGTGAGTAATGAGTGCACAGTAGTGAGTGCAGAGTAGTGAGTGCACAGTAGTGAGTGCAGAGTAGTGAGTGCAGAGTAGTGAGTGCACAGTAGTGAGTGCACAGTAGTGAGTAGTGAGTGCAAGAGTAGTGAGTGCAGAGTAGTGAGTGCACAGTAGTGAGTAGTGAGTGCACAGTAGTGAGTGCAGAGTAGTGAGTAGTGAGTGCACAGTAGTGAGTGCAGAGTAGTGAGTAGTGAGTGCAGAGTAGTGAGTAGTGAGTGCAGAGTAGTGAGTAGTGAGTGCATAGTGAGTAGTGAGCGCAGAGTAGTGAGTGCACAGTAGTGAGTGCAGAGTAGTGAGTAGTGAGTGCAGAGTAGTGAGTAGTGAGTGCAGAGTAGTGAGTAGTGAGTGCACAGTAGTGAGTGCAGAGTAGTGAGTGCAGAGTAGTGAGTGCAGAGTAGTGAGTAGTGAGTGCACAGTAGTGAGTAGTGAGTGCAGAGTAGTGAGTAGTGAGTGCAGAGTAGTGAGTAGTGAGTGCAGAGTAGTGAGTGCAGAGTAGTGAGTGCAGAGTAGTGAGTAGTGAGTGCAGAGTAGTGAGTAGTGAGTGCAGAGTAGTGAGTAGTGAGTGCACAGTAGTGAGTGCACAGTAGTGAGTGCACAGTAGTGAGTGCAGAGTAGTGAGTAATGAGTGCACAGTAGTGAGTGCAGAGTAGTGAGTGCACAGTAGTGAGTGCAGAGTAGTGAGTGCAGAGTAGTGAGTGCAGAGTAGTGAGTGCACAGTAGTGAGTAGTGAGTGCAAGAGTAGTGAGTGCAGAGTAGTGAGTGCACAGTAGTGAGTAGTGAGTGCACAGTAGTGAGTGCAGAGTAGTGAGTAGTGAGTGCACAGTAGTGAGTGCAGAGTAGTGAGTAGTGAGTGCAGAGTAGTGAGTAGTGAGTGCAGAGTAGTGAGTAGTGAGTGCAGAGTAGTGAGTAGTGAGTGCAGAGTAGTGAGTAGTAAGTGCAGAGTAGTGAGTGCAGAGTAGTGCGTGCAGAGTACTGAGTGCAGAGTAGTGAGTAGTGAGTGCAGAGTAGTGAGTACAGAGTAGTGAGTAGTGAGTGCAGAGTAGTGAGTACAGAGTAGTGAGTAGTGAGTGCAGTGAGTAGTGAGTGCAGAGTAGTGAGTGCAGAGTAGTGAGTGCAGAGTAGTGAGTGCAGAGTAGTGAGTAGTGAGTGGTGAGTGCAGAGTGCAGAGTAGTGAGTGCAGAGTAGTGAGTGCAGAGTAGTGAGTAGTGAGTGCAGAGTAGTGAGTAGTGAGTCCAGAGTAGTGAGTAGTGAGTCCAGAGTAGTGAGTCCACAGTAGTGAGTGCACAGTAGTGAGTGCACAGTAGTGAGTGCACAGTAGTGAGTAGTGAGTGCAGACTAGTGAGTAGTGAGTGCAGACTAGTGAGTAGTGAGTGCAGAGTAGTGAGTAGTGAGTGCAGAGTAGTGAGTGCAGAGTAGTGAGTGCAGAGTAGTGAGTAGTGAGTGCAGAGTAGTGAGTGCACAGTAGTGAGTAGTGAGTTTCCAGAGTGCAGAGTAGTGAGTGTAGAGTAGTGAGTGCAGAGTAGTGAGTAGTGAGTGCAGAGTAGTGAGTGCAGAGTAGTGAGTGCAGAGTAGTGAGTAGTGAGTGGTGAGTGCAGAGTAGTGAGTGCAGAGTAGTGAGTAGTGAGTGCAGAGTAGTGAGTAGTGAGTGCAGAGTAGTGAGTGCAGAGTAGTGAGTGCAGAGTAGTGAGTGCAGAGTAGTGAGTGCAGAGTAGTGAGTCCAGAGTAGTGAGTGCAGAGTAGTGAGTAGTGAGTGCAGAGTAGTGAGTAGTGAGTGCAGAGTAGTGAGTGGTGAGTGCAGAGTAGTGAGTGCAGAGTAGTGAGTGCAGAGTAGTGAGTGGTGAGTGCAGAGTAGTGAGTGCAGAGTAGTGAGTGCAGAGTAGTGAGTGCAGAGTAGTGAGTGCAGAGTAGTGAGTGCAGAGTAGTGAGTAGTGAGTGCAGAGTAGTGAGTGCAGAGTAGTGAGTAGTGAGTCCAGAGTAGTGAGTGCAGAGTAGTGAGTAGTGAGTGCAGAGTAGTGAGTAGTGAGTCCAGAGTAGTGAGTGCAGAGTAGTGAGTAGTGAGTGCAGAGTAGTGAGTGCAGAGTAGTGAGTGCAGAGTAGTGAGTGCAGAGTAGTGAGTGCAGAGTAGTGAGTTGTGAGTGCAGAGTAGTGAGTTGTGAGTGCAGAGTAGTGAGTTGTGAGTGCAGAGTAGTGAGTGCAGAGTAGTGAGTGCAGAGTAGTGAGTGCAGAGTAGTGAGTGCAGAGTAGTGAGTAGTGAGTGCAGAGTAGTGAGTAGTGAGTGCAGAGTAGTGAGTACAGAGTAGTGAGTGCAGAGTAGTGAGTGCAGAGTAGTGAGTGCAGAGTAGTGAGTAGTGAGTGCAGAGTAGTGAGTGCACAGTAGTGAGTAGTGAGTGCAGAGTAGTGAGTGCAGAGTAGTGAGTGCAGAGTAGTGAGTGCAGAGTAGTGAGTGCAGAGTAGTGAGTGCACAGTAGTGAGTAGTGAGTGCAGAGTAGTGAGTGCAGAGTAGTGAGTAGTGAGTGCAGAGTAGTGAGTGCAGAGTAGTGAGTGCAGAGTAGTGAGTGCAGAGTAGTGAGTGCAGAGTAGTGAGTAGTGAGTGCAGAGTAGTGAGTAGTGAGTGCAGAGTAGTGAGTAGTGAGTGCAGAGTAGTGAGTGCAGAGTAGTGAGTGCAGAGTAGTGAGTGCAGAGTAGTGAGTGCAGAGTAGTGAGGGCAGAGTAGTGAGTAGTGAGTCCAGAGTAGTGAGTGCAGAGTAGTGAGTACAGAGTACTGAGTGCAGAGTAGTGAGTGCAGAGTAGTGAGTGCAGAGTAGTGAGTAGTGAGTGCAGAATAGTGAGTGCAGAGTAGTGAGTGCAGAGTAGTGAGTGCAGAGTAGTGAGTGCACAGTAGTGAGTGCAGAGTAGTGAGTGCAGAGTAGTGAGTAGTGAGTGCAGAGTAGTGAGTGCAGAGTAGTGAGTGCAGAGTAGTGAGTGCAGAGTAGTGAGTGCAGAGTAGTGAGTAGTGAGTGGTGAGTGCAGAGTAGTGAGTGCAGAGTAGTGAGTAGTGAGTGTAGAGTAGTGAGTAGTGAGTGCAGAGTAGTGAGTGCAGAGTAGTGAGTGCAGAGTAGTGAGTGCAGAGTAGTGAGTGCAGAGTAGTGAGTAGTGAGTCCAGAGTAGTGAGTGCAGAGTAGTGAGTAGTGAGTGCAGAGTAGTGAGTAGTGAGTGCAGAGTAGTGAGTGGTGAGTGCAGAGTAGTGAGTGCAGAGTAGTGAGTGCAGAGTAGTGAGTGGTGAGTGCAGAGTGGTGAGTGCAGAGTAGTGAGTGCAGAGTAGTGAGTGCAGAGTAGTGAGTGCAGAGTAGTGAGTGCAGAGTAGTGAGTGCAGAGTAGTGAGTAGTGAGTGCAGAGTAGTGAGTGCAGAGTAGTGAGTAGTGAGTCCAGAGTAGTGAGTGCAGAGTAGTGAGTAGTGAGTGCAGAGTAGTGAGTAGTGAGTCCAGAGTAGTGAGTGCAGAGTAGTGAGTAGTGAGTGCAGAGTAGTGAGTGCAGAGTAGTGAGTGCAGAGTAGTGAGTGCAGAGTAGTGAGTGCAGAGTAGTGAGTTGTGAGTGCAGAGTAGTGAGTTGTGAGTGCAGAGTAGTGAGTTGTGAGTGCAGAGTAGTGAGTGCAGAGTAGTGAGTGCAGAGTAGTGAGTGCAGAGTAGTGAGTAGTGAGTGCAGAGTAGTGAGTAGTGAGTGCAGACTAGTGAGTACTGAGTAGTGAGTGCAGAGTAGTGAGTGCAGAGTAGTGAGTGCAGAGTAGTGAGTAGTGAGTGCAGAGTAGTGAGTGCAGAGTAGTGAGTGCAGAGTAGTGAGTGCAGAGTAGTGAGTGCACAGTAGTGAGTAGTGAGTGCAGAGTAGTGAGTGCAGAGTAGTGAGTGCAGAGTAGTGAGTGCAGAGTAGTGAGTGCAGAGTAGTGAGTGCACAGTAGTGAGTAGTGAGTGCAGAGTAGTGAGTGCACAGTAGTGAGTAGTGAGTGCAGAGTAGTGAGTGCAGAGTAGTGAGTGCAGAGTAGTGAGTGCAGAGTAGTGAGTGCAGAGTCGTGAGTAGTGAGTGCAGAGTAGTGAGTAGTGAGTGCAGAGTAGTGAGTAGTGAGTGCAGAGTAGTGAGTGCAGAGTAGTGAGTGCAGAGTAGTGAGTGCAGAGTAGTGAGTGCAGAGTAGTGAGGGCAGAGTAGTGAGTAGTGAGTCCAGAGTAGTGAGTGCAGAGTAGTGAGTACAGAGTACTGAGTGCAGAGTAGTGAGTGCAGAGTAGTGAGTGCAGAGTAGTGAGTAGTGAGTGCAGAATAGTGAGTGCAGAGTAGTGAGTGCAGAGTAGTGAGTGCAGAGTAGTGAGTGCACAGTAGTGAGTGCAGAGTAGTGAGTGCAGAGTAGTGAGTAGTGAGTGCAGAGTAGTGAGTGCAGAGTAGTGAGTGCAGAGTAGTGAGTGCAGAGTAGTGAGTGCAGAGTAGTGAGTAGTGAGTCCAGAGTAGTGAGTGCAGAGTAGTGAGTAGTGAGTGCAGAGTAGTGAGTGCAGAGTAGTGAGTGCACAGTAGTGAGTAGTGAGTGCAGAGTAGTGATTGCAGAGTAGTGAGTGCAGAGTAGTGAGTGCAGAGTAGTGAGTGCAGAGTAGTGAGTGCACAGTAGTGAGTGCACAGTAGTGAGTAGTGAGTGCAGACTAGTGAGTGCAGAGTAGTGAGTGCACAGTAATGAGTAGTGAGTGCAGAGTAGTGAGTGCAGAGTAGTGAGTGCAGAGTAGTGAGTGCAGAGTAGTGAGTGCAGAGTAGTGAGTGCAGAGTGCAGAGTAGTGAGTGCAGAGTAGTGAGTGCAGAGTAGTGAGTGCAGAGTAGTGAGTGCAGAGTAGTGAGTAGTGAGTGCAGAGTAGTGAGTAGTGAGTGCAGAGTAGTGAGTAGTGAGTGCAGAGTAGTGAGTGCAGAGTAGTGAGTGCAGAGTGGTGAGTGGTGAGTGCAGAGTAGTGAGTGGTGAGTGCAGAGTAGTGAGTGCAGAGTGGTGAGTGGTGAGTGCAGAGTAGTGAGTAGTGAGTAGTGAGTGCAGAGTAGTGAGTGCAGAGTAGTGAGTGCAGAGTAGTGAGTCCTGAGTCCAGAGTAGTGAGTCCTGAGTCCAGAGTAGTGAGTGCAGAGTAGTGAGTAGTGAGTGCAGAGTAGTGAGTGCACAGTAGTGAGTAGTGAGTGCAGACTAGTGAGTGCAGAGTAGTGAGTAGTGAGTGCAGAGTAGTGAGTGCAGAGTAGTGAGTAGTGAGTGCAGAGTAGTGAGTGCAGAGTAGTGAGTGCACAGTAGTGAGTGCACAGTAGTGAGTGCACAGTAGTGAGTAGTGAGTGCACAGTAGTGAGTAGTGAGTGCACAGTAGTGAGTGCACAGTAGTGAGTGCACAGTAGTGAGTATAGAGTAGTGAGTAGTGAGTGCAGAGTAGTGAGTAGTGAGTGCAGAGTAGTGAGTAGTGAGTGCAGAGTAGTGAGTAGTGAGTACAGAGTAGTGAGTAGTGAGTGCAGAGCAGTGAGTGCAGAGCAGTGAGTGCAGAGCAGTGAGTGCAGAGCAGTGAGTGCAGAGCAGTGAGTGCGCAGGGTGAACAATTCCAATCCATACCACATAATTCCATTACACACCACATGCATACACTCCATAACACATGGCTAAAAGACATTGCCATTTACAATGCCATTAGCTCTAACTCAAATAAATCCGAGACCTATTGCATTTCCAATGCTTGTTTCTTTTTGTTTACCATTCCAAGTTGGGTTCGGTAAGCAGAAAGCAAAAAAAAAGAAAGCAAACAGGTGGGGGAAACAACATGTGGGGAGGGTTGAAATCATGGGGCTGCGGTTGGGGAAGCAAGAGGGAGCATGTGTACCAAAGCGGGGGTGGGGAGGGGGGAAGCAGCACATAGGGCGAAGGTAGAGAAGCAAGCAGAAAGAGAGGATCGTGGAGCAGCAAATAGACATGAAAGAGCGCAACATGGAGCTGGAAGAGAGAAGCACACAAGGGTGAGCGCATCAAGTAGGGAGGTTGGGGAGAAGCACATGAGTGGAGAAAGAGTAACAGGAGTGTAGAAAATAGGGGGTATACAAGAGAAAAAGCTGGAAAACAAATGACCTCTTGTGGAGTGCTTACACAAAAAGCAAAATGTAGCAGATGAAAAGAGATCAGTTAATTAACACACAATGCATCCATGGAGGGAGAAACGCAAGGAGAGGACGTAAAGCCCACATAAGCTAATGAATAAGAAGCCAGCAGATGAGAGTAAAAGGAAGCCAACGGATAAACCCAATGTAAGCTACCAATACGTCTTGCAACAGACAATGTATATGTTGTCTAGTAGGTGAGACCTAAAAAAACAATCTGGATTGTTATTTCCTGCTAATTACTGACCTACATGAGATCTTCCATCAAACCTATACAAAAATGATGTGACAGCTCTTGGTACATCTGGACAGGAACCTGTTATTAAAGGTCAAAGGAGGATTCGACCAACCTATGGTATAGAGCTTACTGGATGTCTTAGACATCAAACTGATTATTACATCTAGCATTGCTAGTGCTACTGTAGCTCTCCATGGCCGTTGACACTGTGGACATTTTTGTCTTTCAACTAGAGCTAATGGTAGAAGTACAAGCCTGTGAGAAATCGAGTTCCAGTTTTTTTGGGGTACCCCGTTGCAGCAGTGTCATTTGGCGTCCATTTAAATCCCTTATAGCAAAACTGGAGTTTAGGGTTTTCTAGGTATCACCACTCTGCAAGGTCATCCATAAAAGAGGCCTGATGTTTCAGAACTATTCTGATGCCACTCAGATTGTGGTCGATCTAAGAGAAAGATTGGACCAGTTTAGGGAACCATGGGTTTGCCTTTCTTTATTCCTTTTTTCAAGATCAACTCTAGCTGCATTTGCCGAATAGAACAGGCATTTGTATTACATTGTTAGTACATTATCAGCGAATGAATAAGATATAACAGTATCCATTGCAATAATGTCTATCCCTCCGATCTCAGCAACGTATCTTATGTATTCTCTTTTTTATGCAGGTTCACATACAGTATTCAATAATATAATACAATGGTAATTATATTCACTAAATACCCACTACATTGTTCATGAAAAAAGAGAAAAATTGAAGGCAATCCTAAGGTACGCACACTGATCTTATGATGCTCCTAAATCAACCTTAGTGTAGGTGTCGTCAGAATAGCACTGAAACACGATGCATCTATTAAGGATGACCATTGAGAGTGCTTGTGTAACTGCTGAACATTTTTAGAGTGTTGATGTCACATAAGATAATTACATACTCTGCTCCTTCCCCAGGTCCCTCCCCTTAATTCCTGCATCCAGTCCCCCCATATTTATGGTGCTTCTGGCAGGCACTTAAGCTTTATGAATGGGAATCTCTAGGGTCATGTCCTGCGCCCATTCCATAAGGTCTGGTGACTCTTTGTTTTGCCAATTCTTGGCTACATCCCTTTAACCAAGGCCAGGCCAATTTGTAAAAGGACTAAATTATATCTGGTGGACTCTAGGTGAGGTTGTATGTGTGGTAGGCCACATGTGGGCTGCGTTCCAACCTCAATCCCATCACCTCCCCCAGGTACAATGCATTCTCTTCCACATTGATCTAATTTCAGGACCGCCTTTCCAAAATCTTAACCTCTTTCTGGTTGAGGTAAGCGTTATAACTTGACTAGAAAGCAAAACCTCAGTGTGAGCTCCTTGATACGCGCCTTACAAATACATTACAAGTCAACACATTCTCAGCTCTACTTTCTTTTCCAGATTTGATCATTGCAGTTTCTTGCGTTTAAGTACTGATTGGCTAATGCTTAATTTGTAAAAGAATAAGTGCCAGGGTCATAGGTTTTACTCAAAAGCCTGCAGTCAATGCTATCGAAGGTAAGGTGCGGAATCGTTTCTCCCTTTGTCACTGTTTTCCAGTCTTCCTCTTCCTCATTCTTTCTCCCTTTTGTGTTTTTCTCTCTCTTGCTCTTGATCAAAGACTGTTGACTAAAAAATAACTGCTGATCCCCAAAAATGGGTGACGTGGGTGGATTGAACTTGTAACCATCAGCTAAAATTAAACACTGTGGAGCATTAGTGAACTTCTGGCTTAGCTATGCCAGCTTGCTGAACCTAGGCTGCAACAGAGGGCTACTACCCAAAAAACAAATGAATCATACTGTAGGGGTGCAGACCTTGTTTAAGGCCTGAGAGAGTATAAACAGTTATCACAAGGAAGAAGGAAATTGCACAGGTTGAGGATAGAACACATATATTGTAAATGCCTTAGCATATTACATCACTGCATTTCAGTCTTTGTCCTTCGGTATTTAAGGATGAAAATTATTTTTCCCCTGGAAGAGCTGAAATTCTCTCCCTGGTGCCCAGTGCCTGGAAATCCCATCAACAGTTCTCGACTGGCTGTAGACCTCATTGTTCTCTAAATTGCCTCTTCTTCACACCTAACATACATGCCAACCCTCCCGATTTAGGCAAGAGACAACTGATTTCGAGGCTAGTGTTTCGCCTCACAATTCCTGCAGGCAGAAAACCAGATTGTAAAACTGCCAAAAATAAAATGTTGATGACGGTCTCCCATGCTACGATTACCTCTGACATCAAACGTTAACACTTGGTTTTAATTCTTGGTGGAGATTAGAGCATGTAACAGGTCTCGACATTTTATTTTTGGCATTTTTACTTAACACTCAGTTTTTGTTTGCCAGAGTTTAAACTCTGTTTTTGTTTGTGCTATGTTATCAAACTGCCAAAAATGAAACAACGACTGTCCGTCACCATACATACCAATCGAGCCGATTCAGGCAGATTGCCTCTGCTTCAATATAAATCGGTGTGGGAAATATTTTCTCCCGAATATTTTTTTCTAAATCAGCCAATTGCCTGCTCTAACACGTTGGCATGTATGGCATCATACCATTAACAAGAGCTTCATTTAGAAAGGCCTAGTAACGCCCGGCGCACCGGCTGCTTATGTAAGTGCCTCAAACTTAAAAACTCATTATTTCAACTGGTTTCACACTAAAGTTTAAAACAGCCAGCAAAATCACGTCGAAACGTAACCGCAATACAAAACAAGCCAAAGGGCCTGAGCCTTTTCGTTTCTTCTTTGTCTTGGTTTATTAGCGTGTTCTGATAGCACGTGGCTGGGTAAACAATGAATCACGCGCGCAGTCCTGTGACGTTCGTGGCTCAGTGCCCGAGCGCCCACAGTTCAAGTCTCCTATGCGCCTTCCAGACAGTTTCTACAGATTACGGTTTCAGCGCCTGTAATTAAACCACTGCAGAATACAAGGCTGTTTGTGGTTCGTGGAACCATGCCACACTGACAATTAAGAAACAACACACACCCCTGAGCTCTAATTTGTCTTCAACAGAACTGGGTGTTGCTGCTCCAAGGCATACATTGTGCCAGCCACACGTTATCAAGACACACAAAAACATATAATTAGTCTGTGCTATTGTAGTCATTACTTGGGCTTGCCAATTCATGACTTCTGAAAGCATCTACTCAGAGTTTTTTTCCCTGCACACATGGCACAACGAGGCCTCCCTTTAAATGCACATACAAGCTTTGTTGAGCACAAGAATTACGCGTAAGTGTGCAGGGTAGGACGTGGACAGAAAAATTGTCAAAGTAGCCTCCCTTAGCGAATCAGGCAGCTAAAAATGTGACACGAGTTTTCAAATTGAAATCGTTTTGAACTTATACAAATACACTGTATAAATGTTTTGCATGAAATGGGCGACTGAATGCTTGCCACAGGCCAAAATCGTGGCAATATCAGTAAAGTCAAGTGCATGGATTTGTCAGACCAGCCCTTCGGTACAGCTTGATTGATCTATAGACAGGGCCGCTGGAATTATGTGATTGTGCGGCCATGGCGATTTTCGCATAATTATAGATAAACCGCATTTTCAACATAATCCATCATCTGACGAATAATCTGCAGATTTTAACAAAAATAATGTGGTGTCTAGCTCAAACGGTACAAAAGTTACTAACAATGCAGCAACACGTGTTGCTGCACAGTGAAATGGCTATGGAAAAGGTTTACTGTTTGGTCATTGCTATATGTGGGTGTTAAAGTGAGGTGCAACCAATGTGTACTATAGACAGTTAAGTGAAAACATGACTAAATAATGATGTTATACTGTCACAAAATGTGCTACATTACGTCGCATTATTTCCAGTTTCTTGCCGCATAATTTACTGAACCCTGTTGCATAATTTGGCCCTCCCCTGCAGCATCATTCCAATTGCTCTGCCTGCAGGCAAGTCAAACCCTGTAGTTGTCGTATCATCCTGGAAATTCTGGACCAAATCACACTAACTCATATAAACATATTTGTGAATCGTTATCATAATTTTACACTGTTTTCAAATCTCACCCTCAATATCTCATGAATATCATGCTATTTACCTAGGTTACTCGCTAGCAGCATTTCAGAACACCGTTAACGAAAGGTATTACTATGGCTCAGTTCAATGCTTTGTTCTTGATTATCTGCCTCTGAAGGATAAAGTTTCAGATTTGTGCTTAGAAGCACAGCCCAGAAGCAAGCACTAACTTCTCCAAGCTACCTGACATTTACTGAGTAAAAAAATTGAAGGGTCTCTCAACGAGTCATTTATAACAAAAACGAACTATTTGGGTAAAACCACCCTTTTCCTTGAAATACAGTAAGTCCCGTAACAAGTAAACAGCAACCTTAATTCATTTACATTGATATGCACAAATAAATCATAAGACCCACAGGGTGGATAGGTTGCCTAAAATGATAGCGCCCTATTTACACAGGTATGTTGAAGCTCACAAAATAATACTGCTATAGTACTTTTGTACGCGCCTTTGTAAATTGTCCTCAAAACATGTACAACAAGAATTTTTAGGAAATATTCAGATACATTTAATGCATTTTTTTACGAATAGGTAGTTAGAGTTTTAAGATCCAATTCATAATGGAACCCAATAGTGCATACAATAGTACACCTGCAGTATCACTTCTCATACTCAATCATTTTGTGAAGCAGCCGCTTAGTTTCAATACAATAAAACATAGGGAGAATAACCCACAGAGCCTTTTACAGTCTTGAAAGGTTCACGCTGTGCCTGCCAGTTACCAAAAGAGGATACCTGCCAGGCATTAATGGTTTTACCAGTGTATAATTCTCCACTACAAGTGCAATGAATTACACAGGAGTACATGTTACACAAGGGGTGAGGAGTGGGAGGTTCATGTTGTAGTCTGCCTTGAAAGCTTTTGTGAACGC
This sequence comes from Lissotriton vulgaris, assembly GCF_964263255.1. Lineage (NCBI taxonomy): Eukaryota > Metazoa > Chordata > Amphibia > Caudata > Salamandridae > Lissotriton > Lissotriton vulgaris. The sequence continues at coordinate 431,589,535 of NC_141685.1, read as the reverse complement.
CCACAAGCTTGTCAGTTTGTTGGTACTCTCCACCACCTTTCCTCCCTCTTCTGACCCTTTCAGGGTGGGAAGGGGAACCTAAGATCCTCAAACATTGTGAGGGATTAGGGCAAGAGTTTCTCAACTTCTAAAAGTTTTTCATTGTGGAAAAAAGGAAAAATAATTTGCATCTGCACACTGTGATGCTATTTAATGGTGCATAGTTGTACACTATGTATAGTTAAACCAGTGCTTAATTTGAGCCGGGGGGTTCCGGTTCTCAGCACCCTCACTTAATCAACACCACCAGTACTTTTTATGAGCACCAGTTAAGGACACATTAATTTAGGGGAAGATTAAGTGATTTGCACAAAATCACAGGATGTTGAGGCAACGTCAAGACTCAACCTGGTTCCCCAGCTCCAAAGCTGGCAGCTCTGGGCATTATGCGACATCCTCCCCCCCCATGTCATGGTTAGTAGTTGAGATGTGGGCTGGTGCAAGCTGCCCTCCTGACGAGAGCCCCGGCACCTTTTATTTTATTGGTTCACAAATTAACCACTGAGTTAAACAATAAAAATATAGCAGCCTTTGAAAAAAATCACAACTCATGGCAATGGAGGTAGACTGCACTAAAGATAGCTGCTACTTAAGTTTGCAACCCTGACAAGAGACCTCAGTTGCCTCCTTTGCTGCTCACAGGCCATCAACGGTTCCTACAACACACCCCTACCAATCCCTTCACCTACAAGAGGAACAAGCATTTGCAATGCAATAGGTCTCGCATTTGTGAGAGTTTAAGTTTGTGGCATTGTAAATGGCAGTTTGAATGGTGGAGAGTGTGTACTCCTTGAGAAATCACGATTGTACTTGTTTGGATTAATATCCGTTCTTTCAAATCGTCATATAAAGGTCAGAACCATTTCAGGTTGCAGTGTGACATTTTATTATTTTTTAGTGAGACATGGACACTAGCCGTTGGAGTTTTAAAGAAGCTGCCACAGCGTTTAATTATAGGAACCTACAGAAGAACTACGCATTTCGAGGATTGAAACTATTGTCTCTTGGATTTTGTCAAATTTGGAAACAGTAATAATATACGCTGTATATGTGGAAATAGCCTTGAGAAAGCCCCGGCGCAACTCGCCAATAGGGGGCGAAACACGTGTCGGCTGTCCATGTCTCACTAAAAAATAATAAAGATGTCACACTGCAACCTGAAATAGTTCTGTCCTTTATATGACGATTTGAAAGAACGGATATTAATCCAAACAAGTACAATCGTGATTTCTCAAGGAGTACACACTCTCCACCATTCAAACTTGTATCTCTTTATGAAGCTCAAGAGGTCCAGAGATTCGAGTGTGTCTCCATCTACCTACAAAAGCAGCTTATCAAAGCGTTGTTTAAACCTTAGAATCCTTGGAACTTTCCTGTCTTGCTGGTAAATTGTAAATGGCAGTGCCTTTTTAAAAAAAAAAAAATCTTTTGAGTTTTATATAGCACGAACTAGACCCGAAGATATTGGATATCAGAGCACTTTACATATTACCAGTTTCGTTACATGAGGACACATTCATTTTTTTGTTAGGCACGGGGAGAGTAAGTGATTTGCCCAGAATCATAAGATGTTGAGCTTTGTTGCCGAGACTCGAACCTGGTTCCCCAGCTTTGACGCAGACCGCTCTAGCCATAAGGCTACCTCCTCTCCCCTTATTTATCTGTTTTAAAAACCAACTCATAAACATAAGGCATTGTTATTTACAATGCCAACAGGTCAAACTCTTGCAAATACAAGACCTATTGCCTTGCAAATTCTTGTTTCTACTTGTGCTGCTTAAGTGCTGTGATAAGGCTAAAGTAACTTTTATAATCGAGCCGGTGCCCTCACTCAACCTATCCCCGTCCCTCCACCCCGACTCAGCTAGTAAAGTTTATCTTTGTGAATAAGGTCCTGGTCTAACAGCTGAGAGAACAAAGAATCAGTGTAGAGCCTGTGACTAAAATGAACACAGCTCTATTAAATATGCCATTGAATTGTTTATCTGGTGCTTTCTATATATACGGTTTAAAATATAGAACTAAGAGATAAAATAACATATATATTTATAAAATGAAACGTCAGTCTCCCGCTAAAATTCAAGGTCTCATTTGCCAAGTTGCTAAAAAAGGTTTATGTATGCTCACGGATTGTCTGTTTGGTCGTATGATACCTGTCCAGAACTGCCCCACAGCGATTGTCCCTGTAAATTCTCTAATACAATACAGCTTCCCAGTTTAGCTTTGTTTTATACCAGTGCTTCTCCAACGGATGGGCAGGACTTTCAGTGGGCCAGGTCATGCCCTTGCTCAGCACCAACAGTTCTAAAAAGCAGGTGCTGAGACGGGTCCCTATTGGGCTCTCCATTTTTGTCCTCACCCTCAGTGGAAAATAAATCTTAACTGCCGCAGTACCACCCGTTACTCCCTTTTATGTAACTTCAAAGAGACTTGTTATAGATCTTTCAGTCTCATCATTTCAAAACTGAAGCATTTTCAATATTATATACCACAAAGCCATGGCTGTCGTTTATTTATCATATGGAATTATAGCCATTGACAAAGCCAATAGTCCAGGCTTGTTGTGTGTGTAATGCTACATGTTGTATGATATATTTGGATGCAATGACAGAAGCACCAAAATACCAGTCGGGTGGCACTCTATGCTAAGCGCAGATTTTTACCTCATCTGTTTTTAAGCCATGACTTTATAATTAGATCTGCCACGCACCTTTGAGAGACCCCCCAGTTTTTTCATCCCACTTGAAGCCCTGCTAAGGGGAAGTATAAAACAAGCCGTAATCACAGCCAGCTGGGAAGTGGATGAAGGTATGGAGGAGGCTTTCCACACTGATGACATCATGGCTGAATCTGACGTCAGTTTCTAGTTAGTCCTGCAACTGCTGGCTGGTTGGTTTCTGTCACCAAGGGTGGCTTGAAACAGATAGTCAACTTTACTTCCTTCCTGCTTGGTCCCCTGGTTAGCCACCGTGGCCTAGAAGCTGCGGTAGTCAATAACAAAGGGGCTCTCACGAGGAAAAAAAAACTTTTGAAAAGGAGAAGCGTGCGAAAGAGAATGTAGTAAAGATCATAGTGTACATACAAAGTGTGAGTCGCCCCAGCAAAATTGACAACCTCACCCTCTTTGCCCAGTGCCCCACAGAAAACATCAGGCAAAAAGGTAGTCTTCACTGCGTAGTCTTTTATTGCACCTTCAAATAACGCAGTCTTTAATTGTTGGTTGACTGTCAACATGACCAATTTTGCATGAGTAAAACCAAAACCAACACACATGGGAGAAAAAGAAGTAGGCCTGCAAAGTATACATTTCAGTCACAGGTTGAGATTGGATTTACATTCCATTGATGGCCCTTTGCTGTCAGGGTCTCCAGAGACGCACTTTGATGCTTGTTGAGCCAGAAGGCCACAACTTGTACTGTTTTTATCTGTGGTAACTACCAGTCCTCCATCCCATAACCACTACCACCAGGGCACTGCTTAACGCCTTGCCCCCACTGTGGTTCCTGCACACCAGATACCCCCTTCAAAGTTTCTTACCACACACACCGGCATCTAAGGTAGGGCAGGAGAGTCCAAGACCACCAGCTGGTCAGTCCCCCCTTCCGCCAGCCCGGAGCCTCCATTGAATGCCCGCCCTATTCCAGGGCCAGACAGTCCATGCCAAAAAGGAGTCCAAACCATTTCTCTTGCCCGGGACCCCGCCAACTTATCCTTTAATCTTAGGATGGGTGGGTGGGTGACATTGCTGCTGGTCCGGTGTCTCAGCATGCACTGGAGAGGACAAAGAGACTTCCCCCTCTTGCCTTCCGCTTTTATTCTTCACGGGAGGTGGGCACCTGCGCACCTTGATAACATACGTGATCACCTCTGCTTCCAGTGTCATCTACCTCCCCAAACCAGAAGGACAGGACCGGCTCCCGTCAGCAATTCCACTAAGGGTACCACGCCCCTAGGTACAGGTGGTGTCTGCCAGGATCTCTGTGAAGCGTGATAAAATGTGCAGCTGATGTTGAGCCTTACTTACACATAAGCACCCTGTTTTATTTCTTCGGAAAAAAACAAAGGTCTTCTGGTACGTTTCCCCTCATGCACTGGGTTCTTTACAAATTAGGTCAGTGGGTTCTTTTTGTTAGGCGCCACTGTGTACGTACACTTTTTAACATGACTGCCATTCAGAATTGCTCTACAATCATTGTGTATGCCCTTTGAGGATTGAGCATGACAGTGGGTAGAACAGTCTATTGTTCAGGTCTTTCAAATGGCAATGTTCGGAACTGTCGGGAGGAAATCTTTATTATGGACACTTAGGCAGTCAAGGAATGGCCCGACAGGTCACACAGAGAAGGTGAGACCACAAAAAATAAAGGATCACGGCCTAACAAAAAGTAAACAAATAGGAAAAGCCATGGCAGCCAAACTCTTTTCCTCCCTATTTATTTTCTTTTGTTACAACGATGACACTGCGCTTTAGCATTAAACATCTTAAGCTAAAGCGCGGGTGCCGCCACTGCTCTAAAAGTAATGAAATAGAAAAAAAAGTGCATTTTTTTCAATTTTTTACTTTTTAAGCAATTCTGGCACCCGCACTTTAGCATAAAATGTTAAAAGCTAAAGAGTAGGTGCTGGCACTATAACCAAAGTTAATAAATAGGAAAAAAAAACACCTGAAGCAGCGGTGGGTGCTGCAAATAAGAAAATAAAAGCGCAGCCAGTGTCCCGTGCTGGCTCTCCCCATTAGTTAATAAACAAAATAGTGCTCACCGACTTATGACACAGACTGTGTAACAAGCCAAGTAAAAGATCCAGTACTTATGGGCGGCAACAAATGAAGACAAGGTGGTACCAAGGTGGATCTAACAAGCATATGTATGAATCAGAAGCCAGCATTTATGAAGGACAATAACCCAAGCGAATGAAAAATATGCGCGGGGCTTCCATTGCATACCCTAATGCAGCATACCTCGCAGAGCGAGCAGTACATGCGCGCCGCCGCTCGGCTTGACCTAAAAAATGGCATTTCTGTGATCCATGGATCATAACGTAAAGGAGATCTAAGGAAAATGCTGACACAGTTAACAATGATTGTAATCAGGCAATTTTTCGAAGTTGTAGCAAATAATTCCTGGCAGTTCATTGCTTGGTGGGGGAGATGCATGCTTGGTTGAAAGGGAAATGCAAGGAACTGTGCATCCAGTGGGAGGGTCCTACAGGAGGTGTAGAGTACAGGATGAGACATGACAAACGGTTGCTCAGGCATTCATAATGTGTGCTTCTCGAGTGAGGGCCAGGTGCATCACAGGTATCTTTGTCATCACTTTTAGGTATTGACTGGGTGAAAAGGAGAAATGCTGCACTGCTTGAGTTCAGTGGTGGCCCCTCAATTAGAGCAGAGGGAGCACCCCCCCCCCCCCCCCCGCCACCACCTGCAAATAAAACGATAATAAAACAGGTTTCTAACCTGTTTTATTGTTGTTTTATTTTTACGGCACTGGACCCTCCCCCAGTACGATGACGAGTCTTGGGGGTGGATCCAGATGATGACATTGTAGTGGGGGAGTGGTAGTGCACTCCCTTGTCCCTTCACTGTGCATGAGAGTTTGGCCAGCCATTTCAGGCAGGCCAAAAATTTCTGCAGCATCATGATTGGCCGCAGTGCAGTCTGGGAGACTGTCTCAGGAACAGGAAGGGCGCGAATGAGCAGACGGCGGAGGGGATCAAGTGAGTTTATTCATTTTTTTATTTTGTCCCCCGAACCATCCCCCAAGCTCCCTCCTCTGGTCCGCCATGCCACTATGGAAGGGGACGGGTCGCGACTGCTGGAACTGAGAAAATACAATGCTTATCCTGGAGAAACGCACTAATTTCAGAAACTAAAGATTGCGTTCACATGGATACACATGCCTTCTCCAGCAGTGGGAGAAGTATGTGTTTACGACCATATGGATACATAATTATGCTACATTTTATGTCCACTTTGAGAAGAAGGAAAAGGTTCACCATGTGCCTCAGTGATACATACACCATTGTTGCACTGGAACAATTGCCTTTGCAGGGATTAAACTGGGCGTTAAAGTTATTTGTGTTCTTTTACTGTTATTTAGAAGCAATGGCATGCAGGCAGGAGCATCCCAGACTAGAAGCAGAATGACACGCCCTTTTTCATGTTTTTGCAATATCCAAATGACCCACTGGTTGTGAATCCTAACTTTCAATGCATATCTAAATGCAACTGATGGATTAATTTATAGCGAGAGAGAAGGAAATTAGTATTTCTATTAATTATTTAGCAGCAGTAGGACAACATTGGATACTTGCTGTAATATGTAACAAATGAGTAGGTCTGGTTGCGTTGAAAGTTGCCAAGAGGCAGCTTGAGAACCGAGTTGAATATTGTGATACCTAGGCAAACATTTTATTTCAGAGCTCAAGGTCTACAGAAATGGTGGGGCCAAAAACAACTTAATTGAAAGTCCTGGTTATACATTGTGAATCCCCAGTTCGAAGCACAATTCATAAAGGAAAAACTTGTAGCCAGTGGTAACTGAAGGAAAGCACAGGGGAAGCTAATAGCATATTTATATTTAATTCTAGATATGGCAATAGACATTGCTGAAAGTGTTAAAATATAGTGTTATGTTTGGATATAAGTGGCAAGACTAAATAGCTAGTCTTGCCAGTCATATCCAAACATAACACTATATTTGAACAATTATCAACTTTTAGCTGATTTTTAGACCTTACTTGCACTTACTGCTATATTTGCCAAACCTGCAAATTAATATCTGGGGAAATTAGGAAAATTGCTTTTTAAAAAAGACATTTGTTTTGCGCTGTCTGATGCACTGAGTTGAAGCCTATTGGTTGGAGGGAAACAATTGGGCTGCAAGTGGGCGGCTTCTGTGATAACTCCAAGCCCACATAAAGGCTGCAGACAGTGAACACGCACTAGAATTAAAGCCATCGACTTTTAGCTGTATTTAGGTCACATAAAGGCTGGCGGCACCAAAGGCAAGCGTGTCTGCATTCACCTGCCGGGGCCAGGGGCCAGCCGTATGGCAATATTTTTACATACTCCCCAAATGATATTAGATCCTGGTTGTCCAGCAACCGCTTAATAGATGCTTCACTCCTGCAAAAACATGACAATTTAGGTATCTTAAAATTTAAACAGTCAGATACCTTACAGAGGGAGAGTCTGCCGAAAATTAAACCCACCATGGAAAATAGTACGTCAAAGATACCCACGCTGTTGTACCCTGCACACAGAGACACTGGAAACCATGTTGTATATTTCAAGTCTTCTTTATTGGTTCCAGTTCAGGGTAGTATCAATCTTAGTTCAGCCAGCTCTAGTTAGGTACTAGCCATGTACCAGCTCCTACATCTCCTACACCAGCCCCACCAGGAGCAGCCTGCCTAGCTGCTCAGCTCATCTCCAACTGTCACCACTCATCCACCCAGGTATTACATTCATCACAGTCACACCAACATTCCGTTACCATCTCTCACTTTGGCTGAGCAGCTCGGAGGACCTAGGCTGATCTATACTACTATAATCAAGTAAGAACTTTCAGGCTTTGAGGCGGGTAAACTCGGGATCCACTGCGCCGATCTACACACCCGATACACCGTTGAAATCGTCAGGGTGTGTAGATGGTTATAGGCTATATAAATGTCAAAATAAAACGTTATTTACAATATTTATATTTATTTAAAGAGTAGTCCCCCCCAAAGTAGTGCTGGCCGCGACGTGCGTGCTCACTTCACCACAGGGAGGAGAGGCGTCTGAGGAGCGGCGGACATGGCGCGGGGGAGGAGCGGTGACGTGAGGCCAATGGCGGTGGGAGCAGCGGAGAGGCGGACATGGCGCGGGGGAGGAGCGGTGGCAGACAGGCGGTGAGGAGCAGAGAGGCGAGGAGGGGTAACCTGAGGAGCAGCGGATCAGGTAAGCCTCCGGGGACAATGTCGGGGCAGGCGGGTGTCGGGCCGCGGTGAGCAGCAGAGAGGCGGGTGGGGGACGGGGCGGGCGGGGGCCCGGGCTGCTGGGCAATGTCGGGGCAGGCGGGGGTAGGGGAAGCCTGAATGCTCCCGGACAAGGTCGGGACGGGCTGCTAGTTACATATAAATGTAATACTTAGGATATACTATTATCCCTTTTCTTTTAAAAGGAAAACAAAAATTACAATTGTAAAGAAGAAAACTATACACAGAAAAGCGGTAATGTTCATAACTCAGAGATGCAATTAAAAGCAAAACATTACCAGAGAGTGAACAATGAAAATCAAGAAAAGATGGGCAAAATATGACATATACAATGTGCATCAATATCCCCCATCCTCCTTCATGAAATTATTAAGACATTTAATTATTAAATCACAAAGAAAGTTAAAACACAGAGAAGCCAAACTAATAGCAACTTCGCCAGAGTAGAAACACTGCATACCTTTGGGAAGGAATAAAATAGTCAAGCAATAAGAAATACCAAGCAATAAGAAATAATTACCAAGTAATAATAAATAAAATTGCAAGCAATAACCCCATCCTTCCCAAAAAACATCAGCAAATAATGTAGTAATGGGTGCACACACCCCACGACTAACACCTGAGGCCAGAAACAGACAACAAGGGTGAACCAACACCAAAAACACATGTGTACCACAAAATGGACCACATAGAGGGTACACACAGTGAGGCACAGGACGAATTTACACATGACAACATCTGAAGCGCGGGCGACTTACACAGGACAACATGTGATGCATAGGGTGACTTACACACAAGACATGACATACAGCGACACGCGACTTACAAACACAATAAGACACACAGATCATAGCAAACTTGCAGCGCGAGATAACAAACATAATATACTCTTGTACATGAAAGTGGAAATGACACACACAGGTATAAGGAAGCTCATCCATATACCTACCCCCATTTAGGGATCATTAACTGGGTCTCAAACCCAACCCCATCCCTGACGAAAAAGGGATGAAACTGTGAGAGGACTATTTCGATAGCCCCAAACCCACTCAAATCCATCCCTCCTTTGAGAGAACACTGTGATGACCACCCACTAGAACAAATAAGCAACCCTAAAATTTCACTGCAAAAAACTGTGGCATCACTACATACTAAACTGTTTGAAAGAAAAAACTAACACACATACTTTAATAGTAGCCCGAGTTGTATTACTCTGTGCACAAACTTAGCAAAATTACACACCTAAAAGAGAGTACTAATGACAAGATGAAAGAAACAAAATTTGATCGGAAAGTTTGGCATGGCCATAAAAGCATCGTATGAACAGTCCGAAGGATAAGAGATCAAGCAGCTGTAACTGAAATGACAGAAATGAAATGTACACAACCATCGAGTAACAGATGTTGAGTTCACATGTGTAGACTGTTATAAAACAAAAAACTAAATGAAGACAAATAGATCAGGCCAAAATAAAAATGTCAGAGGACTCTCACATGAATACCAGGTAAGAGATCAAATCAACTCTTGCTCAAAATAAACTGCATAGGATCCCACAACGAGATGAGGCGTGATCATGCTCCCCATGTTCCCAAACACAAGGGTAGTTACCAATGCTCGTAACAGGTAGAGGAGACTCAGAGCTTACTAGACGACCGAGCACCATTCCGGACTGCGAATAAACCAGAAGTGTAGAAAAAAAATATGGTGGCACGCTTAGTACGCAGCGCTGGATGGCTCCCGGCACCGGCATGCTTACAAACATCTAAAGGCAGCAAAACACCGTGAACAAGATGGACATCAGAGAGCTTCATGGAGACACACTGAAATGCAGGTAAGACTCAACGCGGGGACTGTGCTCGGCCAGAGAACGGCACGCGCCTCCATTTTCAAATCGCTAAGAAGCGGTTAAACTGTCAATGCTGCAGGTGAGCAGCGAGCGTCCACCATTTACAAAAAAATAGACTTACCCCCATACTTGGATATGCAGAATTGGATTGCCAGGAAAATGCTCCTTCACAACACGGTCTCCACAACTGACCTGCTTCATTAGAAGCTAAAAAGATAAAAATGTCCATAACTGACCTTGTGCTTGCGCATAACACGGGTCAATATCTGTGAAAAACCCAATGTATAAGGATCACTTCTGCAGTGCAAATAAGAGTCATCATGTAAGCGCCAAGCAACACATGAAGAGAATATGCTGGCACCTCCCCTCAGACAGGTAGACAAGCGTAGAGGATCCTTGATTCTTTAAGCACCTGGGTCGATGTTGTGATGTCAGGAAAACCAAGAGGAAGCATAGCCTTCTTCTTAAAGTCACTGTTGAAAATATTGCTTTGTTTCATTTAGCGATGTAGCCTTCAGTCATCCACTCCTGATAGTGGCAGGAAGACCCTCAACAGAACGATGTGGCTCGAACACCTTAAAAAGCCAGTAGTGTAGCTACTCCACCAACTCACTGAATCCTTTTTGTAAAAAAAAAAAAACGCTGTGGCTGGGACACCTACATGTGGCCGTAGTTTAACAACTTATAACAACAAAGAGTGTCCAGGAGTCGCCATTTAATGTTATTACTCAAGACCTTTCAACAAGTGACTTTGTAAGCTTTTCAGGTGAAATTTTTCTATTTTGTCTTCACTTATTTAAATGCAAGCAGTAGCACCATCTAGGTCCTGACGAATGCATAGGAAAATCTTCCAATGGTATGCAGAAACATGTTGACCACTTGCCGGTAGATATTCTGTCAAATCTACTTCTCACTTGTTTTTAACCTTGGGGTCTGAGAGAAACTAATAAATCACTTTTCTACTCAGTTTCACCCAATTTTACTCACTTTTCACTTTACACCCAATGCACTGCTTCCCCTCAGGTGTACAACAATTTTTTCCAACACCATATTTGATACCATCACATACACAATTGACATCGGTCTCCTCACTCACATAGTCCTCACACCTGTTAGAGTGTGACTGACCTTGTGTACTAACTCCTGGGTAAGGAGAACCCATATGATGTGATAATGGTGGTACAGAACGGCAACTGATGGGAAAAATTCCTACCCATGTTGCATGTTGTATATATGAGTAGTTGAATGTCTCTTCACATCTGAGTGCATTCACAGTCTAACTTACAAAGTCACTTGTTGAAAGGTCTTGAGTAATAACATTAAATGGCGACTCCTGGACACTCTTTGTTGTTATAAGTTACTATAGGGGCATGTGTCCAGTTTCGAGTCGTAAAACCTGCCCTTAGACCCTCCGTTAAATAGTGTGTTTTGTGACGTAGTTTAACAACACCTCCAACTCACTGAAGCGCTGCGGCTGGAACACCAACATGTGGCTGTAGTGTAGCTATTCCTCCAGCTCACTGAAACCTTTTTGAAGATCCTTAGGAGTATTACCAGGCTGTAGTGCCCATTGGTAATGACACTTGTCAGTGGGGCTGTCAGTTGACAAAGACACTGGTGGGGCTGGCTTGCCTTTTACTCCATATTTCTTCATGTAGTTGCTTAATATTCTTGTTGGTTTCTGGAATCCCATAGTAGTCCTTGGTTTCTGTACTGTCTTTAAGTACGCTTGGGTCCAGGTCCGCTCATCGACAAAATAAATGTTGTACCCTGCATACAGAGACACTGGAAACAATGTTGTATATTTCAAGTCTTTTTTATTGGTTCCAGTTCAGGGTAGTAACAATCTTAGTTCAGCCAGCTTTAGTTAGATACTAGCCATGTACCAGCTCCTACATCTCCTACACTAGCTTCACCAGGAGCAGCCTGCCTAGCTGCTCAGCCCATCTCCAACTGTCACCACTCATCTACACATGCACCCAGGAATTCCATTCATCACAGTCACACCAACATTCCGTTACCATCTCTCACTCTGGCTGAGAAGCCAGGAGGACCTAGACCGATTACATATAAATGTATTACTTAGGATATAACACACCCCTATGGCAAAACAATTGGATACCTCACAGATGGAGAGTCTGCAGACATCTAAACCTACCATGAAAAATGGTGCGCAGAAAATGCCCACACTTATAGCAAAAGATTTAACTACCATTTATCCTATCACTCGTTTATTGGTTAAGCACCAACTCAAGATATTTTACCTCCTTGATTCTGAATCCCCTGAAATACTGTTTATAACAGAAACTTGCTTAACAGAGAACTCAAATGCCTGAATATTTTAGCAGCACTCCCGGGGTACATGCCTCAGTTTCCTTCACTTTTAGCTGCTTATTTATCCGCTTTAGTTATTGACTACGCAAAAATATTACTCCTCGGAGATTTTAACGTTTGGGCCAATGAGGGGAACAGGAGTCATACCTCCTCAGGTCTCCCCAACACCCTTAATAGCTTGAAATTTGACTGACAGGTGTTTATAGGCACACATACCAATGGCCACATCTGAAAGTCAGTTCTGGTTGCTAAGTTTAACCATACTTGACCTCACGGTCCTTCAATGTACTTGGTCCAATCACCACCTAATACATTTTGATATAGCTAAGGAAACCTACCAGCTGTGCTGGCACTTATTCCAGAAATTGGAACCGCGCTAACTTTGATAGTTTCCTTGATTCATTGGCATTGTCCATAATTACCCTCAGAGAAGCCAGCAATACTTACATCATGAGATGGAAAAAACAACTTGCCTCCATAAGGCATCGAAACACATGGAAGATTTAAAAAAAATCAAAGCTCAACTTATGCCAAGCTGAGCGGAAATGGAGGAAAGCATACACCTCTGTTAATAGGGACACTGTTGTCCTGCGACATAGTAAATCAATGTGTCTACCTACTTTTCAAACAAAATCCTAAAGTGGGAAAAAAAACAAAGAAATATTTCATACTGTTACTGAAATTTCCAACCTAGATCACTCCAATATTATGGTGACCCCCTCTCAAAAATTGAGCGATTATCTGAACTCTTCTTTCATCCATAAAATATGGATGATTAAAGATTCTTTAACCAGTGTCATCTCCCTAGAAGATATGAACCCTATAAAAGTGCTTTTCCGACCATCACCAAAGACTGTTTGGAAATTGTTGACGAAGGTTAAATAGGGATCCCTGAAATACATTTGCCCCCCTCGATCCTCCAAAAATATTTTCTCACATTTTCCTGATCCAGTGATCTCTCTGCTCAATTCATCTTTAAGTCAGGGCATCATCCCTCACACTTTTAAGGAGGCAGTAGTCTTCCCACTTTACTGCTCCATCTTAAAGAACTACCACCCCATTACATCAGCCCTCTTCCCAGCTAAGATACTAGAGGCACACATTGCTTAATTTATTTGCAGTTGTTGTAGAGGACTCCTCCTTTCTTGACCCACATCAGGCAGGATTTCGACCTGCCCACTCTACGAAAACCATTATTCTTCACATAGTTGATGATATGAGGGAAGAAGTAGAAAAAGGACTGGCCCAGGCATTGGTACTCTTGGACATGGTAGTTCATGATATCTTAATCAAGTGTGTTAAGACCACAGGCTTGCAGGGATGTACATTAGACTGGATGGCATCCTTCCTCTCATGCCGCTCACAATGTGTACGTCTTGCCCCTTTTTTCTCATCAAAAGTCTGCCATAACTGTGGAGTTCCACTGGGATCGTCTCTGTCTCCTCATCTGTCCAACCTCTACATTCACCCATTAGTTCACACCTTATAGAGGCAGGGGTTGAAAATATACAAATATGGCGATGACATGCGGTTGCTCTTCAGTACTGATGACTCAAAGAAATCCATAGACTACTATGTTATACATCCATGACTGGATGAATTGTCACCAGTTGAAACTAAACTCTAATAAAACTGAAATTGTGATGATCAGAAACAAACCGCACAGCTGGAATCTTTTTACATGGCTAGTGTAGATGGGTGTTCCTCACATCCCAAAAAGCGGTCAAAAGCCCCGGGATTCTCATTGATGAAGATCTTTCCATGAAGCCTTAGATAGTGAACTCATTTTGCTTCTTCCAGCATAGAAATATTAAAAAAAAATCAGGAAATATTTCACTTACAAGCCTATCATTCAGATTACAATTGCCTTGGTGAGGTCTCGGATTAATCATGCCAACTCTCTCCAAAAAGGGACTGAGTCAGTGGTTGAAGCCGCTTCAAAATCAAGCACAGAGACTGGTCTGGTGCCAGTCTAGGGATTGTCACATTACAAAATTGATGAAAAAAGTTACTCTGGCTCCAAGTCGCTCAGAGGTTTAAACTGGGTGTATTATTTTCAAATCTCGATACAGCAAAACCCAACTTTTGTGACCACTAGTATGCGGAAGCACATCCTTAAATATCAGCCCATCAAAATCAGTTAGAGGTCCCTAAATTTAACAAGAAGAGACTGGGTGGCACAAGGTTTGCCGTTATTCACCCAAATGTATGGAAGTCTCTTCCCCCACACATTAGAGCCACAACATCTTATTTGAGCTTTAGGACTATGATAAAAACCTGTCTCTTTTGACAGGTTTATTGATTAGCTTTGGGTCCCTGCCTCTATGCCTTAGCGCCGTGAAACTTTTTTGGTGTATGTACGCTCTATAAATGCATAGTAACATACTATAACATAAACCCAATTAACAGTTCAGAAAAGGTTCCCAATCATTAAATGGGTTACGTAACCACTAAGTTATCTCTTTTTGATAGGGGGGAAAGAGGGTGACCCTTCTAAATACTGATTACTTAAGGTATGTATTCATGTTTTTCGACTGAAATCCGGTTCTGAAACATTATTATATTACCATGAATTCAAAATTGATGGTAAACCATGGGCACACATGAAGGGGACCTCATAGAATAATTTCTCATTTGCTAATATTTTTTTAAAAAAAGTGTTAGGAATGGTTTGTGGGACCACTTCCTACTTCTAAAAAACATTTGTTGAAGTTTTTTTAAACCTGCCCCTTTTTTACCTTTAGAAAAAAGGTCTCTATTACAAACAAAAGGTTTGTTTTATTTAAAAGCAATTGCAGAAATGGTGGTCTGCTGACCTTGGCAGGCCACCAAGTCTTTGTCTTGATCCAATCATAGTGGGCCACAATTTGCCACCAGCCTAACAGATATTGAAGAACAGCTACCTTAAGCTCAACTCCAAGAAGACCGAGGTTTTCATCCTCGGACCCTGCACCTCCCCATGGGACAACACCTGGTGGCTCTCCACCCTCGGGGCCCACCCACCCCAACAGACCATGCCCGGAACCTCTGCATAATCCTCGACTCCTCCCACTCCATGAACGGCCAGATCAACGCCGTTGCGTCCACCAGTTTCAACTGCCTCCGCAAGACCTTCAAATGGATCCTGCTCGACTGCAGAAAGACCGTGACCCACGCACTCATAACCAGCAGATTAGACTACGGCAACGCCCTCTATGCTGGAATCAACAAAACTCTTCTATACAAACTCCAAACCATCCAGAAAGCCGCAAACAGGCTCATTCTAGGGACACCACGCCACGAACATATGACCCAACACCTACGAAGCCTCCACTGGCTACCCGTCGAGAAGAGGATCTTCTTCAAACTCCTCACCCAGCCTACAAATCCCTCAACAACATCGGACACACATTCCTCATCTACCGAGTATGTTTCCACGTACCCAAGAGGAACCTCCGCTCCGCTGACCTCGCCCTGGCGGAGATGCCACGCATCCGCAGAAACACAACAGGTGGGAGAGCCTTCTCCTACATTGCAGCCAAATCCTGGAACGAGCTCCCGGTCAACATCAGACACTCCCCAACCATCCACATGTTCAGGAGAGACCTCAAGACCTGGCTCTTCGATTGACCCGGAGCTGCTCCACCCTCACCCCTCCCCACAGGCCCCTTGAGACCCTATTGGGTGAGTAGTGCGCTCTATGAACCATTGATTGATTGATTGATTGGCTGGTTGGTTGATTGATGAGGTAGGTCGAATTGCGATTCACTACAATTTCGAATTTTGTGAACCAAACTATTAGTATATAAGTTAGTTGGAAAAACTCCTTTACATTCGCAAAAAGTCAGTGCACAATTTGCAACCACTTTCTGTGAATGGAAAATTCATACATCAGGCTCAAACTTTCCTGGAATATAAGCGCCCAGAGTTCAGCAGCAGATGAGCTGAAACGTAGTGGCATAATGTCCGTTTGGTTACAGAATGAAGTGCCATAACCTGCCCGAAACTTCAGACAGAAGCAACTTGAACATTGAAATTCAGCTCAGTTGAAAAGAGCTAATGCAGCCCCCATGTCTCTATTCTCTCTATGCTACATGTAGCAGACTGCTACTTTTCTTACCACATTGACTATAAATGATCCAGAAACTGGTGAGACCAATTTATTGAGAATCCTAGGTGAAGAGATTAATATTTACTAAGATTCGCATCAGTGCAACACGGAGCTGACATGTACAGTGCAGTGGTGTTCGAAAGCGATACAATAGTGCAGCATCTTATTTACAAAGTGTTTTGTGTGATCACTGACAAAGCAAATACAAATTGCTTGGTATCAGAGCGCATGTAGGACAAATTTCAGGAAGCACCACTGCACCCGGGTCCTGATCGAGGGCTGTCTTGCAGGGATCTTTACTCAAGAAAAACTTTCAAGCATAATAGTCACCCATAAAGATGCCCTAGTGTAACTTGCATAATAAATGTTACATTTACAAAAGTTACACACTTTATGCTTGAAAATATTAACAATGTAATTCACCTAACTCAAAGACATTGTGTCCGTCTTCATGTAGCACTAGGCACAACAACAGTAGGTATGAGTTAGCATGAAGTTCTATGGGGTCCGCCCTGTAATATATGCTTAGAATGCATTACCAGGGGTTTTGTGTTGCATTACAAAATGATATTTAGCACTTTAGGCTTTTGGTCACATATTTCTGATATGCTCTAACATTAGGACATCTGGGCCAGTGTGTATACTTGGCATTAACACAGTCCAGGACAGCCCAGGTGCATGCGGTAGCACCTGCCTATTATTTGAAAGTATTTTGTAAAACTAGGCTTTTCTTGACACAGCAAGAACTAGCCATGGTGTTTCAGGCTGATCTTTGCAATGCAGAATCTTTAATTATTTCTAGGGGTATAATTAGCTGTCCACAAATTATTCAAAACCAAATAGCCAGACAAATAACTGGGCCACCTAGAGGAAGGCTTATGTTTCCTATTAAGACCGTTCTACTGGGTGCTACTACCAGTACACAGTACATTCAAATAGCTGTCTGTAGTTCACCAGGCAATCAATGGTAAAGCACCAGATTATATACAAACAAGACTATGCTCAACAAACCACCCACAGACTAGATAATGTGACCTAGAGTGTGGCTAAGCTGAAAAAATAAGGAAGGATGGAGATATCTGATCTATAAGCAACAAAGGCATCGAACAAACCTAACAGATGAAAACAGGAAACTAGATTATATATGGCCATGTATGAAGACAGTGAAGACACATTTGTGCCAATTATTTCAGCTTTCTCATTTACTCTGCACTTGTTAGACCTGACACCTTTGGAGTGGTATTCCCCAGATGTTTTTTTTTTGTTGCTATCAGTACCCTGCTTTTGTTGGCATTAGAACTCTGGGTGCGTTACAACTGCTAACAACGGGAAATGTTCTTATGCTCTCTCCCTTAAACATGGTAACATTGTCATACACCTAATTGGCAAAGTTATGCCTCTAGGGTGGCATAGTGAGTCTGCAGCTGTGCCACCCACTAAAGTATCACTGCAAGACATGTCTCAGACCTGCCACTGTAGCCTGTAGTACAGATCTAAACTGTCATTTTTACCTGCAAAAATATA
Source organism: Lissotriton vulgaris (assembly GCF_964263255.1). Taxonomy (NCBI): domain Eukaryota; kingdom Metazoa; phylum Chordata; class Amphibia; order Caudata; family Salamandridae; genus Lissotriton; species Lissotriton vulgaris. The sequence goes on along the minus strand of NC_141685.1, from coordinate 431,571,719 downwards.
TCTTTTGCCAGGCCTAAACCTTCCTTTTTATTACAAATAAATCACCCCTAAGGTAAGCACTACTGTCTCACAGGGAAGGGAACATTATATTTTAAAAAGTGGGTCATGTCTACTTACGTTTTACATGTCTTCATAGAGAAAAACTCTTAAAGTCGTTTTTCACTGTAGCAAGGCTGCTTTGGCAATAAAACAACACTGGGCTACCCCCACTACACTTAAAAAGTGAAAACTTCAGTTTGGAAGCATATAGAGAAATTCTTCTTCCACTAATGTGAATTGTAATTTAAAGCCCTCTTTGATGGTAAAGTCTGATTTTCAGTTACTGTTCTGAAAATGCCACTTTTCATAGAGAGAAGCAACTTCAAAGCAAGAACACACAAAGACTGAATTAGTTAAAATGTTTCTTACATTAGAGACACGTTTGCAAATCAAATGTATTGCATGAAACAACAAGCATTGAAAATGCTATCGGTCTCGCCTTTGATTAAGTTAAAGCCATTTGCTTTGCTAATGGTATTGTATAGCAAAGCAAATCGCTTTAACTTAATGAAAGGCTAGACCTATTGCATTTTTAATGCTTGTTCCTCTTCTATTCTTATGCTATCCTTCTGAATCTAAATAACTGACTAACATATCCACCACTTAAAATGTACTTGAATGTTTCACTATACTAATCCAACACTAATCCTCTGTGGGTCCCAGAGTAGCGTGCTATTCGCTGTAAAGCGTTTTGACGCCTCGTCAGGGGTAGTAAGCGCTATACAAATGAAATTACAATACAATAACTTACCTTTGTGAATACTGAAAAATAGTAAACTTACACAAAAGTTGAAGTTTACTTTTGTGAATGGGGCCTGCATTTTTCACAAGTTTCCTGGACCGTACATAGTTAGTATAATCTGCTCGCATTTTGGGGTTTGGGTTGAGAAGGTGCTCCATACATACTGATTCTTAGGTCGTCTTCTCATCGAAGACCCTCTGTCTGCCACAGGTATGTCTTTCCATCTCATGACCTTGTTCTGCTGCAAGGTGAGGGTTGGGATCTGAGAGAGCCCTCACCTGGTCACTTCTCACTGAACCCTTGCTCTTGCTGCAGAGAAATACCTTCTTACATGCAGCCAAGGGTTGCAAACTAAGCGTTCCCAGGTAAAGGTTTGATGGTGACCAGTAGGAATGTTTGACGCTCCCATTAAAAGTCGGCTTTTTGTGGACTTTCACAAACCTTACAAAAACAATGGAGAGAGCAAGGGTTATGTTCACCGAAGTGAACTGGGAGTACTCCTGTACCCCTGGATACAACTGTAGAAAAAAACAAATGAAGGAGTACCACCAGTGAGAATTCACCAGTCGCTGTAAGGGTGGATGGTTTCTTCCAATTGGGGGAAATCTCCTTTTATTAGAAACCCCTCACTCATCACCTAGTGATGACATGCTTCATCATCGGGGTCCACCCTAATGACCTAGCGTCATCAGGGTGTGCTTCAACACCTGATTACAGTGGAGCAGGTTGTGAGTGATGGTGCGTGAAAGAAGAAAAAGTAAGTGTGTTAAAAATTGTCCTGGTTTGAACTTGAAAAAATAAAGAATTTTTATTGGCAAGCAACTGGACAATGTTAAAATTGTGGCGAGATAGAGTGAGGGCAGTAATGAGCCCGTGTATCTCTTTATGTGTTTGGTCTACATGTTTCAACCTTGAAGGTTATGTTGAACCAGGTTTTCGTCAGGACCTTAAAACCAAGATGGTGGATGGTCTGCGTCCCCTAAAAGACGCACCCAATCCTACCACATGGGACCACCGGATGGCAAAAATGTGCCCGTGGTGTATGCTCGCTCCACAGTGGGTGAGCTCTAAAAATCAAAACACCTGTAAGAGAAAAATACGGACATTTGTCACATATTAAGCGTATTTTACAAGCCTGTAACGTAGTGCTGTGCTTCAACGTAGTGTCAGCATGCTGTCTCACCCTGTTACATGGTGAATTCAATGGTAGCATCATACTTTTAGCGTTACCGGTGTCACGCTCTACTCCAACATACTTCTAGTGGGAGGAGGGAAGTGGTAGTGCACAATGTGGGGCGGTGAAAATTAACCGCAACTTGCACACTGAAGAAGTGCTGTGATTGTTTTCTTATTCACAACTTTCACGCAGTACAATAATTCATCACCGCGTGATTCTGACTCGCATACTGACTAGTTTGTGCGAGGCTATATCCGTTTTAGATAGTGCATGCATTGTCATAGTAAATTGTACAACACAAGACAAAACAAACATGACACGGACGTATGACAAACACAGAATATAAAACCAAGGCTCACTCTCAGTGGAGTGTTCGAGGACTTCATAGGGCAGGGGAGGTTACCCTCGTGAATAAACGTATTCTGTAAGGGAATGGTTTTAAAAGGAGGGCGTTATTGCAAGCGAGGATGACTTCTGAGTATACAAGCCGAGTCCTGTGTGCGCTCGTGGCGGCGCTCGTTGTAAAGAAAAATGCCCTGAGGGAAGGTCTCTACTTACAGTTTGTCGCCGAGGACTGCTTCTTGCAACCTACTGCCTGCACCGCCCCGTTAGTATTGGGCTGAGTGAAGGCGGGAGTAAATAAACTGAGAACGCTTCCGTGAAGGGCGTGGTTAAGCCGCGATCACGTGCGCGGTAGCCTGGCAACCCGAGACATTAGGACGGTGGCTGCACAGGGTAATGGAGGTGTAATACTAACGAGTGTTCGAATCTCGAGCATGGACGGGCATAGATTTTTCTAAAAATAACAGAACAGAAAACGGACTGATATTAATGTCCAAAAAATAATAATAGACTGAAGTGGCTACCTTATAATCAATCCTGAATGGAAAGTGTTCCAGGATCATATGGAGTATAAGGGACATGGTGAAGTCTAAATTGAGAGGCACCTAAGTGGGAACTAAGGCATAGTGTAGCTTAGGGCTATGCTCAAGAGGAGTTGAAATAAATGCCAAGGTAGATCCTCATTGGAGGGGTGCCTGGCTATGGGAATTTGTTCATTTTGGACGAATGGTAGACAGCTCGTAGGGGGGTCACAAGTGGGCAATTTGCCGCTAGGAAAAAAATGGCTAGAATTCAAGTACTTAGAATTAAAGTACTGAGGCCCAAGGGATATTATCATTAAGGCCAGTGATGTGAGTGGAAAGTCTATAGACCCAACGTTGTTCTTTTTCGTGTAGAATTTTTTGTGAGTTGGGTCCACTCGGAATCTGTTCGATGACGGTCCATCTCATATCGTTTGGGGTGTGGTTCGCATCCAGGAAATGGTCTGTCAACTTGGTGGCGTTTTTTCTGCAGCGTATTGTGCTGCGATGCTCGCAGATGCGTTGTTTGACCTTCCTGGTCGTCATTCCAATGTAGTTCTTACCGCATGTGCAAGTAATCATGTACACAACGTTGGTACTGTTGCAATTAGTGTGTTTGCGCTGTTCCCACACTCTACCTTCTTCGAGATTCAGTGTTTTCGTGTTTTCAGTCAGATGACAGACACTACAATCACCGCATTTGAAGTGCCCAGTGATCAGTGGCAAGTTCCACAGTTCGGTGATGCTGGGGTTAAGGTTGTTGGTTGCAGTTTTAGGTCTTGTATTCACAAGGCTGTCTTTTAAGCTTGGTGCTTTTTTGTAGGAGAAGAGTGGTTTGTCCCATTTGAGCATGCCTGTATTGAGAATTTTCCAATGTTTGTTAATGCTCTTACTCACTTTATTTGATAGGGTGTTATATGTTGTAACACAGGTGAGGGGAACTGAATCATCTTGGCCAGTGTTTTCTTCAAGGAGGGCATCCCGAGGTATATTCCTCGCTCTTTTTTGGCACTTTTCGATTACTCTGTTGGGATAACCTCGTTGTTTCAATTTACAGGTGAGGTCTTGTGCTTGAAGTTTGTAATCTGATAGTTTGCTGCAATTGCGCCGTAATCTCAGGTATTGGCCATAAGGTAAGTTTTCTCTGAGCGGACGGGGGTGGAAACTCTCATACCTTAGTAAATTGTTCTTAGCCGTGGGTTTGAAATGTGTTTTGGTTGTCAATTCTTGCCCATCTTTTTTGATTTCTATGTCCAGGAAGATCATATGTTGTTTATCAAAAGTGTGGGTGAATCTGAGGTGCGGATCTCGAGTGTTGATCCAGGTGGTGAAGTCTCTAAGTGTTTCTTCAGGCCCTTGCAAATTGCTATGATGTCGTCAATATAACGTCGCCAAAATTTGATATGATCTCTGTAGGGGTTCCCTTCTGTCAGAATGTGCCTTTCTTCAAAATCATGGACATATAGTCCCGCTATGCTAGGAGCAAAAACACTGCCCATTGATGTGCCACCGATTTGGAGGTACAGGGAACCCTCATATTCAAAATAGTTTCTTTTGAGTGCGAGCGCGGCACACTGTAAGATGAAAGTTTTGGGTGTTTGGTGTTCCCAATTGATGTTTTCCAAGATGGTTTGAAGGACATTCAGGGTGGCATCTTGAGGTATACTCGTATAGAGGCTCTCAATGTCAAAGCTGAGTAGGATGGTTTCATCATCTACTCGTACGTTGTTCAGGAGTGTTAACAGATTTTTCGTATCTTTAAGGTATGTTGGTGTTGATTGCACGATTGGTTTCAAGAAGAAATCACAGAACCTAGAAAGAGGTTCCAAAAGGGAACCAATTCCGGACACGATCGGTCTTCCTGGGGGGGGGATTTTCCCTTTGTGCATCTTGGGCACTGTGTAGAAATACGGGATTTTCCCTTCCGTTTTGCAGAGGTAATCAGCTTCCTGTTTCGAGATCCCTCCAGAGGCCTCTGTCGTCTCAACAAGTTGCAGAATTTCTATTTTCAGTTCTTCAGTAGGGTCTCTTGGTAGGGGTTGGTAACTCTTGATGTCACTGAGTAACCTCCTGCATTCCGTGTCATAATCGTTTTTGTTCATGACGACCAGGCCGCCACCCTTGTCAGCAGGTTTTATTATGACTGAGTTGTCATTTTTCAGTTGCATTATTGCTTCCCGCTCTTCTCTGCTGTTGTTTTCAAATTGTCTGGTTTCCCTCATTTCTTCAATGTCTTTGAACACAGCCTGTTCAAATGTGTGGATTTCCACAGGGACGGTATGAGGTGGTGGTGTGAATTTTGACTTGATTTTGAGGCCTGTTTCGTTGGGTGTTTCGTCAGTTTCACTGCCTGGGTGTTTCTCAAAAAATGCTTTGAGTTTCAATTTCCCAAAGAAGTTGGCCAGTTCACAATGGAGTTTGAACTTGTCCAGGCGTGTTGTTGGTACAAAACCAAGGCCTTTGTTAAGCACTCTGGTTTCGGTTTCAGTGAGAAGTTTTGAAGAGAGATTGGTTACTAGTTCGTCTTGTTGCTTGGCCCCGCTTTGCTCATTCCTGCTCTGCTCCTGGTGTTGTTGCCCACTGGGTCCTCGTCTTCCCACTGCACATTGTTCCCGGTTCTTTTCCGACCTCTTCCGCGCCTGCCTCTGTTCTGAAAAGGAGGGCGGTATTGGCTGGGTGGAAAAAAGTGCGGTTGAAATGGTGGCTGCCATCCATACATGGGGAATGATTGGTCTGGCATGAATGGTGTGGGGAAAGGAGGTTGGCCGTATTGTGGCCATTGGTACTATCCTCTAAAACCTCCTCTTCGTCTTTGCCTTAGGTTGCCATTCCCTGAGCCCCCGCTGTTGTTGGAGCTGTTGGACGTGTTGCTGGATGCATCGGAGTCTTGATCCGGTTCTGTGGAGGCTTTGTAGTCAGCATCTGAATAGGGATAGGCTTTAACAAAGGAAAAACGCTTCAGATCTTTCTGAAACTTGAGCACCTTCTGTTGGGTAAGATTGTCCCTATATTCATTCATCTCTTTGTTGAGATCATCTAGTTTCTTTTTGTATCCCGTGATGCTAGTTTTTATTTGTGCTTCAGTCACCTGTATTTCGATCTGGATTTTTTCGGAGAGGCGTAAGGCAGTCTTGAGGATCAGCATGATCCAATCATGGGTGCAGTGCCATGCTATACGTGCCCAGTCTCTTCTGAATTCATGATCGTCCAGAAAGATGCGGGGGGCATTGGATACCAGTAGGCCTTTCGGCGCCATTTGGTTCGTCACATATTCCTTCAGTATAGTGCCATGTAGGATAGTTCTGATTCTGTTCCGTTTCATTTCTGTCAATTTGTCCCAGTCCGATGTCTGGGATATTGTGCTGCTTATGTTTGCGTCTGCAAACGCCGCAAGATTGCCCATGATTGAGTCGATTTCATCAGTTGAGTACGTTAAGCCTTGGGTGTCTGCCATGGTCAACAGTCGTGTCTTTTCCTCCGTGTAGACAATAGAAAGGACAGTGCTGCTAGTTATTAACTCTCACAGCTGTGCGCTGCCAAGACATACAAAAACAATGGAGAGAGCAAGGGTTATGTTCACCGAAGTGAACTGGGAGTACTCCTGTACCCCTGGATACAACTGTAGAAAAAAACAAATGAAGGAGTACCACCAGTGAGAATTCACCAGTCGCTGTAAGGGTGGATGGTTTCTTCCAATTGGGGGAAATCTCCTTTTATTAGAAACCCCTCACTCATCACCTAGTGATGACATGCTTCATCATCGGGGTCCACCCTAATGACCTAGCGTCATCAGGGTGTGCTTCAACACCTGATTACAGTGGAGCAGGTTGTGAGTGATGGTGCGTGAAAGAAGAAAAAGCAAGTGTGTTAAAAATTGTCCTGGTTTGAACTTGAAAAAATAAAGAATTTTTATTGGCAAGCAACTGGACAATGTTAAAATTGTGGCGAGATAGAGTGAGGGCAGTAATGAGCCCGTGTATCTCTTTATGTGTTTGGTCTACATGTTTCAACCTTGAAGGTTATGTTGAACCAGGTTTTCGTCAGGACCTTAAAACCAAGATGGTGGATGGTCTGCGTCCCCTAAAAGACGCACCCAATCCTACCACATGGGACCACCGGATGGCAAAAATGTGCCCGTGGTGTATGCTCGCTCCACAGTGGGTGAGCTCTAAAAATCAAAACACCTGTAAGAGAAAAATACGGACATTTGTCACATATTAAGCGTATTTTACAAGCCTGTAACGTAGTGCTGTGCTTCAACGTAGTGTCAGCATGCTGTCTCACCCTGTTACATGGTGAATTCAATGGTAGCATCATACTTTTAGCGTTACCGGTGTCAAGCTCTACTCCAACATACTTCTAGTGGGAGGAGGGAAGTGGTAGTGCACAATGTGGGGCGGTGAAAATTAACCGCAACTTGCACACTGAAGAAGTGCTGTGATTGTTTTCTTATTCACAACTTTCACGCAGTACAATAATTCATCACCGCGTGATTCTGACTCGCATACTGACTAGTTTGTGCGAGGCTATATCCGTTGAAACATGTAGACCAAACACATAAAGAGATACACGGGCTCATTACTGCCCTCACTCTATCTCGCCACAATTTTAACATTGTCCAGTTGCTTGCCAATAAAAATTCTTTATTTTTTCAAGTTCAAACCAGGACAATTTTTAACACACTTACTTTTTCTTCTTTCACGCACCATCACTCACAACCTGCTCCACTGTAATCAGGTGTTGAAGCACACCCTGATGACGCTAGGTCATTAGGGTGGACCCCGATGATGAAGCATGTCATCACTAGGTGATGAGTGAGGGGTTTCTAATAAAAGGAGATTTCCCCCAATTGGAAGAAACCATCCACCCTTACAGCGACTGGTGAATTCTCACTGGTGGTACTCCTTCATTTGTTTTTTTCTACAGTTGTATCCAGGGGTACAGGAGTACTCCCAGTTCACTTCGGTGAACATAACCCTTGCTCTCTCCATTGTTTTTGTATGTCTTGGCAGCGCACAGCTGTGAGAGTTAATAACTAGCAGCACTGTCCTTTCTATTGTCTACACGGAGGAAAAGACACGACTGTTGACCATGGCAGACACCCAAGGCTTAACGTACTCAACTGATGAAATCGACTCAATCATGGGCAATCTTGCGGCGTTTGCAGACGCAAACATAAGCAGCACAATATCCCAGACATCGGACTGGGACAAATTGACAGAAATGAAACGGAACAGAATCAGAACTATCCTACATGGCACTATACTGAAGGAATATGTGACGAACCAAATGGCGCCGAAAGGCCTACTGGTATCCAATGCCCCCCGCATCTTTCTGGACGATCATGAATTCAGAAGAGACTGGGCACGTATAGCATGGCACTGCACCCATGATTGGATCATGCTGATCCTCAAGACTGCCTTACGCCTCTCCGAAAAAATCCAGATCGAAATACAGGTGACTGAAGCACAAATAAAAACTAGCATCACGGGATACAAAAAGAAACTAGATGATCTCAACAAAGAGATGAATGAATATAGGGACAATCTTACCCAACAGAAGGTGCTCAAGTTTCAGAAAGATCTGAAGCGTTTTTCCTTTGTTAAAGCCTATCCCTATTCAGATGCTGACTACAAAGCCTCCACAGAACCGGATCAAGACTCCGATGCATCCAGCAACACGTCCAACAGCTCCAACAACAGCGGGGGCTCAGGGAATGGCAACCTAAGGCAAAGACGAAGAGGAGGTTTTAGAGGACAGTACCAATGGCCACAATACGGCCAACCTCCTTTCCCCACACCATTCATGCCAGACCAATCATTCCCCATGTATGGATGGCAGCCACCATTTCAACCGCACTTTTTTCCACCCAGCCAATACCGCCCTCCTTTTCAGAACAGAGGCAGGCGCGGAAGAGGTCGGAAAAGAACCGGGAACAATGTGCAGTGGGAAGACGAGGACCCAGTGGGCAACAACACCAGGAGCAGAGCAGGAATGAGAAAAGCGGGGCCAAGCAACAAGACGAACTAGTAACCAATCTCTCTTCAAAACTTCTCACTGAAACCGAAACCAGAGTGCTTAACAAAGGCCTTGGTTTTGTACCAACAACACGCCTGGACAAGTTCAAACTCCATTGTGAACTGGCCAACTTCTTTGGGAAATTGAAACTCAAAGCATTTTTTGAGAAACACCCAGGCAGTGAAACTGACGAAACACCCAACGAAACAGGCCTCAAAATCAAGTCAAAATTCACACCACCACCTCATACCGTCCCTGTGGAAATCCACACATTTGAACAGGCTGTGTTCAAAGACATTGAAGAAATGAGGGAAACCAGACAATTTGAAAACAACAGCAGAGAAGAGCGGGAAGCAATAATGCAACTGAAAAATGACAACTCAGTCATAATAAAACCTGCTGACAAGGGTGGCGGCCTGGTCGTCATGAACAAAAACGATTATGACACGGAATGCAGGAGGTTACTCAGTGACATCAAGAGTTACCAACCCCTACCAAGAGACCCTACTGAAGAACTGAAAATAGAAATTCTGCAACTTGTTGAGACGACAGAGGCCTCTGGAGGGATCTCGAAACAGGAAGCTGATTACCTCTGCAAAATGGAAGGGAAAATCCCGTATTTCTACACAGTGCCCAAGATGCACAAAGGGAAAATCCCCCCCCCCCAGGAAGACCGATCGTGTCCGGAATTGGTTCCCTTTTGGAACCTCTTTCTAGGTTCTGTGATTTCTTCTTGAAACCAATCGTGCAATCAACACCAACATACCTTAAAGATACGAAAAATCTGTTAACACTCCTGAACAACGTACGAGTAGATGATGAAACCATCCTACTCAGCTTTGACATTGAGAGCCTCTATACGAGTATACCTCAAGATGCCACCCTGAATGTCCTTCAAACCATCTTGGAAAACATCAATTGGGAACACCAAACACCCAAAACTTTCATCTTACAGTGTGCCGCGCTCGCACTCAAAAGAAACTATTTTGAATATGAGGGTTCCCTGTACCTCCAAATCGGTGGCACATCAATGGGCAGTGTTTTTGCTCCTAGCATAGCGGGACTATATGTCCATGATTTTGAAGAAAGGCACATTCTGACAGAAGGGAACCCCTACAGAGATCATATCAAATTTTGGCGACGTTATATTGACGACATCATAGCAATTTGGCAAGGGCCTGAAGAAACACTTAGAGACTTCACCACCTGGATCAACACTCGAGATCCGCACCTCAGATTCACCCACACTTTTGATAAACAACATATGATCTTCCTGGACATAGAAATCAAAAAAGATGGGCAATAATTGACAACCAAAACACATTTCAAACCCACGGCTAAGAACAATTTACTAAGGTATGAGAGTTTCCACCCCCGTCCGCTCAGAGAAAACTTACCTTATGGCCAATACCTGAGATTACGGCGCAATTGCAGCAAACTATCAGATTACAAACTTCAAGCACAAGACCTCACCTGTAAATTGAAACAACGAGGTTATCCCAACAGAGTAATCGAAAAGTGCCAAAAAAGAGCAAGGAATACACCTTGGGATGCCCTCCTTGAAGAAAACACTGGCCAAGATGATTCAGTTCCCCTCACCTGTGTTACAACATATAACACCCTATCAAATAAAGTGAGTAAGAGCATTAACAAACATTGGAAAATTCTCAATACAGGCATGCTCAAATGGGACAAACCACTCTTCTCCTACAAAAAAGCACCAAGCTTAAAAGACAGCCTTGTGAATACAAGACCTAAAACTGCAACCAACAACCTTAACCCCAGCATCACCGAACTGTGGAACTTGCCACCGATCACTGGGCACTTCAAATGCGGTGATTGTAGTGTCTGTCATCTGACTGAAAACACGAAAACACTGAATCTCGAAGAAGGTAGAGTGTGGGAACAGCGCAAACACACTAATTGCAACAGTACCAACGTTGTGTACATGATTACTTGCACATGCGGTAAGAACTACATTGGAATGACGACCAGGAAGGTCAAACAACGCATCTGCGAGCATCGCAGCACAATACGCTGCAGAAAAAATGCCACCAAGTTGACAGACCATTTCCTGGATGCGAACCACACCCCAAACGATATGAGATGGACCGTCATCGAACAGATTCTGAGTGGACCCAACTCACAAAAAATTCTACACGAAAAAGAACAACGTTGGGTCTATAGACTTTCCACTCACATCACTGGCCTTAATGATAATATCCCTTGGGCCTCAGTACTTTAATTCTAAGTACTTGAATTCTAGCCATTTTTCTCCTAGCGGCAAATTGCCCACTTGTGACCCCCCTACGAGCTGTCTACCATTCGTCCAAAATGAACAAATTCCCATAGCCAGGCACCCCTCCAATGAGGATCTACCTTGGCATTTATTTCAACTCCTCTTGAGCATAGCCCTAAGCTACACTATGCCTTAGTTCCCACTTAGGTGCCTCTCAATTTAGACTTCACCATGTCCCTTATACTCCATATGATCCTGGAACACTTTCCATTCAGGATTGATTATAAGGTAGCCACTTCAGTCTATTATTATTTTTTGGACATTAATATCAGTCCGTTTTCTGTTCTGTTATTTTTAGAAAAATCTATGCCCGTCCATGCTCGAGATTCGAACACTCGTTAGTATTACACCTCCATTACCCTGTGCAGCCACCGTCCTAATGTCTCGGGTTGCCAGGCTACCGCGCACGTGATCGCGGCTTAACCACGCCCTTCACGGAAGCGTCCTCAGTTTATTTACTCCCGCCTTCACTCAGCCCAATACTAACGGGGCGGTGCAGGCAGTAGGTTGCAAGAAGCAGTCCTCGGCGACAAACTGTAAGTAGAGACCTTCCCTCAGGGCATTTTTCTTTACAACGAGCGCCGCCACGAGCGCACACAGGACTCGGCTTGTATACTCAGAAGCCATCCTCGCTTGCAATAACGCCCTCCTTTTAAAACCATTCCCTTACAGAATACGTTTATTCACGAGGGTAATCTCCCCTGCCCTATGAAGTCCTCGAACACTCCACTGAGAGTGAGCCTTGGTTTTATATTCTGTGTTTGTCATACGTCCGTGTCATGTTTGTTTTGTCTTGTGTTGTACAATTTACTATGACAATGCATGCACTATCTAAAACGGATATAGCCTCGCACAAACTAGTCAGTATGCGAGTCAGAATCACGCGGTGATGAATTATTGTACTGCGTGAAAGTTGTGAATAAGAAAACAATCACAGCACTTCTTCAGTGTGCAAGTTGCGGTTAATTTTCACCGCCCCACATTGTGCACTACCACTTCCCTCCTCCCACTAGAAGTATGTTGGAGTAGAGCGTGACACCGGTAACGCTAAAAGTATGATGCTACCATTGAATTCACCATGTAACAGGGTGAGACAGCATGCTGACACTACGTTGAAGCACAGCACTACGTTACAGGCTTGTAAAATACGCTTAATATGTGACAAATGTCCGTATTTTTCTCTTACAGGTGTTTTGATTTTTAGAGCTCACCCACTGTGGAGCGAGCATACACCACGGGCACATTTTTGCCATCCGGTGGTCCCATGTGGTAGGATTGGGTGCGTCTTTTAGGGGACACAGACCATCCACCATCTTGGTTTTAAGGTCCTGACGAAAACCTGGTTCAACATAACCTTCAAGGTTGAAACATGTAGACCAAACACATAAAGAGATACAAGGGCTCATTACTGCCCTCACTCTATCTCGCCACAATTTTAACATTGTCCAGTTGCTTGCCAATAAAAATTCTTTATTTTTTCAAGTTCAAACCAGGACAATTTTTAACACACTTACTTTTTCTTCTTTCCCGCACCATCACTCACAACCTGCTCCACTGTAATCAGGTGTTGAAGCACACCCTGATGACGCTAGGTCATTAGGGTGGACCCCGATGATGAAGCATGTCATCACTAGGTGATGAGTGAGGGGTTTCTAATAAAAGGAGATTTCCCCCAATTGGAAGAAACCATCCACCCTTACAGCGACTGGTGAATTCTCACTGGTGGTACTCCTTCATTTGTTTTTTTCTTTCACAAACCTTCTCAGGGGTGTACTAAACCAGAATCATTTCGCCCTGGGACTTTAGGCTTCTAAAACACAGAGGTGCTGGCAGTCTTGCCCTGCTGGTTCTATAGTTACTTGTCTGACATGCTTAAATCTTACGCACACTGCGAGAAACTTTAGCTGAAACTGTTTCTGCTAACACAGATCCATCCTGGCAGGCCGGCGATGCCAGCATTTCCCCTATGTTTTTAACCGCATGCGCGCTAGCGGGTTTTCCCGCTGCGCGATGAAGATTCGAAAATCGCGCGTTATGTGACAAAGCCAGCTCGTCATGCGTGTATCGCAGGTAACGCCCATGACGAACTGGCTTTGTCATCAGCACTGAAGGGGTTAATCACCCTAAACTGAACCGGGCTTTTGAAAAACCAAGAATTAATGCCCATGACACCATAGGATTTTTTCCTAGCTTGTAGGGGGCATAGCTTGTCGTGCTCTGTCCAGGACCTCCATGGTGGATAACACGGTCCTCAACAGGAGTAATCAGTGTTGGAAGCTGCATCCTACACTATGCAGGCCTTCCAAAGCTGCGTTTGTCATTTGCAACAATTTAACCTATTTTGTTCTTAGAAACCATTTCTCATGTGTTTTTGTTTGTGCTACAACTAGTATAGAAGTCAATAAGTATGTCATGTCTTGCCTTGACTTTGGCCCTGCCCCTTGCCCCGCTCACTCGCCATATTTAAATGAGTACCTGCACTATTTTTTTTCATTTAAAACACTGCTTACAAGAGCCCATTTGTGCACTGTTCTATATGACTGAACTTTGGAACAAGCGCTCAAAGCAGTGGTAATTTTCATGTTGTAACATAAGGCCCCTGTTTTACATGAGGCTCAGGCCCTGGGGGAGGGGCACCTGTGAGGTGATTCCCCACTGGAGAAGCCAGGCTTCAAAAATGATGCTGGTGCTTATTTGTGTAGCTCACACCACCAACTGATGTGTCTCCAGGGGCTTAAATATGAGCAGTTTATGTTAACATGGGTGCTGTGATCAAATAAGCAAGAGGATGAAAGGCTGAGTCGGCCCTTCAGGTGTTCTGCCAGGTGGAAATTGTTCTCTGCAGCACGTACTGAACCCAGTTGTCTGTTGGTCTGGCAGTAACCAAGGCGCCTATGTGCTGCTTTTGTGGTAGGACTCGTTAAGTAAAGATATTCCGCTATTTCCCACGACCCCCTCCGCAGTTCCTTGATTTTCCACAGGTTCCAGACATTTTCCCATCAGTGCACAGGATTTTTCATGAACGTTTGCTGCTGGTGGTACTGACTGATTCATGCTCAAATACCACCATGTAGCAGTTGTTGGGTGCAAATGGTGTTCCAGACAGGTGTAGAACGTCTATGCAGAGGGCATATGGATAAACGAGCCCTGCACGGGGCACTGTACACGTGCAGGGTGTGCGTGGAGGAGGGCAGCAGCGACCCCGTTCACTTACAGCAACAGCTCCCTTGGAGCGGGAGCTGTACTTTCAAAGGTGGCAAATGACGCTCTAGGGGTGCAAATGTGCTGTTGGGGGGTCGGGCAGCAGTAGCATGCTTGAATGGTGGAGTAAACAGACATTTAAAGGAGGTAGATTGGGGCGAAGGAGGCATTTAACTGGGATGTTTAAATGGAGCAGAGGGTGATGGGGGGGGTGAGATTCACTTAAGGACCACGAGTGGGGCAGGGAAGGCCCGCCTCCGAAATAACACAAAGACAATTTTCATCACAGAAAAGGTAAGCGCTCGCCAGGCAGCCGTGGTTGTGACTAGACTTTTGTACTTTTCTGCCGTCACACTTGGACAGCCTAGCCTGCCTTCCTTCTGAAGTAAAAGTTTTTTTTAATCTTTATGGTGCAATGTGTTTGGCCCCATAAAGATAAGGAACCTTTTACGCCAGAAGGAAGGCAGGCCAGGCCGTCCAAGTGGGACGCCAGAAAAAGAGAAAAGTCTACATCACAGAATGCTCTTTCCCAATGGCTGGCCATCGTTTAGCATGAACGGTGACGCCGGCCAGTGGGAAAGAGGGGTGGGGCTTAAAGCCCGATACTCAAAATCATATAATCTCGCCAGCGAGGCTGCGCATGCGCAGCCTACGCAGGCAAGACCTAAAAAGGAGACTGTTTAAAAAGTGCAGAGTGCAAGTGCTCTTGCAGTGCAATAAGTGGAAGAGTGTGTCTAAAAAACAATATCCAGATTCAGTACAACAATTTTCTCTGAAAATCCTGTTTAATGGCATTCTTTTGTTTTATCCAGTGAAAGTAAGGTAAGATGTAGTTATTCTTGATTGCTGTTAAGGGATATAAAGTCAGTACAGGAAACTTAACAGCGAAATCATCCACGTTTTGACCAAGACTCTCGCATTTAGTCAGAAACATCTGCATGGGTCTTTATCGGGAACAAGTGAAAGAGCAACCTATGTGATTTAAAATAGGGATAGGTTTTAAAATTGTAACCTAAAGTGTTCCTGTTTACATTTAAAAAAAATAAGGGCAGGACACCTGGAGTCAAATAAAGTCTCAACAACGCTATAGGGATACCTGGATGTTTTTCCCACAAAAATGCTATGTGGGTGTCTGAGTAATCCTCCTTCAAAGATTGGCTGATGGCTGGGGTGCTCATCATGAGGCAAAAGTCGTCTGAATACCCACTAATATGAAAAAGACACTAATGTGGTAAGTCATGAATAAAGTATGAATGGGGTGAAGCCAAAGAAAAATTAAGCCGCATTCACCTCAGCCTTCACATGTGTGAAAAGAACTTCAGTCACCAGGAGCTTCAATTTGCTTCAGAATTTCCCAGACAATATACAAGAGAGGGGTGGTGAATCTCTAATTGTTCCATGGGGTGGGGTAAATGTGGAGCAAAAAGGCTACAAACAGTTCCTACCTCAGACGGGCTGGTCAGCTCATTGCCCTCAATGGTGCCACTGAGCGGGCAGCTTTAGAAGGCCTAGGTAAACGAAGATGCAGCAATGCCGAGTCTGTATGTATAATGTCTAATAGGTTTTTATCCCAATCCCCAAAATGGCGGACCACTATCAGCAGCCTAGGCTCACTGCAGCACACGGATACTTCAAGAGTGTTCAGAAAAAATACATGTATTTGGTATGATAATGATAATGATATTGATATTTATAAAGCGCACAAATACCAAAATGGTGTCTTGGCGCTGAGGACAATAAGTAGCCTATAGTGCGCCTATCACTGAAACAACCAAGTTTTGATTTTTTTCCTGAAACTCAAAAGGGAGCTAGCATTCCTAATCTCTGCTGGAAGGGAGTTCCACAGTTTCGATGTACTATAATGAAAGTCCCACCAACCCCAGTGCAAGGTCCGAATTCTAGGCACCACCAAAAGTCTTGGCCCTGTCGAACGGAGCTGTCTAGCTGGCTGATACCACCTAAAAAGATTTTGAAGAAAAGATGGACCTTTCTGCGTCAGAGCTTTATAGGTCAAACAAAGAGCCTTAAATGTGATTCGTTGAGAAACTGGAAGCCAATGCAACTTGCAAATCTCATTGGAGACAGATATTTACAGCGGCAGATTCAGCAATAGATGAGCCGCTGAATTTTGGACCACTTGAAGCTTCTTCAGACACTGCTTTTGGGCATTGAGGTAAAGCCCATTGCAGTAATCTAATTTTAACTGAATAAGGGAAGTGACTACCATTTTCTTTGTTTGAGCTGGAATATAGGTTAGTACCTTCCTGATTTTCTTTATGAGAAAGTGTGAGGCAGACACAATGGCATTCGTTTGTTGACCAAAAGTAAGTCTGTTGTCAATCAGCACACCCACATTTTTTGCCTTAACCTTTGGAATAGGCGGTGCACCCATTCCTGCTGGCCATCACAGATTGCTCCAGATGGGCTGTATTTTACCGAATATCAACACTTCCGTCTTATCAGAGTTCAATTTAAGGCAATGCATACTCTTCCAGTTGTTGTATGCACTCATGCAATTTTGAAACTGCAAAGCAGGAGAGATCTGATTTTTATACGCTGCTACCACAATCTGGGAATCTTCCTCATATGATGTTAGCATAAAAACAAATTCCCTGATCAGAGGGGCCAGTTCGGAGACATAGACGTTGAATAAAGAGGGACTCAACGAACTGCCCTGCGGCACTCCACAAGGCAACAAGTAGGGATCCGAGTTAAAGCCATCAAGAGGCACTGTCGATCTTGTCTCCTGCAGGAAGGACGATAAAAGGGCCAAGGCCATTCCATCCACTCTCAGATTTTTTTGTCGACGTAGCAGGAGAGTATGATCAACAGTGTCAAACGTGGCAGATAAATTGAGGAGCACCAAATCAGCTGTAACTCCTCCCTCCATAACTGCTTTGATCTCAGTCTCCTTGAAGCCAGCTGTACAGGGTTTTTTTAAGGATTTCAGATACTAGGGGCGCTCTGCCTCAATTTCTACGTTACAGAGTATGGTGTAAGTGGGTAAATAAGTAGTGTGTGAAGAGCAGACGGAAAAAAGCCCTTAACCGTCCAAAAAAACGTCAATGACTTAACAACATGCATACAGCTGAGCTCTCGCAACTACATTCAGGTAAAGATAAACATAGAAAAATGTGACATAAACAATTAAACAAACAGAAGCAGATTCTTGGGTGTTTTTCTTGTTTTTGCAAGATGATGATTTAATGTGTCCACACTTGAAGAACAGTCCACAGTTAGCCGACACGTGTTTCGTCGTGCTTCGGTGAGTCAACACGACTCTTCAGGGCTGGTAATACAAAATGACGTATGTATAGATATTCATTTTTGCGTCTTACATCTTTAACATAATGCATTGGTGACAAGGGTGCATCACACATGCAGTTATGATGTGCGGTATCTTTCACACGTTGTGAGTGTGGTTTGTGGTAACGCTATTCTGTTTAGGCGCAATCCACTAAAAGGTGATTGTAGGTATCCTCGGGTGGAAGTGTGCTAGGTGGGACACGAGGTCGTGATTATGGTTAAGTGTTTATCATGTGTGACAAGCACACGGCGATCCTACACAAAAAGGTCTTAACGTGAAGAACATGCCATGCGAATGTGACGAGTATGGAGTGCATCTAGTTTGTGAAAATTGTGGTAATGAATCCCCTATGGGGCGTGTGAAGTAAGTGGAAAGTCTATAGTACCGGCGGTGCCTGGAGTGAAGTGGGAAGAATTTCTCTCTGAAGAGGTTAGAGTTATTACCTTGTGGCTCAACTCAGATTAAATGGGTCGAGATCAGTCTCGTTCTCGTTGTAGAGTTCTGTTTATGTGAAATAGAGAGAAGGTAGAGGGAAAGAGAAAAAGGTATAAGGAAGGCATAAAAACAGGGAAATGTCAAGGGACATCTGTGTTGTGCGAGAGGAAATAAAAAGGAGAATGTTCTTACCAATGCGCGGTCACATTCTTTGATATACTGAGTTACTGTAATGGTTCGTCAAGCTTAGTTAGGAGCAAGAAGGTATTCCTGCTTCTATATATCGCCCAATAGGGTAAGTGATGATTTCAAAGTTCAAGCTATACGTAAAGAGAGAAACACACAATATATGTGTCGTCAGGGTTAAGATCGAGTTTATGGTGTGACTCTTTTTCACGTTATAATTGAGTTTACGAATCTGTTTAGGCAAAACGAAGCATGCAAGTACCTTAATACGGGTGCGTATTGAGCTGTACCGGGAGGGGATCCACCTGCTAAGGCGCTGTGGAAATGGGTGCGTTTCACTTTCGCGACGTTCTGTGTCGAGAAACATAAATAAATGAGCACAAAATTAGATGAGCACAAAATTAAAAACCAGAAGAGACAAAGTCGCTGCCGGTATAGGCCGATACTTAGTAGGGGTTAGAGTGATCGTGTGAAACGATCAGACCGTGTAAAACGGATAGAGTCATTGTGGAAATGGGTTCAGAAACTCACCAGGAGTGCGGTATCCCTCCTCTGTTGATTCCCGGTCGCCGTGTTTCGAAAGATGGACACGTGATCGGAAGGGAGGTGCCTCTTTATTCGGGGTTTGTACATCGGAAAAAACCGACTGTGTTCCTGTATTTCAAGGCCGCCATGTTTGAGAGGACAGCCACTATGGAGATGTGCTTAGCAGTCGAATATTACATTGTTTGCGAACGAGTAGCAGTATGTTGGCGAACCATAGTTTGTGTAAAAATGATAATAACAAGTATAAGAGCAGTATATGAATCATATGACTGCTTGGATATTGGCGAATAGAAAAACTGAAAAACTTAATGGCCTATGCGGTCGATTTGATCGTTTAGTATTGTGTTATTGTTAATATCGAATTACGGTCTAAACACTCTATTGGCAAGTCATTACTATATATTGGGTAATGAGCTCATATGACCGCATGAAACCATCGCGACAGAGAGCCAATATGCCTTGTGATGCTCATTGAGAAAAAAAGAAGAGAGATGGCGAGCTAGAGGGTGAGAGTGCCACATCAACCAACCCATTTGTCACTTTGCTCATCATGCTGTCAACAACACTTTGTACTGTCATGCTTGTGACATTACTTAGATGACATCATATTTAAGACAGTTAAACAAGTAGATATACAGTTCTATGCATCTTATCATAAACATGTGTGTGTGACAGTATACAATATGTAAGCATTATCTCTTTCCAAAACATATAGCTAACTAATGGAAATATTTACATATGGTGATGCGATCCGTTGTGTGGTGATTTCTTGAGATTCAGAGTAAATGTCTCACTTAATGGATCCCAAGGGGTGACAATCAGTCGCCCAAGAAATATTGTAATTCTGGGTCGTAGTTAAGCCCATGTTCCACGCATTGTATACGCATGATCCATGTAGCTTCCCTACGTCTGAGTGTAAGTTCTCGGTTACCCCCTCTGATGTTGAGGGGAATCATATCTATCCCAAAGACACGCACTTTGATGTCATCCTCCAAAGGTTGACATTCTGCTACATGTAATGCTACTGGGTATTTGGGATCTCTTCTTCGAATGGCTCTCATGTGTTCTGCTATTCTATCCTTGAGAGCCCTGATGGTGCTGCCTACATAAATTTTACCACATTGGCACTCGATTATGTATATTACGAATTTTGTTAGGCATGTGATGTTGTGTCTGATTTTGTATATTGTTCCGTCGAAACCCTGGAACGTTTTGGTACCATGTTTGCCCCAAATACACATGGAACAGAAACCACATTTGTGGAATCCTAAGCCTCGTGTAGTGAGCCAGTCCCGAACTGTGGTGTTCGGAGTAACCGTGGGGCTAAGTTTGTTTCTGAGAGTGAAGCCCTTTCTGTATGTGATGGAGGGTTTATCCGGCAAAAATTCTTTAAGAACAGGAACTCCTGTTAGGAGTTTCCAGTGCTTGTTGAATTTCTTTCTGGTAGTGTGGTTCAGTGCGTTAAATTCTGTTATTAGTCTGATTTTCTGGCTGGAGGATTCAGGCTCCGTGCGTGTCTTTAAACAATCTGGTCTTGAGGTGATTCTGGCCCTTTGTTCCGCTTTCTTAAGGGATCTCAGTCGCCTTGATCAGCGCTGTTTTGGTGCTATGTTTCTTACGGAAACCGAACTAGGAATGATCCAGCAGCCCATTGTCATTGATAAATTGTGTCAATTGACAGTTCATAAGTTTATCAACAATCTTTGCCGGTAACGGGAGACGAGCAATAGGACGATTATTGAGGGTGTTGATGGTATCTAGAGTAGGCTTTTTTAATAATGGGAGAATAGACGTCTCCTTCCAACTAATGGGAAAAGTGCCTACTGAAAACATCCTGTTGAAGATCTCCGAAAGCACAGGGCTCACCAAGTATGTCAAATCCTATAGAAAGACAGGTGGGCACGGGTCCAATGGAGAGCTTGCCTTGGAATCCAATATATATTGGCTCACGGTTGCAACCGACACAGGTAAGAAATTGAGTAATCTGCTCTCACCAGAGTCCAGTTCCTGCCCTTCTGGAGCCATTTGTGGGCCTGAACTATCTTTAAAAGCACTAAAAATGTCCAGGACTTTAGTTTTAAATGTGGCTGCTATGTCATTAGAAAACTGTTGACTCCCCAACTAGCTATTATGCTTTTTATTATGCAGGATGCAGATTATCCTTGCAGGTGTGGCTACATGGTCTCCGTGTGCATTTGTAGGTGAATGGGTGTATTTGAGTGTTGTTTTACATTCTGTCCATCTGTTTCTGTTTTTTGATAGGAAGAAGACGCATATCTTCCCCTTCAGTGGACACTTTAGTATCTGAGTTTCTGATATAGATGTAACTCTTGAGTAGTACATTCTTGTTACCTATTACATAAATACATTATATGAAGTTGCAGTAGCTATTCCAATTTAAGGTCCTGAAGAAAGCCAGGCTAAATGTCCATTAGGCTGAAACATGTCGACCGTACTGCACAGCGCCACAGGGTAACTTGACTACCTGGCGTGTTTTTAATCCTTGACACTTAGACCTCTGTCCAAACGCTGTTTGAAGTCTGGGTAGTCAATTTTTATTCATTATCACCATTTAAGCACTGCACTTTTTGTATTCACACCATTCAAGGATGTACATCATTAGCACACTTTTGACATCCTTTCCTCACCGACACTTTATGGTCGGATTCGGTATGGTATGATCAGCAATTCCCACGTGATGAAAACTCCTCCATGAGGGGGGTCTGATGGAAATTGGTTTAGCCTTCTGTTACACAACAGTCGCTGTTCTCAACAACTTGTTTCACGCATCCACCTTTTTTGCTTCACAGTAGCTGTGGTAGCAGCACACCACCT